>NC_090927.1:1264106502-1264731502 GCF_040938575.1 Ambystoma mexicanum | reverse complement strand
AGTAGTAGTGGACTTATTTTCTAAAATGGCACACTTTATCCCTTTCAAAGGCCTTCCGGATGCATCCCATCTAGCAAAGGTGTTTTTGGAAAACATTATCAAACTGCATGGATTCCCTTCAGTCCTGGTCTCTGATCGAGGCAGCCAATTTGTATCTAACTTCTGGAAAAAGTGCTGCGCTATGGTTCACATCGACATCCGGCTATGTACCAGCCATCACCCCCAAACGGATCGTCAAACAGAGAGGACCAACCAGACTCTCGAACAATACCTACGATGCATGCTGCACCAAGTCGAAGGAACCTGGAGAGACCTATTATGGATAGCCGAATATGCTTAAAACAATTCATTGCATTCCAGTACTGGTCAGACACCTTTCTACACCCTCTACGGCAGACATCCACGTACTTCCGAACTAGACAGCCCTCCCAGTCTAGAAATGCCGGCTGTAAAGACTCTTCATGCAAACATCACTCAAGCCTTTAAAAAGGCAACAGAACAGTTAATCCATGCCAAAAATAAGCAAAAAAAGGTTTGCTGACCAACATCGGAAAAAGGCTCCTATCAGGTAGGAGACAGAGTTTGGCTAGCCGCAAAGTACATACCACTAAAAGGAACCCAGACTTTTCGCCCTCGCTATTTGGCACCTTATCCTGTTCAAGCCATCATCAACCCAGCAGCAGTTAAACTAGCATTACCAGCCAACATGCAAATTCACCCAGTATTCCACGTCTCACTGCTAAAACCAGTACAACCCGGTACACGAGTTAAACCACCACCTGAACCTATAATGGTCGATGGAGAACCCGAATTCGAAGTGAAATAAATCCTGGATTCCAAATATACCAGATCCAAACTATACTATCTAGTTGATTGGAAGGGTTATGGCCCTCAAGACAGATCTTGGGAACCTAGTGAGAACATTCATGCACCACGTTTAATTAGAACGTTTCATCGAAACTTTCCAGACAAGCCTGGACCAGGCAGGAGAATCACCTTAGGAGGGGCCTTGGAGGGGGGGGTGCTGTCACGACCCGTGACCCAGAACCCCACTGGCATGGTCACATGCCAGGTAGGGTCAGACTCAGGGTTCATTTGGGGCCCCAAGGGCCTTGCATTATCATTATAGACTCTCCTGGAGTCAGTCCTGGCGCCTTTGGCGCCAGGCTTATGTTCAGAGTGGGATTTTACCTTGATGGGACCACTTTTCCTGTGAAGGCCTGCAGCCAACATGGAGGCACCCATACAGTCTAGTTCCTAGGCAGCAGACTGTGCGGTGCAGTGTTTTAGGGTGTGGTATCCTGGACTACTTTACCTGGACTACTTTACAGAGGGCTATATAAACCGCACCCAAGCTACAGAACGTGCTTCGTGTTATTCTGCAGCCAGCAGCGTGACGCTCATCGTGTTCAGAGACCAGCACCCAGCGATCCTTGAATAGCGACCTGCAGAGGAGACAAAAGAACATCGTTAGCAGTCTCTGCTTACCTGCAACTTTCCATCCGTCGTTTCCTGCTGCTCGCGGTCTTCCATCCAGTTGGCAGCATCATCAGGACACCACGCTCGCACTGGTACGAAGCACCTGGAGGGAGAGAGAAAGAAGGACAACGTTAAACAGGTTACTTGCAGCATTCACGGCAGTAATAAAAAAATCCTCACCTGGCTGGGCATTTCTTGACTGGTTCTGCTCCGGAAATCTTCACACGCCCAGAAAGACCATCGCGACCTGAAAAGGAATAAAGAATACAGGTTAGCAAGAAAAGACATTACCGCGCCGCACTTCGCGCTTAACGTACCACCCATCATGCACTCCTGTGTCCATCATCCTGGCAGGAGCCTGATCCAAGTAGCGCACCCACCGAACCTCCGTGCACCTAAGGGGAAACAAACAAGAAAAGACATTATTAGCAAGAAAGGAAAGCAAGGACATTTAAAGACTGCTATAACCAGACTTAACTCCTTAAAGACACTTGAATGGGTTAGCACCAGTGAAGTTAACTCTGTCGCTTCAACCCGCAGAAGACTACGTGCCCCTGCACAGAAGGCAGGACGGAGAGCACGCTAGACATCTTAACAAGGTGAGGAGTGGGCCATCAGGTCGAGTCCAGGGGGCTGGTGGGAGGAAACAAAGTCTGTTCCTAAACCCAGTCCTCCTGTGTTTTCAGGCCCGACCGCCACAGAAGGCATCATCCAGAATTGGGAACGTCCAGGGTGAATCCGGCAACCAGGGCATAAGGGCGTCCCCGTGGATACCAGGTGAGCGTAACAGATATATCAAAAGCAAAAGACAGCCTGCTTGAAGGGGGTTGGGATGAGGTGGGTCCTTTTCCTTGACAGGTCGGAGACCATTGGTCAGGGAACAGGCCTGAGGCATACTGGTGAGGCAGTTGTCACCTAGTAGATGGAGAGTACAAGGTGATGGTAAAAATAAAAGGCAACCTGTGCTACCCGTGCATTACTCAGATCAAGCGGCAGAACTCATAGCACTTATTGAAGCGCTTCTAGTATCAAAAGGGTGCCATGTCACTATTTAAGCTGACTCGGCCTACGTTATCACAACAGGGCATTCAGGACTTGAGCGATGGAAAAGGAGGGGGTTTGGGAGGGCTGACGGTCCACAATACAAAATGCAGGGTAATACTATGCTGTCGGTGTGCTTTCCGAGCCCTCCGTTGCAGCAGTGGTGAAGTGCACCACCCATACCAACAAGGTTTCACTCAGGAATGCTGAAGCAGACACAGTGGCCAAACAAGCAGCATATTTCTCTGTGCCTAGTGTTTCTGAATATCCGGTGATAGCGCAAGGATGAGCACAATTGCCTGAACCCTACAACTCATTGCCAATTGCACAATTATTAAATTACAGGGTCGTGCCCCAGAGAAGGAGAAAGACCAGTGGCAGAGAAGGGGATGTAAACAGTCCCCCACAGACTTATTATGGCAGCAGGAAACCACAGGCAAGGCAGTTATGCCAAATGTGCTCCTGATGGTTGTTTTCCACTAGTTGCACCATCTGTCTCACGTATAAAAACAACATATGGCTGCAGATTTACAGGAGGACAGGTTTGTTCCCAATCTGCAAGAGACCCTGACTACGTTGATAATTAATTGTACTGCTTGCCAATCTTACAGTACTGGCCACTCTTTGATAACTATATGAGATACCCTACCCTGCCCAACAGGGCTGTTCCGTGAGTTGCACACCGACTATGCGGACATGGGTGAGAGATGTAATGGGTGTCAGTATATGATAGTAATTGTGTGTCCCTTCTTCGCGATGGGTGGAGGCAGGTCCTTGTGTACATCCAGACGCTAAGTGTGCTGCTACATTTTTTGTCAGAGAGGTTTCCCTCGATGGAGAGTGTGCGATGTATTATGGTCCGACAATGGCACCCACTTCTTCAATGAGCTGTTTAATGAAATAACAGCATTACTGGGCATCAAGCATCGAATGTGCACAATTTACCACCCCCAAGCCAACAGGATTGTACAACGGCTAAATGATTGATTGAAGGGTATACTTCCAAAGTTGTGCACTGGTTGCCCTTAGCCTTGTTTAGCATGCGCAAGCAGCACTGCAAGGATCATCATTTATCGCCCCATGAGGTGATAACAGGGCGGCGAATGCACACGCCCTTATCTCCCATCAGAAGACCTTCAGATGCTCACAGGGCTGCGTCCTTTCTAGGGGATGAGTTCAGAGATTGCCTTAACAAAAGCAATAAAATGTATTTCTTAACCAATAGCACCACCGCAGTCTGAAGATCCAACCAGCGCTGCATCTACCTCAGTGACATCACCACCACTCCAGCTCTTACCAGGCGAACAGATTTACGTGAAGAATTTCATACGCAGATGGAGTTAGCCTAGGTACAACGGTCCCTTCACTGTTATCTATGCCACTCCTCTGGTGGTTAAGGTTAGGGAGCAGCGGTATTGGATACATCTTTCGGATGTCCGGAAGGCCCACCATAGCACACCCTCGCACAGGTTGAGTAAATGTTAAATGTGCAAGAATTGTGACAAGTACTTATTTATCACATATGTTAATGTTCTTGAGCTTATGTATAGATCAACAAGTTACAACCTCTCATTGTTTTGTGATATCAGTTTTTTTGTTTTTCTGTAACCTGTTTGTTTCTACAAATGATTGATGCTGCTACTCACAAGTTGCACTTTTGTTTTATCTTCACCTTGACTTCTGCAGCTCTCTATCTCTCTCTCAATCTTTCTGTTTGCCTCACTTCTTCCTTCCTTCTATTGATATAATGCAGCCACATAAACATTTATTTGTAAATAAGCAATATTTACGTTCGCCTAAATACCCTGAGGTTCCCATGCTTTTCTCTACCTATCTCTGTGTTATGCATTGTGCCGCTGGACCCTTTGCTTTATCTATGTTCAGTTTGAGGATATATTTAGGATGTAGTTTTATATGGAGAGGGCATATAAAAGCAGGGGTACAGGGGAATCCCAATATTACTAATATTTTTTCATCACATGCCAATATTGCTAATGTTTCTTTAACATATGGGAATGACAACAAAGCGGTTATAAAAGCTAACACACCTGTTATTAACCCAAATGCTACCCGGGAGGAACTGGGGAAGTTCACTAAACTAGCTATGTCATTATTATTTCCTAATGTGTTTCGTAACATGACCGTAAATTTGAGTTCTTCACACGTTACCACACTTAAAGTTTCAAGAGACAATTGAAAAGAGGCAAGTATGATGAGTATAGAGGGTTAGGTTTAGATGTGGTAGAAAATGTGCACCACCCGGAATTGAGTAACAGTTGGTACGCAGACATAAGCTCGGTGGGGAAAAAGAGGGTTAATGGGAGCTGTTACATTTGTTCCTTGATACCACACGCATCAGTGGCCCCCAAGGTATTAATGCCACAAGAAACGCCGCTTTTGGAGGGTCAATGTCCATCTGACGTTATACAGGTTGCGAAGCACTTTCCAGGCACGGAGTATGCAACTTGTGATGATAGATCCAGACGAACTGCAGTGAGCCCGCAATCCCAGAAGCACACAGTGTTTACAAAGACCATACCTGAATCTGAATGTGTAACATTTGTGGCAAACAGATGGCAAGAGAATACAATGAGCTGCATGGCGGGAGGCCTCGTGGGATTCAGAGAAGTAGTAATACAAAAGGTGAATGCTGTATTCTGAGAATGAGCACGTGGCAAAACTCATGTGGATTGAGGTGATGGAAAACCAAGTAAAAGTGCAGAAGCAAGAGTAATATGAACTGCGCTTCTATAATGAAGGAAACGTCTTTGTGGGGGCCAACAACAAGTGCAACAAGATATTATATCTCCCAGACCTCAAAAAAGGGACAGCAGCAGTGATGGACAATAATTGGGTCTGTGGCCAGCAGGTGTATCTGCACCTCTCGCCACTATAGAGGGGCACCTGCTCGCTGGCCTCATTGCACTCAGCTCTCCTGGTGGTCCCTGAAGAGCACTTGATAGTGGGACCGGGTGGCACGTCCCACTGAACAGCTGCCCCAGTGTCACATGCACCCACCTTAGTTCCTCCACAGCGGCCATATTGCGCATTGTGTCAGAAAATGAGAAAAAAGAGAATTGCGGAAAAAACAGAGGTCCAACTATTTGTCCCAAGATTCATCACAATTGCGCAAAAAAATAACAGACGAATAAAGATTGTAAAGTAAAGAAGAGACATGTTTTGTATCATTGTTACTGCCTGGAGTAAAAGCAGCTGCCAATGCCAAGTGGCTCCAGATTGTCCGCTGGGAGGCGATACAACTGACAAATGACACTGAATAAGGCCTCAATGCTATAAAAATGGAAATGCTATCAATCAGGTTGATGAGGTTGTAGAACCGCTATGTGCTGGGCAATGCAAGATGGGGTCTGGGAAAAGGCAGTGGATTCATGTTGCACATACGCGTCTCTCATGCCCATAATAGAGGCCATGCACACCCGTGGCACCCACATGCAAACCGAGGCTGGCATCCAGAGGAGCGACTGGTTCGATTACTTTTTTTCCTGGTCACCATCATGGATGGGGGCGATCGTGGAAATCCTGGTACCAGTGATGGTGTTTGTGTTGGTGATCTTCTGCACCTGCCAGATGGGAATTCGATGTTGTGCCAAAGCAGTGCCTAGCACTGCAATGATGATGGTTTCAATTGGGGTAAAGGGTGCACCTTGTGGTACAAAAACAGCCAGGTACAAAAGATGACCCTAACATACCCCACATGGTTGCAATAGAGCAACACCTTCACCGCCTAGGCACCATCACCACTCCCCCACCAGACCCTGAGAATTATGAGGAACACTGGGTGAACCTAGCAGGAGACGTGGGGTGTATATATATATATATATGACGTGTACCTGACAGCAGTATGCACAAGGGGAACGTTTATGTTCTGTGTGAAAAACATGGGTACCTAAAGAAGGAACAGTGCCATATTTGGAGGCTGAGAGATTGGAAAGGGAGACAATAGAGAAGGACGACCGGGAAAGGCTTACATGGCAGTTTGTTAATGTGGATTAACGAAAGGGGCGAATGTTGGGAAGCAGCAGTGATTGTCCCAGGCCCTCAAGAGGTTCTGAATTTGGCAGTGGAGTAAGAGTGTGTTGTAGATGCTTGGGGAGCGGCAGGGGTGACACGGTAGAAGCTGCATTATGAGTAGGGTATTATCTGTGTAGATTGCACTAGAAAATGAAACACCATCTTAGAAAATAGCAGCCATCTTGAAATCAAGGCCTGGTGATGCAGCCAGGACAGTAGGCCTATGCACGGAACATAGAGATAATTGTGTGAAGGCAGGAGTGGGTTGCAGCCTGGGCAGCAGTTGGAAAGGCCAAATCTGTTGGGATTTATAAACCTCTCATTGTCTCATACTATAAGCACTATTAGAGTAACCCAGAAAGAATGTGCCCTGCAAGGAAATGTGAACAGTTATCCCACGAGAAGGAGGGCACAAGCATCTGACCTACGCCAGCCCAAACCCTAAGTTATAGTGCTCAGCCGCCCCGTCCCAAGACCCCAGGATTCCAGAGTACCAGTCAGTCCCAAACCACCGACTATAAAACTGTTAAATCACCAATTTATCAGAAAGATCACAGCAGAATATTCCGGACACAATTGATTTGTGCTTCGAGGTGCCAGGGAGGGAAAGTAACACATTTAAGCCTGGGGTGGGAAGAACTGGAACAGTGCTGACACATCTGGGATCGATTTAGGGTTTGTAAGGTAGTGTTACCTCGAAAGTATCCTCTATGCCCATGTCTGCAGTACCAGGTGCACAGCAGGCCACAGATAGGGCATGCTATGACTTGTGTTTTTAATTGGCAATTAGGAGCCTTGCACCCAATGACGTGCTAAGAAAAACCCCAGGTGGAAGTAGATGAACGGAAGAGGCTGGGACCAATGACCTGGCATCCTATATGGAGAAGGCTGCCTTTGTATAGGGTTGCACCAACCAGCTCCGTGAATTTGTAACCTATGTGATGTACATCAGTCATGATGCTTTTTTCTTTTAAAAGCTATCGGCCATGTTGATTTAATCAGAACGCTCTATTGCAGCAGAGTCCTTTGCTGGCGTGTCCTAGTTTTTATGGAAATAAACCTTGTTTTCCTTGCAAGAGGTCTGCTGGGCCTTTTCTTCCTAGTGGGTTGTATTTTGTCTGGTGTGAGCGTTGAGGGGCTTCTTTACATTTTAAAAGCAAATGGTGACAACTAGTTGAGTATGGACACACAGCAGGAGTATGGAAACTCAGAGGGAGATTGACAGGCCTGTGGAGAGGGTGAAAGGAACAAGTTACTTACCTGTAACTGTTGTTCTCCAGCATGGGTCTGGCATGGATTCACATGCTCATGAATATTCCCCACCGTCAGGCCTGGAATCCTCGGTAAAGAAAAAATCAGTATCAGTTTTGTTTCTGATCTTTCTTTCTCAGTAGTAACCAATCACTGGTCTCTGGGTCATACTGCCCCCAGCCAATGACTGCCCTCTCCCTAAGCCCCGCCTCTGGCAGCCATCCTCGGATTTGGTAGCACGTGAAGTGGCAGTATGACCAAGTGAAGAGCCGCAGAGGGGTAGGAGGGAGGGTTCGCATGTGAATCCATGCCAGACCCATGCTGGAGAACAACAGTTATAGGTAAGTAACTTGTTCCTTCTCCAGCATGGGGTCTGGCATGGATTCACATGCTCACGAATATAAGAATACATAGCAGAACACCCATGCACAACCACGGGAGGTGGCAAAGGCTCAACATTAAGCATTACATCAAAACTCAACATTAAGCATCTCTTACCTCCTCACCAGGCTCACCTTAGGCGAACAGGTTGAGCAGCACTGCTTGGCCGACCGTGGACTCCTCCCTGGAATCCCGGTCAACGCAGTAGAATCTCGTGAAGGTGTGCGTCGACCTCCACGTAGCAGCCCTGCAGGTGTCCAGCAGGGGCACACCAGATAAGAACGCTGTGGTAGCAGCGATAGCTCTGGTCGAATGGGATCTTGGACGGCCGGGCAACGGTCGGTTTGCCAACCGATGACAGTGCATGATGCAGCCGGAGGGTCGTATGGAAATGGAAGCCTTCGAGAGAGCCTTCCCTTGGTTCACAGGTCCAAAGTTCACAAACAGCTGTGATGTCCTCCGAAAACTCTTTGTTCAGTCCACGTAGAACTTCAGCGCTCTAGCCACATCCAGCGAATGCAAAGTCCTCTCGGCCGCCGACAAAGGCGACGGGAAAAAAACTGGTAACACCAAGGGCTCGTTGAGATGGAAGTCCAACGGCACCTTGGGCATGAAGGAGGGGTGCGTCCTCAGCACTACCCTCGTATCGTGAAAGATCAGGTATGGAGGCTTGCAGGATAGCGCCTGAATCTCTCCCACGCGTTGTGCCGAGGTGATGGCCACCAGGAACGCTGTTTTCCACGTCAGAAACTTCAACGGGGCCCAATGCAACGGCTCGAATGGCGTACCCATGAGCCTGGTCAGCACCATGTTGAGCTCCCACGCCGGGGCTGGCGCCTTCACCGGCGGGAATGATCGAAACAGTCCTTTCATAAATTCCTTAACCAGGCGATGAGACCACAGGGATGACCGCCCTGGAGTCCTGGTGTATCGGGAAATCGCTGCCAGGTGTATCTTGATTGAAGCGTGAGATAGTCCAGCTTTGGCTAGCGACAGTAGGTACGGCAATACTTGAGGGGCCGTAATCCGCAGAGGGTTAATCTTCTGTGCCCGGCACCAGATGGAGAACCTCTTCCACTTATGTCCGTAGCACTTGAGAGTTGAGGACGCCCTGGCCTTTGCAAGAACCTCTCTGCAGTCGGCCGGGATATCGTACCCTCCAAATTCTAGTGCTGCAGGAGCCAGGCATGCAAGTTCAGCGACTCTGGGTCGTGATGAAGAATGGCGCCTCCTTCTCTGGAGAGAAGATCTGCGTCCGCCGACAGCTTGACTGGTGGGGACGCTAACAAGTCCAGAAGGTCCGGAAACCAGATCTGTCTCGGCCATGCCAGTGCGACGAGGATCATCCTGCACTGGGACTTCTTGAGCTGGTTGACGAGTCGGAGCAGCAACAGCAACGGAGGGAACGCATAAAGGAACAGGCCGTCCCAGGGGAAAGAGAAAGCATCGCCCATGCTCCTCGGTTGGGGAAACCTGCTGGCGAACCTCTGGCACTTGGAGTTCGTTGCCGTCGCGAACAGGTCGATCTGGGGTTTGCCCCATCGCTGAAAGAGTCGGTCCACTTGGTCCTGGCATAGTTCCCACTCATGGCACGAGCACAGCTCTCTGCTGAGTGTGTGAGCGATGGTGTTTTTTATCCCTGCCAGATGAAACGGCACCAGAAACATCCCTTGAACAACGGCCCAATGCCACAGATCCTGGGCTTCCTTGGATGGGGCTGGGGACCTGGTTCCGCCCTGCTTCCAGATGTAAAACATCGTGGTGGTGTTGTCGGTGAGGATCCTCACAACCTTGCCCTTGAGGGACGGGAGAAAGGACCTGAGGGCCCAGAACACTGCCTGGAGCTCCAGGATGTTGATGTGGAGCGGCTTCTCCTCCGGGAGCCAAAGGCCTCTCGCGTGCAGATCTCCGGTGTGCGCTCCCCACCCCCCCAGGGTCCGTCGTCACCGTCACCTGGTGGGTGGGGGTCTGAAAATATGTTCCTGTCTTCGAAGCTGCCCGTTGCTTGTATCCAGCGAGCGTCGAGGAACTCCTGTAGAGGGCGCATCCAAAGCCTGCACAGGCGCACAAGCTATATGCAAGAGGACATCATCCCAAGGAGGGTCTTGATGGACCTCACCTTGGTCACGTCCGTGGCCAGCAGACGCTGCACCTTGCCCAGGATGGCCTTTTGCCTTTCCTCCGACGGTGAGGCCAGATGCGCCACTGTGTCGAGCTTGGCTCACAGAAACAGTGCGACTTGTGAAGGGACCAGGTGGGACTTGGGGAAGTTGATGGAGAACCCCAGGTCCGTGAGTAGCTGGACGGTCTTTGCTGTGTGTTCCACAGCGAGCTCCCTTGTCCTTGCGCGGATGAGCCAATCGTCCAGGTCGGGGTAGACGTGGATCCCCTGTAGGTGCAGCCGCGCCGCCACTGGAGCGAGGCATTTGGTGAAAACCCTGGGTGCCGATTTCAGTCCGAACGGGAGGGCCTTGAACTGGTAGTGCCGCCCTTGGACCACGAACCTGAGGAACTTTCGGTGTCCTTTTAAAATGGGGATGTGAAAGTATACATCCTCCAAATCCTACGACGACAGGAAATCACCCTCCTCCAGCTGTCCCAGCATGTGCTGGAGGGTGACCATCCGGAACTTCTATGCCTTGATGTACTTGTTCAGTCGCCGCCGGTCCAGGATGAGTCGCCATCATCCTCCTGTCTTCTTTTTCACGAGGAAGTACCTTGAGTATACTCCAGAGCCACGGAGCCTCTTCGGGGCGAGCTCGATGGCACCTTTTTTGAGCATCGCCCTTACCTCCAATAGCAGTTGAGGGATGTGATTTTCCTTCCTGGCCACAGGTGGAATGCGGGGGCACTTTTTTTAGAAATTCGAGGGCGTGCCCCTGGGCCAGGGCATCCAGCACCCAGCGGTCGGTGGAGATGGACTCCCACACGCTGATGAACTTCGCCAGCTGGCCTCCCACCGGGGTGCTTCGGTAGGGGCTCGACACCACGGTCGGTTCAATCTTGCTTGGAGGACGCCTTGCCGCCTTGGCCTCCATGGCGACGATGGCGGGGTCCACCCGACTTGCCTCATCCTCTATAGGCTTCCTGCGACGAGGAGCAGGCCGCTTGGCGGTACGTAGAGGAGCCACCACCGAATCCCTTGGAGACACCATGCTTGCCTCCGGTGCTCCGAAAGGACCGCCTTCGTTGCCGGAGAACGCCTAGGGCATTAGCTGTCTCTGTGTCCGCCTTGATGGCTTGGAGGGACTCATCTACTGTTTTCCCAAACAGATTGTCCCTGTCAAACGGCATGGTCAAAACCTTGGCTTGTACGTCCTGGCGGAAATCCGTCGCCTTGAGCCACCCTCGCCGTCTAAGGCAAACGCCGTTGCCTAGCTGGCGGAAACCGGTGTCAGCAATGTCCGTTGCCACCGTAATGGCGTGGTCCGACGCCACTTCACCTTCTTGCAAGATCTGCAGGGCCTCGGCCCTCTTGTCGTCCAGTAGGAAGTCCAACAAGGGGGCGATCTTGTACCATAACTCCCTGTCGTAGCGGGCCACGATCGTGAGGGCGTTGGCCGCCTTAATCGTTGTTGCCACCGACGACATAACTCGTCCAATTGCGTCCAGTTTCTTTCCTTCGCCGTCCGGCGTGGAAGTTGACGTTGAGGCCGATGCCCCCCCCGCTTTCTTCTTGGCCACTGCGGAGACGACTGAGTCAGGGGTCAGTTGTGCCCTAAGGTACAAAGGGGCCGCGTCGGGGACCCTATACTTCTTCTCGTACCGATTCCTCTTGGCAGGCGTCGTAGACGGGTTCTTGAGGAGGGTGAGACCCTCGTCCCAGATGTCATCCAGCAGAGGCACGGCGAGGACTGTTTTCCTCTTGGCCTTACGCCGTTGGTAAAGGAAACCTTCCTTCTTCTTCTCTTTGGGGCAGAGCTGAAAAAGCTTGGATGCCCTGGCGATCATTGCATGGAAAGATCCAATCTCGTCGGGCGGGGTGGCCCGGGCTAGGGGCGATGGGAGCTCCGTCCCATCGTCACCACTGTTGTCGTCGGTGGCCGTGTCCCTTCCCGTGTCATCCCCAGGAACGGGGGACGTGAGCAAAGGTTGAGTAGACCGCGAGGGCTGAAAAGGCGGGGCTGGATGGATCCGTCTTCTCTTGTTTGGGGGGCTTCCCGCCGGGCCTGGCTCCTCCGTCAAGCCTGGTTCCGGTTCCTCCGTCGGTGGTAAGGGCAATCTCATCCTTATCTCCGAACATAAGGATTGTATTGCCAACAAAATGGCTGCCGAGTTGTCCTGCGGCTCCGGAAGCGACAGGAGCGACGGGTGACTAGGACCCTCGCCGGTGCCGCCGTCGCTCTCTTCGTCACCTTCGTCGGGACCCCTCCCGTGAGAATGGGCCTCTTTGACACCCTCGTCGAGGCCCTCTAAGACTTCTACCAGCTCCTCCTCGGATGCTGTGTCCGTGTCCACAATGGCCACCCCTCCCCCTCTTTTTCTGCTGGGGACTTCACGGGGGGGTTTTCGATGGGTCTGAAAGAGGCTTCCCTCCACAGAGGCAGGGAGACTCTGGGCCCCGAGGTCGCCTCCACTGGTGTAGCCTCCACAGGCTGCGCCAGGGCCGCCGCAACTTCCTTGATAAGGGCCTTGGCGGGGTGAATCAAGGCCTTTACCACCTTATGTGGGCCTGTGGCCTTCACCTTGGGGGGAGGGTCACTGCCTCGCCCCCCCTCGGCCGGATACTTCGAGCTCGACCGGGGCCTCTCCAGAAGCTTCGCCGGGTTCTCGGCCTTCCTCTTCCCTGAGCCAGAGCGTTGGCTCGTGGTTGATGGCGCTGGAGAGGATGCGCCCTGCCTGGCAGCCGAGGAGCCCGACCGTTCAGCGCTCCCGGTGCCCGCGGACTCACGGTGCTTTGCCTTCTGTTGGGCCCCCGTCGCCGGGGCGCCCTCACAGGACTTAGAAGACCACTTGGACTTCTTCTTCTTCCCACTTGACGGGCTCTTTCCTTACAGCCAGTTGGAGAGACGAAGTTGTCGGTCCGTGATGGTCCGTTCCGACATGTTCCTGCAAAACGCACAGTCCTTCTCCACGTGCGTTTTTTCCTCATGAAGGCAGTAGAGACATTTCGAGTGCTCGTTCTCCTTGAACACATTCTGCAGCTGGCATCCAGGGCAAACCCTGAACAGCTTTCCGGGCGTCGAGCTTCCTTTCTCCTGGGCCATGTTTGGGTAGGCCGCAGAAACTCCTGGACTCCTCCAAGAAGCGTAACTCGACGAAATGTTCACCCTTGAGGGGCGTAGAAAAATCTGACATGGATCCCTGTTAATCGGATGTAGAGACAGTGGAGCTTGAGGCTCTATTTGACCGAAAAATTAGAAATTCTCTTTGAAAAAATCGCGAAAACGCAGCAAAAGCTCGAGAGCTAAACACAAGGACTCCCAACACTTGAGCGTGCTGTAAAAATCTGAGGATGGCTGCCAGAGGCGGGGCTTCGGGAGAGGGCAGTCATTGGCTGGGGGCAGTATGACCCAGAGACCAGTGATTGGTTACTACTGAGAAAGACAGATCAGAAACGAAACTGATACTGATCTTTTCTTTACCGAGGATTCCCGGCCTGACGATGGGGAATATTCATGAGCATGTGAATCCATGCCAGAACCCATGCTGGAGAAACGTTTTACTCTGTTTCGGTGCAGAGACAAAGGACGCATTCTGTGCATGCGTATGATACACATATTACAATGGTCAGTGCCAGCAACACGTACAAGCCTATCAAACAAATACTCATGATCCTAAAATACTGACAAATCACAAAGGCGAGAACAGTGCACACAATCACAAAGTGAGAACAATATGTCTAAGTGACATAGGAGTGTCACAATGTGAGTAACCAACAGTGTGTGGCGGCACAAAGACGCATGAATAATTGAGAGCACATCTGTGCAGCTCTGGAACTGAAAACAGGAAGCAACCTCCCCAGAAGTCAATCATACTGAAAATATAGTTTGCTACTGTCTCATACTCACTGAAGAAACATGCGCTGAAATGCAGTAACTCTTTAAACTCTGCAGCTCTAACGAGACCCACAACATGTTTACAAGCACTGATATTGACCTAGCCACACCAAAACAACCAACAGTATAACATAAGAAGCACACATTATCATGACAAAAATAGTTGGCAGATACATTTGGATGTAATTGAAATAGGAAAGTGCTTGCTCTAAAAACAATTTTCCTCAATGGAAGCTACAACACGGGACATGAGAAAAAAACCCATATTATGTTACGCATCAGCGTGGATCATCTTGTGGGCTGGGGAGAGGGAGAGAGAGCGGGAGAGAGAGAGAAAGAGAGAGAAAGAGAGCGAGAGAGAGAGATGGCAACTAGGCCCGTCATCTGCACTGCCTGAAAACTACTGAGCCCTCCCAGCTCACTCACAGCAAGAAAAAAGTTTCTGCAAGTTTGTGTTGAGCAGGTCTGACAGCTTCAATTGAAAGCTCTTACCTAGTAGAAAAGCGGAAATTGCTCTAGGGGGTGGGAGGGCAGGGGGGCCTTGCTGTAAATATACCAATAGGCTGCAGCTGTCATGATCTCTGCTTCCAAAAGATCAGGACTTGCCCGACTCCCTTGGAAGCAGACCCATAACCCCGGTTCCGAGTGCCAGCCAGTCCCAATTGGGACCTTTTGGACCCTGTCCTGGCGCCAGTGGCACCAGGCTCATAAAGATGCCCAGTCCCAGCGCTGGAAGCGCCGGGCTCATAATGCTTGGGTGGACTTACCTGCAGCAGACCATGCTGCTTACTTACCTGCCAGTTGAACCCCTGATCCTCTTCTGTTTGGGACTACTTTTCCTGTTGGGTGGGGCAGGAGCCACTCCCTAGGTTCAGAACACTGGAACTCTTCTGGAAAGCAGGAACTCTTTTGTTAGGCGTGGCTGTGGAAGGAGACACCTAAGCACTACAGGAGGCTATTTAAACCACACCCGATGGATGAATCTTGCTTTGCGTTATTCTGCATTCTCTGCAGCAGAACGCTCATCGTGTCTTCTGCTTCTGATCCTGGGCCTAAGGGAACAAAGGCTTACCATCCTGGAATCCAGTCTTCAGCAGCACCTGTAAAGACAAAGAAAGAACAGGTTAGCACTACGGTCTTCAGTGGCAGCGCATCTCTTACCTGGTCCATCGGCTGTCACCAACGCCTCGCGCTGCATTCCGGCATCTGAAAGACAAAAGCTTACCAGCTCTTCGCACGCTCTGGAGGCCTTCGGCGCTGCATCCCGCATCTGAAAGACAAAAGAAGGTGCGTTTAAAGACATTGGGCAACTTTATTACTCACGTGCCATTACTCCTTCCCACGCCGAATCCAGTGGGTATTCCAGCACCCTTCAGCTTCTCTAAAGCTCCGAACTTGTACCTGCAAGATAAAAGGGACAGTTAGTGCGCATCGTGAAGCAGGCTACAAGCGCTTACTTACGTGCTTCCAGGCGCTTCTATTCCTCACGCGGGTTCGATCCTCAACTCTCATCAGCCCGCTATCCGCCATCGCCGGAACCCTGCAAAACAAGAGATATCATTACAAAAGACTTTTAAGACATTTGAAGTGCCCAGAACTTACCGTTCGTGCAGTTAACGACGGACAGCAGTCCTCTGAGGTCAAGAGGCCTGCACCCTTATCCAGTGAAGAAACTGGTTACGGCACCCTGCCCCGAGGCAGATGGAGAGCTCGGCGTTCACTTACCTAAGGTGAGGGCGTTAACCTTTGGGGTTCTACAGGAGAAGAGAAAGGGAAGAGGAGAGAGGCACCCAATAACCCCAGTTCATTAATCCCATATTTTCTATCTGCAGACATCTTACTCTTCGAGTCAGACATACAGTGCACAGAGGTCCAGCCCAAAGAGCCAACCGTGTGTTACACATCACCTTTGAAGATACAGCATTCACCCAGTCAAGACCGGCGCCTCTGCGGGAATCAGGTGAGCGTTACAGAACGCAAAGCCTATCGCAAAACTCCCACCCAGGCGCTATGGAAACCTCGGATCCTGACCAGTTAGCCCAGTTACTTGGGGAACTAAGAGCAGAAGTGCATGCAGCCCGTCAGGAAACGAATGCTCTAAGAAGGGAACTGATTATTTCCAAGGAGCAAACAGACGATCTCGCTAGACAATTGCTACAGTCACAAGCCGGACAAACTCCGTTACCCGCATCAGGGGCAAATCTTCCTTCAACATCCTCTACGAACCCAGTGCAGATCAACCTACCTGGGAATGTACCTCTGGCTCCGCCTGAACGATTTTCTGGTGACCCAAAGAGGTTTGCAGTATTTATTAATCAGTGCCGGTTGCACTTCTTATGCCAGCCAGCAGCCTTTCCAACTGATCAAGCTAAGGTAGCTTTCGTGCTTTCGTACCTTAGTGGCAATGCGGCAGACTGGTCGATCCCTCTAGTTAATCAAGATGATCCGGTTCTCCATGATGTTCGAGCTTTTCAGCTCAGTATGGAAAAACTGTTTGCAAGACATTCACAGGGGCAGGCCTTGGACAATGAGCTCCTTTCATTGCGACAGGGTAATCAAGACCTTTTGGCTTATATTGCGTCTTTCAACAGACTGATAGTGGAAACTCGATGGCCTGAGGACAAAAGGATTACGATGTTTTATAGAGGTCTACGTGGAGAGCTCAAAGATGTGTTAGCCCAAGTAGTGAATCCCCCGCAAGACTGTTCGGACTATATTGGCTTAGTCGTTCAAATTGACCACAGACTGCAGAACAGGAAGGCCGATCGTTCCAAGTTTGATGCTCGAGTATTTTCCAAACCACCAACTCCTACCAAAGGAGTAGACTCCGGGGAACCCATGCAAATAGGGGGCCTGAAAGGACCACTAACACAAAAGGAGCGGGAAAGGAGAAAACAGCTGCAATTATGCCTCTATTGCGGAAACTCGGGGCACTTTCTTCGAGACTGTCCGGTGAAACCAGCCAAGAAGGCAGTAGGAGCTGCAGTTACAAGGGTCACAAACTCTGAGCAGGAAACGACCTCGCCTGACAAGAATAGAGGTCTTCTTGCCGAGCGTTAAAACCAGTTCCGTGACCTCGCATTTCGTGATACCTATGGTCCTCATTAGCCCTGAACATCCGGATCGATTACATGCGATTGAAGCTTACGTCGACAGCGGTGCCATCGGCAATTATGTGGATCATGAAATGGTTTTGAGGATGAATCTGACTCTTTGTCCAAAGGCTGTAAAGGACGTCATTACTACGGTGGATGGTACGGAGATAGCCTCCGGACCAGTAACGCATACCACCCAAGAAGTGACGCTAGTAAGTCAAGATGGACACCATGAGAAGATCGTGTTCCATGTGATCAAGGCCCCCCAGTTCCAGATTATTCTAGGAATTCCTTGGTTAGAGAAGCACAATCCTCAGATCGATTGGCGAGCAAGAACGGTTCAGTTTCCAGAATGTGTCTCTACTTGTCACCCTCGACCTGGTGTTGCACTGGCAGCAATTTCCTCGGAGGCTCCTCAGTTACCTCCTGAATACCTAGAATTCCAAGATGTTTTCCGGAAGGATCAGGCTAACTCTCTACCTCCTCATAGGTCTTATGACTGCCAGATAGACATGATACCTGGATCTACTCCTCCTTGTAGTAGAATTTATGCCCTCACCGAGCCTGAGAATCTTCACCTCCGACAATACCTGGATCAATACCTAGCGAATGGGTTTATTCGTCCTTCCAAGTCCCCTGCTTCCTCAGCTTTGTTCTTTGTTCCAAAAAAAGAAGGGGACCTTAGAACTTGTATAGATTATCGCGCCCTGAACCAGATCACCGTTAAGAATAGATATCCGTTACTTTTGATCCCTGAACTCCTGGACCAAGTCAGAAAAGCATGCATATATACAAAGCTGGATCTTAGAGGAGCCTACCACTTGGTACGAGTAAAAGAGGGCGATGAATGGAAGACGGCCTTCCGCACCAAGTATGGGCTATTTGAATATCAGGTCATGCCCTTCGGACTTTGCAATGCCCCGGCCGCCTTTCAATATTTTATGAACGATGTCCTCAGAGAGCTCATAGATGTGTGTGTTGTTGTTTACATTGACAACATCCTCGTTTATTCTTCATCGGAAACTGAACATCGGAAACACGTGAAAATGGTCCTCGAGAGATTGCGTCAACACAAACTTTTCGCTAAGTTGGAAAAATGTGTTTTCAACGTGACTGAAGTTGAATTCTTGGGATTCATATTATCACCTAGCGGAGTGCGTATGGATTCAAAGAAGGTCGATGCAATTCTCAAATGGCCATCGCCATCCTCCGTAAAAGGTGTTCAAAGCATGTTAGGCTTCGCTAACTTTTACCGCAGGTTTATCCCCGAATTCTCTCGAATAGTCCAGCCCATCACCGCCTTGTTAAAGAAAAACAAACGTTTTGAATGGTCTACCGAGGCGGAACAAGCTTTCCAGAATTTGAAGACTAGATTTATCTCTGCACCGATCTTAAAACATCCTCGCCCAGAACTCCCCTACATCGTTGAAACTGATGCTTCGAGCCTTGCCATGGGGGCAGTTCTATCACAAAAGGACCCAGTAACCAATCAGTTGCATCCCGTGGCATTTTGGTCCCGCAAATTCTCGCCTCCTGAAATCAATTACACTATTACTGATAAGGAACTTCTAGCTATCAAGTCCGCCTTTAAGGCTTGGCGGCATTATCTTCTGGGGGCCCGACACACCGTTACTGTGATTACAGATCACCGAAACCTGCAATATTTGAAAACCGCAAAAGCTCAATCCTCTAGGCAACTCCGTTGGGCACTATTCTTTGCCGAGTTTGACTTCATAATTACCTATCGACCTGGTACAAAAAACGGTAAAGCTGATGCCCTTTCTCGGATGGGAGTGGAAGAACATTTGATCAATCCTAAACCTGTACCTATCATTCCCGAACAAAGAATTCTAGGTGTAATCGCCACACAATCCATAGAGGAAGTTAAGGATAAAGCCAGGCTACTGGTAACTCCAGCAGACATACAGAATTGGCATCTGCAAGGAAAGGACTTTACGGTGAAGGACAACCTATTATATTTCCAAGAACGGTTATACCTGCCCAGCACAGATTTACAGAAAAAGGTAATCTCTTGTTATCACGATTCTTTAATGGAAGGACATCCCGGTATGACCAAGACCTCGGAAAAGATCAAGCGCTACTTCTGGTGGCCGTCTTGGAAAAGAGATATCTGAGACTTTATAATGTCCTGTGGAGTATGCGCCCAAAACAAGAGTCAAAAGGAAAAACCAGCCGGCCTTTTACGCCCTATTGACATGCCGCCTCGCCCTTGGCATACGCTTTCTATGGACTTCATCACCGATCTACCTCCATGCTCCGGATACAATACGATCCTAGTAATCGTGGACCTATTCTCCAAGATGGCGCATTTCATTCCACTCAAAGGCTTACCAACAGCAGCAACTCTGGCCCGAGAATTTCTCGAAAACATCGTCCGACTGCACGGTTTTCCTTCAGTTCTAATTTCGGATCGAGGTAGTCAATTTATTTCTCATTTTTGGCGAAGTTGCTGTTGGTCGGCTCAAATTGATGTGAGACTTTCGACCAGCCACCACCCTCAAACCGACGGACAAACCGAGAGGACCAATCAAACTCTGGAACAGTATTTGCGCTGCATGCTACAACAAACTGAAAAAACTTTGAAAGATATCCTTTGGATAGCCGAATATGCCTACAATAACTCTGTCCACTCGGGAACTGGGAAGACCCCGTTTTTTCTTTTATACGGTAGTCACCCTCGAACCTCGGAGTTGGATCCACTCCAAGATCTTGGAACACCAGCAGTAGACCACCTGCATTCTACAATCACCCAAGCCTTTAAGGAAGCCGTTTCTCACCTTCAAAGGGCTAAAGAACAATACAAGAAAGGAGCAGACCAACATCGGAAGGAAGCCCCCCAATATCAAGTAGGAGATCAAGTCTGGTTATCCACCAAATATCTACCTCTAAAAGGACCACGCACATTCAACCCAAGATACCTTGGTCCCTATTCCATCACTACCATAGTAAATCCAGTAGCGGTCAAGTTGGACTTGCCCCCTCACATGAAGATACATCCGGTCTTCCACGTCTCTCTATTAAAACCCGTGCAACCTCAAACCCGACTAACTACATCTCCAAAACCTATTCTAGTTGATGGAGAACTCGAGTTTGAAGTCAAAAGCATCCTGGATTCCAAGATCTCCAAATCTAAACTATTTTACCTGATTGACTGGAAAGGCTACGGTCCCCAAGAAAGATCCTGGGAACCTGCAGAATATGTCCACGCGCCTCGTCTAATCAAAAGATTTCATCGAACATTTCCTAACAAGCCCAAACCCCCGGAGAAGCTCGGTTTGGGAGGGTCCTTGAGGGGGGGTGCTGTCATGATCTCTGCTTCCAAAAGATCAGGACTTGCCCGACTCCCTTGGAAGCAGACCCATAACCCCGGTTCCGAGTGCCAGCCAGTCCCAATTGGGACTTTTTGGACCCTGTCCTGGCGCCAGTGGCACCAGGCTCATAAAGATGCCCAGTCCCAGCGCTGGAAGCGCCGGGCTCATAATGCTTGGGTGGACTTACCTGCAGCAGACCATGCTGCTTACTTACCTGCCAGTTGAACCCCTGATCCTCTTCTGTTTGGGACTACTTTTCCTGTTGGGTGGGGCAGGAGCCACTCCCTAGGTTCAGAACACTGGAACTCTTCTGGAAAGCAGGAACTCTTTTCTTAGGCGTGGCTGTGGAAGGAGACACCTAAGCACTACAGGAGGCTATTCAAACCACACCCAATGGATGAATCTTGCTTTGCGTTATTCTGCATTCTCTGCAGCAGAACGCTCATCGTGTCTTCTGCTTCTGATCCTGGGCCTAAGGGAACAAAGGCTTACCATCCTGGAATCCAGTCTTCAGCAGCACCTGTAAAGACAAAGAAAGAACAGGTTAGCACTACGGTCTTCAGTGGCAGCGCATCTCTTACCTGGTCCATCGGCTGTCACCAACGCCTCGCGCTGCATTTCGGCATCTGAAAGACAAAGGCTTACCTACTCTTCGCATGCTCCGGAGGTCTTCGCATTGCATTCCGGCATCTGAAAGACAAAAGCTTACCAGCTCTTCGCATGCTCCGGAGGCCTTCGGCGCTGCATCCCGCATCTGAAAGACAAAAGAAGGTGCGTTTAAAGACATTGGGCAACTTTATTACTCACGTGCCATTACTCCTTCCCACGCCGAATCCAGTGGGTATTCCAGCACCCTTCAGCTTCTCTAAAGCTCCGAACTTGTACCTGCAAGATAAAAGGGACAGTTAGTGCGCATCGTGAAGCAGGCTACAAGCGCTTACTTATGTGCTTCCAGGCGCTTCTATTCCTCACGCGGGTTCGATCCTCAACTCTCATCAGCCCGCCATCCGCCATCGCCGGAACCCTGCAAAACAAGAGATATCATTACAAAAGACTTTTAAGACATTTGAAGTGCCCAGAACTTACCGTTCGTGCAGTTAACGACGGACAGCAGTCCTCTGAGGTCAAGAGGCCTGCACCCTTATCCAGTGAAGAAACTGGTTACGGCACCCTGCCCCGAGGCAGATGGAGAGCTCGGCGTTCACTTACCTAAGGTGAGGGCGTTAACCTTTGGGGTTCTACAGGAGAAGAGAAAGGGAAGAGGAGAGAGGCACCCAATAACCCCAGTTCATTAATCCCATATTTTCTATCTGCAGACATCTTACTCTTCGAGTCAGACATACAGTGCACAGAGGTCCAGCCCAAAGAGCCAACTGTGTGTTACACATCACCTTTGAAGATACGGCATTCACCCAGTCAAGACCGGCGCCTCTGCGGGAATCAGGTGAGCGTTACAGCAGCTTTTGAGCAGATGAAATGTCAAAAGAGTCACGAGCATCAAATGTCGTGGCCTGGAAAGGCCATCAAAATGTATTTGTGACATATGTAGCACTTTATGCCAAAGTGCTGAACAGAGAACACACTTTACAGTACAATAAAATTCAGGGTTAAAAACAACAAAAAAGTAATCATGGTTGTCGCTCTAAGTGAAGAAGATAGGTCTTAAGAGTAGTACGAAATAGAGAGTAAGAGGTAATAGAACAAAGCGATAGAGGAAGAACATTCTAATGAAATAGAGCAAGCAAAGTAAAAGAGCAAAACCGTGATTGGGCATGGGGCGAGGAACTGATAATAGAAATTGGACTGAGAGCGAAGAATACGTGAAGGCGAATAGAAAGAGACAAGAGAAGAAAGATAAGAGGGCGCAAGGCCATAGAGAGATTTGAAAACGAGACAGAGAAACTTAAATTTGGGCGAGAGTGAAAAGAAAGCAAGACAAGAGAGGAAATTGAGGAAAAGAAGGTATAAGAGACAAATGGAAGCATTGAAGGCAGACTTTAGAGGAGCCAAGCGAGTGCTAGGAAGTCCAAAGTGTGTAGCAGAGGAATAGAATAAATGTGAAAAGGTAAGTGAGGAGATCAAAAGCTTAGTGGCATCAGACGTAAGAAAAGGGCGAGATTTATGAATGTTGAACAGATGATAGCAAGAGGGAAACGTGAGGAAATAGAAAGATGATAAAAGAAGGATAAGTCAGTATCAAGATAAAGACCAAGATAACGTGTAGAAGGTAGTTGTGAAGGGGAAAATGAAGCAAAGGACGTAGGAGAAGGAGAAGGAACAATATTAGCAGGAAAAAAGTGAAATTCAGTTTTGTTAGCATTTAAGACAAGAAAAGGGAATGAGACCCACACTGAAGACCAGACAGGAATAAGCCACGCAGAAAGCAAGCTGATGGATAAATTATATTTGTTATTAGACAGAAAACAATGCAGAATAGACAAGAGCCAGCTGACACTTGGGAAGCACGCAAAGACAAGCATATAGGTTGCAATTGCACGCTCTGACGTTGTGTGCAAATCTTGGCATGAGCCCAAATCACATGTTACAAAAGAGGAAGAAACCCCTTGTCTTACTAGAATCTTGGATAATAAATCAGGTGGTTATATCATCAGCATATATTTGGTAAAAACAAGTTAACAAATGTCCTAATCCATAAATAGCATAGCAGCTCGTAAATGATATGTGTGATTGTGACATTATGAGTCAGACCATCATCTATGTTAGGGCAGTGTGCAGATAGTGTACTGCGGTGACAGAATCGGCCTACTGTATATGGATAATAAGGATAAATATACTGTCACATGACTGCATGGCTATTCAAACCAGAGGTTGTCAGTTGTGTCAACTAGGAAAGCGGAACAAACAAGCAAGCGCAGCTCATGGGATGAGTTGCGCATCCAGTCCAAACCACAGACGCTCTTTTTCATCCAGGAGAAACAAGAAAATATACCACAATATTACCGTACAACTCAACAGGGTGTAATGAAATCGTACTGCAGAGAGAAATGCTAAGATGGTAGTTGCCCATTACATAACTTCATACATGTTGCAGTGAGGTAGTCTGCTGAGTAATCCAATGTACATAGAGAAATGTTAGTACATAAAGTCCTAGACTAATCGCAGAGCCCAGATCAGACCGGTGCACAGGTGCTGTGCATCACACACCCTCAAGCTCAATTAACAGCTGTACTAGAGTATAAAAGGGGAGCTAGTGAGAGGGGAGGTGAGGGAGTTAGGAGATGAACAAGTTACTTCTTACCTTGTAACATTCTTTCGATGGGATGTTCCTCCGACGTATTCCTTATCTTTGATAGATCATCTCCCAGCTTGCTGGCCTCATAATCTTTTTTTCAGTAGAGGGCGCTGCGCGTTGACGTCCCTCGAGCCGATGAACCTCGACGGCCTCTGTATCGGTGCCGACGTCATCACGCGTATAAATAGACTCGCGCAGCGTCCGTTGCTCAGTTCCGTTTTGACGTTAACAGTTGTTTTACATGAATTGGTTATTTACCTTGAAGGAGCGTAAGCTGCAACCACAAGGGAAGTATTACTGCAGGGATGGATGGGAGGGGCGATAAGGAATACGTCGGTGGAACATACCATCGAAAGAACGTTACAAGGTAAGAAGTAACTTGTTCTTCGAAGGGATTGTGTCATCCGATGTATTCCTTATCTTTGATAGACTCCCATAGCAGTGGTGTGTAATTGGAGGTGGGAGTAAAACGCCATGTTTCCTTTCAGGAATGAACCGAATGTAATACGGCTTTGCCAAACCTAGTCTCTTGACTAGAGGAGCAATCCAGGTTGTAAAATCTTGTGAAAGTATGTGCGGACGACCATGTGGCAGCCGCACATATGTCTCGAACCGGAACACCTCTTTGGAGGGCCAAGGAGGCTGCGATACCCCTGGTTGAATGAGCCCTAAGATTTTGAGGAGGCTCTTTTCCTGCTAGTTTGTAACATTCCAGGATGGCCAAAATAATCCATCTGGAAATGGTTTGTTTTGTTATCGGTAGTCCTAATTTGTGCCCTGAGTAACCTACGAACAGTTGGTCTGCTTGCCTAATCCTAGCAAGTCTGCTGATGTAAACGCTTAAAGCCCGCTTTGAGTCCAGCCTATGTAGCCTTTCTTCCTCTTTCCCCAGATGGGGAGGCGGATAGAATGAAGGTAAGGTAATTTTCTGAGTAATGTGGAATTCAGAAACCACCTTTGGGAGGAAATTAGGCTTCACCTGTAGGACAACTTTGTCTTTATGAAAAATTGTATGAGGGGGTTTACAAGATAGAGCTTGTAATTCGCTCACCCTTCTAGCAGATGTTAAAGCCACTAATAAAACAGTTTTAAGGGTGAGAAATCTTAGCGAACAAGAGTGGAGTGGTTGGAAAGGAGTACCCATCAGGAAATTTAAGACTAAATGTAAGTCCCATAAAGGAACCTGGAAAGGTCTTGGAGGGTAGACATTAGTTAATCCCTTTAGAAATTGTATTACTAAGGGTAATTTGAAATACAAAGGCTCCTCTGCAGTGCGCTTGAAGATCGATAGCGCTGAGAGATAGCCCTTGATAGTGCCAACTTGAAGGCCTGAATTTGCCGAGTAGAGTAGAAAGGATAACACCGTTGGTGTACCACATGAAAAGGGTTCGATATTCTTTTCTCTACACCAGCTGCAAAATGTGTTCCAACGGCAGCGGTGTAAAGACTTTGTTCCTGGCCTTCTGGCCGAAAGCAACACTTCCATGATGTCATCAGGGAGGTCCCAATCCTTGTATCTCAACCTTTCAGAAGCCAGGCGTGAACGTTGAGGGTTCTGATGTCTGGATGGAGAACCTGACCTCCCTTCTGTGAGAGAAGATTCTCCTTGAGTGGAAGACGAATTGGAGGGCAGATGGACATGTCCAGAAGGTCCGGGTACCACGTTCTCCTGGTCCAGTCTGGGGCAATTGGGATCATGGTTCTCCGGAATCTTCTCAACCTCCTGATCATTTGAGGAATGACAGGGACTGGTGGAAATGCGTACAGGAGTGGAAACTCCAAGTCCACTACGAACGCGTCCCCTACAGCTCCTCTCGGGGGAAATTCCCTTGAACAAAACATATCGCACTTTCTGTTGGTACTGGTGGCAAACAGATCCACTTGAGGGGTTCCCCAAAGGGCGAAGATCTCCTGAAGGACTTCCTGAGCTAGTTCCCACTCGTGGGAGACTGTGCTCTGCCTGCTCAGAGCGTCCGCCGTCAAGTTCTTCTCTCCGGCTAAGTGAACTGCCGACAGAGAGATTCCTTCTTGAAATGCCCAAAACCAGAGCTGCATTGCCTCTCTGCACAGTGGCAGTGATCCTACGCCTCCTCTTTTCTTGAGGTAGTGCATGGCCACTGTGTTGTACGTCATTACCAGGAAATATTTCCCCTGTACAGATGGCAGAAAAGCTTTCAGCGCTATTCTGATTGCTCTCAGCTGTAACAAGTTGATATGTATTCTGGACTCCGATGGAAACCAACGACCGCTGATGGTCAAGTTTTTGGTATGGGATCCCCACCCCGTGAGTGGGGCATCTATGACTACTGTTATCTCCGTCCATGGTTGCCAAAACAGTTCCCCCTTCAAGATGTTTTTCTGGCAGTCCTACCACTGAAGGTCTCGAGTCACCTTGTCCGGAATCTGAAGGAGGTCTGTCATTCTCCCTGAGAATTGCGACCACTGAGTTCTCAGTGCCCACTGAAGAGATCTCATTCTCAGGCGAGCCTCTGGCACAAGGAAGATGCAGGATGCCATGAGGCCTAGCAACCTCAAAAAGTCGAAGGCTGGGAGACGTTGGGCATTTCGAAACTTGGTGACCATCTGCAGAATATCTTGAGCCCTCACCTCTAGTGGCGAGGCTTTTCCCAAGGAAGTGTCCAGGACCGCTCCAATGAACTGGAGTCTCTGTGATGGTATCATCTGTGACTTCTTTAAATTGAGGGAGAAGCCCAGTTTGTGAAGGAAGTGGCAGACATAATCTAGCTGGATCTGAGCTTGTTCCGAAGATACAGGTCTGATCAGCCAATCGTCCAGGTAGGGGTAGACGTGGATCCCTTCCCTCCCTAGACTTGCAGCCACTCCCGACATTAGCTTGGTGAAGACCCTCGGGCGGAGGTCAGCCCAAATGGCAGAACTCAAAATTGATAATGAGAGCCGCCGATTGCGAACCTCAGGTATTTCCTGTGTTTGAGATGGATTGGCACATGGAAATAAGCATCCTGGAGGTCCAGAGATACCAGCCAGTCCTGGAGCTGGAGGGCCTGAAGGGTCTGAGAGAGAGTTACCATCTTGAACTTGTCCTTCCTGAGGAACTTGTTCAATTCTCGTAAGTCAAAGATAGTTCTCAGTCCTCTGTCTTTCTTCGGTATGAGAAAGTAGGGGGAGTACCAGCCCTTGTTCCTCTCCGCTACAGGTACCGGTTCTATGGCACCTTTCTCTAGCAGGTCTACATTTTCCTGCAAGAGGAGCGGATCTGGAACTTTCAGAGAGCTGTTCCCCGGTGGATGACTCTGAGGGATGCGTTGAAAAGGCAGGCAGTAACCTTGGGCAACTGTCTCCAATGCCCAAGCATCTGACGTAATAGCCTGCCATCCTGTCAGATGTTGAGTTAACCTGCCCCCTACTGGTGTTTTGTGAAGAGAGTCCTCAGAGCGGTTTGGAGGCGACTGATGCAGATGCCGAGGGTAAAGAGGCACCTGCTGCTGCTGCGGCTTTTGTGTTTTTACCCCGTCCACCTCGGGTGAATTTTTTCTGACCCCTTTGAACCGGCTGTCCTCTGCCTTTTCTGAATGCGGAATAGAAGCGAAAGGACTTACCTCTCCAAGAGGTTCCTGAGGGGCGATATGGTGTCTGACGGATTGCAGCTCCTAGGGATTTTGCTGCTGCCTTTGATGTTTGTAGTTTTTCTAAACTGTCATCCGCCTTTTTACCAAACAAAGAAGAGCCGTCAAAGGGCATATTCAAGAGTCTGCTTTGCACATCTGGAGCAAAACCAGACTTTCGCAACCAAGCAAATCTCCGGGTTGTTGTACTTGCCGCCATGGCCCTGCTGATGCTGTCAGCAGAATCGATGCCAGTTTGAAGGGATTCGCACATAGCGTCTTTACCATCCTGGATGATTTTTAGGAACGCTTCCCTTTCTTCTCCCTCCGGGAGGCAGTCAGCCGCTGATGAAGCACACTCCCAAAGTGTGTGGCGGAACCTTGCGAGCGTACAAGTAGCATTGATGGATTTCAACGCCATGCTACATGCGGAAAATACTTTTTTGGCCATAGAGTCATATCTCTTATCATCCCTATCCTGTGGAACAGTAGGGTAAGCCGATTTACTACCTGCTGAAGTAGCTGCCTGAACAACCAGACTCTCCGGAGTCTTTGCAATGCCGCATGAAATGGCACCACAGGAACCTCCTGTGGACCTTTGACCAAGATGTCTGTGAGGTCGTATTGTTGAAAAGCAGGTGAGGGTGTGGACCACCCCATAAACTCTATTATCCTTGCCATCAAGGTTCTATAAGGGGTTTCAGCATGTTCCCCTGGGTCTGGTGTGGCAAATTCCCTTCTGGGGAAGTGTCCAACCCACTTGTTTCCTGTAGGGATTCATGGAGGTCTTTCAACCTACCTTCCTCAGAGGTAAATTCCTCTGGTGCAGGAGTTGCAGATCCCTGTAACTCAAAAGGCCGTTCATGATCCGAATCCTCCCCTTCTTCATAAATAGAAGATAAGACTCCGGAGTGATCAGGTCCTGAAAATGGTATAAATCCCATTTCCAGAGCAGAAGGAGCCAAATTCGTCATGATTGGCTGAGAAAACGTCGACGTCGTCGATGCGGACGTGAAAGGCTTCGAAGCCATCGAAGCCATCGAAAAAAGGCGTCAAGAAAGGTGGTAGAGGCCTCGATGAACTCGAGATTATCGGGATTCTACTCGAGGTTATCGATGATATTCTCGCGCTCGAGGCTCTGGATATGGCCACTGGCTGTGAGGTGGCAGTGGGTTTATCCTTTCTCGGCGTCGGCGTCGGCGTCAACGTCGGCGTCGACTCGACTCACCTATGCGTCGAAGAACCCTTCGATAATGGCGTCGACAATGCCGATCTATATGTCGAAGGCCTGAGAGCTATGTTTTGTGGGGCAGGAGAACCTTTTTGGGGAAACGGAAGAAGAAGAAGATGAGGAAGGGGATCTTCGACGTCTCTTTTTTGAATGCTTAGATCGCGAAGAGTGATGGGAACTGCTTCAAGACCTAGAACGAGAATGTCTTTTGTGATGGCGAGGAGACGAATGTCTCGACTCCACCAAGGAAACTTTCGAAGAAGTTTTAACTGTCTTACCTCTCTCGATCTTCCCCTTACGTTCCTTCAAGGCTTTCGCCGTCATGGACATGCAGTCCTCGCACTCCGAACAATGGTGCTCGATTCCCAGGCACCATAAACAAACCCTGTGAGGATCCGTCAACGACATTTTCTTTCCACAGTCTCGACATTTTTTGAAGCCGGACCGTGGAGTCGTCGGTTCGGGTGAGGAAGCCATCGAGTACGAGTCAATATTCACGAGGAATAATGATATATTTGACTGAAGAACTCTGCAACGATATTCTGAGGCCCCACAAAGCGCGGAAAAACAGAACTGAGCAACGGACGCTGCGCGAGTCTATTTATATGCGTGATGATGTCGGCGCTGATACAGAGGCCGTCGGGGGACATTGGCTCGAGGGACGTCGACGCGCAGCGCTCTCTACTAAAAAAAAAATTCCGAGGCCAGCAAGCTGGGAGATGATCTATCAAAGATAAGGAATACGTCGAAGGACACAATCCCTTCGAAGGATAGTGTACACGTAGAGATGAACGAGGAAAGAAGGACATGTCAAAATGGAGGAAGAAAGTGAAAGTGGTACAGAAGAGGGGAAGGGAGGTGTGGGGTAGAGAAAAGAAAGGAGTTTGAGGTAAGACCAAAGAGGGGAAAGAGAAGGGCATGGAAAATAAATATCAGAAGAAAGATGAGATGAAGGAAGAGAAGAACCATAAGAAAGGGGAGAGAGGAGAGTGCAAGGCACTAGTGGGCATAGACACAGAGAAGGAGATTGACTAAGAAGAAGAGCTAGAGGGGAACTTCTGAAGCAAGAGGAGAAGGCAGACGACACAAGTAGAGGAAGTAAAGAAGAGGCCTGTGTTAATACAGGGACAGGAGGATATTGGATTTCAATAACATTAAGAGGAGGAAAATCACAAGTACAGAACTGAAAAGGGCGAATGTCAAAGAAGAGAGGGAAAGGAATGAGTGTGACGAAAAAGAGACAAGTAGGAGATGTACTATTGACTAAAGATTGGTGTAAGGGACCATAAGGAGAAGAGAAGCAGAGTGAGTCTTGGAAGAAAGGCAAGGTGTGTTGAGCTCTTGAAGACCTGGATAATAAGGTTGCTCTGTATGAACCCAAATCCATCACCAATAGCACCCTCAGACAGCAAAGGTAGAGAAATGATTTATTTCCACAAAGCTGTGCAGGAATCGACATGGAAACCAGCATAGTATCCCCACCCAAAGATTGTGGACCCCAAGCACAGAAACCTCTGGGTTTTTATAGGGTTTTGCACAATGAGCCTTATATAGAAAGTGTTATTTGGAAATATTTAGTCACCTAAATTAACAATGAAGTACCTAACAAAGCCTCTTTCATCCTTGGAGGGTACAGCCTTTGGCCTCCATTCAAGACCAGCATAATTCCCACTGGGCTAGCCACATGGTACAATACACTGCCTTTAGTGAATCTTTCCATTATATGTAATAAGATTTGATCATATGCTTAGTTCTTTCATTCTGGTTATCAGGCAGCTGAGCATGAGCACGCCTTAATGTTCCACAGTGGGATGTGTAACTGGGTGTACCTGCTTCTCGGACAGAGGCTTACATCATTCTCACACAGCCTTATGGCTTCTGACATGTGTGCGTTAGGCAGAAACCTGTGCAGTTCCCTTAGGGACCACTGCAAAAAGTTTAGGACTACAGGAGTTAGCAGTAAACCCAATTGGTAGCAGTGTGCACCACCCAGATTTACCTGGTAGCTGTGGCTGAGCAGTCAGACTTCTCTCAAGAAGAGTTAGGCAGTATACAGAGCATACACAATAGGGCAGGTACACACAGTAGAACAAGCAAACACTGAGCAGAGCTTTGGTGTAAAAGATATATAATTATTTATTTAAAAACACATCTAAGAAAACACACTGGCACTAATCTCAAGCAAGTTCAAAAACACAGTTACTAAAATACATAGACTCCCTTAAGAGAATTTTAGACAAGTCTTAAGTAAAGCCCCACTTATTTTCAGACAGCGGTGAGCGCTTAACGTAGATGGCACTCTACTAATTCGGTTTGAAAGGGAGAGAAAGGCAGACCATAAATTGAAACAGATCCCAACACTTTCAAAAGAACACAGCAAGAGAGGAAGGCAGAATCAAACCGTGAAGTTAGAGTTCAGAAAGCCGGATCCACTTTAAGAGGATCAGAACGAAATGTGTCCAAGGTCACACGGTTGAAAAGTGCGCAAAAGTCTCGAAAAGGTTCAGAAAGAAGTTGGACCAAAAGAAAGGGACCAGTTAGATGGTCAAGAGGCCAGCCCAGTTTAGAAGGTTAATGATTTACTGTCACCTTGTAGCAAACTATAGAAAGGGAGGCCAGGCGGACACAGTACCTTGAAATGGTGAGAACACTCCAGAGGGGGCAGTTGTTCCTGGCAGTGGTTGCGAGTTGGTGCTTCGTCCGGCAGAAGAGAAGATCTCATCGGGGAGGAAAGCAGGGGGTCGTTGTACTGCCAGGGAAGAAACCAGCCGCGGAGTTTCTCGATTCAAAGGAGTGGTCCTTTTATTCGTGGTTCAGTGATAAGTGGCTATCCGGTTGCCGGGGTGCTTGGCACGGGCAATTTGACCACTAGACGTCCTGGTAGGCGAAAAGGAAAGCAAACTGGTTGTCCCCACCAGCTCAAGGGGAAGAGACTCTCCGGCAAGAAGATCTTCTCTGTCGTCGGGAAGTGGTGAGGCGGTTCAGCAGGGCTCCACCGGTGGTGTCATCGTTGCAGGTCGGCTCAGCTTCTCCCTCTTCGGATTCTCAGGTCCTGTGGCGACTTCTGAAGTTCCAGTCCCAAAAGCCCTGCTTTTATGCAAGAAACCCCCATTCATTCAGCCTAGCTGTCAATCAAACATGCTGGCTCACCACTTGGGCCAATCACACAAGAGTGCGACTTGAGTTGCCAAGGCAACTCAGTCCAGGGTGCCTAAACCCCCTCCCACGCCCCCTGTGGTACCCAGACAGAGTGGCACCACTTTTGGAGGCTTCTGTGGAGAAGCCCGCCAAAAAGTGGAACAAAGGGCTCGGCTTGGGTTGGAGTCACAGAAGAGAACACAAACGCCATTTTAGAATCGAGTTCTGGCAAAAAATACCAACCGGTGAATTAATATTAAATAAATAACCCGGCGGTATGTTCGAGGCTTCAGGAATTAAATAATTAAAGTTGGTAGCCTCGAACAATGGGTAAATCCCATAGAGATATATTCGCGGTCGAATATAAAAAGTAGTATCCACTGCCACCAGCCAAAACTCGATCAGGGGGGATGGAGACGTGCTCCCTCGAATAACAGACCCCGGGGCAATCGAATTGCCCCGGCCAGTACATCCACAATATGATGGTTTGTACTGGTTTCTGTTCATAATTTGGGACTAGTAAAGCCAATGGTGACTTTACATGCCCTGGGAGACAGTAGTCAGTCCCACGGTATGGAGTCTATGGTGGGGTGTCACTATGACACCCCTGTGTCACTGCACTGAGGGTGCTGTGTAACACACATAGTAAAAACACATGAGACCCTATGGAGTAAAAGACCCCATAGCCCATAAAACACATTAACAGTCAAAGGAGCCCCTCAAATCATGTCCAAGAGTGGGAGGTAAAAGAGACTCACTCTTGGCAGGAGAAAAAAACAAACTCCAGAAATCCAGCAAAGCTGCTGGGGGACTCACTAGGTTAGGAAATTCAGCCTAAACAGGAATTCTCCCTAACAGTGTGCCAATCAATCAAATCTCTCACTGTGCCACTTCCCTAAACATGGCTGCGTTAACCGTGTAACTGCCCGAAAATTGATGAGGTTCTGCTCTGGCTCATGTACGTCCAAGGCTCATTGTGAAAAAAATACTGTTGGCTACAACAGTTCCCCCCTTTTGTGCTTTCAGCACAACTGAAATAAATATTTTTACTTAATTATCTATTGTCTTTATTTAGCTTTTCGATTATTGGTATGTAATATGCGTAAAAACTAGATATGCTATTAGGGCCTTTGGAAGTCTATACAGAAATACCAGGAGTTGTCAGGTTTAGGGACCGGGGCAACTGGGGAGGGCCTTTCACTGTAAAATGACCCCTATGTCTAGCATCTTCTTTAGTTCTTCAAGTATTATCTGTTTTTCGGGCTTCTGGTAACCTGTAGGGTTTTGGACTTATGTGTATCTGGAGCACAATTCCCTGCACCCATCCCGGTTTCGGGGACAATACATCAGTGTAGCATACAATTGTATGCGACACCACCTGGTGTTTTGTGGTTAACCCAACTGGCATGGTCACAACTGAAATAAATATTTTTACTTAATTATCCATTGTCTTTATTTAGCTTTTCGATTATTGGTATATAATATGCGTAAAATCTAGATGAACAAGTTACTTACCCATGGTAACATTCTTTCGACTGTATGTACCTCCCACGTATTCCTTATCTTTGATATTTCCAATAACTTTTCTGCTCAGAATTTCTTTTTCAGCCGGGGGCACTGTTTGTTGTTGCCTGTCGAGTCGATGTCCCTCGGAGGCTTCCGTCTCAACGTCACTGCAGGTATATGTAGCACGCGCAGCCCCCGTTGGCCTCAGTTCCGTTTTGACGAGTGGAGCTTTACCTCGTGTTCAACGGTTACTCCCCTTGAGAGAGCATAGACTGCAACTGCAAGGGAAATTCTACTGCGAGGTATGTTGGGAGGGGTTATAAGGAATACGTGGGAGGAACATCAAGTTGAAAGAACGTTACCATGGGTAAGTAACTTGTTCTTCGAATGGATTGTGTCCTCCCACATATTCCTTATCTTTGATACACTCCTAAAGCAGTTTACCTAATTTGGAGGTGGGAGTAGAAATCAGTATGATTATTTATGCACTGAGTGCACTACTGTTATTCCAAAAGCAGAATCTTGGCCCGAGGAGGAGTCTAAACTGTAATGTTTAGTAAAGGTGTGCACAGACGTCCATGTAGCAGCTGTACATATATCTTTTACCGGAACTCCCCTCTGCAAGGCAGATGAAGTTGCAATGCCCCTCGTTGAATGAGCTCTTAGATGTTCTGGAGGGTCTTTACTGGCCAGTTTGTAACATTCCAATATTGTTAGTATGATCCATCTTGATATAGTTTGCTTGGTAATGGCCAGTCCCAATTTGTGACCTGAATAGCCCACAAATAACTGGTCATCCTGCCACAGTTTTGCCAATCTGGAGATGTAAAAGCTCAGTGCACGTCTAGGGTCAGACCTGTGAAGTCTTTCTTCTTCCTTCCCCGGATGTGGAGGAGGAAAGAAAGATGGTAGCGTTATTTTCTGAGTGATATGAAACTCAGAAACAATTTAGGGGATAAAAGTAGGCTTCACTTTTAGTACCACTCTTTCTTTATGAAAGACAGTATGAGAAGACTTGCAGGATAAAGCCTGTAGCTCACTCAGCCTTCGGGCTGATGTTATTGTCACTAAGAAGACAGTTTTCAGAGTTAGAAGTCTTAATGGGCAAGAATGTAGAGGCTCGAAAGGAGCACCCATCAAGTAGTTTAACACCAAGTGGAGATCCCATAGTGGGATTTGAAACAGAATTGGAGGGTAAACATTAGTCAGTTCCTTTAAAATTTGTACTACTAAAGGAATCTTAAAGTAGGAGACTTCCTCTGAAGTGCGCTTAAAAATAGAAAGCGCTGCCAGACATCCCTTGATGGTACCAATCTGGAGCCCCAGATTTGCCAGAGGTAATAGAAAGGATAACACGATCAGTGTATTACATGAGAAAGGGTCAACATTCTTATCTCTACACCAGCTGCAGAACTTATTCCAGCGGCAGCGGTATAAAGATTTGGTTTCTGGCCTTTTGGCCAAAAGCAAAACCTCCATTACGCTGTCAGGGAGGTCCCAATCCTTGTATCTCAGCCTCTCAGAAACCATGCGTCAAGGTTAAGAGTGCTAATATCCGTATATTCGAAAAGGTCCTCTCTTTGTGGAATATCAGAGGACAGATGGACATGTCCAGAAGGTCTGGGTACCACGTCCTCCTGGCCCAGTCTGGGGCAACTAGGATCATGAATTTGTGGAACCTTCTCAACCTCCTGATTACGTGAGGAATGACAGGGTTGGAGGTAACGCGTATAGGAGTGGAAACTCCCAGTCTGCCACGAATGCATCAACTAGAGCTCCTTACTGGGGAAATTCCCTTGAGCAGTACAGTTCGTACTTCCTGTTGGCACTGGTCAAGGACAGATCAACTTCAGGGGTTCCCAAAGGTTGAAGATCTCCTGAAGGACTTCATGAGCTAGTTCCCACTTGTGGGAGACTGTGATCTGCCTGCTCAGAGCACCTGCCGTCCTGTTCTCTCCGGCTAGGTGAACTGCTGACAGAGAGATTCCTTCTTGTATTGCCCAGAACCAGAGCTGCATTGCCACTCTGCACAGTGGTAGTGACCCTAAACCTCTTCTCTTGTTGAGGTAGTACATGGCCACTGTGTTGTCCGTCATTATCAGGACCTTCTTTCCCTGTACAGAGGGCAGAAAGGCCTTCTGCGCTAGTCTGATTGCCCACAGCTCTAAAAGGTTGATATGTAGTTTGGCGACCAACGACCGCTGATGGTCAAATTGTTGGTATGGGCTCCCCACCCCGTGAGTGAGGTGTCCGTTGCTACTGTTATCTCCGGCCATGGTTGCCAAAAAGGTTCTCCTTTCAAGATGTTCTCCCAACAGGCCTACCACTGAAGATCCAGTGTGACTCTGGGATTTGTAGGAGATCTTCCTGAGAATTGTGGCCACTGGGTCTTGAGAGCCCACTGGAGAGATCTCATTCTCAGGCGAGCCTCTGGCACCAGAAAAATGCAGGATGCCATGAGACCGAGCAACCTCAGAAAATTGAAGGCTGGTAGATGTTGGGCATTCTGGAATTTTGTCACCATCTGCAGAATGTCTTGAGCTCTCACCTCTGGTGGCAAGGCTTTTCCCAGGATTGCATCCAGGACTGCTCCGATACATTGGAGTCTTTGAGATGGTATCATGTGAGACTTCTTGAAGTTGAGGGAGAAGTCGAGTCTGTGAAGGGAATGACAGGTGGAGCTGAAATGTTCCAGGGCCTGTTCTGGGAAACTGGCCCATATCAGCCAATCGTCCAGGTGGGGTAGACGTGAATCCCCCAACCCCTGAGACTCACTGCCATAACTGCCATTAGCATGATGAAAACCCTTTGGGCGGAGGTCAGCCCAAATGGCAGAACCCAAAACTGATAATGAGAACCGCCAACGGTGAACCTCAGGTACTGTCTGTGCTTGTGATGGATCAGCACATGAAAGTAAGCATCCTGGAGACCCAATGATACCATCCAATCCTGAAGCTGGAGGGCCTGAAGGATCTGAGAAAGGGTTACCTTCTTGAATTTGTCCTTCCTGAGGAACTTGTTTGTGTCCCTTAAGTCCAAGTTCAATCCTCCGTCCTTCTTGGGAATTAGGAAATATGGGGAGTACCAACCCTTGTTCCTCTCCGCTACAGGTACTCGTTCTAGCAGGGTTAAAATCTCCTGCATAAGGAGCGGATCTGGAACCTTCAAAGAGTTGTTGCCCGGTGGATGACTCTCAGGTTTTTTCAGAAAAGGTAGGCAGTAACCTTGGGCAACCGTTTCCAAAGTCAATGCATCTGAAGTAATAGCCTGCCATTCTGTCAGATGCCGTGACAACCTGTCTCCTACTGCAGTCTTGTGAACGAAGACCTCAGAGAGGATTTGGAACAGCTGACGCAGTGGCTGAAGGTAAGTAAGCCGCTGCTGTTGCGGTCTTAGTTCTTCTTCCCCGTCCACAACGGGGGAATCGTCTTTGTCCTCTTTGAGCTGGCTGTCCTCTGCCTCTTCCAAATGTGGAGTAATGGCGAAAGGACCCACCCCTCCAGGGTGTACCTGCAGGGCGCTTTGGAGTTTGTCTTATTGCAGGTACAAGGGATTTTGATGCCCCCTTGGACGTTTGCAGCTTCTCCAAACTTTCATCAACTTTGTTTCCAAATAAATGCACGCCGTCAAAGGTCATGTTGAGAAGCCTGGATTGTACGCCTGGGGCAGATCCTGACTTTCACAACCAAGCAAGTCTGCGTATCACTGTACTAGCCACCATAGCTCTGCTGATACTGTCAACAGAGTCGAGACCAGTCTGTAGGAATTCGCACAGTGCATCTTTCCCATCCTTGACGATGTTAAGGAAACTGTCTTGCTCCTCCCCCTCAGGGATATGGTCAGCCACCATAGAAATGCACTCCCAAAGGGTGTGTGTGAACCTTGCTAGCGTGCACGTAGCATTGGCAGACTTTGAAGCCATACTGCCGGACAAAAAAAACATTTTGGCCATGGCGTAATAACGTTTGTCGTCTCTGTCTTAAGGTATGGTAGGGTAGGCATTTTGTCTACCTGTGGAAGTGGCTGCCTGCACTACAAGGCTTTCTGGTGTTGGTGCTTGGAGAGGTAAAAAGGGTCAGAGCTAAAAACTCTGTACTAAGCTGCCAGTTTTTTTATTTACAGCTGGAATAACCTCTGGTGCCTCCTAATTAGAAGCCACCCTCTTTTGCAAGGCTTGGTGAAAAGGGACAATTGGATCCTCCTGTGGCCCTCTGTCCAATATGTCGGTGAGACCATCCTGCCTAAAAACAGGTGTGGGTCTCAACCATCCCATGTATTCCATGACCCTTGACATTAGCTGTCTGTATGTTACCTCAGTGTGGTCACCAGGGCCTGCCCTTCCAAATTCAATCTCAGGAGAGGTGTCAATCCCACTAGCCTCATGAAGACACTCTTGCAAGTTCTTCATGCGTGAGTCCTCTGATATGAGTACTAGGAAGATTCACTGCAGTAACACGGTGAATAAACTGGGGCGCAGCAATGAGGCAACAAAAGTTGCAATAACTTAATAGGAATATGCAAAGTCCTATAATGCTACTTAAATGTGTCCAATAATTCAGATACCAAAATGTGGATTTACAATTTCTCCATTTATAGGTCGACAAACCATCAGTATAAATTGTATTAACATTCACAACTTAGATTCATTGCACTGATTGTGTCAGATAAACAAAGATACAAACACTTCTAACACATTATTTGATTTACATGTGTGTTGAACTTTAACGTTCCTGAAGCAAAACAATTTTATAATAAAATTTCACAACATAAGTCCCAACATTGGAGTTGACATAAATTAGTCAGTGTTGATATGACTTTTGTCCCCTCTTCTCAACTACGCGTTTCGGGCATACAAGGCCCTTCTTCAGGTTGTAAATATTGGGTACCGTACTTCCTATCTGCAATTAATATTAGAAAAAGAATTCGATCAATATAGTAGTTGTTAAATGTTCAAATAATATTATTTAGATAACTAGGGAGTCAAATGGGCACTAACCTTAGTGATGGACCAGGAGTGGGGTCCAAATGTCAACATGCTGATTAATTACGTAATCCCTGTAAAATATAGATATATAAATGTCAAATCACAGTGATATATGGGGTGTGGCTCAGGGGGAGCAAGCGCCATAACATTTGAATGAAGAATCTTTGAATTAGTATATAGACTAGTCACGTCCATCGTGAATAGTAGATCTGTTTCTGGATTGAAGGCAATTGATTCCAATCCAGCGTGACTAGTCTATATACTAACATTACACATCAAGGAGGACTGGAAGCAATGGAATGGATGTTATTGAAAAGCGAAGAATTGGTGAGGAGTGATCCGTTGTTTATTTTGAAACTATTGAATATAGTACTGGTGAACAAATTTTTTTGCTTCGAAGAAAGATACTTCATTCAAATTTCGGGAACTTCAATGGGTGCTGCGATGGCACCAAGTTACGCCAATATATATATGGCATATCTAGAAGAAACAAGGGTCCTGAACAATCCAAGATGGAATAACAAATTGAAATGTTTAACTAGGTTCATCGATGATTTGTTTGGAGTATGGCAAGGAACTGAAGATGAAATCCATGATTTTTTTGAATATATGAATGGATTAGCACCAAGAATCAAGTTCACACATAAGATCAGTAAGTCGGATATTGACTTCCTTGATGTTAAGATATATTGGAAAACTGACAAATTGGCAACAACAATTTATTCAAAAGACACCGACAGGAATAGCCTACTGTTGGCCACAAGTTTCCATCCAAGGAAAACCATCACAAGTATACCCTTGAGTCAGTTTCTACGCTATCGGCGGATTATATCTGAGGAAGAAGACTTTGAGACCAAGTCAATTGAATTGAAGGATAAATTCATAAACAGAGGTTATAGTGAGCAGGCCCTGACTGACCAGTATACAACGGTGAAGGAGATCCCCAGATCAGAGGCACTTAAGCCTAAAACAAAATTGAAAGATGATGAGATAGTGTATGTTACCACCTACTCGCAACAAAGCAGTAAAATTAAAAACATTATCAAGAAAAATTTGGAGGTGTTGATGTTGGATCCAACCCTAGAGAAATTATTCCCAAACCCTCCACTTTTCGCGTACAGCAGGAGCAGATCCCTAAAGGACCATCTGATTAAGTCAGACTTTACACATAAAACTAAAGCAAAAAAGACATACAAGGGCACATTGACATGCAATAATTGCAATTGTTGCAATAATGTACTGAAAGGCGATTTCATCTATCACCCTTATAATGGTAATAAAATCGCACTATTACACACATCAACGTGTGATACGAGAAATGTAATTTATGGAATTAAGTGCCCCTGTCGCATGTATTATGTGGGACTTACCAGTAGGAAAGTCAAAGTGAGATGGGGAGAACATAAGTCGAACATAAGGAACTGTTCCACCAAGTCACCAGTAGCACAACATTTTTGTGCAGAAAGGCACACTATTGCTCAAATGAAATTTGTTATTCTTGAATCAGTGAAGCTCCCCAGAAGATGGGGCAATCTTGTGAAACTGTTACAACAGAGGGAGATTTTTTGGATAGAAAAATTGGACACTATGTATCCTCGTGGTATGAACATTGATTGGGACCTGAATTGTTTTTTGTGAAGTCTTCCTTAGGTACTCATTAATGTGACAATACAATCCTGTTATAACACAATAGAATGTGGTTGAAACTCTGATAATGCGCAATATGGTGAGGTATACAATGGATACTATTGTGGTGTATGTATGAATATAGAATCATCTGGTTAGCTGGTCATACACATTTGTATTTTGGCCAAGCTATGGAGAACGTGGTCAGAAGTGTTTGATTTGAGATGTAAATAAGCAATACTTTACATATTTCTATATTGAATAGTGGGGTAATACACAACCACAATTGGTAATTCTGATTTTGAATTATTTAGATAGGTGATCCCCTTCTAAATTCCTTTATTCAAATACTTTCTTGAGTATTAAAAACATTAAGCGTAATCTCGGACCTTATTTATCTAACATTGTGTTAGACCATTCTAATATGGCGCCCATATTCGAATAACTATAGAAACAACAGAAGGACATATTATTTGTCCAACACGAAGTTAGACCACTCTAAGATGGAGCCCATATTAGAATAATGATAGAAATAACAGAAGGACACACGAGGGACGCTTAGTCTGGTTGTAATCTCTTCGCGTTCACCGAGACGGCAGCAGATAGCCGACAGTGAAGACGTTCGGGAGGAAACCCATGCTCCGGAAGTATAATTCAGAGGTACAGAGTCGCTTTTTCGCGCTATATATTATTGAATTGATAACTTGGAGGTAAAAACAGAGTTGTTTTAATATGATACTCTGTTTGGCCATTATTCACAGTGATCTCTCGATAAACACATCTACGAGTTCAGCCATTCGAGCAAGCAGTTTCGTATTAGGAACTGGAAAGTTGGGGGCACGCTGACGAGTAGTCAGGTAGGTTGCCTTTCCAGAAACAAAAAATATTTCCTTTCTTCTTGCATTGAATCACGTGAGTTACCCCACATAACACATACCATATACATTACAGGTCAGCCATCTAGAATACGATTGTACCAACTGTGAACTCATTGTGCATCTACTACAGCTGCGAACAGATTGATTATTGACACGTATTTTTAGGTAAGCACCAGTCCCTAATAACCCTTGGTTATTATACATTGTTTGAACATGTGTGGCTACAGGGGGACCCAGCGCTATGTTATGGCGCTTGCTCCCTCTGAGCCACACCCCATATATCACTGTGATTTGACATTTATATATCTATATTTTACAGGGATTACGTAATTAATCAGCATGTAGACATTTGGACCCCACTCCTGGTCCATCACTAAGGTTAGTGCCCATTTGACTCCCTAGTTATCTAAATAATATTATTTGAACATTTAACAACTACTATATTGATCGAATTCTTTTTCTAATATTAATTGCAGATAGGAAGTACGGTACCCAATATTTACAACCTGAAGAAGGGCCTTGTATGCCCGAAACGCATAGTTAAGAGGGGACAAAAGTCATATCAACACTGACTAATTTATGTCAACTCCAATGTTGGGACTTATGTTGTGAAATTTTATTATGAAATTGTTTTGGCTTCAGGAACGTTGAAGTTTAACACACATGTAAATCAAATAATGTGTTAGAAGTGTTTGTATCTTTGTTTATCTGACACAATCAGTGCAATGAATCTAAGTTGTGAATGTTAATACAATTTATACTGATGGTTTGTCGACATATAAATGGAGAAATTGTAAATCCACATTTTGGTATCTGAATTATTGGACACATTTAAGTAGCATTATAGGACTTTGCATGTTCCTATTAAGTTATTGCAACTTTTGTTGCCTCATTGCTGCGCCCCAGTTTATTCACCGTGTTACTGCAGTGAATCTTCCTAGTACTCATTATTTTTAGTAAAGGTAGCACTTTACTCTCTGGGAGCACCTAAAGCATTATCAAAAAGTGACTCAGCAAATATGGTTTAAAGGTTCAAATGTAATCATATATTTAGGTGTGCATCTCTATTCTTTATTTATCCCTCTGATATGAGTGCCTCAGGCCCTTATGATGTCCCATATTGTAGTCCAAAGGGTCTATCTTCATCAGAGGACTGCTCTGCATCTTCATAAATTGAAGAGAGGAACTTGAAGAAGTCTGAATGTGGTAGAGGAGTAATTGACGACGTTGATGGCCTCAACAAAAGTGTTGATGGCTTCGACGGAAGCGTCAATGACTTTGACGATTGTGTCCATGGAATCGACACATGTGGCATCGAGGAGGTCGTCACTCGAGGTGTTGATGGCTTCTCCACCAGTATCGCCGTTGATGGCGTCGATGGTGCACTTTTTGGTCCTGTCATCGTAGATTCCTTCAACGTCGGTATCTTAGACTTTGAGGAGACTTTTTCTCGAATCACTGGATGGGATCACTCTCGAGGCAACAGGGTCTGAAGACGCACAGCTCTTGTGCTTCCGAGGTCTTTCGACTGGAGCAACGCCTTTAGGTGTTGTCGAGGGGGGCAAGGCCGCATTCTCGAAAACCCTTAACATTCAGAGTCTAAACTCCTCCCACTGGGCCGGTGAACTAGATTTGGTGGGACAAACAACCCGTTCAGGTGAACTAGACGACAAGGAAGATGGCAACCTATGGCGCCTTTTCTTTCCATGCCTCGAAGTCGACGAATGGTGTGAACCACTTCGTAAACGGGAACGTTTGGACCTTTTTCGACAAGGAGAAGTTGTCCTCGACTAGTCAGAGGTTTTTTTGTTTAGATGGAGTAGAAGGGGATTTTTGGGGCTTACCTGCCGCAAGCTTCCCTCTACGCTCTCTCAAGGCTTTGGTCGTCATAGCTTGGCAGTCCTTGCACTCTGAAGACGGATGATTCGACCCCAGGCACCACAGGCAGATCCTGTGAGGGTCCGTCATGGACATCTTTGCACTGCCTTCACAGCACTTCTTCAAGCCGGATCGAGGCGTGGACAACGCCAAAGACAAAGCAAATTCATGTCGAAACTCGAGATGGTGATGAGATTTTGAAGAAATTATGAAGATTTCGCAAATATTCCTGTCAGGAACGAGGCGTTACGCATCCAGAGCTGAAAGCGTGGAAAAACTGAACTGAGGCCAACAGGCGCTGCGCGTGCTACATATACCTGCGGTGATGTCGACGTCAAGACAGAGGCCTCCGAGGGACATCAACTCGACAGGCATCGACGCACAGTGCCCCCAGCTGAAAAACATTTTCCGAGCAGCCAGGCTGGGATATTCAAAGTATCAAAGGTAAGGAATACGTGGGAGGACACAATCCATTCAAAATGTTATTAGGTCCTTTGGAAGTCTATACAGAAATGTCAGGAGTTGTCAGGTTTAGGGACCGGGGCGACTGTGGAAAGCCTTTCATTGTAAATTAGCATTTTCTTTAGTTCTTCAAGTATTATCTGTTTTTCAGGCTTCTGGTAACCTGTAGGGTTTTGGATTTATCTGTATCTGGAGCACAATTCCCTGCACCCATCCGGGTTTCAGGGACAATACATCAGTGTAGCATACCATTTTATGGGTCACCACCTGATGTTTTGTGGTTACCCCAACTGGCATGGTCACTTCTCTTACTTCAATTAACCTTTTATAGAATGGTTCTTACCAGCAGATGGTTCTTCTCCATATATATTCTTAGGTATTCCTTATCACAGGGTGGTCACTGATTTGTCTACTGTCAAGCCTTTCCCATTCTTCCCTTAGAATGTCCAGGAGGTCTCTGGGTTTTCTGGCATAGACCAGCTTGAAGGGGGAAACCCCAGTAGAAGATTGCATTTTGTTTCAAACTGCAAACAGAACCCAGTGAATAAGGTCATCACAATTCCTCCCGTCTTAATCAACCAACTTCCAGAGAATGCACTATAATGCCTGATTAAAACGGTTCACTAGGCCATCAGAGAGTGTTAAACTGATATCCTGAGGGACTTGATGTTCCTCAATGCTTTCATTTTGTTTATTAATCTTAATCTTGGCATGACGCTACTGCCTTGGTCTGTCAGAAATTCAGTTGGAAAGCCTATCCTCTTGAAGAAGGGGATGAGAACCTTTAAGATAGCTTTGGTGGTGTTGCTCCTCATTGGGAAGGCTTCCGGAGATCAGGTTGCCTAGTTGACAGTTAACAGAATATAGTTTTCCCGATTTGGAAGGCTTCAAGGGGACGAGTATATCCATGCTGATCCGGGTGAAGGGGACCACTATGATAGGTAATGGCTGAAATGATGCTTTGGGTATGCCATTCATAGAGGTCTTCTCACAGATTGGGAAGGATGCACAGAAATGTTTCTCAGAATATACATGAGGGGGGATAGCTCAGGGGTAATGCATTTGTCTTGGAAGCAAGACAAGGCAGCGCAACACAGGTTTGAATTCTGATCCTGCGCTTAGAAACCAATCTCTGGTATTAAGCGTGTTATAAATGAACTATAATAATATACCCCTGACTAGTAGAACCGGCTAAGCAGAGTTCTTTGAGTCTTTTCCAGCCCCAAATGATCTGCTGTCAGGTTGGAGTGAGTGAGTTCCAGTACAGCCTTCCAGAACTGCTTTGGCACCAATAACTGATGATAGTTAACCCTGTCTCCTCAAAAGTTAATGTTGACTTGATCCTACCTTGTCGATGAAGTGTGTAGTTTTTAGTGTTCCGCTCTTGGCTTCTGAAACCTGGGTCTACCAGGTTTGCTCCAGAAGAAATCTGTTTTCTGAGCTTCCACAAATTTCAAGCGAGGCTGGTCTGGGGAACCCTCGTAACTGAACTACTTCTTTGCATGCTTCTGTCATCTCATCAAATCCCCACTAGTCCCTTTTAGTAGCCTGCAGCACTCCACTTCCTCTAAGGGACCAGAATCTTCTCACAGATTATTTGTGCAATGACTTAGCCATGTTTTAAGATGAAGTGGCGATTCCTATAGGTTCTTCCAGTACCTCCATATGTAGCCTGGTCTGAACCATGGCTCGACCTCTGGGAGGAATGGTCACTTCACTGTCCTCATGTAGGGCACACCCCATGGCTCCTGGCATGATTTATTAGAATTCAGACCATGTTCATTAGTCTCACAATTCTTAGTATTCTGTTGGGCCGTTGGTTATCTCTGTATCAGGGTCACATGGTGTCACAGTGACACCACATGCCACAAATGGCTTGAATAATACTCCAACACTGAGAAGGTTCAAGGGTATTTATTACATTTTTGAGTGGACCATCGGCTGTCCTTCTCTCGTCTAAAAGGCACTGTTCTCCCTAACCCAGGCACCCCTGCACCTAAACTTAGTATATACTGCAGATTTTACTCTATTGTCTATGTTCTTTCTTATTCTAGGCATGAAGATCTAAAGGCAGTTTACCTTCTTGAGCAGAACTCCCTCAGGGACCTCCTAACTTTCTATTCACTATCCACGGGTTAGTGTTCTAAAGGAGTTATTGGGATGTGCCATACAAACACTATGCCCAAATTGGTCTATTTGCTTTCACGGCTACCTAACCCTGTCCCTTCTTAATAGTGTCTCCTGACTACTCTCCTCTGTCCAACTCCACCCACCTTACTCTATTTACACCCTCCTCCTTCCTCTTTCTCTCCAATGTCTCTCACTCCTTTCTAAGCCACCCCTTCATTTTCTGATGTTACTTCTCCTTCTTTTCTCGACCACTACTCCTCCCTCCACTCTGCAAGCTCCATTTTCCAAAGTATCTACAGGTCTTGGGACAATAATGAATGTACCTAAAGTAAGCATGTATATCCATCTGAAATGCTGGTCCCCTTTGACTGACTGTTTCCCATTTTTAGTGCAGAAAGATTTTCCCATTTTACATAATTTAATAAATAACTGAGAGTTTGATTTAGCACTGTAGCACAATATAACAGATCTGAATAAAATCAGACTTGTTTTTCTAAAGGCTCCCACCTTCTGCTTGCTTGCTTTTCTGGCTCCACCCTCAGTTCCCCTCTGTCTGTTTTCTCTACCTGCCTTTAATCCCTCATTTTATAATGTCTGTGTTATGTTTTCATTTCCCCTAATGTATTTGATCAATCCCCTTTACTGTATTTAATCAGCCCAATTCATCCTACCCTTCCTGTGCTGCCTCTTTAATTAAAGAAATGTAGCCTTTTGTGTAGAACACGATGGAACACCAACCACTATGGATAGCCTTCCTTTGAAATCCCTTGCATGGGTTTTAGTTAGACCTATGGCCTGTCCCGTTTGTGCACACATTACTCTAGTTCTGTTACAGTCTCATTGGGCATGGCAAATCTGAGGGCTGACAGCACAATATTGTAGAAGCCCAAATCCATTACCATATAATCGAATATGCAAGCTCAGGCAGCAAAGGTAGAGACAGGATTTATTTCCATGCATCTGTGCAGGAATCGGCAAGGAAAGTGGTGTGGTAAATTGTGGCTCAAACACAGAATCCTCTGTTTTTTTAATTGGGTTTTAAACATGAGCCTTATACAGAAGGAGTCATGTGAGTATCATAGTATGATACATTTAGTAGGTTACATTAACAATGAACTTTCCAACAAAGCATCTTCTTACCCTGGAGGGTGCAGCTTTTCACCAGTATTAGAGAATACTACAATTCAATTCAGCCTAGCCACGTGTTACATTACACTGCCTCTAGGAGATCTTTCCTTTACACGTAAACATGACCACATACCTAGCACCCACAAATGTGACTCATTCCGGTTTTCAGGCAGATAAGGAAGCATTCATGTGATACTCTGGGGTGCATCACTGGAGTACTTAGCCTTCAAACAGGGCTTTGCATTATGCTCGCACTGCCTTATGGACTCTGATGTGTGTGCCAAAGAATCAAATCATTCACAACACCACCTCCCTAAAAATACGCGTCTGTTAGTGAGTCACTGTGCAGAAATGAGTGCGGTTCTGCTCTTACCATGGCTCATGCACCTCAGTGGCTCATCAGAAATAACATACTGTCGGCTACGACAGCTCCTAAATTGGTAAAGTGGGGCCGGGTTGAGAGCTAGCTCAAGACAGAAACAGGAGTCTAAGAGAGGTGTTCTAGGAGATAAGCCCAAGTTCAGAGAGGCCATTTCTGAGAGCTAATTGGAGCAGAGAAGCTGAATTGCCTGGAGGCCCAACTATTGATGATGCAGCAGATATATGAGCCCTGACATGCAACTGACCCCTGCTGAGTGTTGTGATGCATGCTAGTGAAGTCCAGGATGACCAACAAAGAGCGTGACAGCCCCAACACTGGCCAAGAAAGCCCAGAAATAAGTATTCAGGACACTTCTAAACCTAGTGGCCACACATTATTGTTTCAAACCACGTAGGAGGTGCCTCAGAATAAGGGAGAGAATGGCTTAGGACCATGGTGCTAAAGCAAAATTACATTTTCTGCCATGCTGTTAATTCCACTGTTTCCCTTCCCACCAGTGGGGATTCATTCAAACCTAATCCCTATTGAGCTAACAATAAACTAAATAGTACATTTAAAGTTGGCTTTAAGTAATCTGTTAATCTCTTGGCCATTACGAAAGGATGATTCACATTAACAGCGTGTGCACATATTGAAAAAGCTGAACCATACGCAGCATAATATATATGAATTTGCGAAATACTTATTTCACAAATAAACCCACTTCTCTGTGTATGTTCACCTTTTCCTTAAGCGTATTGTGTAATAGGTGGGAACTGGGGTGGTTGAGCTCATATGAAAAGCAGAATCGTTCACCACGTCACGACATCCTACTAGAATCATTGCACTCCAGTCAACAATTTAAACATTATTAAATTTGTGATTTTCTATTATCTAATTAAGCAAATAGAGGTAGCACAAAGTATTTTCACTTGGATGTCTTTTATCGGTTTTGCACACTAATGATTTTACAATCCAAAACCACAAAATATCAATTACTACTAAGGTATATAATACAATATTACAAGCGAGTATAACGCCCTCCATTTTCGTTTATACGGTGGTCTTTCGTATCATGTACAAGCACAGTTTGCAAAAGGATTTTTATTGGGAGAGCATGTATGTTAAATAAATAGTAACACTGGTCGGTATGCACATTTTTGCTGGTCCACTCCTGAACGTATCTTCTGGTTAGTCTCCATCTAGAAGACCCTTGGTTTGATAGCCACACGCTGCATGTTGCTAGGGTTGGAACAACTGGAGACTGCCATCCAGCGTAGCAGTAGCGAGCTGCAATTCAAAAAGAGTAACAGAAGGTTTAGACAAACATGAGTACATCTGATTTTAAACAATCCCCAGACATGAAGTAGTGCTTCCCTTCAATCAGAAATAAGTGCAATAAAACAGTCAAAATGCACATATGTAGTTTTACTCTTGGAGGTCAGTTCGCAGTAGTTTCTAGGTAGGGTAGCATGATTGATCTGAGTAATCCTAGGCAAAATGTGACCTGTGAATATTCATTGGTCACCAGTTAAACATTTCTGTGACCCGTAAATATTTACAGGTCACTTTTGGGAAGGTGACCCAGCTCCCCATTCCCTGCTCCAAAGCCCCCCACTGCCACTCCACTGCACCATATGACTCCTCCCAGTACATCACCCCAAGAATTCTAAAAGTTTTTTTTCTATTTCCAGTGCAAGAGCAGTGGTAATAGAAAAAAGCCTTAAACATCCCTTACTGCCCTGCGGGTCCCTGCCAGGCCCCAGCTATGCCCCAATTGGGCAGTGGGGCATGTTATATGGCCCTGCAGTGGATGGCAGCAGTCTTCCCTCCTTTGCAAGGATATGCATGCTCCCCCCCTGGGTGAGCCAGAATATTTACTGGACAAATCTTCGAAAACATTCAAAGCTTTGAGGGACCATGAACCTACAATAAAATCGGATGGTTTGAATTATCCGTAGTTTGCCCTAGCCTAAAACTGATTAGGTGATTCATAAAAAAGAACAATTAACTTTCCCCATGTAATGTTTTTTCTACTAGATGTTTCTCCCACGGATTCCTCATCTTATTTATTCTCCTGCTTGGCAGCGCTCAGAATTTGTTTCCCAGCAGGGGGTGTTGTGCACACTGGCGTTGATGGCCAGCGAGTCATCACTGTGACCAGAGGTCAATAAGTATCCAAATAGTGCGCTAGGTGCCCCGTGACCTCGGTTGTAATTTTCCCCATTGCACAGCCGCTTTTAGAGATTTGAGACAAAAATGTTTTGCGTTAAAGGTGATACATTGTATAATTGTATTAGAGAGCTCTGTAACCATGGGGTAAGTTGGGAGGGTAATGAGGAATCTGTGGGAGGAGCATCCAGTAGAAAGAACATTACTTGAGGCAAGTCATTTCTTCTTCTAATGGATTGTATCCTCCCACGGATTCCTCATCTTGGATAGACTGCCATAGCACTAAGACCATTATGGAAGAGGGAAGGAGGGAACTCCATGGCGATTATCTCACTGCTTGCTGGAGGACAGACCTGCTGAAACAAGATCATTTGCGGATACTGCATACAGGCAGTAGTGTTTTGCAAACGTGTGTATGAAGGACCACGTTGTGGCCTGACAAATATCCTTCACAGGTACCCATCTTTGGAGAGCAGAGGTAGCTGCCGCACCGCTAGTTGAATGTGCCCTGAAGCCATCAGGGATTTCCTTACCTGCTCGGGTGTAGCATTCAGGCACACAAAGTACTATCCATCTTGAGGTAGTTTTCTTCATTATTCCTTTACCAATTTTTGGGCCTGTATATCCAATGAACAGCTGGTATTCCTGCCTAAATTGTCTTGTCCTGGTGATGTAGAAACTCAGAGCCGTCATGGGATCGAGCTATGCAGCCTTTCTTCCTCCTTGGATGGATGAGGCGGTGGATAGAAGGCTGGCAGACAGACTGTCTGTGACAGATGAAACTTTGATAGACCTTCGGGAGGAACGAATGGCGCACTCGAAGAGTCACCTTGTCACTGCAAAAGACTGTAAAAGGTGGTTTATATACAGGACTGGGCCTGACCTTCGCATACTCTCTGGTTGGAGGAAATAGTGACCGAAAAGGCAGTCTTCTAAGATAGTAGCCTCAGAGGACACAAATGTAATGGCTCAAATAGGGAAGCCATGAGGAAAGTTAACACTAATTTTAAATCCCATGCCAGGACCATTAAAGGTGTCGCAGGGAAAGTGTTGGACACGGCTTTTAAAAATTGCACCACAAGGGGATTGAGAAATAATTACCCTTCTTCTGGCATGCGCTTGAAAATAGAAAGCGCTGCTAAGTAGCGGTTGATGGTGGCGACCTGTAGGCCCTGTCCTGCCAAATGAAGAAGGAAGGATAACACCCTTGAGGTGGCACATAAGAAAGGATACAAAGAAAATATGGTAGTAGGTGCACACCATATGTTATAAACAACCTTTCAAATTAGTCAATAAGTGCAGACAAGCTGGTTTCAGATTTTCAAGGTGCAGGGGAGTAAAAAAGAGGCCCTTGGCACAAGGACCCACTATACAAATGAAGAGAAAATGAGGATCCAGAGTAGGAGCCCTCCCGTCCCTTGCACATTGTCTATAATCCACCAAATAGGTGGTAATCAGTCATAGATATAGATACATAAAGTTCAACAACTGGATTCACGAGGAACTATTTACAAGACTATATATTCAAAGGAAGATTCTAGGAGAGATTCTAAGAACACAGACTGTGTAAAAGCAACAAATATTTTTAATCACATATTGACCAGATGTGATAGCAAGCAGAAACGCATTTCTCAGGTTCAATAAACTGTGGCTTTACGCATTTCAAGGAATGCTCCTCTTCATCAGAAGCCTATATTGAACTGTTGGTAGTTGATAGTAGGTAACATTGGAGGGAAAAGAAAAGGGGACACAAGATTTTATATTAACAGGAGGTGCCTGAAGTTGTGGCTCCTAAACATATTGATTATTAGATGGCACACAGCGGAGCACTTTCCTAAATTGCTTAAGTTTGAAGAAAACAGCACTACACATGGCACTGACCTGCGCCTCAGGGGAAAGCGAAGGCCTCAGTTTGATGCCTAGATTTTTATTACCAGCGATGCTGGGACTGGAACAACCCCTAAAGAAGGTGAACATAAATCAGAGGCCCGCAAGGGTGTAGAACAACGGGGGTCTTACGATTAGTACCTTGTCGGTTGAGTGACACCAACCAATTCCGAATTCCTAGGGCCAGGAGAATATGCACGAGTGTTACCATCTTGAATTTGTCTTTCCTGAGAAACTTGTTCAAGCACCTCATGTCCAAGATAGGTTGTAGACCTCTGTCTTTCCTTGGGATCAAAAAATAGTGTGAATACCACCCCCTGTTCCTTTCTTGAATAGGTACCAACTCTATGGCGCCCTTGTCCAGAAGAGAGGAAACTTCATGCAGGAGCAGCGGGTCTGGAACATGGGGTAAGCTGATTCGAGGGGGGCAATCCAGCGGGTGCTTTAAAAACGTGAGTCAGTAACCTTGGGAGACTACCTGAAGCGCCCATGCATTCGTAGTATTGGTGCACTCATTTTTGCGAATGGTGCGACAGACACTCCTTTAACGGCTTAGTGTGCCAGACATCCTTAAAGAGGTTTTGCAGAGGGGTCCACACTGGAGGGGACAGAAGCAGCCTGTGTCCTGCCTCCTCTACCTCTGGAAGATCAAGAGAAACGTCCCTGACCCAGTGGCATAGCACAAACTTTGGGGACCTCCCTGCAAGCCATACTGAGGGCACCCGCCTCAAGCTCCTTAAAGCACAGGGCACAACACAGCCCGGGATGGCCAGGACAGCCACGTGTGCGCAATGTCCATGATTATGCCGCGAGGGGGGCATGCACTACCCCAGGAGAAAAAGTGAATATGTTTGTTTTTTTTTTTAAACTTTATTTTAAGTATTTTCCGTATACAACAGAAAGAAAGAACAAACCATGCACCAACAGGGTGCTCATTAAACAATATCCCTCATACCCATCCCTTCCCAGTCACCCCCCCTCGTGTCTCTCGTTTACTGTGCAGATACCTTGTTGACCCTCTGTTCGATGCTTTCACTCCTGAGTATTCTTCTCTTGAGGACCATTCATCCCGGTCTGTCCCAATTGAGAGTTCGGGGTTTCTGAGTCTAAGAATTCTGTACTGTTTATCAGGTATGACACGTATGGACCCCATATATCCGGGGGGCGCGCATGTAGTGGAAGCGTTCTAATGAATTCTGTGTCCATGTCTTGGCAATATATGATGTCTTTTTCCCAGTCTTCGATCTTGGGGAGCGGGTCTTTGCCCCATGTCATTGCTACTCTTCTCCGGGCCAGAACCATGAGGAGTGCTGTCAATCTGCGTGATGCTGGTTGCATGTGTCTGGTAAGTCCCAGGAGGGCGCCTAGGGGGAGCTGGGTTATCTGCTCTCCCACAATTTTGGAAGTTTTCTGAATGACCGCGGACCAGAAGCGGTACACGCCTGGGCAGCTCCATGCCAGGTGGAAGAAATCTGCTTTATCGGATGAGCATCTTTCGCATTGGGCCGAAGTTTCTGGGTGGTGGGTCTTTTTTTTGGCTGGCGTATAATACGTTTGGTGAATGAAGTTAAAGTGGATCAATTTATATCTCGTATTTAATGCGATTTTTTGGGTTTGTCGGAGGATGTATGTCCAGTCCTCTGTGGGTATTGGCTCCAGAATGGCTGTTTCCCACTTCCTTTGGGCTCGGGGGTTGGGCCTTCGAGTGTCTTGTGTAAGAGATCTGTACAGGGTTGACACCAGTCTTCCCTCTCCCTGAGCTTGGATCGCCCTGTGTAGCAGGGTCCACGTGGGAGGCTGCTGAGGGAACGTGGAGAATACCCCCTGTAGGGTGTGGCGTAGTCTAAAATAGAGGAATACATCTAGGGAGGAGTTAGCTCCTCTGTCTCTGGCCATTTGTAGGGTTAGAAAAGTGCCCTCCGGGAACAGATCGCCCAGAGATTTAAGGTTCAATTTGTCAATCCATATGAGAAACACTTTTTCATTTGTGAGGGGTATTCCGGGGATGAATTTAATGAGAAGCAGGGGGGAATACCGTATGGTTATGCCATATTCTTTGGCCATCTTTTTCCAGATAGCATATGTCGATAGAACTGTGTTTAGTGTCTTGTGTGGGACTTGGAGATTGCTAATAATGACCGCGCTAAGCAGGTCCGGGGACGCTAGAGCTCTTTCCACTTGCACATGCGGACGGATGTAGTGAGCCGATTACCAATGACTCAGAAATTGTGCCTGGGCTGCCCAATAGTATTTTTCAACGTCCGGGAGAGCCAGGCCTCCCTTCGCTGTTGGCAACGTTAGGGTGCTGTAGGCCACTCGTGCCGGTTTCCCGGCCCAGAGTAGTTCTAAAATCAAACTCTTGACTTTTTGAAAGTAGGATTTGGGTACGAGTAGTGGGATGTTCGTAAAGAGGTAGAGCAATTTGGGGAGGATAACCATTTCCGTCAGGGAGGTCCTGCCCCAGAGCGTCAGCGGAAGAGGCTTCCATCTCTGGACACGTTCTTATATGGAATGTAACACAGTTTGGTAGTTATCTCTAAATACCTTGTGATGATTGCGGGACATGTAGATGCCCAGGTAGCGCACTTTGGACTTTTCCCATTTGAACCCATGATCATCCCTGAATTCTGTCGTCTGAGGGGTTAAAGGAAACACTACTGATTTAGAGTGATTCGTTTTAAGGCCTGACATTCTCCCGAATTTTATCACTTCGCTTATTACAGGGTTCAGATTGTCTTGGGGATCGCTGACGAATAGCATGACATCGTCGGCGTAGAGAGAAATTATCAGTTTATGGGGCCCCAGTTTCAAACAGCGGTGACGATGTTCGGCCCGTAGCCTCGATGCCACGGGCTCCATCACCAGGGCGAAGATGAGGGCTGAAAGCGGGCAGCCCTGTCTTGTTCCGCGTTCCAGTGTGATGCCTGGGGACCTAGTGCTACCAACTGTGATGTATGAGCGTGGCTTGTTGTACAATAGTGACACTAGTTTAAGGAAGAAGTTGCCTAGGCCCATCTGCCTGAGCGTTGCAAACATAAAGGGCCACTCGACCGAATCAAACGCTTTCTCTGCGTCTAAGAGAACTGCAATTGCCTGTTGTGACGGGTCAAGGGCCTCAATAACGCCGAACAGCCTCCTGATGCCATAGGTCGTGCTACGACCTGGGATGAAGCCGGCCTGGTCGCCGAGCACCAGGGCCGGCATCAGAGGGAGCAACCTCGTTGCTAGAATCTTCGCTAGGATTTAATTGTCCAGATTTATTAAAGAGATCGGCCTGTATGTAGCACAATCCTCTGCAGGTTTGCCGGACTTATAAAGTACCATCACGTTGGCTTCGCACATCGTGGGCGGGAGTGACCCTCGTTCTATCGACTCCTCGAAGACCTGACCTAGAAGGGGGGCCACTATTGAAGCGTGTGCTTTGTAAAATTCTCCGGTTAGTCCATCTGGACCCGGAGCTTTCGTGTTTGGGAGGGCTTTTATTGCTTCCTGGATTTCTTCCAGTGAGATCGGTGCGTTCAGGCGTTCTCGTAGTTCTGCGCTGACCCAGTAAAGTTCAGTGTCATTAAGAAACTCTTGTATTGCTCCTGGATCTGCGGCACCCTTTGAGCTGTACAGGGTGCGGTAGAAGTCATAGAATGCCTCGCAGATGTTTTCTTCGGTATATGCCAGTTGGCCTTGTGCATTCTTTATACGTTCGATGCGAGGTGGAGTTTTGTCGATCGAGAGAAGGCGAGCTAGCAGGGCTCTAGGCTTCTGCCCCTCTCCATATTGTCTGATCTGATGCCTGCGGACCAGGAATTTTAGTTCTCTTTCAGCCGTTTCTCTGAAGTTTTTGAGTTCCACTTTCATCTTGGCTTGGAGTCGTGGGTCAGGGGAGACGGAGGATTTGAGCTCTAGGTCTTTCAATTGGTGCTCACTATCCGTGAGTTCTCTGCGGATTTGCTTTAGCATGCTGTTTTCTTTCGCCAGGCATATTCCTCTCACATAGCATTTGAGTGTTTACCACACTGTACTAGCTGAGTCGACGGAGTTTTTGTTCGTGTCAAGGAAGGAGATTATTTCCTGGCTTAGTTCTGCAGCAAAGATGGTGTCAGTTAACGAGCCTGTTTTAAATCTCCAGTGAAGACCAGAGATTGTGGAGCCTGCTAGGGTGGTTTCAAGTACGACCATGGAGTGGTCTGAAAAGGACCTTGGCATGATTTGGCTTTTGCCCCATTCAAACGGGCTGCGGGCTGAGGCCAGGATATAGTCGATTCGTGAGCTGGAGTGGTGAACTGCCGAGTAGAATGTGTATTCTTTGGTCTTCTGGTTGTGGTTCCTCCATGTGTCTGTTAGACCAAATGCATGGCAGATCTCTTGGACCTGGGCACTTGCTTTCGAGGGCTGCCCTGACGTGTTGTGTGATTTGTCAAGCTTGGGGTCGAGTGGGGTATTGAGGTCCGCTCCCCATATAATGGTTGCTGCATTCGTCTCTCCCAGTTTGGACAGCACCCAGTTGAAGTTATCTGTTCCATCTGTGTTGGGAGCATAGGAGTTAACCAGGACCACCTCTTTTCCGGCTGGTATTCCTCTCACCAGCAGAGCTCTCCCTTCGGTATCTCTTCTTGAGTCGATCAGAGTGTAGTTCGTTCTCTTCTCTATCAGTATCGCGACTCCCCTGGCGTATGACAAATAGGATGAGAAGTATCGGTGGCAGCCTCAAGATCTGGCCCAATGAGATTCCGAGGACTTTGTGAGATGTGTTTCTTGTAGAAAGGCGATATTAATTTTGTGTCTTTGCAAATATTGGAGGATTTTCCTCGTTTTCGCCGGGTGGTTGCCCCCACGTATATTCCATGTGGCAATCCTATAAGTCGTCATTGTCTCGTGAGGGAAATTTCATGGGCATGCTGGGCCGAGGTTCAACGGTAGGCGTGGAGTCAAGGCATTCGGGGGGAATCTGAGGTCTTGGCTTCTGCTTGCTTAATTTCTGTGGTGAGGTTGGCGAGAGACACTTGGTGACTTCTTGGAACTGGGAACTCTCCCTTGAGTGGGCAACCCCCAACTGGCCCAAATAGAACTAACTCTGGTTGGCAAAACAGCCAGCTTTGCTGTGCATGGGGCGCTGGTGGCCCTCCAAGAGGGGCTGGTTCCCCACGTCTGTTACTGGATTAGTTCCATGGTGGTGAAAGTAGTTGCGTCTGGGTGATACTTTGCCTTAATAGTGTGAATCCGTCTGACGAGAGTTACGGAGGGTCTCTTCTGGGTCCATTGCCTCTTTGTAGTCTGCTGTTATTCGTGACGGGTCTGCATCCGGAGCGGTCTAGGTAGTCACTTGTTTCTTCAGGTGTATTAAAGAATTGGATTCTGCCCTCGTGTTGAATGCGGAGCTTGGCTGGGAACAGCATTGAGTATTGAATTTGATTTTCCTGCAGCCTGCTGTGAATGATCGTCTTTGCGCCTGTACCGCTTGAGAGAAGTCTGGGAAAAACTGGATTTTGTACCCCTCGAATTGGAGGTCACCTTTGTCTCTGGCGGCTCTCAGAATTGTGTCACGATCTTTGTAGTTAAGCAACTTTGCTATGATCGGACGAGGGTTCGCTCCTGGGATTGGCCTCGAATTGGGTACTCTGTGCGCTCTTTCGACGACGAACATCTTGGAAAGGGCCTCTTCACCAAACAGCTCAACGCAGATTTTTTCCACATGATCTTCCATCCTGGTAGCCAACTGGTGCTCTCTAACGCCTACTATCCTGATGTTATTACGCCTGGAGCGGCCTTCCAAGTCCTCATTTTTGGCGCATACCGCTTTCATTTGTGATTCTAATGTGGACACTCTGGATGTTAGGGAGGTCGAGCAGTCCTCAAGATCCGATACCCTCTGCTCCACCGTGTCCAGTCTGTCTGCGTGCTTGTCAAGTATGTGCTGGAGCATGTCTACTTTGGATGAGAGGTCGTCGAGCTTGCTCCCAAGGCTGCCTATACCGGCTTTCAGATCGAGCAGGATTTCTCTGATATCAAGATCCGGTGCCGCAGTCTCATCTTGGATTGCGCTGGGATTAGGGGATTGAGAGCGACCATCGGCCGCAGGTGCCTTGTTTGAAGAGCTGCTCTCGAAGTTGAGTTTTTTCTGGAGTCTGTCTGCCTTCCCCATAGTTGCTGTTGTTGTGGAAGCTCCTGTGCCACCTTTGGTGAGCAGTGCTACGGATTTGTCGTGCTTCTGCGAGACTGGGTTGTTGGAGGCGGTGATGGTCTTTTTCAGCGGGGTGCCGCCGGAGCTTGCTGTTTTACGGGCCGCGGCTCTGTCTCCGCTGCGCTCCCTCTCGAACTCCGGGACCGGGTTTTGCAGCTGCCTGGGCAGCCTATGCTACCCGGCATTGACTACCGTGGCCGCGCGATAGCGCTCCTGGAGTGTCGCCGGCCTCAATTATCGGGCAGACCCGGGTCGGGAGCCGCCCAATGCTCCGACGACCTCTGATCGTATGGTTGTCACTCGAGGGGACCCAGGAATTCGTGCGGCAGCCGTCGCGGCCACGTGGGCCAGGGGGGTACGCGGAGCGCTCGTACCTGACCACCCGGGCCGGGCGCCTGCCTTCGTTTTCCCCTCTCCTGTCAGTTCGACCAGGCTTCACCGGTTTTCGTGCTGGCTCAGCGGCCGCCAGTCCTCTCGCCGCTCAGGACTCCTTCCGGGTCGCCCACATAGGCTGCACCTAGTGTCCGCGGAGGGAAGGGGGCGGCACCTTCTTGTGGGAGATTCGCCACACACGTCCACCGGATCGATGAAATTAATATATCCCCCTGTGAGGAATCGCTTTCTCTACAAGGGGAGGCAGCTTCTATTGGAATACACCACACGGATGCAGCGATTTTTCAGGATATTCGTGGGAGCTCCGCCGAGCTCACAGGAAGGCCGCCATCTTGGACGGCTCTCTAGCGCCCTCTGTAAATATGTTTTGTAATCAAAGTTTAAATGTTTCACCTAGCATAAAAAGAAGGGGGCGGTGCCTGATCCTCAAATATACCAGCGACCAGTGGTTGCTTGGGAGTTATTTTATTGGAGGGTGTAAATATTTGCCACAAGTATGTGATTGCCACAGAGCATAGCGAGGGAGCCCAAACTAATGAAAACGGTTTGGGGGGTAAAGGGGAATTCTTCTCCATCCAATGAGAAAATGTTTTGATTAACGAGTTAAAATGGTGCATTAAGCAGCACACTTTCTGTGAAAAATTGGGTAAAAAGCCAAACAGTTTGCAATCAGTTTTGTGAGGTGTAAAATTACTCATGAAAAAAAGTACAATAGATGCAAGTCACCAAAAGTGTGCAGGCGCATTTCCCAATGCATTGTCATGCTAGTCCCTGCAATGCATGCCAGTATAAAAATGTTTTCATGCTGGCTGTGCCCATCCATTTTCATGTTGGCTCAACCAACATATACTAGTATTCCCATATAAGAACATACTCATGTTCCCTTTAAGATGTTTTTTATAGTATCAGTACTGGCACTAGGCACAAAGCTGGCTCTGCCAATATATGCCAGAACTCCTATGTAAGAACATATTCCCGCTGGTTTGGCCATTAAAAGTGACATGTCACAATAAGAAAATATGTCCAAACTAGTTCCAATGAAAGCCAGTCTAGACCCATAAAAACACTTATCATGCTTGCTTCATCAAAGATGGTGATTAATAAATGTATTGCCACAGTAATCAATGGCTAGAATGGCTTCACCAAAATGCCAGTCTAGCCAGGTAATGACACAAATTAACTTGCCTCAGCTCGAAAATACCAGTAAAACATGCAAAGCCAATAAAGGATGTGTCAAAAATGCTCTAGTGATCCCCAGTCTCCCAGGGCCTTACACACTCACACACGCACACACACACGCACACATCCCCTTTCACCCACCGGTCACACACGGTTTAAGTTACTTACCTGTAACTATTGTTCTCCAGTATGGGTCTGGCATGGATACACATGCTCATGAATATTCCCCTTCATTAGGCTGAGAATACTCAGTAAAAGAAAAAACAGTTTCACTTTCACTTTAAAACTATATTTCCCCTGTAAACCAATCACTGTCCTCTGGGTCATACTGCCCCATCCAATGACAGTCCTCTCCCTAAGCTCCACCACTGGTGGCCATCTTCAGATTTGTATCGCACGTTTCAGTATTTGACTCATTTTTTAGTTTATCGTTCGACCGCAGGTCGACTACCAGCAGCGGGGACCCGATGTCGGTGAAGATCAAGCTTCAAACTCTGTGCGAAATGTAGACTAAGAAAGGAATCCTTCTATGGGTTTTTCAGATCCCCTGGTATACTCCCCCGCCAGTTATCTTGCCACAAGGTCAGGATTTTTTCATACAAATTCAGGTGCTTGGTATACTTGTCTGACAGGACTTCTTTGCAAAAGTTCATGAGGTGAGGGTTATCCTTTCAGGGACGTCATTTGGGAGTTGCCAGGGGTCGCAGCAGCTACCCCTGGCACCCTCTCTGCTACCTCTAAACCTGTCCTTGTGACGCCTGGCCACTGGACAAAGAGGCAGTGCCAAAAGCAGATATCTGTTTTGTACCTCAAAAAGGCGGATGTAGATGCAGCTAAACATGCTACCGCTTTTTTCACCTGGAATCTAGATCTTGTTTGCTGGAGAACTAACAGGCATGCATAAAAACCATAAAGACGCCATCACTAACAGGTTGGCAGTCTATTAGTGATGAATGCCTGATCATTGGGTTCAAAGGTGGGGCTGTCTGTGCAGATCATACCCAGTACTGTAGCAACAGGAAGGGTAAGGGGCTAGGTCTAGATAGCAGGAAATGGGTAAGAGCAGCCTGCAGTAAGTACTCAATGACAGCACAGCATGAACGCACATCTCATCAGTGTTACTCATTGTCTGCTTTGCACATCCAGTGAGCCACTGGATCTGTGATGAGAGGGGCGTTCCCCATTGGCTTCTGACACCAGTCTTGCCTGGGCACTGTGTGACCTGACCCAGATCTGCCAGACCTACACCACAGGCACACTGTAGATAGACGCAAGGTGAGATAATTATTTTACGTGACGATGACCTACGCCTTTGAAGTAAACTATCTGTTGCTTCCTCAAGCAAAAGAATATATATATTTGGAAGAACAGCTCAGGGGTATTGCACTTGCTTTGCGTACAAGAGGATGCAGTGCAACATGGGTTCAGTTGCTGTTCCACTGCTTAAAAGCTGGCACTAAGCAAGATATAACAGACCAAAGAAAAACCCTGCAATTTCTGTGATCTGCAACACATCCTTCCCCTCTATCTCCCATCTGACAAAAACAAACTGTGGGTTACTTACCACATATGCATAAGAAAAGGTGATGGCTGGAAGGTTTCAAATCATTCATAGCCACTAGCACAGTTCTGGGCAACCGTCCAGACCTTCGTTTTTCTGGTTGGACTTGTGCTTGTCAGTTGCTCTTTCCAGTCTGTGGCCAGACACTTGGCAGGAACTGGATGTCTGCGCTATTGGGTTTAGGCCTCTTCGAGATGCTCTGTCTGTTTACAGTTTAGCCAGAGTGATGCACAATAGTCCAGGTTGTGGTGTTGGATGTCTGCTTACATTCACAGTAATTTGGTAATATGGGCATATGCACACTGATATTAATGCTACATATGGTGATCCGTTCCTGTATGAAATGTATATCATATTTATTAGAGTGATATTGTAACCATATTTTTCTAAGTGTACTGAGGAACAATGGTATGTGACGCTGCGTCCTGTTTTGTCAAGTGGTGGAAGGTTGTGTGTCATCACTTCCCGTGATGTCACTTGGGGGTGTGTTCAAATGACATCACTTCCTGTGATGTCATCAACGGTCAAGGGTTGTGTAATGTCCGCTACCAATGGCATGTTGGTTAATTGACGTCCCTGTTTCCTTTCTCCCCCCCATTTCCTCTCTTCTTATTTGTTTCATTAGTCTTTTTCTTCACCATACGTAGTAGCACGTAGCCTGAGAGGCTCAGTATATTTGCCTATGGTACCACTTGCTTCAGCTTTCCTCCAAACTGGCATCGCATGCGTCTGTACTTGCTGCTGCACTTTGTCTGGTCTGCATTCAAACATTAATCTTAGTATTGAATTGGTATTGGGTTTTATCTGCATTCAAACCACTTTGAGTATTGCCCGTATAAGCAATCTCCTACCATTCAGTTACTGGGTTGCACGCATGTCGGTATGCCGCAGTCTCCCGACTGGTATGTGAAGACTCAATGGTCGTTCCAAGCGTCTCCGACTCTAACCGTGCCTCTAGGTTGAAGCTCCCTCTCTGGTATGGATTCTCGCACTGGTATGGATTCTCGTTCCCCCAGCGCTTCCTGCAGCTCCATGATCACTCGCCAACCTTTCTCCGTGGCCTGGAGCAGGGAAAGCTGCCTCTCTGCACAACCGTACCTCCAGGAGGAGGTCCTCTGCAGCTCCCAGTGCTTCCACGGTTCTTCGGGTGTGTCTGCTGCGCCTCTCTTCCTTTCTCCCCATGTGTGTCTCGCGTATGTGTGTCTCGCGTTCGCAAGCTGCCGCCTGGAGTTGCACGTCTTTCGCACTGCTTTCACCAACACGTTCTCTCCCGCACTGTCTTTTCCATTATTGCGAATGCCATTTTTAAATGTCCTGCGCACTTTTGATCCAGCAAAACTAGCCTGCACTTTAGGCTTTGGGCTTCTCTTCGTCTGCATACACTCTTGGCACCTCTTCCCACCCACCCACCCAGAACATCAAACACACACTTTCCTACTCATTCACCCACGAGTCACTGACCTATAGCACATACATACATCTGAAACACACTTCACACATGCCAAATACACATCACATTTAAAAAATAAAAAGCCTTCTTACCTTTTTTTCCAGCTTTGGTCCGTCATTCCAGGCCACCCTTGGCTCCTCAACACTTGGAGAGTTTCCTGATTCCTGTATATAAACTGCGATGATGCCAGAGGAGAAGGGGTTGGAGCTGAACATAGCATGTGACACATGGCACATTACACGGTCAGCTCCAAACCCTACTAGGCGCATTCATCTCGCACTGCAAGCCCCGGTTCAGACTTCACCCTAATGGGTGAAGCCTTGGCCAGGGCCCCCCACCAGGCCTGGTCTGGCAGGGAACCCTGCACTACGGGAGCTGCAGGCCACCCCCCACTATGCCAGTGCTCTGACCTTGTCTTTGATGAGCTGCAGGCTGTTTGCCTTTCTGTCCGTAGCTATAGAAACAAAAAAGCGTGCCCTTCTATTGACTGAAGGTTGAGCAGGTTGCCTAATTGCCACAACTAAGGACTTTGCTGCAATCTTGGATGCCTGCATTTTCTCAAGACTGGCATCTGCCTTTTGGCCAAACAAATGTGAGCCGTCAAAAGGCATGTCAAGCAGCTTTGCCCAAATCCTGACAGAACTTGTGGCCATTGATCTCCGACACAATCAACCATGTTGAGTCCTGGCTGCAGGGATTGGCACATTGCTTCCTTTCCATTATCCATTAGGTTGACAAAACCATTCCTCATGTCATCTACTGGGATGTATGTGTTCGGCTGCCTCCGCAATCACAGATCAAAGGGTGTGTTTGTACTGGGTCAGATAGGGCTGGTTTGTACTTTTTGGCAAAATCCTTGTGGACTGCTGGCCCCAAGCAGGGAGTCTTCCAAAGCACCATCAGGTGATTTTTAATGGCATTGTGTAATGGAAGGACAGGTTCAATGGATGTGCCCTTGTCCCGAATGTCAGTCAAGTCACATTCCGTTATGTCGCCAGGTGGGGGACTCCAACCTATTGCATCCATCACCGCTGCCATGATTTTCCTATATGCCGTATTTATATGGTCTCTACAATCTCTTTGTGGGAATTCCACCTCGGGAGAGGTGTCAAAGCCACTTGCGTCTTAAAGGCCAAGAGCCAAGGTCAAACATCCTCGTTTCCTCATCCTGGAACTCCTTAGGACCTCGAGGAAGACCTATGGGCTCAAACCCAAAAGAGACTCATCAAAAATGCCCTGAAAAGAGGACAGAAAATCCCTGGTAGATTTTGGAATGAATCTATTTGAGGGATCCTACACTGTCTTCGACAGTTTGGGCTGTGACGTTGGTGGCACGGATGGAGCCGGAGGAATGTCGAAAAACGCATCAGCCACAAATGGCGTTGACAGTCGGATTGAGGACTTCACCAGTATTGGGATCTTAAGTGCACAAGGTAGTTGGTGAGTTGCGTCCCTGCCAGCCTTGTCGGGCACAGTGGGCTCAGAGGTTTTCTTCCTGGAGGAACAGAGAACGGGTGGACCCGCTTACTCGAAGACTCTTCCCACATATCCTCTCGGGAAGATTTAGACAGGAACCGCACCTGTCTGACTGGGGATGAGTCAGACGACAAATGCCTTCTCCTCTTCTTCTTCTTTGATGAGGAAGAAGAAGAATGACAGGAGTCGCTCCTCTAGTGGGATCTCTTACTGTATTTTTTGGACTGTTTCATTTCCTTTTCAGGTGTTTTATCGGCTGCAGAGCTCTTTTCTTCGGGTCGAACCTTCTATGGTGTCGTACTTGGAGACTTCAAAGATGATCGACCTAGGGCCAATTTGCAGGCTCTCTCCTTTAAGGCCTTTAAGACCTGATATGAGCCACGAGCCACAATGTGCCATGACGTGGTCTGTAGCAAGGCACTACAGACAAACTCTGAGTGTCGGTAAGCAACATTTTTGAGCCGCAAACAGAGCATTTTTTTAAACCGGAGGTTTTCGGAATAGACATATTGGCAAAGTCTACCGAAAAGTCAATGAATTTTGAAGAAAAATAAGTGTGTCAGAATCAGAAGTAGTGTGCTGGGCATGAAGAAAAAAGGAACAGAGGTCAAAGGGGACTAAATGCGCTATTTGTACCCACATCAACGTCACATCCAGTCATGAAGACGACGACTCAACAGCCATTGATGCCAGTATGCACGACATCCCCTGCTGGGAAAACGTTTCAGAGAGCTGCAAAGCAGGAGAATGCATATCTAAGATGAGGAATGAGTGGGAGGACATAATCCATTACCACTATTGTTTTCAGAAGGCATAGGAAGGAAGCTTGAGGGCAAATTAAATAATTAGAATAGGGCATGAAGAAGTTAGATACGTTTTGATACAGCACACCTGTGAACTTGATCAACCAGTATATCTTTTTTTAAATTATACAAATTTATGGAAGTCCCATATCACAAGAAAATACATTGAGTAAGGACAAGTCTGATACATTTCCACAAAATCATGTGAGAATCCAATTCACTAGATCACATGTTTACACAGTTCAGCCATAGCATCTGGTGCATGAGAATCTGAGACTTAAAGGAATCTTCCTAAAGCTTTGCAGAGTCCTGAATACCTACCTGCTACAATCAGCCTATAACCAGGAGGCACACACCACTCAGGGTCTGATTTTTGGAGAGTTGTTAAAATGTGGATGCCATAGTGGTCCATGTGCTTTGTGCCGGTGCGCGCCATTAGCATTACACCAAATGTAATATTGCAAAGACTGGTGTCTTTCGGCCATAGTTTTAGAACCTCCTTTTTGATTCTGTTTGTTAGTGGAGAGAAGCTAAATATAGCTTATCCTGAAGATAAGAAATTAAACGATTGTAAGTACAGTCTTTAATAAACCGTCAGATAGGAATTCACTCCTGACCTTTAACAGCTACCACCCTGCAAGTCTAAAAAACAATCTACCATTTGGACAGTTCTTGAGGTACCGCAGAAACTGCTCTAAACTCACAGACTATGAACATCAATCAACCCACCTGGATACTAAGCTACTAAACAGAGGCTATCCCAAACGCATAGTGAGGCAGGCTCGAAAAAGAGCCAAGAACATACCCAGAGAAGTGACACTTGAACACCATGGGTAATGAGAAGATACCAACGAAAATATTACAGCTATATTTAGCTTCTCTCCACTAACAAACAGAATCAAAAAGGAGGTTCTAAAACTATGGCCGATCCTCAGTGTAGGCGAACATACTCTAGACACCCCCAGGTTTGCCATGAAAAGGAGCGTAACCTACGAGACTCCCTGGTACATACGTATAAAAATACTGAACCCAAACCAAACACCCTGTGGAATCTGAGCCCGGCAACAAGACACACACCCTGCGGCACATGCAGCGCATGCTCAACCACTAAGAGATCCACCAGCATTGACATAGGATGGCACTATCCGTGGACCCAGAAGAACCTAACCAACTGCAACAGTAGTAATGTCATCTACATCATTACATGCCCCTGTCATAAACGCTATTTGAGTATGACTAAGTGACCTATCAAGACGAGACTGGCAGAACATAGATCCTGCATACGTACAAAGAAAATAACTGCACCCATGGTGGAACACTTTGTATCGCAGCAACATGACCCATCTGACTTCACCTGGTCAATCATTGAAAAAATATCAATACCGAAAAGGGGAGGCAACATCCAGAACCTTCTCTATAGAAGAGAACAGCTATGGATATTTCGCCTCAAAACAGACAGGATAGGCCTCAATGAAGCTACCAGCTGGCAAACCTTGGCAACCTTATGAGAACTTTGTTACTACACACAAGGCCTAGCCCTCTGGCTCACCCAGAAGAACGCATATCTTTCCGTGCAACAGAGGGAATGTCCAACTGATACTGGACACGCATCCTGCACAATCACCATCTGTGGGTCCCCAGAGAAACAACACGAATTATAATCAATGCATGTTGCACCAACACTACCTGTATGTTCCCATAGAAACAAAACGGTCTGGAAGCAATGATGCACCATCAGTGCACATATACAATGCCTGCGCTGAATGCCTAACTATGCTCATGCAGGCTTCTCCCAGAAAATGGAGGAGAGTTTTCTCTCCATGTCTAACATATGCCAAGCGTTTTTTGAAATGTTATTTCAACTGTTTTTTAATTGCTTTCTGAAATGTTTGGTGAAATGCCCTTTGAATTTGTTTCTGGAATAAGGTGTTTTTACGTGCCCTTAATGCGATATTGTGCCATTACACGGCAATAACTATGTGGTGACATGAGGCACTGAGGGAGTACTAAAATAGCCCACTGTCTAGTGAATAAGATTTATTTCTGGGCCCTACCACACTGCCCGGGACACTCCAAGATGGCGGTTTCCATTCTGCGTTTAGGCAGCCATCTTGACTGCCCCCACGTGGCACCCCGAGCATCATGGCAACAGATATACACAAGATCTGGCGAGCCACCGCGTTGAGAATTCACACGCGGCCCGCCAGATGCAACACACGCCTGAGACGCGAGCAGAAGGTAAGCCCTTTGCAGGACCTGGCGCGCACTCTGTCACTCCCCTGCGAGCGGGGTCGAGAGAGAGAGACGTGGACCCGGGCCAAGACACTGAATAGAACAGACAGGATCGACCGAAGCCGATCCTGTCTTTTGATGTCATTTCAGCGCGAGCACAGGCTTACAAGCGCGGCTCTTTTCTAGGATAGTATTCACTTGCGAACTGGTTTTAAAGTATTATCTTGAGTTAGAAGATGCTCGAGATCTTGTATTTGATGCATATGACAATACAGTTTGTCCTGTCCTTGGCCCCTAGGTAACAGGCTGCCACGTCCATCGTGTACCCAACAACCCATCCCAGAAAGTACCAAACCACTACTTAACATGGAGAGGGTAAGATAAAAATCCTGTGTTCATGGTAACGAGGAAAATGCAGTTTTACTATCAGAAGAGAATTTAAAATGGGAAATGTATCTCCTGTTTCTCTCCCCCTTCCCTCCTGTCATCCCCACAGGTGTTGAGCAACAATATTTGCAGACTACACTGTAGATAAAGTCAATAAGGCACGCAGGCTGGTGCCTTCCACATAGCTCTGAAGAATGTGGTCTATCTACAATACTCCACAGAAACCGGTCCGACACATGCCAAGCTCCTTCTAACCTAGCATGTGCCTTTTAGCACTACACAGTGCATCAAAGCAAGATTGAGAGAAAGACAGCGCACGTTAGCTCCCCTCAACTTGTACAACCAATTAACCTGTGTGGTTTATTCAGTGTGATATCATAGTTTGATAACCCACAGTTGGCAATCCCCGAACAGTCCCCCCTCTCTTGTGTTTTTGTAGTCAATGTTCTCATACCATGCCATTAGTATTCCTCGATGATGATGATCCCAACACATTGTGATCACTGTAGTTTACAACAGTGGTCGATAATAGATGCGTCTAGAGTGTTGCATGTATGGTGCAACGCAAGGTGCAAAGTGCAGGTCTGCGATACATGTAGTGCATGTTTAGGTGTATTGTAGCAAGTGAATGTGTACAACTGATTTTTTTACATCTTTGGTCATTTATATATGTTCTTCACCTTCTGCAGACAGTTATGTTGGGGCCTCATAAGATGATGCAAGCAGGCAGTGAAACCTTGACCGAGGTTGCCACAGAAACTACATGGTAGATGAACGAGCATGGGAAGGGACAGAGCCAAGATGTGGTCATCTCTGATCGTCCAACACCTAAATCTGCTGGTCTAACATATATGTGGAGTGAGGTGGATACCATTACAGTGGAAAGCTGCGAAGACATTGTGATTGCTGACCTTGGACACGCAGATAGCCTGATGGTGGGATTGGAAGATCACAACAGTCATGTGCATTGTGAAGTAACAGTGACAACTTGAAACACCAAGCCTCCTACATGACTTAACCTGGCAGTAGACAATGTGACCTAATGCAAATCCTCAATGGGTGTGTGAAGCATCAAACTACAATGACCTAGAAAGCATTTGCACCACAGTAGTAACTAAACTGCCAGTCCGATAGCACAGCGAGTAGAGCGCTTGCTTTGACATCTGTGCAGACCCTGCTGATGCAGGTTCGAATCCCGACAGGGCCAAACTCAGCCTTTCATCCTTCCAAGGTCGATAAATGAGCACCACACACCGTGGGTAATAATAAGCAGCGCACAGCTACCTGCTGGTTTGTAGCGTTATATAAATGCTAAATTATTATTATTATTATTATTATTATTATCATTATTATTAAACACAGCAATGACAGGAACTGATTTTAAGGCCATCAACAAACTGTAGCATGTGGCCAAAGATTGCACATCAGCTCATCTGAATGATATCTACAATGCACTTCAAATATATTACAAGGTGAAATCCTAAAAGTAGTAGCAGTGTGCCTTTAGAAAAACAGTTTCGAGGTCCATTAATGGGATTGCTTCACACACAGGAGAATAAATAGGACCTATTTCCAAATTGCTGGCTGCACTACCACTGTCTGTTGCCTTTATCATTTTTTTATTGTTATTTATCTGTTTCTCCTCTGCTTCGCACTTTCCACTTCTCCCCCGTCCATGCATTTTTCCCCTCTCCCATGCACTTGCGCGTTCTCGATGTCACTGGGCCTAGAAAAAAATCGCTGTTTTGTTCTCCCCTGTTCCCCTCCCTTGCCTTGTCACGCTCTGAAACACTTGTGTACGAGCGCAATAGCAATAAAATATCAATATCAATACTAACATCATTTCTTAAAATGGGCATCCCAGCAATGTTTTCAGAGCCCTCTGCTGGTACAGTGACCACTCCAAGTGCATCATCATCTGGAGGGCATAATAGTCTGTCATCACTCATTGTATTTGGTGTGACAAGGTTCCCTGGTGGTATTCAGGGGAGCCTGCAGGGGTTACACAAAAATCAAATCGGTAGCACCTTCTCCTCACAGAAGGGATATGCCACATCCCCTCACCTTCAGTCACTACTAAACAGGAGTTAAGACTGTTCTTAATAAACCAGGCCACTATGGGAACAATGGGACAAGACCACGACCAAAGGCAGAATTACCTTTTCTGTCAAAGGTAAGACCTGGATTGGCTTTTGAAAGGGTAGCTGAGGATTTTGGAGGGATTTCCCATGGGGAATGCCCAGCCAAGTTCAAAGGTGTTGCAAGAACAACAGGGAACATGTCCCTCTCTAAAGGAACGTAGTCTTGCCTGTTTAGCCAGTTAAACAAAGCCATGACCACACAGAAGCTTAGAGGAACAGTAGATGAAGAGAGAATCACCAGAAATGACAAATGTGGGGGGCACTTGCCAGTAAAACTCATCGAGGGCGTGAACTAGACAAAACAAACAACCGGGGAGATGCCGAGCAGCCACGTGTTATAGCCTCTGTTCCATCAAACCCACCCAAGGGGAGTCACGGGATGGAGATCGCCCCAACCAATCATGGAAGAGCCGTCCGCACAGGCAACAGGTACACACCATCAGCCTGAAAGCCAGCCTAAGGTGCCAAGTGTAGGGAAAGTATGGTATCACAAGTATGACACTGACAAATGGATACAATTTGTAAAACCTTTATTGAAATTGTTGGGGTTGGAGAAATTGAGAATTTTCCTAAAATGGGAGTAGTCTCTACCATTAAACGATAAACAAATCACTCCTAGTGGCATCAGTAAAATCAAAATGGCCTATGCTAACAAAACCTAATGCATGCTCTATCTCTTACACGAAAAGTGTAAAAGGAGAAAGGTATGCAAAAGGAAAAAATCAGTGTTCAAAAGAATAAAGGTAGTTGAACCAGCTCTCCTCCTCACATTTCATCTCATGGAGTAAGGCTGTCCCTGTAGGCAGGATGACACGTTCTGGCTTGGGTTCTAACACTCTAAGACAATCCAAACCGTGGATTGAGGCCCATCTGGCCTTCCACGTTAAAGTCTTTTCTTGACTTCCCAAAATTGTTTTCCAACTTAAAGTTCACATTTCACAAAGGTACCCCTCTGTCGGGCTCAGTCCTTCACGTCACATTTCAACACAAACTTGCAAGGGTTCTCCAGTCCCCAAGTTTACTGTACTTCGGGTCGCCCTCAAAACGGGCTCGGATCCCTTTCAAAGACTTTCGAATGTGAGTGGGCCTTTTATCGGACCACAGCAGGACCACTTTGACTCAAAGTTCACTCGCTATTTGTTTGAACTTCAAAACATTGTAACTTTCACCGAGACTTTCGAATGGACGATTTCCTTTTGCCGGACCACTCTGTTATTTAATATCGCTGATTTCCCAGCTGCTTTTTACTTCAAAATTCATTCACATGTCTGCCCTTCTTTGGGTCCCATCCACGGTATTGCGTCCGTTCATTGACACCCGTTTTTCCGATGGGTGTTTTGCTGCAAATTTTTTTCCCAAAAACCCCATCAACATTTTTTGAGGGGGTGGGAAAGGGCAAATAAAGGGGGGGGGATAAAAAAAATTGCTAAATGATGGGGAGCTGGGGGGAAGGATGGGAGGCGGTGCAAAAATAATGTAAAAACTATTTAGATTAGGTTTGTCAGAAGAACGGGTGTCGATAAAAAAACATAGAACCCACATCCACACACGTACAGCTTACACTTGTGATACAATGTTGTTACTTCATTCGCTTTAAAACACACCAGTCTCTCAGGTCGCTTGCCAACTCACCGGCTGTGTGCGCTTCTTTGTTTTGCTATTTTCAATTCACGAGTCAAGGTTAGTACCACAGGCTTGGCCTCGCCTCCCCAACTCTGACGTTCACCAGGGAGCGTTGCTGGTGTCCTTGGAAAACAATGCAATCTTCACTTATGAGATCTCACCTCATCCCCGTGTCTTTCACGGTCTGTCGCAGGCAACAACCTCCAATAGGGAACCCCTGGGGTTTTCGACCCGCTGCTCTCGTCCCTTGGTCTGTTGCTCTGTTCCAGTAGGTGTGCCCTTGTCCTGGAGGTTCTGCTCGTGCTTGTGTTCTGCCTTGCTCAAGAGTGTTTCTTTAGGTGTTGCCTTTTATTTGTGTGAGGAGAGCTAACTGGTATCACGTGTATGCACTTAGTGTAAAATGCCTGATTTTGCCTGACCCGTTTAATGGGACATGTCCAGTATGATGTGAGAGGGTTAGACTGGTTGCTCTCAGTCATCCTCTTCCTCAGGCCTGTGTTTGTGAAGAAAAAGGTGGGGGGGGAGGGAGTTGGGACTTAGGATAACCCTATAAAATAGGATGGGGTAGATACAAAAAAAGGGTAATTACAGAATCTCACCATCGGCTGCCTCACCCCCTCTCCCAGAACACCCATCACCCAGGTGATCCTCCCACACCGCCCCCCCTTCCAGGAACTTGATCCAAAAGCGATGACCATGTCCTGGCCACCTGGGTGACAAGTCCCTGAGGACTAGCGGGTGAGACACCCTTTGGTTTCTCACACATGACACTATAAGAAGCCAAATCACAGCTCAGTTTGTGGGCTGTTGGGGTGGAGAAAGGACAGAGTGCATGGAGCAAGCGGAAGGGGTTTGGAGCAGGAGCAAGAAGGTGGCTGGAGAGTGGAGCAGAGGTGTTGTAGAAATCAAGTGGAAGAGAGATAAGACCGCTTGCTGAGAAGGAAGTAAAGGAGGTGATAGTCAGTTCAGCAGATGGGGGGATAGAATTGCGGGAGAGAGTTTATTGGAGGAAGTTGGAGACCCAATCAACCCTCACTAATGATGCTCATAGAGACTGAATCATGTCTGGGGTTGCTTGTGGTCTAGTGCAGAAGAGATGTGACCAAGCAGTTCGGGCTAGACTGCCCCTTTAGGAATGGGAGCAAACCTAATTTGCATATACATTTTGATAGTTCTTTTTCTACAGATAAATTATTGGAAAACAATATGATGACCACTTAATAAATGATAAAAAGGTGCTTTTTAACTTTCCTTCATTGACCTGGATTATTTTTGAGGATTGGCGGTGCGTCCTTAGCTCCCGGGAGGGAGTGCACAGTGACTTACGGGCCGGTGAGCCCTTTCAACCTCTGCACGTAAACATCACAAAGCACGTCACTGTCAGATGGTAGGACAGAGGACGGCATTGAGGCTGACTGTCTGGATTTCATCACAGACACGGCTACAGAAGTGGCACCTTTCGCAGAGAAACCGCTGGAACAGAGATATTGGTAAGCACATGCCCGTTGTTACCAACACTAAATCTGCCAAATTTTGAATATCAAGGCAACTAAATTCAGCTAAATCTGTTTCAACTGTGGACAATAGTGAAGTTTCTGTATCGAAAATTACAAATGACTTCACCCCTCTATTAGAGGTGGAAACACAAGCTAACAAACACTATAAATCCAATTGTAACCTGGAAGAATGCTCATCAACTTAATTTGATTGGCTAGGATTGAGGGATACCATAGTTGCGCCTATACTCGTAGATCCGTCAGATGTACTAGTAGACCCCTCTTTCTATATTGGAAGGCCGTTCTTGCTTGTTGTTAACACTAACATCAACATACCTATTCCATGTGATTAAACAGACTCTGTGAAAGCTGTTCTTACTTCAGGTATCACTCTGCTTGCTCCCATACTGCTTGCTAATAGCAACACTTTAGTGTCATATAATGGACAAACAGATTATTACATATACAAACTGTGACTTCCGTGATGCTTTGAATACTATCCCATCACCTTCCAGTAAACAGAATACTAAACCATTTTATCAAAGCAAATCCCTATCTATCAATGATATTGTGGTGCACCACTCAGGCCATGAACTAATGAATGAAAGTGAATGATCTACTTGTCCACTGCCAAGTTTAAATTCCACCTTGTCCGATGAGGACGATATTGATGAATACGATAGCAGAAGTAATTCCATCACTCTAGATGACATCAGCATCACACCACCGCAACAACAAGTTCTTGACTATTTATTGATGTCATTGATCAAGTTGTGTGAAGACCTACATAAGACATCATTATGTCATACTATTCTTTTGAACACAATAATTGAGCAGTTGAGGCCTTCCAGACAAATGACAAATGTGGCATGCATTCTGTTGAGTTCTATCACTCCAGCACTAGAACACATAGGACCGCGCTCCACGAGGAATAAATCCTGTTGCATAATAATCTGGACTACCACAGTGATGGACAATAAAAACAATCCTACTAATGATTGCTCTGATAGTTCTCCCTCCTACTTTGTCAGAAGAACAATTTTTACCTGAGTCGGGTGTAGCCTCTACAATTTCTTTGGATGAATACAATATCAGAGATATAAGTATTACAAGACGAAATAAGGACGCACTCATAAGGCTGAAAAAGCAACATAATACATTTTCTAAATGCAGGGTGGTACGTGTACGTAAGGAAAACAAGAACATAATTAGCAAGGAGCAAAAGAAATGGGATAGAAGTCAATTGCTTTCTGATAATTCTTATTCTTCCTCCCAGATTTTGATCGCTAATGATAGTGGTCTTTATGACATTGCTCATACTGAAATGACTGGCACTAAGGGAAAAGGTAACACTAACTTCAACAAGCTGCAAAAGAAGAAGTGTAACATAGAAAGGGCGAAAGGAAAGGAGTTTAAATTTGGCACTAAAGACATACAATAGTATCTTCCAATGCATGCCCCAAATTATTCAGATAAGACACCATCAACAAATAATTTGCGGATAAGCCCTACTGTGAAAATATAGAACCTACTAATGATATCTCAGTTTTGCAAGGGTGATACCTTCTATTCAATCAAGAATTTGCACCTCTAAGGGTACTGTGTAAGGAGTGATGATGCATGTTTAAATCATAATGATATGGTAGCTAGTCATAAGCAGATAAATGGTGGCAATAAATGAATCAATTACATGAGAGAGCCTACAAATGATTGCATTGTGACAGTGCCTATACCTTGGGATTGTAAGAACTTCGGCATTGGTGAACGGCAGCGCAAAACCTTGACAATTAGGAAAGTCCTTAGAACATAGAGCTTATTTTGTCGTTAAAATGAATGTTTTTTAAACTGCTGTCATATTGCACTTACTTCATCTAATCCTACTTTTATGGACCATTATTTCTTCAAACACTGATTAAGTCCAGATACTCGAGGATACCAAACTTGCTGCTACAGGTGTACATTTTTATTCTGATAGACTTTATTGCTGCTAATGTGCAAAATCTGGTAGAAATGGCTATGACTGCTCACTTGAATTTGTTAGAATAGAATGTGGCCATTGTGATACTACGAATGGGCTTGAATACTCTCAATGCACAGTGCAGCAATGTTGTAATTGAAAATATCTCGGCACATAATAGGATAGAAGGTGAGTGTAGGAATCAACAACTGTTCATAACATCAAGATAGCATCTAATGGGCAGGGAAAAACAATCATACAATTCGAAAATGAATCCGATGTTTCCTGTGGTACTGAAAACGCTTATTGGAATTAGCTGTTTTCTTGTCTTCCATCTTACCATCTGACCTGACGTTAACTGTATTAACTTAATTTCATGCAATACCCATGCCACTCCCACTTATTTGGAGAATACAACTTCATATCTACTATTAATTGCAGTATCGTCGTCTTACAAGAAACTTGGAACTGAAGTTCTAGAACTCGATGGCAGATGTACCATTCAAAGGGTAACCACTATAGGTAGTTTGGATCTCCCAAAATGTGATCTGCTAATCAGTGTTAAGGATACCTTAAACCTAGTAAATGTGGGGGTCTCTTCTGACATGGTTCTTGCAGGTATTCTTACTTGGAGTTCACCCAAGGGTCGTCACTATTTATTTCTGATCATAAACATATATGAACCCTCTGGGATTCAAGTCCTAATCTTCTTTTCTTTTTGGTCAAAATACCTACCATACCAAGGGTCGTCACTATTTATTTCTGATCATAAACATATATGAACCCTCCGGGACTCAAGCCCTAATCTTTTTTTCTTTTTGGTCAAAATACCTACCATACTAAAGTACATGCTGAAGAAGCATGCTTTTAAACAGTTTGCTTAAGAACTGTTTATAAGTGTTTTTAAAAGTACGAACAGGAATATGGAATATGGAATCCAAACTTGGCAATGTAGCACAATTCTTCAAGAAATGATACATCTCATATTCCTGATAATTGGTGTCTGGGTTTTTGTATACAATGAGATATTGGATGATGGTATTAAATATTTAGTACTTGGAATAATTTTTTAAAGTACATACTTTAGTATCGCACTATTTTATATCAAATTGAATGAACATATTTGTCACTAATTGTTTCAATGAAATATCAGCCATTACCTGTTGACTCTGGGATGATCAGCTCAATGTGCTGCGGTTGTGACGTAATTACATACTTCTAGTGAATACATTGCACATCGCACACAAGTAAATTCTGTTTGCACTTTTAAAAACACATATAAACAGTTATTTACCAAACTGGTAGGTACACGTATTCTTACACCATTGGCCCCGTAGAAGAAATTGGATTTTTTACTATTCCTTTGCCATTTTGCATCACGCGCATGACGTAACATGCCAAATGTCAATAAATGAATCTAAAATGGCGACCGCATTGTCAAAGACACGTGACATGCCATCCATTAGCCGAACACGGCGAGGGAAATCAGTTTCCGGGTAAGTGCAAGATGCACAGAGATATTGATGCCATTAACAATTACAAGTATGCCGGTCTGGAAATAGCAGTGCCGGTAGCACCGTACCGGCACATTCTGAGTCACAAGTGCGGAAACACCATCACTGCAAAGTGACCCCCACGGTGCTAACGCACCCGGTAGCACCGTGACCATAAACAGCGGGACGAGTCGGCGGATGTCCCTGAATTACCGGCATAGCGCTTGTACGGGCACATTCGGAGTTCCGCCTACATGAAAACACCACCATAAAAATGGTGGTGGCACCGTGAACACTGCGCCTGTAATACCGGCACTGCGGACTAGGTGTTAAACAGTACCAGGTGAGCAGCAACATGCCACAGGTGTAGTAAATTAGCCCAGCTGCATGCCATTTACCACTCGGAATGTACAAAAGGACCACACCCTCACCCAACCCACCTCCCAACACAACCATGCTGGCAGTCGCTGTAGCAGCAATTGGGCAAGGGAACCTGCAAGGAGCTATTGAGGATGAAGCAGCAGAGAGGCAGAGGAGGTGGCGTAGGCAAAGGAGGCGAATGAGGAACCAGTTGGCCATGCCTAAGATCAATGTGGAGCACGTAGCACCCCACAGGCAGCCATCAATACCCTGCATCAGGGCCTCACCCTGGAACCTAACCCCAAGCCAAATCCACACCTTGTACCGGCTTGACAGGGAGACCATAATATCAATAGTCACCCTCATTAATGACGACATCAGCAGCATGATAAACATACAGACTACAATTCCACCCTTGCTGAAGGTAGTGTCGGTACTGCACTTCCTTGCAACCGGCACATACTGGCACATACCAGCACATCGTGGGTGAGCTGCACGGGCTGTCACAACCCTGTTTTTCCAGGATTTTGTTCCAGGTACTGGATGCACTGCTGCGCCATGTGGCAGAACCCATTGTCCTACCCTGAACCCCTGCCCAGGTTAATGCCACAAAAGTGGCATTCCATGCCCTTGCAGGCATGCCCAATTGTATTGGTGCATTAGACTGCACCCATGTGGAGTTGGTTGCCAGACATGCCATTGAGGCAGTGTATAGAAATCGCAAACAATTCCACTCCCTCAACGTGCAGATGGTCTGTGATGCTGAATACCTCATCACCCATTGATGTGCATGTTTTCTGGGTTCAACGCACAACTCAATGGTCTTGCGAAACTCCACGCTGCCAGGGTACATGACCCGTCACATCGGAGAGAGCATCTGGTTGTTGGGTGAGTAGAATGACCAATGCTTGACCCCTGTGTAGTGGAGGTAAATAGGCACTCACCAGAGTGCACCTGGCTGTTGTGTGAGTAGAATGACCAATGATTGACCACTGTGTTGTGAGGGGTGGGTAAATAGGCACTCACCAGAGTGCACCTGGCTGTTGCATGAGTAGAATGACCAATGCTTGACCCCAGTGTAGTGGGGGATAAATAGGCACTCACCAGAGTGCACCTGGCTGTTGGGTGAGTAGAATGACCAATGCTTGACCCCTGTGTAGTGGGGTGGAATAGGCACTCTGCTTACCGATGCATGATGTCCATTACAGTTTTCCATGTCACAGGAATCCATGTACTGGCTAATGGAAATACGCCCTAACCATGGAGTGGCACACTATGCAATAGTGACATGTACATGAGAGTATTGCCACCGGTGCGAAAGTAGCAGGTGCTCCCATGTGCACAATGCCTATTGGTCCCGCTGCGCACAGCAGTGTCTTGACTCTTGTGCACAGCGAGTGCATAACACAGATTGTTAGCACCATACAAGACATGAGTCCCCTAGTAAGCAGACACACACCATTGTGTACATTGAAAGGAATATGACATGTAGTAGTATTGAAGGCCATATCATGACTGCAGACATTTAGCAGGCCAAACAGTCTCAGTAGGAATGAGTGACCAAAGTTTGGATTATAGAAAAGTTGTGACAATCAAATTTAGCAAAAGGCATTGGGTTATCTGTGGCATGTACTATGTTGTGTGCTAACAAAATCCTGAGAATGTGTACATGCTATCATCACTGACAACAAATTTCCACCACAAACGTCCAATCACCTTTCTGTCACTTCCATGCAGGTGATGCCAGATACCCCCTCACGCCATGGCTGATGACAACCGTTAGACGACCATGGAACAGGCATGAGGAGGCCTACAACCGGGCACACATCCATACACAGAGCATTATAGAACAGACTTTTGGACTGCTCAAGGCCAGGTTCCGCTGCCTCTGCAGTTCCGGCGGGGCACTAATGTATAGCTCCATAAAGGTTGGCAAAATTGTTCTGGCATGTGCCATGCTGCACAATATGTGTATTCGACCGAACATAGCACTGCCCCCCAAACATGGACCCAGCAGATGAAGAGGCTGGGGATGACGACGATGATGGGATGGGAGTGTGACCCCGGCGACATGCCATGGATGGACAACATGCACGGGAAGCACTGATTCACAATTTTTTTTTACCAATCCTCACAAGCACATGGAGCACATTTTCACACACGTAATTTGTAACACTTTCATTAAATAATAATACACACACAGAAGAAGAATGTCCACTTGTCATTCAGATGCACAACCCAGTGTATTATGATCAAGACAAAAAGAAAACAGGTGCAACAACAATACCCTCCCAAATGTACCCTCCCATTTCCTATGCCCCAACTACCTATCCCAACTATGGACCCTCCCAAAATGTACCCTCCCACATCCCAGGCACCAACTACCTATCCCAACTATGTACCCCCCCAACCCCCTCCCAAACGTACCCTCCCACCTCCCAGGCCCCAACTATCTATCCCAACTATTGAATCCCCCACCCCTTCCCAAATGTACCCTCCCACCTCCAAGGCCCAAAGTAGCAACATGTTGAACAAGTGTCAATGAATCGGCCCTACTTCCTGCCAAGTTTGGCAGCATGTTTGTCCCTCTGAGCTGAGCCAGACAGGCTGCCTGGGAGCTAGTAGGCGTGGTGCTGGTGGTGGGCATTGGGGCGTTTTGAGGCGGTAGGCGTGACATGATGGTCTGTAGTGCCAGTGCTATTGTTTTGGCAATGTTAGATTGGACACTATTGCCCTCACAGACCCTCCATGAAATGAGGACAGTGGCACAGGCCAAGCGCCCAATGGCACGGGCAACCCGGCACCCAATCGCCTGGTTGCTCTCCCTCTGAAGCCATGACTCAAGTGCTGCTGCACCAGTGTAGTCAGTGTGCCCTGGCGCTCCTCCAACCGTTGGAAAGGCGCACTGAGCTCCTGGGGTGATGGGTTGGGCAAGCCCATTGGGACTTCTCGGGCTCATGCGGCTGAATGTGCCCAGTACATCTGGGGTGTGCCAAGTGTCCTCGTCGCTGTTTTCCGCCTGTCTCAACAGCCACATCCTCAGCACTGCTGTCTGTGCCATGAGACTCAGCCTGGTGGGGTGGTGCTGCTGCACATCCCAGTGGGAATGCACATGTGGCTGTGTGTCTCACGGGGGAAACAAGCAGGTGGGACAGCCAGAAGGGCTGCCTGTGTCAAGGGGGTAGCAGGTGGGACAGCCAGAGGGGATGCCTGTGTCACGGGGACAGTAGGGGTGTTGGCCAGCTTTGCGTGGTGCACCATTGCAGTTGTAACTGTCCTGATTGCTGAGGTGCTCGCAGCAGAGGTTGAGGGACATTGTGCTATGGGCTGTGCATGTCTGTTAGGGAGAATTCTCATTCTATGGCTAATTTCCCTTACCTATAGAGTCCCCCAGCAGCTTTGCTGGTTTTGAAGGGTTTGTTTCTTTTTACCTGCTAAGAGTAAGACTCTTTTTTCCACTCTTAGACATTTTTGCTATGTGTGTTCTAAGCTATTTTTGTGTTTAATGCCTATGGGATCTTACTCAACCCCATAGGAACCATCTTTATTCACATGTGTCACACAGCACCCTCAGTGCAGTGACACAGCGGTGTCGTAGCGACCCCCAAACATAGACTCCATACCCTGGGACTGACTACTGTCTCCCAGGGCATGTAAAGTCTCCATTGACTTTACTAGTCAAAACCTATGAACTAAACCAGTACAACCCATCTTACTATGGAGGTACTGGAAGAGGTTAATAGTTTTTCCCCATGTTCATTTTCGAGAAGGTACCATATAGACCCTCTCTCAAAAGTTTCTGGCTGGTGGCAGTGGTTACTAACATAAATATTCGACCGCAAATATTTCCCTATGGGATTTTCCCATTGTTCGAGGCTACCATTTTTTCTGATGGTATACCGTTCTTTTGCCGCTGGATTTTTCGTTGCGGGACTTTTCATCGCCGTTTTTTTATCGAAAACAAAATAATTGTTTTTTTTTTGGGTGGGGTTTAAAATTAAATAAATATTTGTGGGTGAAAGGGAATCATTTTATTAAAAAAGCGACGAAAAATCCCGCAGCAAAATAACGTAGAACCTTTCTGACAGCCTCCAACATACTGCCTGTGCATTTTAATATTAACTTTACTCCGGTAGGTTTTATTTGCCAGAACTTTAATATAACTTCTTTCTCGTGTCTTTCTCTAAACTCCTAACCCAGGTCGGGGATCCTTTTTTCGTCCGTTTGGCGGGCTTCCACCGAGAAGCCCTCCTTTCAGCACCACTGAGTCTGGGGTTGGTCCATTGTGTGGGAGGGGAGTAGGACCCCTGGACAGGGTTGCCCCCGCAACCCATGTTGCACTCTATCCTGATAGGCTGGAGGGTCTCCCACCAAGATGACACTCTACTGTGTGAGTGACAGCTAGGCTGTATGAATGGGGATCTTTTTGCATAAAACCCTCCAATTGCAAAGGCGACCCCTGTCCTGCCTCCATCATCAAAGACTGCGCAGACACCCTGGCCCCTTTCCTAACAGCCTTCGTCAACGCCTCTTTCACCACAGGGAGAGTCCCCGCCTGCCTAAAGGAAGCATGGGTCCGACCCCTCATAAAGAAACCCACACTTGACCCCACCTCCCCTAATAACTAACGCCCCATCACCACTGTCCCTTTCCTCCTCAAGATTCTAGACAAAGCAGCTTACCTGCAGGTCCAGCACTTCCTCGAAGAACAGAACCTCCTTGGACTGAGACAATCCGGCTTTCGCCCTAGGCATGGGACAGAGACCGCCCTACTCGACCTAAAAAACCAAATGGACGACGCAAGGGACCAAGGGAAACCTGCCTTGCTCCTTCTCCTGGATCTGTCGGCAGCTTTTGATCTTGTAGACCACGACATCCTCTGCCACCACCTCTCCTCCACAGCCAACTTCTCTCAAGAAGCCATTACATGGATCACCTCCTTCCTCCAAGGCAGGACCATGCAGGTCTTCTCTGACCTAGCCACTGCATCACCCTCTATCATGCTATGTGGGGTGCCCCAAGGCTCCTGCCTCTCCCCCACCCTCTACAACATCTTCACCCGCCCCCTCTTCCTCATCCTTGACGCCATGGGCATCTCTTACACCAACTACGCCGACGACACACAGATCCTTCTCACTCTGACAGGCGACTATTCACGGACTCCGCTACCCTCAACAACATCTACAACACAATTCAAATGTGGATGGCTATCAACGGCCTCTGCCTTAACTCTGACAAAACTGAGCTCCTACTCGTAGGCTCCCCTGACACTATCAAGAAACTTGACGCTCAGTTCAGTCATTTCACCATTGACTCAATCATGATACCAGTACTTGACACGGTAAAAACATTAGGCGTCTACTTAGACTCCAATCTATCCATGACCAGACAAGTAAACGCCATTGCCTCCTCGGCCGCTTACCATGCAAAACTCCTTAACGCAATCAGACCTTATCTGTCAAAAGACACTTGCACTAACATAGCCAGGGCCATAACCGGCTCGCAACTTGATTACTGCAATATTCTTTTCCTTGGGACCTCCAACAAAAATCTTGAGAAGCTCCAGGTAATACAGAATAATGCCCTACGCGCTGCACAAGGCATTGCCAAGAAAGAGCACATCACCGCTGCCAGAAAAGCATCCCACTGGCTCCCCATAAAGGAGAGGATCCTATTCAAGGCTCTAAGCATCACCCACAAATGTGTCCATCTTGCCGCCCCAATGTACCTTTCCCAGAGGATCCACCTGGTCTCCTCCACAAGACCCACTAGATCACCCTATGCCAGCATGCTCTCAGTACCTAGGGTAAAAAGGACCAGAGCAGGGGGCTCCAGTTTCCCGTACCTCGCTGCCGTACACTGGAACACCCTCCCTAGCTCCCTGCGCTCTGAACCCTCACTGACCGCCTTTCGGAAAACCCTGAAAACGACCCTGTTCATCTAACAATTACATGGCCTAGCCCTCATAACTGTATTGTATGATGTATTATGTGGTATATCTGATCACAGGTCACTGCCTCACTGTAACCCAAGGCACAACCTGCACACATTGTAACTAAGTCTTCCTTGCAAGTAACAGCGCCACAATGCCCCTGGGCTGCCTGCGCGCTATATAAATTTAATAAATAAATAAATAAATAAATAAATAAAAGCAGGGTCCTGAGGACTGGAAGAGCAAGACGTCGCCACTGGAACTAAGAAGCTGAAGAGGAGAGAAGCCAAAGACATCTGCAATGACTGAACCACCGGTGAAGCCCTGCTGCAGCGTCTCACCACTTTTCTCCACACGACGAGAGAAGATCTTCATCTGTAAGAGCCTTCTTCCCTTGAGCTGGTGGGGCCAACCAGTTTGCCAATCACCTTCCTGGACCTGCCTTGGTCGAATCACCCATACCCAGTGCTCGGTGGCTGGATAGCCAGGCACCAGTCCACCCGGACTGCGATTTAAAGGAGCGTACCTTTTATTCGTCTGGCAGCACCGCGGCTGGTTTCATCCCTGGGTAGTGCAGTAACTCGAACCTTCCTCCACGACGAGAGCCACTCTTCCTCTGCTGGATCCCCCGAACTGCAGGAACTACCAGGAACAACCGCTACCGCAGGAGCCACTTCTTCATTCAAAAGTACATTGTCCCGCCAGGCCGCCCTTTTTTTCGTGGTAGCCCTAAAGGTGTTTTAAATCCTTTAGCTACCTGTTGGGTCGGCCGCCCCTCTCTCTTAACATTGTCTTTCGCTTTCTGCATCCACCTTTTCAAAATCGTTAACCAAAGAACTGACTGCAGCTACAAGAACATTTTTGCTCCTGGGCCCTTGCCCTGTACCACTGACTCTGGCACAGGCCTACTGACTCTGGTCACATTTGGTAGATCTGCTTTCTTTAGATTGATTCTCACCTAGAACTGTGTGGTGCACCTAATTCTTATACCTACCCTTTCCTTCCCATTCTTAAACATTGTGAAATGCCATTTTGCTCAGTTTTCATTTTAAGTATTGCCTATACTGAAGCACTGTCTTGCTGAACTGGGTCACAAACTGATGGGAAGAATTGCTAGGGTATGTAAGAAGGTATTTCTGAATAACTTGTGTTTTCCCTCCCCTGTGAGAAATTGTTAGTGCAACCCTTATGTGTAGTTTTCACGGTTTTGCTCAGTTTTCACTCTGGTTCACTTGGTCTACAATTTATATAGGGAGTGTGTATATCTTTCCTTGACTTACTTTTAACTTGCTTGATGACTGTGATGAATGTGTTTTACTAGAAGTGTATAAAATAAATATATAACTACTTTTTAATACAAAGCTTTGGTCAGTGTTTCCTTGTTCCATAGTCTAGTGGGCCTATTGTGTAAACCCTGAATACTGCTCATCTCCCTCTTGATATAAGTCTGACTGCTCAGCCCCAGCTACCAACTAAATCTTTGTGGTACAGACTGATACCAAAGGGGATTTATTGCTCTCACCTGTAGTCCTAATCTGGTGTAGTGCTCCCTAAGGGAACTGCACTGGATTCTGCCTAACAACGTCCACTGTCCCTTGATGTTCCTGCTTGACAGCCATCTGTGTCAGATGATGTTACTGTGGGTGAATGAAAGGCATGCTGTTAGGGGACTGACTGCATGAGTAGTATACAATTACATGCAACATGGTCATCGAGCTATATTACATTGTGGGTGCAAGCATTGATGCATGGTATGTCTATCTCATGCATGAGTTGCGTTGACTCCGCTGCAGGCACTGTTCAGACGCTAGATGTGACACAGCTGTGCTGGGTATGCTCACATGTACACCCACATTGGGCTATGGGTAGTACCATGCGTGTCTGTCCGTGTGCAGATATTTGGGATATGCTGCAAAGGTTTGGGGGGGCATGCCTGGAGTCGATGTGTGATCTGGTTGCCTGGCCAGGATGTGTGTGGTGTTTTCATGGTAGGGCTGCCAGGTTCATATGAGTAACATTCACTCCACAATCAGTGTGCCTCCATGTGTCCGTGCAGGTGAGGGTGTACCGGTGTTGTGATGTGCTAGCAGTGGCAGCATGGCAGACAAACATGCAATACTCGTGACCAGGATGCACATTGTCGCCTTTGTGGGTTGTGTTTTCTGATTTAATTGTCATTTGGGTCTGACGAAGAGTTGTTCTTCTGTGTTTGCATGTGCGGGTTGGGGCGGGGGGGGGCCTAGGTGCATGACCTACGCCGTAGCCATGCTGTACATGCAGCTGTATAAGGACGTCCCTGCATAGGTGTGTGTGCTGCAGTGTGAAGGTGACACTGTGCCTCATTATGGGTCCTGTATTGACCATGCCAGTGCTACTGGCACCTTGCTACTTGAGCCACTATGTACCAATGTACATATGCTGAATTAACAGTGCAAATGGGATGATCTAAGACCAGGGACCAGGAAGTCAGGCGGCAGGATGTTCTTGATTCACATTCACATTGAGCCCCATACAGTCCCATTTGGGTGCATAGGCATGTGCAGTGCCAACCTTGTTGATGGTGGCAATGATTACGCGGCAACTCAGCATGCCAGGACCACAGCACCCGCCACAGACAGGCATGTTGGCCACTGCAGCCCTTGCAGCCACTGTAATGGGCTATCCTCATGTGCTTGCTGGACCTGTCACATGTGTGGTGGTCTACTTACACGAACCATAGTGTCAGTTCACACCACGCAGTCGTGTGTGGTGCATTGGCATGTGGTTGTGTATGGGTCATACTTGGGGGCAGGGCATGTGACTTGCTTTGCACTGTATTCAGTGTGGGGGCATGAGAGTACTGGGTGTGCTCGGGGTGATGTGGACAGTGCTATGGGCATTTATGTGCATTGATGGTAGACAGGGGCATGATAGGCTTGAGTGAGCTTTATATTTGTGCACTTTCTGTACTCATCAGCCTCGAAAGGTGTCCCCTCTGCTGCACTGTTTCCTTCGATGCCATCAAGATGCAGCACACTGCTACACGTGTCCTCCCATGGAAGCAGCTTCAGGGGTGAGAGTGGTCTGCCAGCTGTGGATGTGCATTTGCGCTGGTGTGCAGCCAGAGATTTCTGCACCCTTAGCCGGAGGTCATCCTACTGCTTGTGGCAGACTTTTACACTGCGTGCTGTCACACTCACAGCTGTCACCTTCCGGGCTGCTTCTGCCCACATAGCCTCGCCGGAGCTGCGTGCTGCACCACTGGTCTGGATGGCTTCTGGTACAGGGACATTACAATGGATTTTGACTTTTGTGATGGCCGTTGACCTCTTTCTATTTCCGGCGATAACGTTATTTCCGGTTCCGGTGTTTCCGGCTACGCATTTACAGTGCTGCTATGTCCGGCATGCACGCAGCGCCAACATTGGTGACGGTACATCCGTCTACACCAGTGTTACCGTGATGATGGTGTGACCGGTTCCAGCGGATGAGGGATGCAGGCGGCCGACAAGCCGTAATCTTACCTTGTTTCCTGCACCACGTGGTGGCGGACCCGGTAGGACCGCCATCACGGTAACACCAGGTTTTTAACGCCAGACTTGTAATGAGGCCCTATATATACCCAGATATTGTGTTCACGCTGACTTCAGTTTCCCTTATATATTCCAGATATAACTTCATAAACTAGATACTGGGAGGATATGAGGATTTCTTCAAAAGAATCTTTATATTAAAGCTTTTTCTGGGAGGAAATAGGTACCTATTTATGTCAGTAAAGTATCAGACAACCTTGAACTCTTTAAGAGATAGGGGATTTTTACTTTTCATTATAGATCAAATTGCAACCATGAAGTTGGTTTTTTAATTTAGTTTTTTATACGTACTGTATATTTTCTTACAGAAACCATAACATGAGGTTTATGTAATGTACTTTTATGTACTTTTAAATTATGTGCTATACCATAGCCTTGAGAAAGACCTGAGTGGGTTGAAACACTTGTTAGCTAGAGCACCTTCATTTACATGTCAATCTAGTTCTGATATTAAAGTGTATGAACAAAGAGTAATATTGTCTGTCATAATTTTTTCAAGACATTGTTAACTGTAGGGGATTTGACCTTATATTAGAGAGACCTAAGCGCATCATTGTCACAGGATTTTATGTTTAAATGGCATTACTAGCCCAATGAAGACACGTCGTTTGAACCTTTATTGGAAATTGGTGAACTTCCCTCAAAATACACGTATGCATACTATTTATAATGCGTTCAGCAATATGACATGTGGATCTAGGGATTCAAGTATGAAGCAATTGACTACTGAAACCAGAAGGTCGTGCCAAGGCACTGCAATTGATCCCATTGATTATTCTTTTAATCATTTTAAACAGGTTATCAAATGGGATACTTTTGCACTGGAAACTGAACAAGTTATTATTGAACTGGCTAGTAAATCGCTGTGTGACAAGCACTTATTCCTAACATTTTAATCATAGGCATCATCCCCTCTTATCAGAGAGAATATCCTAATAACTTTATCTTACATGAATATAAGCTTATCAAATGTAACTTTGTAAACACTTTGGAGGTGATAGGAGTGAGAAAGGGCATACGTAGAAATAATAGACTTTGCGGACTTTGTGACAGACAGGTAGTAGAAACAGTGAAGCATTTAATGCTCTAATGCAAAAGTCTGTCATTGGTTCGTAGGAGGTTTATACTGCCTTATGGCAAGATGGCTACACTGTACAGCTCTTATTAATTGATGTGGGAAAATGTCTATGGAGGCAATGATTTTACACTAAGATGTGGTGTAGCATCCAACATATTTGAGATATAATGACCATTAAGTATTTATTGTTATGTGTATACCTTTTACATGTATTTGAATGATTCCGTTACATATATATGTATTTATGTACAAAAAGTCTTATTGGCCGTGATATACTAATACATAAATAAATGGTTACATATGAAGAATATATTCACTAAATAAAATGTAATGATCTGCAATTGACACCACCGGTTTGAAGCGCTCATAAGCAATCACAAATCAGAACATGTTCGTATGCCCAGAAAACATGTCTACATCAGCACCCCTTAGAGCTATTATACTGCCTCATCACAGGAATGAGCAATCTGAGGAAGTCAGATGAAAATGTTGGCTTTGTCAATGCTTGCTTTTAACAGGACTTCAGTGCAGGGAACATTTCTAAATCTCACTTCCTTCTTCCAACTACCACTCCTCCCTCAACACTACCACTCTGCCCTTCAACCCACTCCTTCTCCTTTCAAGGGACTACCTACTACACTTTCCACACTACAACTACTCAAACAACCAGTGGACTCCTTACACTAACCATCCTCAACACACTTTTCACACTACCCTGCGCTCAAACACAGCTCCACCACATGTGAGGGGTCAGACATGTCAGGCGGACAACTTTGTGAAGATATTTATTAACTCAAAAGGTTGGATAAACACCTCACAATCTCTACCCTGACGAGGATTGCAAAGCCTAAAGTAAACTAAAGGAAACACCCTAACAAAAGGTAATGTCCCTCACACTTGGACATACAATAACTCAGCAAGGTAATATATAGCAAATCAAATATAACAAATATATCAGTTAGGTTCACAATCTGAGAACCGTCTCTCCTTCTAGTCTGGGTGAATTCCCCTTCCCCAGATTGAAGCAGGATTCTGTTCAATGGTTCCACAGAATTAGGAAATCCTATCAAAGTTTCAAGTCAGTTTGTTTGGTTCCAACTTCACAACAAAGAGTTCAATACAGTTATGTGTGTTTCAACGTGAATTCAATCAATAGTTCAAAAGTACAAGATTGTTCTCTTTCCACTTGAGACAAAAGGGTTCAAAGCAATGTCTTCTTTTAAAAGTCTTCAACAAGGTCTTCCTCTTTTCACTTGTGACAAAGAACTCAAAAGTAACTTCTCCTACACCAAGAATACTTCCACATATCTTCAGGATTAACAAGAAATGGCTTTGTTATTATAATTCTGCAACTGTTCACAAAACACTTTTGGGAAATTGTAGATGATTCTGCAGCAGTTCACACAACACTGGCTTCAGCAATCTCGAGTTGTCAGGATGATTTTGTAACAAAATCTTATTGCTTCTGTTACTTCTTCAACACTTTTAACCTGTCAGGAAAAGACATGTGGTGGGTGGCATAAGCAAAGACAAGACTCTGTATGATAGTAGGAGGGGGCTTAGATTCATTTATACTAGGAGGTTCATTTGTTTCTATTGTAGCAGATGGCAGGGGAACAAGACCACTCCTGGACTGCATTTCCCAGAAGGCCTGTGTGACTACGAGCCTTCCAGCACAGCCGGAGACACACCTTGGAACGTGCGCTATGCCCGCAAGACCTTGCTCGCGGTACAGTCTTTCAAGCTGAACAGATGTCTCTCCTAGGAGCTCCTTCAGGCAAGCCACCGCGGGGCTGGCTCTCCCACCTGTACCTGCTGCAGGCCCCACTCATTTTCACAGATAAGTGAACACTTTCTGAAATCCGCACTCATGTGCTTCCGCTTTAGTTGCAGAATGTGAATTCGCGTGCAACAATCCGACCCTTGGGAAAGCATAACGACCGCATTAGGAACCAAGGTGGCCGCATAACAGACCTTGGAAATTCAAGGCTGCATGCAAATCAGGGGGAAACTTAACGGCCTCAATCTAAACCAGAGACCTTTACGCTCACCAGTGTTACGGCTGAGTGTATGAACGAGTGATAAGCGGCTCTGCTGCTCGTGATGTCTTAGGGATAGCTTCCGCTGCGCACTCTCACTGATTCATGACTTTATTTTCTAGCAGAATTATCCACGCTGGAGACTGACTCTCAGACGGTTGTGAGCAGTGGCGAAAACAACTTGCAGCTAAGTGGCATTTAATTTATCTCACAAAAAATGTTGTATTGACAGTGATGCAAGTCTGTTCACGTGAACTATTAGACCAAGAGGGTAGCATGAGGAAATAGGCAATCCGTTAAATGCCTAAAAACTGAAGTGTGTTAAACTGTGGTTTAGTAACAGGCAAGTTGGCATGAAGCAATGCTAATGTTAAGGGCACACAAGAAACTCGCCCCACTAGTGAAACGTTGTTGCAATTAACATGGCTTCAGGCTGGGAAGGCCTGGGGGCTCTTAGTTTGGTGTGTATGAATGGTAAGAATGGGCGGAGACATCAACCCCAGGAGGGGACACCGGAGCCGAGGAGCATGGTTTTCCCTAAATCCCCTTACCCATCCATAACCTCTACCGAACCCTCTTCCCGGTTACCCACATCCCCCTACCCATCCAGTCAGCAGACCCTAACCCTCTTTCCCCAGCGGGTTGCGGTGGCCTGTGGTAACTCACACTCCCAGGTGCCAAGACCCAAAGGGGAGGCGGGAGTTTGTGTTGCCTCCACGCAAGACTGGGCTAGGATCTGATATAACCACATCACAGTACTTCAATAACTTCCACCTAGTCCACTCATCTGCCAGGCCTACCACAAGGTTCGCTTCTCTGGTATCCTGTCAGAACAACTACTTTAAAGTTCTCTGACCTGGTGTACCCTCCTGACAAGTTAGAATAAACTACAAACTACAAATATTTCTGTAGTAAATATTTTTTTTTTTTTTTTTTTTTATTTGGTTGGCTGAAAGATTTCAACCTTTCAAAAAAGATCTTCATTACAGACAAGTTACAAATTTACAATTTTACCATTTTACATAAGTCAATTTTACATAATTTATATCAATTTACCAATCTTACAATTTTCCAAGCTTTCCATGGCATGTGTACATATTTGATTGATTTGTTAAATGTTACAGGTTTGTTTCAACAATAATTAGGACTATTCTGTTAAAAAAAAAAAAGAAATGATTGGCAAATAATCATAAGAGTTTAAAAGTTAAAAAGAGAAAGAAAAATAAAGATAATAAAAATTAAGACTCACATACATCCTAATGTTTAAAATGCATTTTTCAGTTGTCCATAAGCGATAAATCGCGAGGTAAAATCGTTTTTATAAATTGCGTTAATGCAATGTGAATGGCAGTGCGATTGCTTGTCATTAATATAATCCATATTTCATCTGATGAGTGATCACAGTACAATTGTAATACATTGCGAAAGTAATGTTTACGCATACCACTTAGAGCTGGGCAATCCACTACTAGGTGAGCTAAGCACTCTAATTGCTTAGCATCTTTACAGAAACGGCAAGATGTTTCAGTTTTTAAAATTACACCTCTTCGTGCTAAAATTTGATTTGTGGGCTGTAAATTTAAACGCAGTCTTAACATTTCAGATCGAACATGATGTGATGGAGACTTTAAAAGATAATAGGCCATTTGTTTAAGCTTCTTGTGAGGAAACAAATTTCGATCAAAATCTACATATGTTTTACATAGTTCTTGGGTAACATTCCAATCATGCCAATACATTCTTTTTTTTGCTAGAGCAGGATTCTTAAGTAGCAAGTCAATTGAAATGTTCGCACTGGCTAAAGCATTGATGATTTCTCTTACCCACTTTTTAGGGAATATATCGTTAGATGCACAAATATACATTGCAATTGAACCCAGCATGTTGTTAGTTTGTATACCCAAAAGACATTTTCGATACAGATTGCAAAATTTCCAAAGAATTAAACCAAACAAGGAGATACTGCCAAGTTCATACCTTAACATACACAAGGGAGTACACACTGGTAAGCAGAGAACTGCTTTCCAGAACTTCCCTTCAAGTCGATCCCAATAAATTCTGGATTGCAGTAACAGAGTTTCAGCTCCGTAGGATAGAATCGGGACAACTTTTTGATTGAAAAAGGCTACCACATGCTCTACAGTGAATTTGCCATACTTATAAAGAATTATTTTGGCTTGCGAGATTAGAGTCATGACTTTGGCATTTACAGAGTCATCATAAATTTGATTCGAGCCAGAGCCAATAAAGGGTAATCCTAAATATTTGTAACTTGGTACAGTTTGTAAAGGAACTGCGCGCAAAAACCACTGATTTCTTACCAATTTTGTCTGCCTTTTTCTTTGACAAATCACTATCTGAGTTTTGTCCACATTGATAGTTAGATTGTTGGTGTGCGTATAAGTGTCCAATTTATCCAGAAGGTTCTGTAATCCTCTTGGAGTTTGCGAAATAAGGACAAGATCGTCAGCATACAAGAGCCATATAATTTTCTGAGCTCCTAATTTGGGAGAATCTGACAATACTTCTTCAAAGGAGGTCCCAATATCTAAAATAAAGAGATTGAAGAGAGTAGACGCCAAGATGCACCCCTGTTTTAGACCTCTCATTGTCTTAATATTCGCAGACAACAGCCCATCAAGCGATAATCTAACTTGCATTGTCGTATTCGAGTGCAATTTTTTGATTACAGTTAGCAATGATGAAGGACAGCCATAGTTCTGTAATTTCTGAAATAATAATGATCTATCGACTGAATCAAAGGCTACCAGAAAATCGACAAATGCCATATACAGAGGTTGATTAAGATCTGCATATTTGGATTTTAGCATATTTAATGTGATTAGATTTACTGAGGTGCCTAGCCCTGCTACAAAACCGGTTTGAAATGGGTCTCTTTTAGACTCCTTTAAGGTCCACTTATTCAATTCCTGCAAAATAATACGACTGTAGAGTTTGCCCGGAGCATCTAATAAGGCAATGGGTCTATAGTTCTGTGGGAGACACCGATCACCTTTTTTTATGAATTGGTACGACCAAAGAATGAGTCCACGATGCCGGAAGCTCTTGGGAATCATTGATGTGCTCATATATATGATATAGAATTGTTGACCATATTAATGGATGTTCCTTAAAGATTTTATTTGATAGGCCATCCGGACCAGGCGCCCTAGACTGACTTAATTTATTGATAAAATATACGATGTCAGATTTATCAATATTAATATGAAATCGTTTGTGTGGAGCGGAACTCATAGACGATTTACAATCAGGCGGATTAGCATAGATTTTAGAAAAGTAACTAATCCAGCTTGCTTCTGGAACACTCTGCATTTGTGACTTTATTTGCACCGGGGAAACTGCGCTGTTCAGTGCTTTCCAGATTTGGGCTGTATTGCTATCACAAATATTTTGTAACATCAATTCACCATCTTGTTGAAATAATTTACTTTGATGGTGCCTCCGCCAATTCCTATATGCTGTTTTGATTTGCGTCAGTACTGTAAACCTGATACTCAATGGAAGTTTCATGGCTTCTCTTTTTTTAAAGCGAAATTCAGTTTTCTTGCTTTTGGTCTCTAGATCAAACACATGGGATCTTCTATTGGTGTAATTTGTCTGTGCCCTATTATCTGAAAAGTGATGTATTAAATCATAATAGGATACTGGGGTGAAAGGTGTGTTGTTCCGTGAGTGACAAAAGGCAGTTTGCAGGGATGTATTGAAGTTGTTTAATTTGTTTTCAGTCCAAATAATGCGATTCATCTGGTTAGAGACTGTTAGTTGACCCAAATTCGCCATCGTGCTACGATTAAATTTCGTCACTTTTGAAGCCCACTGTAACGTGAGCAATCGGTGATCACTATTTGAGTTTGATACAATATTAAATGAGTGAATTTGTGAAAAAAGTCTATCATCAACATAAATGTAATCAATTGTGGCTTTCACGCTACCCTGTTGCCACGTGTGAATCGACTCACTTTTGTCAAATTTACTTTCATTCATCATACAAAAGCCTCTCGTGAGCATAAGTTGTTCCCACAATTTACATTTTAAATCCCCTGATATGTTCTTCGAAGGGAGGCAATGGAGATTTAAATCACCAGCAACAACTGTATACTGTATTTCTGGAACAATCATGATGAAATCCAACATGGAAGCAACATCACTCAAAAACCTCTGATCTTCAATGCTTTTATGATTCCAATAGAGATTAACTATTGCGAACAAGGTTGAGTCAATTGACAAAACAGTCAGTTGCGTGAAAGAATTTGGAGTATAAGAAAATATTATGCCGATATTAGAGCTTAATTTGGTTGCTGTAATGAGGCCAGCCATCGGACGGCCTCTTTTTCCTTGAAGAGCTGCCATAAAATGAATTTCATGGTTGTTCCATAAGGGAGCAGTTGTTAGCCATGTCTCTTGTAAAAGAATCACATCGTAATTATTTAAGATGTTTTGCGTGTTGTTAACCAAATGATTAAAACCACGAGTGTTCCAAGAGACCAATGAGATATATCTTTTCTTCTCCGCCTTGTCCGCAAGTTAACTCCTGGGATCACAATTACAGCAGCATTTGGAGGAAACCTCCGTTAATACATTGCTATCTGTATACACAATACCCTTATTAGGTTCCCTTGTGGCAGAATCCGTCCACGTTTCAGCACTCAGAGAACCATTGGGTGAATTTGTTGGGCCTAGAAGTAGTATAAAACCCAGTGTCAAAAGTTGGTTTTTTGCTTCCCAGATGAGATTTCTGACGACTCTTGACGTCAGCCATAGGCATGCCGTACTTACTGAGTCGTCATTGAAAAATTCAACCTGTGCTATGTCTGCAGAGTCAATGTCTTGCAATAGCGGGATATTAGAGAACACCTGCAATATACTTTGTCGATTTAGCACATATTGCGGATATGGAGCTGGCCGGCATCCCAGCACTAGTGCAATTTTATTGTCCTTTGCTGCTTTGGATTTCAAAATTGATTTACCTGGGAGGTTATTAAAGGTATTTTGCGTAACTGAGGGAGTTTGGCTAACTACAGAAGGGCGCAAAGTTTTTAACATGGTAACAATTTCAGTATTGTGGGTAGCCAAGGGCGGAAGCGACTCTATTGCTTCTTTATTTTTATCACATTTAAATGAGACTGAAGGTTTCGATAATAAATCTTGAGTTTGAAAATTATCAGTTTTCTGTGATTTAAGTGAGGGGGCTTTGAGTGTCGGTGCTGCAGTAAGTCTGCTCATATAAGCATTAACTTCCTTTCTGATTTCAGCACGACAACTAACAAGCATTTCTTGTTCATGTACATCTTCATTCACTAAAGAGGGTTGAGAAGCGCGTGCTACCTTTATTTTAGATTTCTTAATAGGTGGCAGTTCAGTTCTTTTGGCAGAGGATAAATTCGCACTGGGTTCCATCATTACCGATGGATGAAGAGTTTCCAGGCCAGCTTGTTCTTGTTCATGGCTATTGACTGCTTTAATCAGATTATCCAAGGGCTCGTAAGGCGTTGCCGATTCCGGCCTTCTAATTGCAGCGTCCAATTTGCTTTTACGAATTTGGCTAAGTTGTATGTACTTTTTCGTGATAGCGCAGGCCGCTTGTTGACTATGTTTGTTTGGAATAGTCAACATGTTAAAGAATTGTTTCGAACTTGTTGGGGCCTGTACTTCATTTTTCTTAACATTTTTAGTTTTTTTAACAGTCTCGAGATTTTTCCTACGTTGCTGATTTGTTTTCCCAGATAAGTGGGATTCCAAAGTAGATTGAGTCATCTTTTTACGAAATATTGTATAGGGCCTTGGAGTTGGTATGCTGGTAGAATCACTCACTGTCTCCTTTCCGTTGACAGCAACAACCTCTCTGATTACCTGTCCTATATACGGCAAAGAGCACAGTATGCCTGAGTTGTCTATGGTAATTGGAGACAGTTGGTTCTCTATTTGGGCAAGTGAATTTGATGCAACTGGAGGACTTTTCGATTCATTTGCTGACATAGTAATTGGAGCCATAACTGATGTCATAGTGGCAACCGTAGCCAAATTGGTTGGCATTAAGGCCAACTCAATTTGACTGTTCGGCGGAGCATTAGGCTCTTTGCTTATCGAGTGTGGAGGCGCACATGGAGGTGTATCTTGCTTGGCCTGCCAGGCTAAAACAGCTAGTAACTGGGCACCTTGGACATCCAATTTCGTATTCAGTGTATTGAACAAGGTAGTAAGGGTTTGTAACGTTAAATTCATTGCTCCTAAGGTTAGTTTGATTATATTTGGTACATTTGGTGGTGTTTGGACCTTTTGCGTAGGTGAACGCTGTCGAGGAGTGGGAAAAAGAAAAGAGGAGGTGAAATTAGATTTCGTATAACCTCCATTGGAGTACAACTTGGGGGAAAAGGAAAGATTGGTGATTGACTCTTGCATTGTAAAATCCGAGCTAGGAGAGGGTAAATCAATCACTGCTACATCCCCCAACGTTTTGGCTAAGGCAGGACTGGACTTTGTGTTGGAGAGTAACGCCACAGATTCTCCTCTTAGTACTGTGCTGTCCGATAGAGAGACATGCAAAGTGGTACCGCAGCCCGCCTGATTGTGATTTGCTATCTTTTGGTCCTTGGAATTTTTTAGAGAGGCACTCTGTGTAACACATTCAGGGTAAAAAAAACGTATATCTTTAGTGCTCAGCTTTGGTTTCAAGGCGTTAACGACAGCAGTCACAGCGCGCTTTTTTACTTTGGGATGCTTAGGCACATCGGTATTAATTGTAGAAGGAGTTGATACACAAGGCACTGCCCCAGTTGATCTATCAGTAGAAATTCGGGTCAGCCCTTGGATTGGAGGCATACCTGTGCGGAGTGTATATAAATTGCTTTTCATGATATTTTATTTTACTAACAATTAAATGCCCGTACCTGCCGAAGTCTTTAAAGAGAAATTCCGCCAATTTAGGCTTCCACCAATATGAGGACGGGCAGGCTCTCTCTCTCTAGGTAAACGGCAATCAATCTTGCTAGCGATATTCCCTCAGGCCTCGCTTTGCTCGCGACGCCGCGGCGAAGCGGCAAAGCGGGACTTTCTCGAGACTTCGCCGGTGCGCGCGCGTTTCCTCTTAAATAGGCACGCCCACACAGGGGATTACAGAGCCTAAATAGAGAAGACACAATATGTATAATATAATTTGTTCAACAACTTGATCACAATACTCTAACAATACTCTACTGATCCTGAGGGCTTCACCTTGTGGGGAATGTGGTTATTTTCAAAAACAGCTCTTCACAAGCAACGATACTTCTCAGGAGAATCGCAGGAGAATCGCAGAGTGCCGCGGCAAAGCGGGACTTTCTCGGGACTTCGCCGGTGCGCGCGCGTTTCCTCTTAAATAGGCACGCCCACACATGGGATTACAGAGCCTTGTGGGGAATGTAGTTATTTTCAAAAACAGCTCTTCACAAGCAACAATACTTCTCAGGAGAATCGCAGGAGAATCGCAGAGTGCTGCGGCAAAGCCGGTAGTAAATATTAGCTTTCAACAAGTTAGAAATGCCTCTTGCTTCACATCAAGTTTAAGTATTTCTTCTGGGAAAACAAGATACACAGTGGTGCTGTTTATTACACTCTGGTGATTGGCCTGTGAAATACATGGTATGCTCTACTCCTCCTGAGTACCTCTTATCAGAAGGGCAGCCTCCCTGCCACTCTTGTTTTCGCTCTACGACATTAACCAACTGCTGACAATGATTCTCTCCCACTTTTACGCTTCTTTGGTTTTGACAATGTGGGTTGAAGCCTGTTCCTCTTATTACCTTCTTTAGATATGGACAATGTTTCACAAACATTGGGATACTCAATGACCCTCTCTTGGTTTTAGCAATGTTTGTTCTTTTCAACTTGTTTTGGTACAATTCTCTTTTGGCTTTGGTTATAATTGTTCATTCAAATTATTGCCCTTTCTTGTTGCTGGCCTTTAATCTGACCCACATGCACACAATCACACTCTTCTGGTCTGATGGTGTAGTTCTTATTCTGTCTCTAGCTCCTTTTAGAGTCATCTTGGTTTAATAAATAATGTTTGCTCTGTTTTTTATTAGTTTGGTATTAAAAACACAATTTCTTTTCCATTTTTCTCTGCTTATGGGATTGTTATGCTTAAGGCACACAGAACGGGCCAGTGGGCGGTTTTGGAGCGCTCCGGGGTCACAATCCCTTAGTGAACTCACTGGGTCTGGGGTGCATATGTTGCATAAGAAACTCTCCTTGCTCCCATGGCGCTCTGGTGCTCGCCTGCTACCGGAGCCCTGCAGGAACTGGGGACAGCTTTTAAATTGTACGCTTTCCGCTACGCGACCTCTGCAACTGCAATTCTCAGGAGGAAAGCCGTCCTCAATGCTTCCCAATGTGCAACCTTTGCAAAGAAGGTCTTGGAAAGAGGAGACCCTTTTGGGGACCGGCATCCGTTCGCCTCGCTATGGCAGTCCACGTCTCTTCTCTCCTCTAACTTCTGCTGGCAAGTGGAGGTTCCACAATGACTCCACCTTCTGCTGCTACTCTCCTTGTCTATGGCCTGCACCTGAGGGGGCCTTTCATGCCTGCCAGTCTCCCTCAGGTGTGGGTCGTTATTATTAATAGGCTGCCACTTGCATTCTCGCGCCTCTGCAGAGGAGCATTATTTCTAGAAGAGTATTAAAGAGCACAAATGTGAACATTGTATTCCCTAAAGATTTGTTAAGAATTTTGAAGCTGCAATTTGATGAATACTGTGAAGCAGTTGTGAACCTCTTGTCAGTTGACCTTAACCATAAAAGGACATTTTGTGAAATACTGTTCGGGCAGGGAAGTATACCCGGATGGCAAATGTTTTGCAGGTAGTAGGCCTGGCATGGGAGTAAACCAAGTGGAAATTGAAGAAGTGCTACAAAGTGGTCTTGACAGAGACATTGAATGTGCTTGTGCTACTGAAGAAAGGAGCTGTGTAAAGCTGCTAAAAAGGTGTGTTTCTTTAAAATGATCAGTTGTGGCAATATTATCCTGACCAAGACAATTCTTGTTGCTATTGATGAACTGTGAAGTTGTTCCTTATCTGAAGAAGCTAAATTATACAAGGAAGAAAAAGAACCTTTTTGGTTTTTCTGTTAAAACATCAGAGTATTGGAACAATTAAACAGGTTAAACAATTGAACTTGCAAAGAACTGTGTTTGAACTTTGTTGCAGACAAGGATTCTCTTCGTTCCTTTTCTTGAACTGTGAATCAGAAAACTGCAGAAGGGGAATTTAACAAGATTCTAAGAGACTGTGGTTACAATCATTATTGTTTTGAACTGCTATGCATGTCCTTATTCATTTGTTATATGTATAAGTGTTAGGGACAGATATCCTTTATTAGAGTGTTTCCTTTGAGTGTTCCCCTGTCGGTCGATAGCACAGCGAGTAGAGCGCTCGTTTTGACATCTGTGCAGAGCCTGCCGACGCAGGTTCAAATCCCGGCAGGGCCAACTCAGCCTCTCATCCTTCCGAGGTCGATAAATGAGCACCACACACTGTGGGTAATAATAAGCAGCGCTCAGATGCCTGAGGGTTCGTAGCGCTATATAAATACTAAATTATTATTATTTAGTTATTTTAGGCAGGGAAATCCTCATTACGATAGCGATACTGAGGTGTTTATCCAACCTTAATGAAATAATAAAATGGCATTTGTTAAGAAAACTTTACAAAGTGGTCCGCCTGACATTTCTGACCCCTCACAGAACATAAGTGTTCCTGCTTATCATGATCAATAGATTGATAGTAAGGGAATTTCTGTTGCTCCAGAGCCTCCAATTATGTCTTTGGGCACGAAGAAAGCATTCCGAGCTGTTAAGGGATGCAATCTCAAAGCAAGCTAGCCCTTTGCTCCATAACCCAAATTCCTCCCTTAGCCCAATTTTCCCCAGTACAACCTAATTCAGGGATTACCTGTGAGGTGGGCTTGTACTGGCTTTTCCAAGAAGGTTTGGGCTACAAGAAAATACTCGTCAGCCTAAAGATCTCTCTATTTGGCACTGACTTCACTAAAGATAAAAGGGGACAGAGCTCTTATATTTCGTTCATGCAGAGTGATGCCTGCTTGAGCAGCATAAAAAGTTTTTGTCTTTGTGTTTATTCTTGGTTTTTATGTAAAGCGTATACAATATGTGGCTGTGACATTCATATATTTTCTAAACATTTCAGATGTTTCTATGCTGTTATCGAAGGCCAGAGCTAGATGAGTGAAAGACCGCAAAGCGTGTAGGTGAGACATATTCTAGTTGACATAGGCTCTGGCCAGGACCACTATTGTCACAATAACACATAGTATATATATACCAGCACAAGAATGGTCCCCATTGCTAGCCACAGCCTTACGATTACAACATGCAATTTCTGAATCTGCGCTTTATGCCCCTCTCCACCACCGCCCCGCCCCCTCAACCGTCTAGTCCTAAAAACATTATCAGGCATGTGCTTCCTTTTAATTTATCTGCGGAAAAGTCATGTTTAAGGCCAATTGTTTTATTCCACTTTAACCCTTGGGAATCACTGATGACATATACAGAGGGACTTAAAAGTGCAATTAGTAAGGTAGACCTGTTAGAAACTCACAGCAATATAGGCAGAGAGGCTGTTCCAGAGCGAGGCTCCAGCGGAGGACAGAGATCTACCCCCCACTCTTTGCCTAGAGAAGAGTCTGACCCTCAGAGTGTTGGAGGTGGATGAGCAGAGGGCTCGAGAAGGAAAGTGCTTAGGAAGAGAGAGTTGGATGTAGTGTGGCACCCGGCCCCATAAAGCCTTGTGGAAAAATGCAGAGGGTCTTGAACTTGATCCTTGCAGCCAGTGGGAGCCAGTGGAGAGATTTTAGGGCTGGAGAGATACGATACTTGGGCTTGAGGCAAAGGACAAGTCGCGCAGTCCTTTTCTGGATTAGTTGCAAGAGGCAGCCAGATTTAGAAAGAGGCTGTTGCAGTATGTCACGAATGTCGGTTATATTTTCTTCTTCTGATGAAATGGCGAGTTCTCCCCCTTCCCCCAACTCCTCACCTTCCTCTTTTCTGCTTGATCTTTCCGTCCTTATGTCGTGGAGGCTTCTCTTTTTTCTTGTGAAGATAAGGACGCCCTCGATAGGGTGCCACCGTGCCACTAAGATAGGGGCAACGGGGGTTATCCTACCGAGAACGCCTCACAGGGGGAAAAAAGCCGGAAGGCACAAAAAACCCCTAGACGTAGTATTTCAGGTGGAGGATCACAGGAGGTGAGTTCGCTGATGGGAGAGCAATCCGAAAAGCAGGCACAGAATCTGATAAGCAGTGATACCAATAACGGTACCAGGGATTGAGCTAAAGGCAGTCCGGTAAACAGGCACAGGTCTGGCAGGAGGTAGATCCAAATAGGCACAAGGGATAATTCACAGGCAGTCCGATAGGCAGGCACAGGTCTGGCAGGAGGTAGATCCAAATAGGCACAAGGGATAATTCATAGGCAGTCCGATAGGCAGGCAAAGGTCTGGCAGGAGTAAGATCCAATTGAGAGAAAAGGGATAATAAAGAAGGAAGAAGCTGAGAAGAAAAGGGAAAAAGAGAAAGGGGTAAAGGAAGGGGTAAGATGAAGCAAAAAGAAAAGGAGAATAGAAGGCTAGACAAGCACGAGGCAATGCACAAGGCAGAGAACAAGGGTGGAACACAGCTGTGTGGAAACAGCGAAACGAAAGGCAGAAAGGCAGGAATGTCACCAGGTACGGGAGCGGCAGCAACACAGGAGGGAACCCGGAAACATTGCAACGCGTATGCGACCCTGAAGTGAAGTGATTTATACTTCCGGGTCACGATCGCGTACAACGACTAGAGCGGTAAGCAGAAGACGAGGAGTGGAATGCTATGGCGGACAGAACCGCCAGCGATTCCACTTCCGCCATCCCCGCCGCGGCATGACACAGTAGTCCAGGATCACCTTAGTGGAGCGTCCTTGGGGATTGGGAAGAGGATATCCACAGGCGAGACATGGTATCCCCCGTTGCCCTGGTGAGAACCAACTTCACCCTCCCTCTGCCTTTACAGGCTGTTGTAAACCATTTCCCCTCACTTCCCCTCATTCATAGCAGAATAGTACTGGGACGAGGAAGAGGCGAGGAGTAGTGCACACTAACATGTAATTTCAGCATTAGTACGAAGATGAGGAAGAGGCCTGCAGACTATTGTAAAGGTCAGGCATGTCCATATTGCTTCACTAATTATAGTCAGGCAAATGGGTCTGAGGACTCACACCTGCAGCCTGTCAAATGGTTTGACTTACAAAAAAGTTACAGCCAACAAGGATGGAGAGAGAGCGACCAGGAGAAGAGAAGCATGGCCGAGCGTTGTGGGCCTTAGAGAAGAATCCTGTGCAGAAGGAGGTGGCTGAGTTGGGTCCTGCTGAAAAGCCAGGACACCGGCAAGAATCCCGAAGGAGCTGTGGAGCCGAGACCCGGGCTGGCCAGGAGAAGACCACATAGGTGGGAGCCTCACTGGTCGGGTGCCTGTAGCAGGAGCTACGGGCCGTTGAAGGTAACTGATAGCAGCAAACTACCAGCAGCATCTGCAGGAAGCGAGCAGAGCTGCCGGTAACCCACAGAAGAGCGAAGTGCGAGCAGGGCTCACAATCCGATGCGAGTGGAGCTCACAATGTAAAAAACATATGTCTGTGGAGCAAAAGAAGTGAAAACAGCTGCCGGAGGAGATGCCCGGAACTAGTGAGTAAACAGAAGAAGGCACTCACACCTGGGCGCTCCTGGGTGCTGTTGGAGAGTCAAAGTAGATGCCGAATGAATGAAAGATGATGTGCAAGATACTGTAAACCCAAAGCAACGGGTTATAATAAATATTACGAATAAGATGAACTGTGATCAGCAGAATAAAAGCTCTGAACTATTGAATACCGAAATAAATGAAAGCTTTTGACAAGTTTTTCTGACGTATACGTATAATGTATTAAAAGCAAAGAATGAATCCTATGAAATGCAATGAAGAGCAAGTATGGAAAATTGCTGAAGAGTGTGAAAGCAATGTGGAGAAGGAAGGAGAGCACCATTAAGTGAACTGTATGAAAAGAACACATTGTGGCAAAGTGAAGACACTGGCAAAGAGGAAAACACATTATGGCAAAGCCAAAAGGCTGGCGAGGAGAAAGCCAAGTGAAGGTGAACCAGAACACAGGTGCCGTTGCAACCTGTGTCGGGAAGAAAGCCTAAGGTACCTGGTTCCATGGCCTGTAATGGGTGGACCGTGTGGTCTGACAACTGCGCCTAGACCGGGGATACCCTATCTGTGAAAGCCAAAGAAGCATACAGAGAGCAAATCCAAGTGCATGAAATATATTGCTAAAGTGAAGCAGAAGAAAGCAATCTGTATGCACTGTCAAGAACCAGAAGGAATGTAAAGTTGACCTAGAACTGGTTTTGAATATTGAGAGACTGAGACTACGTGCAAGTTGGCAAGCTGAAGTCTTGGGGAAGGGAAACCTGAGCCTTTATGAACTTTGTTGGTGTCTTGAGGAAGGGCACCTCGAGATCATTTTTTTGGAACTGTGTTGTATTCTTGGGGAAGGGAAACCTGAGACTTTGTGGAACTGTCTTGAACTTTGGGAAGGGGAGCTGGAGAGTAAGCCAGTAGCTGAAAGAAGTTCAGAACTTTATTTGGAACACTATTTCGTTAGTTGCTGACATCCCAACACATTGCTTAGCTTTAGTTGTGAGGGCAAGTGCAGGTGTTGGATACAAACAGATTTTTAAGTTGAATTTACTAACTCAGACTATCCTTAGTTTCTTTAGGCAGGGAAATCCCACCTTAGCGTAGGGCAAGTTGGTGGGCAGTCAAAAAGTCGAGAAAAAAAAGTCAAATAACAAAAATGTCGAAAACAAAATGTCGAAAAAAATAGTCAAATGTTTTATTTTTTTATTTATGTTTTTTTTGGGTTTCGTTAATTAAGAAAATAGAGGTAAAACAAAAAAAAAACGGGGTTAGGGGGTAACCCCCCCATTTTGAAAAAAAAACATACAAAAATAGACATTCAATTTTTTTTGTATTTCGACTTTTTGACTATAAACCGGGCAAGTTAGGCCTTCAACCATCCTTTAAGTTAATAAACCATTTTGTTTGGACTTTGAATCTGTTGTCTGTGTCTTGCTTCATGATGCCTTCACAAAGGAAAGAACAGGCCTTCTGCCACTATACACGAAGACTCTGGAATAAAATATTGATGAACATAACATTAGATCCATCGCTTCTGCACTTTAGGGAGGAAGTGAAGACTCTGCTCTTCATTGAACACCATGGTGCCCTTTGATAGCAGTAAGACATTTTGGTCAATGTATATGTATTAGGTCAGGGGGGCGCACCCCAATCAAATACCCCGTAATTATACAGTTCGACCTCACAATTCTGCCAAGAAACATGCAAGTATGTTATTTATTTAAATAAAAAAAATAACATTGAAATCAAAACAAAGCCAAGCCAGTTGAATGCAAGTGAAATCACCACAAACTTAAAAAGTCCTGTTTGATGGCATCTTAGCCTTGGTGTACCCCCTCAACCTTTGTAGTCAGCTAGGAAGTTTGGTGTCCTATTCAATGATCAGCTGACATTTTCAAGATAAATAGATGCAGTTGTTAAATGTGCACACGTTCACCTAAACATCATCAATAGATGTTCTTATTTGCTAGATTAAACCCATTTGAAATATTTAGTTCAATCAGTGGTGCCATCTCGTGTACAATGCTGTTTATCTGTGTAATTGGGTATATCAAAGAAGCTACTTTCTAAACTAGAGACTGTGGTAAATAGTGCAGTTTGGGTGATATGCGGTCTAATAAAATTTGACCACATCTCAGAGGCAAGAAGATCTTTGTTTTGGCTACCAATAAAGAGTCAGATTCAAATGCAGGTTTTGACCCGGATCTCGAAATTTGTAAAAGGGTATCTGTCTAATATATTTAAGGGTGTTGAGGAAGGAAAGTAGCATGACTGTGGTTATAGACTTACTTCTGTTTGAAAAAGGTCCCTACTATTCATGACTTCTAAGAGGAATGTCCATGCCTCAAAATTAATACTAAAAGATTCTTTAAGATTATTCATCAACGTAAGTTCCACCGTCCTGTGTCAAAACCTACTTCTATCCCTCACAATATATAACCAAAAGGTAAACTAACAAAAAAGTTCCTTCTCTAAGAATAATGGTTCCCTTCTCCTACTTCTTGGCTAATGTTCAAAAGAGTGTTCTCTCAAACCAAAACTACCAGGGGGAATGACTCCCTTTCCCTGGCTTGCAGGTTTTACCCGGTCCTTGCACAATGTTACATCCAGGAGAATGGCTCCCTTCTCCTGGTGAGGCTCCTTATACTCTTCAATAGAACCAGGGGGAATGATTCCCTTCCCCTGGCTTCTTTATCTCTACTCGTTCAGGACCAAGTGAATGCCTCCCTTTCACATTGTATTCCCCCACACAGTTCAACACAAGGCCAGGGGATATGACTCCCTTCCCCTGGCGTCTTTATCAGAACTCCCGATGTGGTACCAGGAGAATGACTCCCTTCTCCTGGTATGGCTTCATGTATTTATTTTTCAATGTTTTCAACTTCACGCACACTTTGCCATTTAGATGTGTTCTCAACAAAGTTCCAAATCTTGTTTGGGTTCCAGAACATATCTGATGGTCGGTGTTTCTCGTTTTGCCACTATGGCGAGTAAGATTTTCTCTGATGTTTGTTAGGCAGAATCCTGTGCAGTTCCCTTGGGGAACACTGCAAGAAGATTAAGACTACAGGAGTAAGCAGTAAACCCAATTGGTAGCAGTCCGCACCACCCAGATTTACCTGGTAGCTGTGGCTGAGCAGTCAGACTTCTCTCAAGATGAGTAGGGCAGTATACAGAGAATACACAATAGGGCTAAAAACACAGTAGAGCAAGCAAACACTGACCAGAGCTTGGTATCAAAAGTATATAATTATTTATTTAACACACACTTTAAGAAATACACTAGCACTATAAGTCAAAGCAAGTTAAAACACAATCAGCAAAAGTATACACACCTCCCTTAAGAATTATTAGACAAGTCTAGGTCAAAACACCACTATTTGTAAAAACAGATGTGAGCGTGTAACCTAGATGGCACTACAATAATTAAATGAAAGGGAGAGAAAAAGGCAGGTCATGAAAATAAACAGTTCCCAACACTTTTATGAGACCACAGCAAGTTAGTGAAGGCAGAGTCTACTGTAGAGCCAAAGTTCATAGGCCAGGCCCACTTTAAATGGAGCAAGGCGAAATGTGCCCAAGATCACGCAGTTTAAAATGCACTAAAGTCTTTACAGAAATGTTCAAAAGAGGTTGGTTTGAGGCAAAATACAAAGTTAGAAGGTCTGGGGCCAACCCAGTTGGAAAGCCAAGGATGTAAGGGTCACCTTTAGCAATCCGTAGAAAGGGAGGGCAGGTGGAACACAGTACCTTGAGAAGTGAGGAAGCTCCAGCGGTGGCACTTGTTCCTGGCAGCGGATGCAAGTCATGGTTTCGACCAGGGGAAGAGAAGATCTCGTCGGGGTGGAAACTTGTAGTCGTTGCACTGCCCAGCGAAGAGACCAGCCGCGGAGTTCGTCGGTTGAAAGGAGCGTTCCTTTTCTTCACGGTCACAGTGGTGAAGCTTGGCTATCCGGCCGGCAGGGTGCTTGGCACGGGCGATTCGACCAATAGACGTCCTGGAAGGAGAAATGGCGAACAGGTTGATCCCACCAGCTCAAAGTGAGAAGACTCTTCCAGCAGAAGATCTCCTCTTGTCGTCGGGAAAGTGGTGAGGTCGTTTCAACAGGGCTCCACCTGTGGTGTCGTCGTTGCAGATGGCTCAGCTTCTCCCCTCTTCGGATTTCTTAGGTCCTGTGGCGACTTCTGAAGTTCCAGTCTCCAAAGCCCTGCTTTTATGCAGAAAAACCCCCATTGAACAGCCTAGCTGTCACTCATACCAGCTAAGTGGTGAGCCGGGCGGCTCACCATTGGGCCAATCAGAACAGAGTACAACTTGAGTTGCTAAGGCAATGCAGTCCAGGGTGCCAATTCCCCCACCCACACATCCTGTGGAACCCAGACAGAGTGGCACCATTTGGAGGGCTTCTGTGGAGAAGCCCGCCAAAAAAGTGGAACAAAGGGCCCGACCTTGGTTGGAGTTACAGAGACGGACACAAACACCATTTTGGAAAAGAGTTCTGGCGAAATGACCCAACCGGTAATTTTATATTAAATAAATAAACCGACGGTATCTTTAACATTGCACCAAAAAGTGGTGCCTTTAAAACCAATGGGAAAATCACATATTTCGCGTGGTAACCACTGCCACCAGCCAGAAACTCGACAAGGGGGGACTGGACAGTGCCCCCTTGAAAACAGACCCGGGGGCAGTCTAATTAACCCCTTCCAGTACTTCCACAATATGATGGTTTGTACTGGTTCTGTTCACAATTTTGGACTAGTAAAGCCAATGGTGACTTTACATGCCCTGGGAGACAGTAGTCAGTCCCAGGGTATGGAGTCTATGTTTGGGGTCACTATGATACCCCTGTGTTACTGCACTGAGGGTACTGTGTAACACATACACAAAACAGATGATACCCTATGGAGTAAAAGACCCCATAGCCTATAAACACATACAAAGTCAAAGACATACCTCAAATCATGCCTAAGAGTGGGAGGAAAAGAGTCTCACTCTTAGCAGGAGAAAAAAACAAACCCCAAAAATCCAGCAAAGCTGCTGGGGGACTCACTAGGTTTGGGAAATTAGCCTTATAAGAGAATTCTCCCTAACAATGCTTTCCGTCTCTAGTTTTGGGTCGCAGGCCCTTCTCTGGTAGTCAGAGGTTTTTCTTTTCCCACTGTAACGAGGAATACTTCCTCTGATGCTCTCCATCTCTAAGTTTGGGTCCCAGAACCATCTCTGGTGGTCAGGTTTTCCTTTTCCCACAGTAACGAGGAAGATTTCCTATGAAGCTTACTGTCTTTAATTTTGGGTCCCAGGCACTTCTCTGGTGGTCAAGGTTTTCCTTTTCCCACCGTACTGAGGAAGATTTCCTCTGATGCTTTCCACCTCTAAGTTTGGGTTGAGACTCTTCTCTGGTGTCCAATATTTTATGCACGCCACTGGGATTAGGAAGCGTTCCCCCAGATGCTTCCCGCATCAGCAGTTCCCTTTGTGTCCCCACCGGGCCTCCTTTGTCCCCTTTATCTTCAAGCAGGGCCAGGCACTGCTCTGGTTTTTCCAGAGATGGGTTTTCCACTCTGCTGCTTCCAGGCGCCTTCTCCTTCAGCCGGCGGTCTCCACAGCATTCACGTGGATCTCCCACCTTTGCGGTCTCAGCGGCTCTGTGGGATCTGTCGGCCCACCTGGCCAAGGTTACACCACCACTCTTTTTTCCAGGTGGGGCAGAGGGGGCTGCTCCTGCACGATCCCTGGTTGACTATCGCAGTGTCTCGCCGGCGTCTGCTGCTCCGCCTGCTTCTGTCGGGATTAGAATCTCCTGGGTTCCTCGATACTTGAAGACAACCTTGAGTCTGTCTTCAGTATTCTTTATGTAATACTGGTCCCGCTTCCACCTATCGTCAACACCTGCAGTGTATGATCGCGCAGTGCTCTTCATGATTCCGGTGAGCCAGTACTTGGCGGTCTAATCTCCATACTTCTGATGTTCTTCCTCGTCCTAGTCCTAGTACATATTTTTGCTCTAAGGAAGAAAGGAAGGATTAGAGGTGGAGTGTAGGACTAGGGAATGTTTTTGGGTGATGGGATTACCAAGGTGGCACCACGGGTGCTTGTCCTTGTCACCAAAGGGGAAGGGAAGTCCCTCTTAATGATGTCCTCCAGCATTAAACCACCCCTAGGGGAACTATTGGGTAGCAGCCTCACCTCCCTATCCTCATGAGAAGGGGCTCCCCACTGGGGAGAAGTGGAGAAACCTTGTGAATCATCACATATAGCAAAGTGATATATACAAGCTCGTTCTCTTGGGTCTAGCACTAAGAAGCTTCTGGTAATAGGGACATAGAGCACAACCCACTATGGAGGCAGGTTGCTGCAAAATTGGGGTTGTGGCCTGTGGAATAAACTGCCAATAGCTATTAAAAAATGTACTAATTTAACAACATTTTTTGTCTCTTGATGTACCTGAAAGACAGCTGAAAGTTTTAAATAATTGCTGTGTAACTCGATATTTTGTTTTATGAAATGTGTTTATATTGTGTTGTTATGTTTTATGTTTAATGTGTGTCTGGCACCTTGATACTGGTTTCTGAAGAGAAGTTTGCGCTTTAACAAATACATTTTACTACTACTTTTTACTACAATCACAGACCGTTGGTCTAAAAAATGAAAATTACCTGCCTGTATGTCTCTCACTATTTCTCACACACCAACATCCAGTTCCATAATCAATTTTATATCTACATACGGTTCTAAATTACAATAAGTCTGTTCCTTTCCATTCTGTCACTTATCTACCAATATTTCAACACTTCCTTTACATGAAAACATATCCGAATTGCACATGAAGTTACATTTGCAACTGATGCAAAACATTTGCTTTCACCAATGACACATATACGTGCTAGAAACAAAGAACTGTTTCAGGTCTTCTGCTTCCCTTGTGGATAAGTGGCTGTGACCTGCCAACATGTGTGTAGCTTACAATATGCGTATAAAGGCTTGCATTAGGATTGTGATGGTTTTTGGGCTATGAAAATAATGTTTTCAATTTTGAATGCACAGATTATTTTGACTCACCGACCCATCAAGAGAAAGTGTTTTTCAGTTTGTATAAGACAAATATAAATACCCTTTCCCTTTCAAATAACGTATGAATCGCAGTGTTTAATTTCAGATTGAGGAGCTGCATGGGATTTGCATGTGCACTATTTTTATGAGAATAGAAATGACTCCTTTAAACTTTCTCTCATCTCCAATTCCTTATTAAATAGCTATGGCTTTCATTGAATACACATCTTCATTAGGGCCTTGCTATGGATGTCTCCCTATAACAGACCAATGTTAACTATTTCTGCGAAAACACTTATGGTATAATTTAATGAGATTATGACTTTTAAAGAGTAGTGGGCCGATTGCAAAGAAGTGCTATTAGTTTGGCATTTTACTAACAGCACAATGCAATCGGTTTTCTTGAAAGGAAATCTCACTTGGTACTTAATTATACTGGGAATCAAAATTAATTTCACATTACACTATATTCTATTGGGAATTATTGCCGCCTAGCACTTCCAATCGACCCACTCCCAGGAGTTAGCATAGAAGCAGCTGAAGGGCATATCTGCTTTAGGGGTTTGTATACATCTGGGGTCATTATTTTAGTTCATGGAAACAGCATATGTTAGGCATCTGGTACCCCCTGGTCTCTAGTCCACTCTGGCAATAGTACAATCTGCTACCAGCAGCTTCAGACTCCCTCCAGGACAAGGATCCTCATTTCCAGATATCCCCAGCTCAGAACCCTTCCAGTTGGGCAGATGACTTGCTGTTAATCATAAAAAGGTTAACCTTGTCAGCAGGTGTTTCCATGTCAGACTGCTCACCCTCTGTGTTTACTATACTTTTAAAGTGTCAAAGATTCCCACGTTTATGTCATAATTATGTCGCACTATTTGATTGGCCTGACACTTCCACTGGCTAAACTAACAGTCAGACACTCCCTCTGAATAAACACACCCAGTCTTCATTGGATGATTATAATCTCTATGTTTTTACATGAAAAAGGTGGGGTCAAAACTACTCAATACCTTTGACAGCAAATTTGCTTTTCTTCGATAAGTTATGGTTGCAAAAGGATTATTCAATACAATAAAGATTATTGGAATCTGTGTTTGCAGATGCACACTTGGGTATGTACCATGGTGTGGCATATTGCTTCATAAAGTTATAAATTGGTCTCTTTTTAATAATTTCTGATTAATGTATACAATCAACTTTGGTTGGAGTTTCTGATCATTGAAACACTAAGTTTCATGTTTATAGGTCTTGTAGTTCCAGGATTATAGATATTATCTGCTTTTGTATACAGAGTAACAGTAAATAACATGTCCTGTTTTAAACCAAGGATAATTCCCATTTCTGGACATGCCCTGTAATTCAACTTGGAGTCTCATGGCCAGTATGCGAGTTATGTGAATAGCTCTTTGTAAGGCCTTGATTAATGATTGATTGATTGGGCATTTTGACAGGCCCCCATTGTTCTCATTGCATTTGTCACAGCAAAGGATGATTTATATGACAGCGAGAGTCAAAAGGTGTCAGCTAAGTGCAATGAGTACACCTTTGAGGCTGCCTTGTAAATCCAACTCTAGATGTTAATCTTGTGTGAAGCCCACAGATATCATATTCTTGGAATTCAAAAGCATTTTTCTAACATTCTCCCCTGGAAGACTCTCAAAGGCGAGAAGGCTAGCTGGCTCCGAGCTGAAACTCAGTTCAACTTGAAGCCAGCACAATATTAGGCTGAACCAAACACCAATGTTATTCAAACCAACACAAAAGAATCACTGTTTATCTACTTTTATATTTATGCTGTAGGATATAAAATCCACCATGGTATTATAAACTGTGTGCAATAATCTGACAATTGTTGGAGAAATGAAACATTACATTAAAATATTCAAAATAAATTATGGTTAATTTCCCTCATTTGATGTACAGTAGGAAATGCACAAGCGTACCATTCAAAACACTTGACAAAAAAAACAGTCTTTGGGTGGAATGCATTGAAAGGCCCAACTTGTCAAGTGCTATTTCTCAGGTGTGCAGGTGATTACCTGAATCTCACAGCTGCACCCTTGTTGTGGTAGCGAGTGAGATTAGGAAATTGATACTAGAATTATACATTTTTATGGTGCTTCTCTCACTTCAACCTGAAACTGTCGATGTTAATTTTTGACTCCCCCTACTCTGAACCATATGCCTCACACTTACAAGGAGCAGAGCAGTTCACTGTGTTGTGGCATCAGTTTGCTTTAGGGAAACAGTCTTGGGTTCCATTTCCCTTGATATAGCTTTTCTTCCTCCTCCTGCATTCCCTCTCCTTCTCTCTCATTTTCTCTCTTTTTTTGTTTTTGAGTATTAGGAAGCAGAACAGTTGCATGTGAGGGGGACAGGTGATGTTTGGTTATTTACCCACTCATTTACTGCCCATCGTCATGTTAATCCCTAAGGCCATTACCACCCATTACCTGCCTCCTGCCCCCGTCAAACAGATCTTTATGCAATCTCTTTGAGGCAACTGTACCAAGCAGTAACATTAAACAGTGTGTTCAATGTAGATGGCTAGTGTTATTTCCAAGAGTTAATGGCCTTAAATACAAGGAGCATATTTCACTATTGAATATGCATTTTTGTACAAGTTCTGTGTTGACTTTCTGCAAGAGATAAGGTCGTTTTCAAGAGAGATTGGAAGTTTGAAAGTTTCTTGTAAAGTGCAACAAACCATTAGAAGCCACACAAAGAAGCCAAATCCAAACAACGGTACAGCTTTAAAAGTGCTTTCTATATCTGGTTGTTGCAGTCAAACAATGCAACTATTAGTACATGCTCAGTGACAGCAAAGACCCAACACAGCCTGTCGAGCATTTGTTTAAACATGAGCTTAACCTTAACATTAGTGTGAAGAGAACAGAGGAGGAGAAATTCAAATAAACACATACCTGTGCTGAGGAGGGGCTGAATGCCACATTGACAACTGAGTCTGTGTGTCCAGACAATTTCTGGCAAAATGTGCTGGACTGTATGTCATAAATGTAGGCCTAAAAGACAAATCATATTACCCTCATGAGATGAAACCATTGCTGTGCAACCGAAAGCTGTTCTTATCAAACCACACTAAGACATGCCAAGGAAAAGGGAAACTGAAGGCATGCCACATTGCAATAGAAATTAGTAAACGACCTAAAAATAAGTTAAATCAAATGCTTTTTTTTCATCTTGCGTACCCAATGGGGTTCATTCTCGAGACAACAGAACATTAAAGCCAAACGGCCTGGCTTTGAAAAGTGGCCCTGCCAATGCTTGTTTTTAAAATCTGCACAACCTTACTGACCAACCACAACCTCAAGGACACCCTTCAGTTAAAGGGTAGTTGTGAACAAAGCAGCAAGTACTGTCGCTGACTACTGAGAATTTGATTTGAATACAGCATAAATCATATATTTTAAAAAAAGAGTCCCTCTAATTTATGCTCAGTTATTTGACTACTGACATTCCCAAATGACACTGGTGCAGAAGCGTAAAAAAGAAAGAATGTGGGGCTGCTATCCCCTCACTTTTCAGAGTAGGCAGTGGCAAGATGAGGACTTATCCCCCTCACTTGCCTGAGCAGTAGATGCAGGACAAAAGAGGTCACAGGGATTTCTTTAATTTTTGCTGTTCCAAATACAAAGTACATCACAAGAGTTGAAATCAGCTCCTGCATCCACTGAAAGGCAAAAGTCGTCCACCGCTCCCCTGTCAATTAACAGATATCAACTTTTCATTAAGAAGGACACAGAAGGGATCTTTGACCTGCCCATTATTTCCTGTTAAGTTTCTGTATTCAACTTGAGCGGGTAAAAGCAGCTAATTTTCTGTTTGGCTAAGGACAGTGTTAATATCCATAATGTGAAAAGATGGCCTAGAGTGGTAACTGTGATGTCATGTGTAAAAGAACAAATGCCAGCAAAACATGTATAATTAAAATTGACATTAGAGAGTGTGCCGTATATGAATAAACTGCAATTTAAGAGAGTAATTAAGTTTGCAATACTGGCATACTTTGATTTTCCCCAATAAAGCTGGAAGAGCACGCCTTAGGCAGCCTCAGGGGCAAATGAAATCCAAGATCACAGGGACCTCCACCCACATGGAAACTGATTGGGGTCAGCAAATCCGAGCTACATCATCGAACATAAACTCGGATGTCTTCACCGAAAGATGGTTGCCTCAAGAGACACTGATTAACCAGGAAGAATAAAAAGAAGGTTTAGCCACCCCTGAGCTACTTAACAACAGCAAACGGTGGATGTCTAGCAGGGGCCTCAGCCAGGAGGCCGGTGATCTCAGAATATGTTCCCTAAGCAAGTAGGAGATATTTGGAGGAACAGTTAATTCTAAGGTAGACCAGCTTATCGTCCTTTAGATCACTCCCTGTTTCTTCTTAAAGAGATGGGGAAACGTGGCTTGGAGCCTCAAGCGGCGCAGACACAGCAAGAATCCCCAACTGTTCTTTTCAATGGAAGTGTTTAGAGTTTAGAAAGTTAACAGCATATACTGTGGTTTATGTTATGTGAAACATAGCTGTTGAAGCAGCAGACATGCCCTCAGAAGATTGGCAGCGCCACCCCATCGAGGCACCCAATAGGGGCCTCCGCCCATACACCAGATAGGAAACGAGATGCCAGGGTGAGCGAAGAGACATACTTTGGCATTCCCAAATTAAAGACCCACAACATATCTCAAGTATATGGCTAGGATAAAAGTAATATCCCAAAACGATATCTTAGGCAACTTTGGAAGCATGCAGCAGGAATTTACATGCTGCAGGAAAGCAACCTACCCCACACAGACAAGGAAAAAAAAGGTACAGTGTCCATGGGTTGGTCAATTATGTTCTGCTACGCGGACACCAGAGCTTCAAGTAGGATATCAATGCTCAGCCACACTAAACTGCACTTCGTGGTGGAGGACACACATGTAGATCCCAGGGTTAGATATATAATCCAAAGGAGAAAACCTCAGGGGAAAGATTTTACATTAGTGAACAGCTACACCCCAAATCAAAAATGGAGCACCTTCCTTGAGAAAATGACTTATCTCACACTGGTATCGATGCGATCAACCCTGTTATGGGGCGGTGACTTCAATACAGTCCTTAAAATACTACTGGTAGAAGTGATGGGGTGGTCGAGATAAGCCATGAGAAAACCCTCAGAAACACTCTGTGGTATTATAAACATCTGTAATGGTATTGTGGACACCTGGAAAGCCCACCATATGGAAACAAGGGACAATACCTTCTTTTTGCACCCCAGCAACTGTTATAGCCAAATTGATCTCATATCGGACAATAAAACCAAATATAACACATGCCAAGGATTAGACATTGACCCCAGTGTCCGGTCAAAGGATCGAATACAAAAGGATCGAATGCAATAGGGTCGAGTCAATAGGACCGAAAAAAAAGGTTGAATGCCTTTTTTGAAATGTATTTTTTTTTGGTTTCCGTATAGGAAAAAAAGTGTTTTTTAGACCAAAAACGGGTTTGCGTGGGGACCCCCCAAAAAAATAAAAATAAAAATAAAAAATAATAAATTCGACCTTTTTGTTTTCGGTCCTTCTGATTCGACCCTATTGCATTTCGATCCTTTTGGTCCGATCCTTTGACCTACAACCATTGACCCCATATACATGTCAGACCACAAAGCAAATACAGCCACATTTGAATTGAGACACTTAAACACAGGCCACACATGGCATATGGACACTCAACTACTGGGAATAGTGGGGGTTTGGGGAACAACTGAGCTCACACGAATAGACTTTTATGAAGGAAAATCTACTCTGACTCTTCTTTGGTTTAACTCTGAATGTAGTCCTTTGAGGGTACATTAATTCACATTACACGCATATTAAAAGGGTATGATAGGAGAGACTGACCTTCCTAAAGCAGGCCTTAAAGACAATGGAAATAAGCCATAAAGAAGGGAGCAGACGAAACCGAGGCACCGCATTCCGTGAACTCAGGTAAACCATTTTTATAACTAGCAATTTGACAATGAAGGACTGCAGAACTGAGGGTGTACTGGCTATTCGCCAAGAGGGGCAAGTTGGGAATGCGATCCAGAATCCGTGGGAGGAACCTCCACCATAAAGATGAGCCATCCTTGGGGGGGAAGGAATCCATTAGAAGAACAAATGACTTTACTCTCAGTAATGTTCTATCTGGTGGAGGTTCCTCCCACTGATTTCTCATCTATGATATATTCCAAAATCAGTACTTGGATCTGTAGGAGGGACTAGAGCGAGGAACCACTTATACCGGAAAACTCTAGAGGACCGCCCTACCAAAAAAAAGGGTCCTGTCCATACTGGGCATCCAGGTATTAATGTCCGGTGAACGTGTGTAGCAAGGCCAACGTAGCAACCTGGCAAATGTCCAGAAAAGGGACCCCTCTCTGCAGGCCAGAGGTGGCCACCAGTCCTCTGGTAGAATGAGCTCTCAGACCTACAGGTACAGCCTAACCAGCCAGATTATAGCATTTGTAGATGCAGAGAATAATTCCCCTTGACAGGGTCTGTTTGGTCACAGCCCTGCCAGCACAGGCACCAGCATAACCCACAAAAAACTGTTCATCTTTCATGACATCCCTCATATGAGAGATGTAGTAGCTGCCTTGGAAGGATGAGGCGGAGGAAAAAACACAGGAAGATGAATCTTTTGATAGATAGAATTCTGAGAGCACCTTCGGAAGGGATTGGCAGGAAAACACAAAGGAAGTTGAATGTCCAGTCAACCATCAATGTACCCACAGAGCTCCCTGACCAGGGAATTCCCTAGAGCAGAAGAACTTGCACTTTTAGTTCAGATTGGAAGTACAGTGCTTCAGTTGGACAGTCCCCCAGTGGGAGAAAATCTCCTCTAGAGCTTCCTGCCAGAAGTCTGTTGGCTCAAGTCATCCGCCATGACATTCTCGCTTCCGACAAGATGAGCAGCCATCAGAGAGATGTTGTTTGCCATAGCCCAGAACCACAGCCCAATTGTTTCTCTGCAAAGAGGGAAGGACCCTAATACCACCCCACTTGATGAGGTAGTGCATGGTCACCATGTTGTCCGAAAGGATCAGCACACATTTAATTTCACAAAGGGGGAGGAAGGTGACCAATGCCAGCCTGATCGTCCAGCTCCAGCAAATGTATGTGCTCCAGAGATTCTGAGGGAGACCACAGTCTACTCAAAGTCATATCTGACAGGTGAGTGCCCCAACTTTTCAGGGAGGCATCTGTGACGATCGTCACCTGAGGCCGGGGTTGACAGAACAAAGTGCTTCTCAGCAGGTTTTCCCTCAGGGACCACCATGCAAGGTCACAAGCAACTGGACTTGATTCCTGCAGAGGATCTGGCATGTGGCCCTGAAGCTGACACTACTGGCAATGGAGCAGCTACTGAAGCAACCTCATGAGTTAACATTATGCAAGAGGCCATGAGGCATAGCAGATGCAGAAAGGCTGAGGTAGGAACTTGTCCCATGGATTGGTGGATATGTACCATCTGAGTGATGTTCACCACTTGGTCCTCAGGTGGGAAGGCTCTGCCCAGGCGAGTGTCCAAGACCGCCCTGATGAACCAGAGGGACTGATATGGCAAAACATGGGACTTTTTGAAGTTCACAAAAAGCCCAACCTGTGCAACAGGCTGAATGTGTGGAACAAATGGGGTGGCACATGGTCCGACATAACATGAATCTCCTCCCTCCTGAGGCAAGCTGCTAATACTGCCAGTAGCTTGTTGAAAACTGTGGGTGCAGAAGAAAGACCAAATGGCAGCACTCTGAACTGGTAGTGATGTTGGGCCAAAATGAACCTCAGGTGCTTCCTGTGCTTCAGATCAATGGGTACATGGAAGTAGGCATCCTGTAGGTCTAGTAAACAAAGCAGTCCTGCAGATTGAGGGGTTGGAGGAGCTGGGCTAGCGTTACCATCTTGAATTAGTCCTTTCACAGGTACAAATTCAGAAGCCTCAGATACAGTATTGGACGCAAGCCTCCGTCTGCCTTCGGGACCAGAAAATAGGTGGAGTACCACAACTTGCCTCACTCTTAGTGTGATAATAGTTCTATCGGGCTCTTTGAGAGAAACTGACTGACCTCCCCCAAGAAGATGGGATCCGAAGGCAAAGTGGTGGTGTAAGGAAGGTGGTACGTAGGATGCTGAATTAAAAGGGGACAGTAATGCTGATGAATGACCTGTAAGGCCTAAGCTTCAGATGTGGTTTGAGACCATTTCATACTAAATAAGGAAATTCTCCCTCCCACAGGGAATTCAGCAGAATGTCTCACAGATGTGTTGTACCCTGGGTGGCTGAGTGGACAGTGACTGCTGCAATTCCACCCCTAGGGGCACCTCCACCTCTTGCTCCTGGGAAGCATCTTTCTTGCAGTCTCCCAGGCATAGGAGATAAACGTGCAAAAACTTTGACCCCTTGTGGATGGAGCAGAGGGTTGCTGCACAGCCAACCCCAAAGATTTTGCCATCACACTGGGGGACTGAAACTGTTGTTGGGTGTTGTCAGCCTTGGCCCCAAACAGGTTCTGCCCATCAAAGGGCATGTACAGAAGCTTGGCCTATACATCCCGCAAAATGCCTGATGTCATCATTCAAGAAAGATGTCGTGCCACTATGCTTGTGGCCATGGAATACTCGACAAAGTAAGCTGTGACGAGTTCCCGATTGTAGGATCTGGCGAGAAGCCTCCCTGCCATCCTGTACAATGGGCAAAAATACTAACTCACGTAACCTTCAGAGATGTGGTCTCCCGCGTTGGCCACTGTGGACTAAAAACCAGAAGAGAAGTTCACCAGAGCACAGGAGGCATTAACTGCATGGAGGGCAAGAATGAATGGAGGCAACATATCCTTTTCGGGGTCTGCATCCAGCATGTCTGTTAGTTCAAACTGGTCCTTCAGTCTCGACAGAGCCGATAACCCAAGGCTAACAGCAACCTTGTTCACCAACCTCTGGAATGATGACCGAGGTTTACCTGAGTGGGACTGGAAGGATGTCCAGCTTTCGGGAGGTGTCAAGGCGCTTTGAAACACTGTCTTGTTATATAAGCGCCATATAAATAAGACTGTGGCCTCCTGAACATCTGAGGCCAGTTTTGGATGTCTTCACCTTCCACAAACAATTCCTATGAAAAATCCCTCTCCTCCCTGGAGCTCAATGGTTCCATTCCAAAGAGTATTGGCTTGCCCTCCTCATTAAAGATCGGTTGCCGATGACATCGTAGATGAGGGAGCAGAACCAGTGCCAAAGCCTCAACGCTCAACACCGGAAGATGTCGCCCTCAGGACAAGTCCATAGGTGTTACGGAGTCTTCCCTTGCGGGTACCCTGGCAGTTTAGAGCAATGCAGTGGGTTTTGTTGGCACCAGGCCTTTGCAAAGATGTCAAGTATCTTTAAGCGGAAGGTCTTACATTCAACTAGGGTGGAGGATTAGGTGGGAAATGATACCTGTGGTGCCACTTCAGGGGAGTTTCTGGAACAAGGACTCCTCTTCCCCGAGGACGAAGAAAGAACTGCCTGGGGAGTGAGACCTCTTGCAGTGTTTCTTTTTCTTGTCTTTCCTTGCAGTAGACCTGTCCTATGAGAGGCGCTCCATGCCACGTGACTGAGACTGTGCATCCTCAACCAACTCATTGTGGAGATAGGTGAAGAGTTTAGCCGCCTTTTTCCCAGACAGCCTTGGGATGCATGGTTTGGCATGACCAGCAATCGGGGTCATTGTGTTTTTGCCCCAAGCAGTATAAGTAAATTCGATGGGGATTCGAAACTGAAAATCCATGCAAGATTTGAAAACCTGACGCCTTAGCTGGGTTGGGCATGTTCTTGTCGAAACGAAGTAGTGTGTCCCCGAACACATAAAAAGTCTGCACAAAAAAATGTAATTGAGGTGACACGGGGTGGCACCTTGATATATATTAGCCCGACAACATGCCTGATGTCGGTTGCGAAGAGGCATTGGGCAGAGCCACTTTCCACCCCCTGGTGCAGAAGATCAGCTGCGTGCAAATTATCATAGATGAGGAATCCATAGGAGGAAGGAATCCATTTGATATTATATTGCAGATACAAGAATAATACAAGAATAATAATTGATTAACCCCTAGAAGACAGAGTGTGAACAGCATAATAGAGCTAGGAAGCGCTTATCCCACCAAATAAAGAAGGACGAATCTAAACCCACACATTGGAGCTATTGGAACTACTGCTCTAACCGTTTTCTAATGAATCACAAGAATATAGCAAATCATTTTACCATATTCTACAGGGACCTCTACGATGACAAGGTTACCCCAGTTGACATGCTAGCTATTTCCTACTTTTAAATAAAATTGTCCACCCCCATGCCACTACAGGAGCTCCTTTCAGGAAAGAGGAGTTCGACCAAGTCCTACAATTCTTAACCCTGGGTAAATCCTCAAGGCCAGATGATATCCGCCTGAATATTATGAAAAACCTGGCCCCAAATTAATGGCCATCCTGCTGAGAACCGTAAACCCATTCAAGACACAGGGGACCTCAATGCCCACTGGGTGTACCCATGCAATTATAGTAGTGTTTCCAAAGCCTAACAAGCAAGCACGCAAATGAACTTCATATAGATGCACATCGCTTCCAAATCTCAACTACAAAATCTACCCCAAATTCATAGCCAACTGCCTGAATACGCTTTATGACCAGACATGCTTTATGAGAAGAAGAATGGGATGGTACAACAGAGCTTGCATTCTTGTGGTGCAGTCGTTGGCCCCCATGGTGCTGGGACAGGCTATGATCCTGTCCCTAGACACGGAGAAGGCCTTTGGCAGGGTGGGGTGGCTGTTCTTCCAGGCATTTCTAGAGAAGATGAAGTTCCTGGGACAGGGATCTGACAGTCAAAGTGAGGGTTAATGGGGTCTCCTCTAAGGTCTTCGGACAGAGAAGGGGATCCAAATAGTAATGACCCTTTTGCCGCCTTCTCTTTGGGATTACAACTGAATTACTGGTGGAGACCATAAAATGAAAACAAGAGTTGGTTGGTATACATATCCTCGGGAAAGAAAACCAAATGTCCCTATTCGCAGATGAAATTTTTCTTTTTGTCTCCAATCCAGACTTCACAAAGTGAATGAGATAGTCAGTCAATGTGGAATTATATCAGGATACAAACTAAATGTGGGTAAAACCGAAGCACTGAAGATAGGTGAATGGACTGGGGAAGTCGCACAAAATGAGGCAGCTCAGAATCACACCAGGGTGAAAGAGGTGAATAGCAGCATTAAGGACCTGCATATCTGAATCACAGCCACTTGATCTTAGCTCTACCTAGAAAACGACACACCTTTGCTGAATGTAACCCACAATAGGAAGGATGCTGCTATTGCATGTGACAGAGAAACAGTCTGCTCCGAGTTTCGATAAAAAAACATGTTAACACATTTTCATAACATTGAAACCCCAGTAATGTGTGACGCCCTTGCTCGTCATTCACCCCCAACTCGACGAGCTTCCATCCCACCACCCTCATCATCACCTCCTACTTGACGATGTACCCCAAGAAGGTATTGGACATTTCCTGGGGTGCGCTGTAAACAGAAACTGCTCTCACTGAGATGGCCACACTGACTGAGTCTGGCCCAAGTCGTTAAAGTTTTCTAAAACCATGCACGGAACACTGATATGAGAGATCAGTTTAATTTCAACACTGGTCAATCGTTGTCCATAATATCAGGACCATTATTGTCCGTGTGGGGGCCTGTGGCCGTGGTCACTGCCTCGCCCTGGAAGGGGAATAGAAATAGAAGCTTCAATGTAGGCCGTGGCATCTGTTGGGTTGGCAAAAAAGTGCGCCCGACCACCATGTTGGATTCGTAACTTGGCCGGAAACATCAATGCATAGGGGATCTGCCTGATGCACAGCAATTACTTGACTGGATCATAAGATTTCAATAGGGCTATCACATTTGTGGAAAAAAACGTGTAGATGTGACTATCCGGGGACTCATATCGGAGTGCGCCCTTCTCCCTAGCCATCCTCTGCATAAGATCTCTATCCCGGTACTTGAGTATCCTGGCCAAGGTGGTGCGAGGTGGGGGCCCCGGCTTGGGAGCAGGAGCCAACGCACAATGTGCACACTCCACAAGGAAATGCAGCGGGAATCTCGATTGATCATATAGTGTCTTCAGCAGGTTCTTGACAAAGTTTTCCATCGGACCCTTGCAGGCCGCTACCGGGATTCCAATTATGCAGATGTTGTTGCGCCTGGAGCGCGACTCCAAGACCTCACATATGTTGCAGATTTTATTGACCTCCAGTTGCGGCTGCGTTATGTCGCAGTCGTGTCTGTCGACCCTGTCCCGCGCCGCCGATCCTTGTTCCAGCCTCTGTTATGCAGGCGCTCTCCTTCTCCAACTTAGATTTCAAGGAGCCAATGGTGGACACTATGTCATCGAGCTGCATGCTGACAGCCATGAACCCACACTGCATTGCCGCTAGTACCTGATCATCATGAGCAGCACCTGAAGTCGAGGCATGGTCTCCATCGGCCGACGGATCTGTAACCCCTGAGGTTTTAGGGGGGGGTATTGTTGTAAGAGTCCATTGGCGCTTTTTTTCTTTCCGCCTATCCCTTCGTTTTTCTGTCGCCCTGCAGTGCCTGGATGCAAGGTGTCGTACCGGTTCCGGACTCACTAGGCCTTCCCCGCCCAAATGGTGGTGGCCCCGTATGATGGGCTAGGGGTTGTTGGCCACCATAGGGTGTCAAGGGAACACAGTCCTCGCTGGCATCAGAGTCGCCGTCGGTGCAGGGTGAGATGCAAAGGCAGGCAACCCGATCGCCAGCTAGAGCCCCCACAGGCTTACTGTCTTCAGCGCCAGTCACTCCAGGCAGCCCCCGCTCAGCAAACACGCAGGTCAGGCTTGCAGTACGCCAAAGTGCGTTTCTTGGCCATCACTCCTCCACTCCACAGCCCAGTCCTCAGCGTCACACTACACCTCCCTCTGATTACGGATCAGCACAGGCACGGATCTAGAGTCCACAAGCCGTCCACGGCACCTTGAGACCTTAAGAATGCCGAAGCAATGGAGTATTGCAGCGTTTATTTGAAAACATGATTACATGGGCCGGAGCTCCGAGATCAAGTGGCCATCTTCATGGCTGCTCAACAGCACCCCCCTGGTCTGCTTCTTTAAGAAATATGGCAACTTTCGTTCTGTCTCATTTGCTTCATTCATCATTATTTACTTTCGATTCCATTGCCGGAATGCCCTACTGTTCCTTTCTCTCTAATGTGATGTGGACTCACCAGTCTGCTGTAGCGGGTATTGCTTACCATTTGGTGAACCTGAAGCGGCTCGCTGGCATCCAACTTTCCTCCTTCGGGTTTGCCACCTCGGCCTTGTGGTTCCCGTCTCTATCGCGCTCTTGCGTTCATTTTCTGTGCTCCCCTGGGCTACGGCCGTGCGGAGGGGACTTTTTGGTACTGCTGTGCGTTGTGAGAAACCAGAAGGTGTCTCACCGGCTAGTCCCCGGGGATCTCTTTCTCAGGTGGCCAGGGCATGGCGATCGCCTTTGGATCCAGGCACTGGGGGTGGACCAGTGCGGGAGGATCACCTGGGTGAGGGGTCTTCTGGGAGTGGGACACCAGATGGTGAGATGCAATATACCTCCCCCTGTAACACCTTTATCCATCCTACCTGATAGGATACGTGGGAACTTTACCCCCCGCCACCTTTCCCTTCACAAACACTTCCACATAGACAGCCCGCTCTGGGAGAAAACAGACTCACACCCGAGCAGTGTACCTGACATGTCCTGCTACTATGGTCAGGCTAAGTCAGGCAATTACTGACAATCACTCACACCTGACTTCCATTAAACTTCCCCACATGGATAAAAGGTGGAGCACGAGAGCACACACTGAGCGAGGCAAAACACACGAAGGAACAGAAGTTTCGAGTCGGCAGCTGAACGCGGGGAGAAAGACGGGAATCCAACAAGGGTTATCAAGGAGGGAAATATCTTTGACCTTCTCGGCAAGACACCGTTAATTTCAAGAACCCTTTGATGCAGAAAGCATAAGGACAGGAAACCAGACTGGAGAATCCTGCATTGTGTGTCGGAGATACCGAAGGCCCTCCCGCGTAAACAGCCGAGGTGGGGAGGAGCAGCAGCTGCCGGGGTATCGTCCTTGGCTCCAAGAACAAGAAGCATCATAAAGATCAACGAAAGCCGGTGAGTTGGGGAGAACGATCTGTGTTGAAGACAAGGATGCAGGCAGCAACATTGTATAACGCGCATTGGAGCAAATATTATTAAACGCGTGTGATGAAAGACGTGAGTAAAGCTAAACTGCTGATGAATGTATGAACTTGAGAAGGAAAGATATGATACCGTTAACAGAGTGGTCCGGCACTGTGAGTGTGCTCAATCGAAGGTCCTCTGTAAGATATCGCACCAAGAGAAACGAAAGCCAAAAGATTGATGATAATATTGTGTGAATCAAATGGAAGTGGTCCTGCCACGGTTTTAGTGAAACCCATTGCACATTCGAAAATCTTTGATTTTGATATCAAGAGAATCGGAACCGAACGAAGGAGATCCATGGTCTGAGCCCGAACGAGGGAGACCAATAGTAAACATTGTGGTACAAAGAGGTTCAGTATAGGCTAGGTTAGTATAAACCCTTTTATTTTGACAGAGACTCGACTAGGACTGCATTATTATTATTTGATGGTCGTAGCTTGCTTCCATCCTTAGATTTAGGCTAGACAGGCAGTCAACCAACCCATCGAAGTTCAACGCGCACCCGTGAACTGAGATCTCGCGCCTTGAACCACTTGTGTATAGGCGCGTTATAAATGCCATATCATATCATATCACCTGTGCATGTCTTCACTGTTTGATACCATGCCTTTCTTACAGCATCAAGAGGTCGTCCTTCCTACTCTGGCGATCTCACAGCGTACCGACCTCCACAATCTGCATTCTTTGGTTTTTCCCTTGAGTCGGTTGGCTCCACGGACCTTGCACTCGCCCAGCAGTCCCTCGGTCAGTACCTCTCTAGCCAGCTCCCCTGTGTCAGCTGGTTTCCCAGTTTGGTTTTCCAGTTTAACTGTCCCACCAGCTGATATGCGCTTTTAACAACTAGAGCGCTGCTTGAATTCTCGGCTAATACTGATCTTCATTACTCAGCTCAGCTTCCTCGTGGCAGTATTTCTTTCATTGTGAAAAGGAAAGTTAGTTTGCAGCAAGTTGTAGACAGAGTTTAAAGAAGTATTGTCAGTAGTTCTGGAGAGGGAATAAGGAGAGCTATAAAAACATGCTGTTAAGGCATTGTGAATTGAAGGGGTATCCCTAAAAGCAAAAGGGGCTACCATGTCTCATCTGATGATACCATGACACTCCCCTGTGGGTTACCTCCCTCCATGTGATCCTCCCTCATATAGCAGCCCCCAAGTTCAGGATTAGGTAGCGGCTGCCGTCCCCATGCCACATGGGGGGTAGTCAACACCAGAAAAGGAGAGATGATACCATTGGATTCATCACAATTGATAGACTTTATCTAAGGCCTATCTGAGGGATAATGGGTACCCAAATATTTTGGTGGTGATGAATCTTCTAGGGAAGGCTAGTCACTTATTGTCCATTACAGCAAAGGTGTCAGCTACCAATCTAGTACAGAGATTTCTACAAAACATGGTCGGATTACACACACTTCAAGAATATGATTTTGGATAGTAGGGACCAGTTCTGCAAGTGTTTGGAAATCCAGGCAAACAGAAAGAGTATCAAGAGTTGGAGTAATACATGCAATGTTACCGGACGGATCAGGAGAGGTGGGTGGATCTAATGTGGCTAGCAGAATTTTGTTACAATAACACAAACATGAATTCTTCTTCCTTGAAGCAGTTTTTCTTCATTTTGTGGGTATGTGACAATTCCAGGGAGTTAGTCAGCTTTCCTTAAGGGGGAGCTACCCCCTTTGGGACTAGGGAGTGGAGCCTGACATGCTTAACACTTCCTAGGGGATAGGGTAAGCAGAATGCTCTGGAGGTGACACTCTTTAGGGAACAGGAAACCCCCAGAGACAGACTTAAATCAACATCCCTCCCCCCAGACACTAACATCTTTGTGGGGTAAATAAGTGTAAACTGATATGATAAACCTATGGCCTCTTTAATATCTAGCACAGCTTCAGGTCCCACCTTTATCCAATCCTCCTCATGGAAAATAGTAAAATGCTGGAAAAACTACAGAACAAGGAGCAATCAGAAAAAAGGACCCGCATTGCCCGCTGAGTTCAACAGCACGGCAGCGCAAATTGAATGTGGGATGGTTGAGGAGAGAGAACAACAGATGTGGCATGGCCTCCCGAGACCCACACTTTGAGAGTACGATGAGGCCCGGCAGGCGAACCATAGGAGCCATGCAGCGTGACAGCCAGAACAAGTGCAGTGGACCGAGGTAGAGCCCGGAGGAGCCACCCACAAATCTCTGGACTGAGCAATCGTAAATGTAGGGAAGACACTGACCAACACAGAGTTCAGTGAACAACTCATGTAAGCGGCTTCACAGCAAGAGGAGAGTCAGGTGGACCACACAGCCCTCCATGGGAACACCGCTGGTCACACAAAGGTATGCAGTGGCTCCAGATAAACGGGAGGGGAGTGGCAAGGTGTAAAATAGACATAGAAGCCCAGAGCTGGGGAAAGATCCAAGAAGCCCCAGATTGGGGAGAAAGACAGAGAGGTGTCCAAGAGAGGGGAGAATACTAAAATGCCCCATAATGGGGAGGAAAGGTGGGAAGCCCCAGAGTGGCAGAGGAAGCGAGAAAATCAGGGAGAGAGCTCAGATGCTCCATAGTTGGAAGTGAGACAAGCCTCAGAGTGTGGAGGCTGCCAAGACACCCCAGAATGAGAAAACCACAAAGAAAGCCGAGAGTCGGGAGAAAGAGAGCAGAGGCCATGATTGGGGAAAGAAGGAAGAAACCCCAGGGTGGAGGGTGAAAAGAAAAGGAGCCCAAGAGTGAGGAGAAAAACTGATTTGAGAGACAAACAGAAATAACAGGATGGTGCCCCGGGACGACACTCCAGCAATACAAGAACTGCATGCTCAGGGCACTCTGCACTGAGTAGGTAGTGACGTATACCAAGGGTTCTCCAGGCTTAGTTGGCTTAGGTACCAATAGGGTGTCACGATTTATGCTTCCAACCTTTCTTGATACATCCGAAATGAATGTGGCATCATTCCCTCTTGATGTGAATTTCGTTGCCAACAAGCCTGCTTGTCGTTCGTACTCCAGATTATCGGAAATGTTCCTTCTATACCTTAAGAATTGGCTCAGAGGAACGCTGTCAATAGTTCTTTTTGGATGGAAACTGGTGGCAAGTAAAAGGCAGTTCCTGTCCGTTTGTTTAGTATAAATCCTAGTTTCCAGTTTGGCCGCAGCTACATATATTTCCACATCAAGGAAATGAATATTGGTAGTGCTTGTTTCTGTAGTGAACTTAATGCGTGGGTTAATTCCATTCATCATTGCGAAGAAATCATCCAACTCATCCCGGGGTCCTGTCCATATACCGAAGACATCATCAATGTACATCACATACATAGATACATGTCTAATCCATCTAGGTGAGGATAAGACATATTCATGCTCTAGATAGTGCATAAAGGCATTTGCATAGCATGATGCCATAGCTGCCCCCCATGCTTGTACCAGATGTTTGGACAAAGAATCGGTCCTGGAATTTAAAGAAATTGTTGGGAACCAGTTTCAAGAGAGTAAGGACGAATAGTCGGTCGCCTTGACATTTGTCAGTTCTGAGAATAAGCCATTCTATTGCCTCTAATCCAGCTTCATGGGCAATGTTTGTGTACAGAGATGTCACGTCCATGGTAAACATTGTATCTCTTTCATTCACAAACTGGACAGTCTTCAATTGTTGTAAAAAATGCATTGTATCCTTCACATAAATCGATGTTTCTTGGACAAGTGGTTGAAGAATTTTCTCTAAGTACTTTCCCAGGGGCTCCAAAATGCTATTGGTCGCCGCTATAATGGGTCGTCCTGGAGGTTTCAGCAATCTCTTGTGTATCTTCGGTAGAATGTATATGACTGGCATAATAAGGTGTTGGTTCTCAAGGAAACGTCATGTTTTCTCAGAAATGACCTTGTTTTCTTCAGCTTCATCCAAAACTCTTTTGATCAGAGCTCTAACGGTTTCTGTGAGATTCATAGGAACTTCCAGGTATGTTTCCTTGTCACTTAATTGACGTTCAATCTCATCCACATAGTTTTGTTTATCCATCAAAACGAGGGCACCACCCTTGTCAGCCGGTTTGAAGATAATGTTTGGATTATTAAGGACATTTTTCAAAGTCTGGCGTTCTATTTTAGAGAAATTCCCTTGTGGATCTGTCTGGAACCGTATCCTCTTAAAGTCGTCAAGAGTTGTCTTCTCGAAGGTCGACAGTATGTGGTTTTGTATTGGTGGATTAAAGGTACTTTTAGGACTGAGCTCCAAGAACTTATGTGTTTCCTTTTCTGTGTTGTCATCTTCAAGGGAGTTAAAGAATACCTTAAGTTTGAGTCTTCGCATGAGGTTAAAGAAGTCAATCTTTTCCCGCAACAAGGTGCTATTGTTCCTGGGAACAAAGGAAAGACCCTTCCTCAATACTTGTGTCTCCATCCTGAAGAGGTGATATGATGATATATTCACAATCAGGGTTTCTTCGTTCCCTTCTTTCTCTGTGGATTTTTTCTTTTTTCCTCTTCGGATCTGCTTTTTTCTAAAAAAGCCGCAGTATCCTTGTTAGCCGGATCATTCACTGATGGGCCTGGTAAAAGCTGAAGTGACTTTGCCGAACACGATACCTCAGTTCAAAGGAACAACGCCATATCACAATTGCCAGCATTGTGGCAACATCATTAAAGGCGATTACATTACGCATCCCCACTCAGGCAAACGCATACAGTTGAGACACTCATGCACCTGTGATGCACAGAACATTATCTATGCTCTTAAATGCCCCTGTGGACTCTATTAGGTAGGGATGACAACGAGGAAAACCAAAACAAGATGGACAGAGCACAAGTCAAATATACGTACTAAAAGCTCGAAATCACCTGTTGGTATCCATTTTGCAGAGGCGCGCCATACGGTGGCCCAACTCAAGTGTGTTATCCTCTAACAAGTAACATCAGGGAAGAGAGGTGGGGGGTGTGCAACGAAAATTAGCACAACGAGAAATCCTGTGGATAGAACTTCTGGACTCTCTGCACCCCCGGGGCATGAACCTTGAATTTGACTTAATGTGTTTTGTATGATGACATTGGCTTAATGTGTTTTGTATGATGACATTGGCATTGAGACTTGGGAACGTTAAAATGAAAAATAACATCAATTGCAGATTTTGTCAAAAGGAAACTTGCTGGTGGTTGTTGTTTTACCGTGGGTCGATTCAATGTAACGGATGCTCCATTTAGAATCATGATTGGGGATTAGTTTGGATTACTATTTTACATCTCCAACGACTGTGTCATGATGTTTCACATGTCTGGATTGTGCTTACACTCCATATGTAACTTCTTGATTGTTGTTGATAATGCAATTTACACCTTACTCTGCTATACCACTGTCTCTGACTGGGTGGGTTTGCCTTCGTTGATCCGGCTACACCATGAAGGTCTCATGATGGTATCCACCTACAAAGGTATAATGTACCCCTAAGATCCATTTTAACTTAGGAAACTCTCTTAAACTAATTTGGTGATGCCCTTGAACACTCGTTCACGAACGTATGTATTCTAACATCTGTTCACGAACGAACGTCATTTCGAGTGTAACCTATACACCCATTTTTTCATTCCAGGGTCCTCACAGCCGCCCTCTGCCACTTCCCAGTCTCTGGTGCCTCGCTATCGCAGATTGGGTGAGTGGATTATTCTGGCCATACAAGAGTCAACCGTTTAATCAGTGGACTAGTGTCTTGAATAACTTGATATTTACCCTACCCATATTCTTTACCTTTTGATAGGTCAGAATTGAAATACTGCTACCCCCGGAGTGAGGTTAGTAACTCTTAACCCACCTGGTTCCCAGCCACTTTATTTAGCCCCAGTTGGTATCTACTTATAGATAATGTACCTCTCTAATTTTCCATAGGTCAAGCCTGTTAAGAATTGTCTATTGCCCAAGAGTAACAATTAAAGAGAAGCCCCTACCCTGAAGATGGATCGCTCGATCCGAAACGCGTCGATCATTTGCAAAGATTCGCAAAAATAAGGGCTTCACATGTGTGAATTGATCTCTCACACAACAATATAACTCAATTTGTGGATTATAATGTAACACTGTATTCAGTGCATGATGTTGTAAATGCCTATGAAAACAGTTTCATCAGATTGTTTGAATTGTGGAAATTAATGATTTTTGTTGGAAATGTATTTTGATTTCTTTAATTTTGAAAAAAACAGAGATGGGCCAATTAAAATGAGCCACATCTCGAGAAATTTGTGCAAACATTGTCTCCTTTTTGAGGATTTACTTTATTACAAAATTCTGAAATACGATTTGTTTTAGATATTAACAAAAAATCGCAATAACATGCTTTTGATTAGCTTGTGTTAGGAAGTACACTTTAAATAATTGGACTGTGGTCCGATAGGAGTGCATTTGGGCTTACTGCTTAGTAATAAGCTGTTCTGTTTTTTGTGCACTTATGGTAAAGAGACACATGGGTGGGGCTCAGAAGCCCAAAGGCGTCCATAGTTCAGGCAGTGGCCCAAAGTCTGGCTTGGTTAGTTTATGTTTTCTTAAGAAATAGGGAAAGAATGTAGGTTAGAATAAGATTCAGGCAGAGGACTGCATTTCTGTTTAGACATCTTGACATAGTTACGAGTACCTCTTTTGACTTTCTTTTGTATAGAGTAGGGTTTAGTAGCACCGGATAGGGACAGACTAGGTCTTCTTTCTTTAAAGAGAAAAATAAAAACCTGTGAGAATCATTACTACTTGCCCGTCTCCTAATTCGGACTTACCAAAGGTATTACCCCCAACTCAGGTGAGACATTAAGCTGGCTTTGTTGGCAGATTTTGGAGGTTGTCTTACAACAATAGAGAATATGCTAATTGCAACACTTGCATTGCAAGCTAGTAAAGCGAGGTACATGTTTCATGCTGCCAAAAATGTAGGGCAATTCACACTAATAATGTTGGTGATAACCATACTCCAGATGCTTGGGCCTTGGTATTTGTCTACATGTGGCAAAAGTTCCAACTTCCAAATGCATTTCTCTGCATGTCATTATATACTGATCAGGCAATAGTTCAATCAATAATTACATTACTTTTGTATCTTTAAAGTATGAAATCAGGCCTTTTTGCAATGTCATGTAATAGGTTACCATGTAAATCAGTATAAGGCTTGGCATGTCCATTGCATTGAAAAAAGGGCCTTGGAAATAGTTGCAATTTGTATCCGGGTGCACACACAGTTATTTGACCTCACATTTTACAGGGGAATCCTTTTTCATCATGGCAGTGAGCGAGATGCACAATCCAACAGGGCGCATCATTTTGCGAATGGGTCCTCTCCCAGTCTTTCTGAAAAACTCTATGCTGTCAGTTTACTTTGGGCACTTATCCTTTAAGTCCATAGTTCCTTACAAACACAAGATAATTAGGGAAATGTAAGAATGTAAAATAGCTTAGCGGGTTGAGCGATCACTGCTGTGATCTATGTGTGATCCGCAGGTTGCAGGTTCGAATAGTGGCAAGGCCTATTCAGCCTTTCATAATTCCGAGGTTGATAAATGAGTACCAACTTTGGTTGTGTGATATTGTATGTATATATTTTCTCTGTAAAGTGCTTGGGCATCGGCGATACATAAAAAACACATCATTAAATGTTACTCTCATCTTGAAAGTCCATCTTTTCTATGGAACTAAAAGTGACATAGCTAAACTCCCTTTCCTCCCCAATCTATCATTTTAAATACCTTTGATTTTCACAGGTCACAAATCACCAATCCTGTGTTAAGTAATGAGTGTTGCCCACTAGTGCACAAACTAAGCTATTGGCTAAACCTGTAAAAATTCAGAGGTTTGCAAATGGCTGTTGCGTAGAAATGCTGTTGGCTTCTAGTTTTAGATTAATCTTGCCTGGGCTTTGACTATGTTTAGAAAGCAGGATATAATTCACACTATCAAACTACAATATCTTATTATGTTAGTAATGATGTAATCAGGCGTTGCATGCCATTCACAGAAAAATGTTATGTTTTCTACAAGAAATCAAATCTCACTTGGCTTTAAATAAAGTGAGGCAGCACTGTTACATTGCAGATTAAAATATAAGAGTATCCAATTTGGAATGTGCCCACCCTAGTGGCAATTATCTCCTCAGTCCACCCACCCCTGGGCTTGCAGAAAAATAGTTCTATAGCGTCTATGCCTAATTGCATTGATTGAATTTTCATACAACTTTTCAATTATTCTTTAGGGCACAAAGCCAGCAGAGACACCCAAGTGTTTCCAAGGAAATCTGTTAGCGGGCCCCTTCTGGTGTCTTTCTCCCTTTCCCAAGAAAGAAGGCCTGCCTCAGGTAAATCTGTTTCAGGCTCCCCCATGAACAGGTGCCTTTCATCTGCAGATAATATCCAAGATCAGCAATTTTTCATTTACAAAAGAGATTTCTCTTCTTGGCAGCTTTCAAAATCCTAGCTCTCCCTGTTTCCTGTGTGTTTCTTCTTTTATAGTTACAATTTTCCCACACCATGTCATTGTGACTTCACGCTTTTTGGCTTGCTTACTAGGCATACACTCCCAGAGAATACACGGCTCAATCCTAATAGGTTGATCATATTTCTAAACATGTGAAAAGGGGGGTTTCATACTGTGGACTGTTTTGTATGCAATCGTATTTTGTTACATATCTTTTCATAGCAACATAACAGATCAATGAAATACAGTTTTTATGAATGACCAAGTCCCCATGATCGCTGGGATATGGGGTGTAAATGTGTGCGATTATTTTTGATGTCATTATTAATATTAATCATTTTATCAGTTAATAACAAACTGTAGTGAGTTGACTCATGTTGTAGAATAGACCCTCACAGTTTAGTTTCAAATCATATTTCCTTTTGATTGTAAGTCACATGGTTATGGGGTTACATCGAAAATAGTGTTTTGCATCTGAAATGTCATTTTGAAATACTAAGTGTTAATTTCTATTGTTTTTGAATTGAGGAGGAACAAACATGCCTGCCCTTGCCTAGTTAATGACTAACCTGGATCGGTTGACAGGGGCTTCTTTTGTTTGCAAATTCTTTCATGACTCTAAATGCAGAATTATCCTGGAAGGCCCAGTTTAAAGAATTATACTGGAAGGTCCAGATCTTAAGTGTAATAATCTTTGTTCAGAGCTGGGTGTGTCTTTCAGAGCCCAGATTGCCATATAAACAGTTATATTTAACAGGTCCAAGACCAACATTTTGAGTTTCATTTCATCTATTTTTTTTTATTTGAGTGAGCCTTCAACAGATGGTGTTATTGTCAAAGAAATTGTAAAGTTTTTCTTTGATGACTAATCACAGGGGCTTAAAACCAACCCCAATACAAGGCTGAGTTGAACATGAGTTCAGCTTTATTATTAGTTTCCCTATAAAAAAAAAGTATGGGGAAGGCCGCATTGGAAGATCAATGATTTCCTACACATGAAAGCTGTGTTTACTTCTGTTATATTGGTGGTGCACAAGCCATTCTTTATCAATACTTTATAGTGATTTCACTCCTTTGTGTTCAACATAACCTGGAAAAGAATCACACTACAATTTAAACTATAATTAATGTCTTTCTTCATATTTAAATACAGAGGTGCTCCATTTGAAATCAATCATTTAAGTTTATAAAATGACAAGAAGGCTTGCTTTCACAAGTGAAATTAAATTTGCAGTTACATGCATAGCCCCTTTAAATAACACAAACTATGTTTTCTTCTGTGCTTATCAAAATTTCTTGTTCTTTTTTAAAACACATTTTATTGTTTTATAATGAAAACAAGAAAAGAACAAACCAATGCAAGAAGAACATAACATGATTGGGTAATATTGCGGGATACAATTACAAAAACCAGGAGAATTAGCATGAAGGAAACAAATATAATCCCATTGAAAAAAGATTATGTCCCTCCCTCCTAATCCTCCCCCTCCCACTTCCCCTATATTCTGGACCATTTCTCTGGGGTAGCCCCATACCCTGTACACTCTTTTCCAGGGCTATGCACCTATCCATTTAGTCAATCAAGGGCGTTCGGCCAGTCCCCACACTGACGCAATAGTTTGTTTAATCAGTCCAACAGCTTTGGATACAAGCAGTTTCTCATATCTAGTGAAGTCAGTTTCCCCCCACACCCCAAGAAGCAACAGTTGCAGGTCCGTGGGTATTTCCATTTTCGAAATCAGATCTTTATTTTGACAAGAAAAGTGTTATTGTTCCAATATCCATTTTCTAAATGTGTAGCAGGAAGAAGAACATTCAATGTAATCAAAGCCTAGTCGTTGGGCCTTGAAAGTATATTTTCACTTATGTACTTATGGGGAATGTTCCTGGTCTGTGGGAAATCCATGCCATTTGTCGGGTTCTATCTCTCAAGTGAGCATGTAACTACCTGCCTGCATCCCTCAGGTGCATCCTTTTTGTTTTAATCCGAAGAAAAACACAGGTCATGAATGAAGTGAGGTATTATACTGGCACCTCTCACTTTAGATTCAGGTAGTCTTCATTTCTCTTTTATTTTCCCATACAACCTCTTTCGGATGCATTGATTGGCATGACCAGCACTCTTTGGTGTTGGGGTCATTGGGTATGCTACAAACAGAGGAAGGATGAAGATCAGATAAAGACGCGTGTTTGTCACAATCTTTACATGGCTTCAAAGCATGACAAAAAACGTATAAGAAAAAGTGACGGGTCCCAAAAAAATATCTGCATTTGAGAGTTAAAAAAATAACTAAGGGACGGGGTGCCTGCTGGTCTCTATACACATAGACAACATCACTCCTGGCCTAAAGAATGCCAAGCATGGCACAACCTCGTGGCAGTTATACCATTTCCTGGAACAGAGTGCATAGGAGCATATTTTAAAGAAGAGCAACCAATGAGAGGAATGTAACCATTCTAGGGACCCATTTTAAACATGTGTCTTCCATAACCAATTTGTGCAGATTTTGATTTATTTCGTAAAATGTATATTCATAACCTTCTAGACATCCATAAAAGCAGCACATTATGAATAAGATATTTACATACACATCGGTCTTCTGATCCCGAGGCTACGAACCGACCACAAGGACTGACTGCAATTCCACATGGGTGGCAACGGTTAATGTGCCCTTCAAATCGACGTACACACCTGGAATAAAAAGGAACCTTCCATTAAAATGTGAATACGTGTCCTTTAAAAGATTAGAGGCTTTTAACAATAACTATGGTTTTGTGAAGATGTATATTTTTCTTAAAGTACTGTCTACTACCAACTAATTAGCAATGGTATTACAGAAACTTTGTGATGATGCAAATTCAAGTACCACTGAGGCAAACATTGCCTTAATGCAAAAAACATTCTTTCAATATACCAGGCAAAACCGAGTAAGGCTATTGATAACAATGCCCTGGTGCAAAAATGGATTGAAAGAATATGTTTTTTGCAGTAAGAACATTTTTGCCCTAATACTAATTGTGCTTGCGCTTTGTAACACCGTCCCTATTCTTTCAGTGTGTTTTTACAAAAGAGAAATGTTGGTGTTACTCCATTTCCTTTGCCCGATGCCAAAGAGCAGTAAAAGAATATTCATTTGCACTAGAAAAATGTTTGTCATAGGGTTAATTGCACTTGCCTTGATGCAAAGTTCCAGTCAATTAATTTAACCCCTAGAGTAGTATTTATTTATTTTACTGTATTGTTCATTTATAACACACTTAATCCCATGAGTGGTTTCTGAGCACGGGAACGGGATTCAAACCTGTGGTGCGCCGCTTTGTCTTGCTTCCAAGACAAATGTGTTGCCCCTCAACTATTCTTCCTCCAGTAAGTGATGGTGTACATATTGTAAAGAATTATTGTAGATCAAAGTAAAAGCAATGCATATGTGCTGAGGTAAACAACACAATGGGCCTCATTACAAGTACTCCGGTCCGGAATTAACACTGCCGGTAAAACCATACCGGCACCGTTTCCATGTCTGCGCAATCATGACCCGCGGCCCCGGTAATAGCAGCACCCTAAACCGCCACCGCGGAAATAGGGTTCCCGTTAAGTCCGTCTGCACGGATAACCCCTCCGTTACCGTCAACACGAAACACTGTGAGCATCACAACTAGCGCGGGCACGGAAATACCGGCAAAAAAATGGCGTAAATACCGTGATCAAGGTGGCGGAACCGCCGCCACCGCGAACATGGCGTTATACACTGCCTGCTGAACTGAATCAGGGCACAGGTGCACCAAATCAGCCCAGCTGGACCTAGCAGGCCACTGGGAGCCTACAAAAGGGCCACACCCAGCCCAACACAACACAGAACCATGCAGGCAGCAGGTCTAGTAGCACTGGGACTGGGCCTACTCAACCAACAGGCAGCACTGCACATGGTGGCAGTAATGGCGCAGAGGAGGAGGGGTAGGCGGAGGAGGCGCAGGCGGCAACCAGCCAACCCTGCAGCTATGGCAAACCCCATTGCCCAGCCAGCCCGACCCCGCCGCCAGCCACCAATACCACGCATCAGGGCCTCACCCTGGAACCTCACCCCAGGACAGATCCACACCCTATACCGGCTGGACCGCGCAACAATCCTGCACATCACCGCCATGATTGTGGACAACATCAGCAGCCTAATTGACACCCCCACCGCCATCCCCCCCCTCTTGAAGGTTGTCTCAGTTCTGCATTTCCTTGGCACTGGCACCTATCAACACACGGTTGGTGAGCTGCACGGCAAATCACAACCGTGTTTCTCAAAAATCCTGGTACAGGTACTGGATGCCCTGTTGCGCCATGTGTCGGAACACATAGCCCTACCCCGCACCCTCCCCGAGGTCATTGCCACCAAGTTGGCCTTCCATGCCATAGCAGGCATGCCAAATTGCATAGGCGCAGTTGACTGCACCCACGTCGAGCTGACAGTACCACATGCAATTGAGGTGGTGTTCCGCAATAGGAAACAGTATCACTCTTTGAATGTCCAGATGGTTTGTGATGCCATGCAACTGATTACACACTGCTGCGCACGTTTCCCAGGCTCATCACATGACTCAATGGTACTGCGGAATTCCACGTTGCCACGGTACATGGAACGCTATGCCGGACAAAGCACATGGCTATTGGGTGAGTACAGCTGACGATGCTACAACCCTGTCGGAGTGGTGTGTGTGTGTGTCCAGGCCAATGAGCATTGTGAGTGTGCCGCTGTGACCGCACATGCATCACCCCCCTTCCATCTACCAAATACACAGCGGATGCCAAACATCATGAAGGAAGACATGACAGGGCACCACAATGTGCCCGTGCACACGCTGCCACAGCCAATCCCCTCACTGTCCCATGAACCCTGTGCCACTGCAGACACCCACCCTCAATTGAAACACTGCCCCAAAAAGCATGAGAGGCGTTTAAATGAGACAACATGTATTCACTACTTCCATACAGTGGAGTCACTCTGCCATGTGTGGACAGCACTGCACCATGATATGCACACAATCAAATGTCACCCGCAGGGCACAGTAAACATGCAAGTTAATGTGTAGGCCCATATGCAGTCAGCGACATACCTCGTGATGCCCAAGACATACCTCCATACACTGCATGGTACATATGCATGAATGAATGATGATACACGAATGCACAGCAGCAGATGAGGACATGATGCCACAAACACTGACATGTTCCCCCATCTACATCCCATGTAGGTGATGCGGGATATGCACTCACGCCATAGATGATGACACCTGTACGGAGACCAAGGAACAGGCATGAAGAGGCATACAATAGGGCACATATCCGCACACGTGGAATGATTGAGAGGACATTTGGACTGCTGAAGGCCCGTTTCCGCTGTCTGAGCAGATCTGGCGGATCACTGCTGTACAGCCCAGTGAAGACAGGCAAAATCACGCTCGTATGTGCCATGCTGCACAATATATGCCTGCGCAGGAACATCCCAATGCCACCAGACGCAGATGAGGAAGATGGGGATGGGGATGGGGATGGAGATGGGGATGGGATGGCACCGCCTCCCCCTGGGGGTCCACATGATGGCCAGAGAGCATGGGATGCCCTGATTCGCATTTACTTTTGAGTCACAGCACATTCACAGAAATGCACAAACATGGTGACGACAATGAATTAATAGTTGCACTGCAAAATAAATGATCAATGTCCACACATGAATGTCTTGATTTGAAATGGTGATGTATTGATGTGATAACAACAGGGAAGAAGGTGCATTGGTTAGGGAAGCTGTACACCCGGGGCCACCCACCACCCAAACGTGCCCACCCCCACCCAGAGCCCATTGTCCAAACCCCCAAAACTACCTACCCCACCACCTAAACGTGCCCACCCCCACCCAGAGCCCATTGTCCAAACCCCCAAAACTACCTACCCCACCACCGAAACGTGCCCACCCCCACCCAGAGCCCATTGTCCAAACCCCCAAAACTACCTACCCCACCACCAAAAAGTGCCCACCCCCACCCAGAGCCCATTGTCCAAACCCCCAAAACTACCTACCCCACCACCCAAATGTGCCCACCCCTCTCACACCCTTGTAGTCCACATGTGTCCTGCACTGCCCCACACACATGCCGTCACTTCCGTGTGCGCTTCTGTGCCTGTGCAACCTTGCCCGAAGGACCCGTTAGCCTACTCGAGCGCCTCCTTGGACTGGCAGTAGTGGAGCTGGATGGGGTGGTAGTGTTTGATGGGCCAGAATCTGGGATTGAGGGCATCCGTGCCAGATTTGCCTGTTGGCCAACCAACATGGCCTCTACAAGCCTGAAGGTGTGGTCGTTGCCCTCCCGCACATGGCGTGCAAGGGTCACTATGGTGCTCGCAAAGCGTCCAATGGACCTCGACAGGCGACGCACTGAGGCGCTGTAGCTCTCCCTCTGCAGCCTGGATTCCTCTAGCTGCCTCTCCACCAGCTGGGTGAGGGTAGACTGCTGGTCCTCCATCCGCTGCATGCGGGCATTCAGTTCGGCCATGGATGGGGTGGGCGACCTCATGGGACTCCCCAGTGAAGTGGGGCTGAACCCCAGCTCATGGAAGGAGCCCAGGTCTTCCAATGTGGCATCTCCCCCTGTGGCCCCATTTCCGAGTGCTCTTGCGGGGCACTGTTATCACTGCAGGCCGCCCCCTCTGCAGTGCTGCTGCCTTCAGTGTTGTGTTGGGTGGCCATGATAGGTTCACGTGGCACCTGTCTAGACTCAGCCAGTGTGGAGACGGTGGGGATGTCGGTGGTGGTGGTGTGCCGCACATCTGTAGTGGCTGGTAATGTGGCCAGAGGTGCAGAACTGCCGGCAGCATCCTCCTGTGTGGTGGCGGTGGCTAGTGTACTTGCCAATGCAGATTGGCTGGCCTGTTGTGCAGTATCACTGTCACTTGAAACGGCTGTGGGGACACAAAGGGCATGCAATTAGTGTTGTTGTGGTGGCAGATGGGTGCATCACATGCGTCATTAAGATTGCACATTAAATAGTGTTAGTCACATGCATCTGATTGCTGGTGTGTGCATTCAGTGATATTGGTTGCCATACGGATCATGATGGGTCCTTTGGCCCACACATGCACTGCCTGGGGGGGGGATTGTTAATGGGTCCTTTGGCCCACACATGCACTGCCTGGGAGGGGGGGGGGTTGTTAATGGGTCCTTTGGCCCACACACGCACTGCCTGGGGGGGGTTGTTAATGGGTCCTTTGGCCCACACACGCACTGCCGGGGGGGGGGTTGTTAATGGGTACTTTGGCCCAGTACTCACAACTGCATATTTACATGTGGCATTCATGTTTGGGCACTTACCGGCATCTGCAGGTGGGCTCACTCCTGCCTCAGCCTGCCCGATCCCATGGATTCCCTCTAGGTGGAGGACGCTGCTGCAACGCTCCTCCCATGCTTGCAGCCTCAGTGGGGAAGGGGGTCCTCCGCCTGTCCCACTGCTGCGTTGGCGGTGCATGGAAATGAGGTTGCGTACCCTCAGCCTCAGGTCGTCCCAACGCTTGTGGCAGTCCTTCACGCTCCTCACTGCCACGCCCACGGCGGTGCACTTGCGTGCAGCTTCGGCCCACACCTCCTTCCTCCGCTGCTGTGTGGCACGCCGTTGGTCGGCGCTGAACAGCATCTCAGCATTGTCCACAATGTGCTCCACCAAGATGGTTAGCTCCGCCTCGCTGAAGCGCTGTTTGCGCTGCCTCTGAGCAGGAATCCTGGCAGACATGCTGGTGGTCCCTTTTGGCTTCTCAGAGTTAGGATTGTGCTTGTGCTGGCTCTGGATGGCAATGGATTGTGCTTTTATATGATGGCCGCCTCTCTGTTTCCTGTTTTGGCGATCATGGTATTTCCGGTTCCGTGTCCGTGGTGGCGGAGGCGGAAACGGGTTTAGCGCCACTTGTGGCTTCGTTATTTCCATTTCGGTGGGGTTTTCCGTGACGGCGGTAACAACTTTTCCGAGTCCGTGTGGTGCGCGCGACCGACAGCGTGTAATCGGACGGTTTTTCCGCAACCTTGCGGACACGGAAACGTTTTTACCGCCGTCACGGATTTTGCACGTTCCCGGACTGGCAGGTTGTAATGAGGCCCATGAGACTGTTAAAGTACATTTAGTATGCACATGTTTTAAATGCGATGTTGGGCCATGTCTGAACCCTTCCAATGCAAAAGTACAGCTTCCATAAAGAGACGAATGCACTTCTGTCAGAAAGCAGGTTTATTGCATACTCACTATTGGGAGGGGCTAGTCAGTTGCTTAGAGCTGAAAAGTTAACCCAGTTCTCAGAGCATTCGAGCAATAAAATATAGCAGCTTATATACAGTTTAAACAATTTACACAAATCACACATATTTTGTTAGAAAATCATCCCCCAACCCTCCATTGGCTAACACTAATACAACGTAACTAAATACCCCAAACTCTAAAATTCCCATTGGATACTTTCATAAGGTACACCCCTTTTGACATTTGATTATCTTCCATCGTCAGACATGACATATTTCCACATGATACATATTGTTCATAAATACCCAAGTTTATTATTATTCATACCATGTGACTGAAATCCATTAACTTCAGACGGTGATTGTGCAGGGCTATTATTCCTTTGGAACAACAATAAAATTCAAACCTGCTGGCGTCTTTGTATTATTTTCCGTCAGTACCACATGTAGCCTTACTTGCCACTACCATCTCAGACCATATAATTTTCAACCCATAACCTGCTTACATCCTTCGGAACCATAAAAACCCTGGTCCTGCATGTGGTTCATTACCTATGCATGCATGCCATGCAAGAACCTACACGAACCCAAGGAAATTGCCTCTTGTATCTACAAGTCAATCTGACCGTAAAGACTTTGAAACATTGTTTTTGCATCATGCTCTTCTCTGCAACATTATCACAGCCGGCCATATGTGGCTTGCTTCCATCCCATCCCCCGATTGTGACCTCAGTTATGCCACCTTCTAGGCCAGCCAAAACTCCCCTTCCCTGCAAAGTAACACATTCTGTAACTTAAATGGCCTTTTAAACTGAGTGAAAAACGATGTGTTCATATACTATAATGTTTTAACATTTTACACCTCTATCAAACCCTCACATGTACAATGTTCAGAATTAGTGTGTCTCCCCACATTAACTTCCCTTTGTTCCCATGTGCATGGAGCTTCTTCCTTCATGCCTCTAAACGCTACACATGGTACACTGCGCAATACCTTGTACATTCTACTAATATTACCACCTACTGTAACAGTAATCTGTGATACAAAGTAACACTCCAATCCTACAACTACATTGAATCACATGTTTTAGTGGTTACATCGCCTTTCAACTCTAGGGCACTGGGGCCTAATACACTTTGTGCAATGTTAATCTCTTTCCCGCATTGGGGCTTAAATTGTCTTGCCCAACAGCAAATTTGTCAGAACACCACATTTGCTAAAATCACAGGGCATGAAGTAAAACAGTACAGTGGGAAAAGCAGTGGTGGCTCATTGAATGGTGGGTGCTAGGGTGCCACCCCTTTATTTATGATACTCTGCAGGTCCCCAAAACAAAACTAACAAACATTATTTTTGCATTTCATAATGCATGTATTTGGATTTGCAAACAATCTAGAAACTTTTTGGTGCCTCACACTACAAACTATACTAAAAGGCGAAAAGGAAAATATCTTTAACCCTTGAAGGTTTGGAAAAAAACGTGTGCATAAAGTATAAATGATTGAAACAAAAAGTTCCTCAGAGAAGAAGGTTCTTGGTTCCAGAGGGTAGTCCCCTTCCTCTGGAATCTTCCTAGCTCCTTGAGGATTTTTCCACACAATAGTTATTTGGACCTCTCAAGGATAAAAAAAAGGTCTGTGTTCCAGAGAGTAGCTCCCTTCCCCTAGGTTCCTTGAGTTTTGTCAATAATAGTTCCTTGGGCCTTCTTTAGGCCTACTACCACACTAGTTCACAAAATGGTTTGTTTCACAATTTCAGATGAGGTGGTTTCTTCTTTCTTGTTTAACATAGTCTGTTCTACTTGTCTGGTACACTCTCCTGCCAGGACATCTGATTTACAAACTTGAGATTTGCCTGGTTTACTCTCCTGCCAGGACTTCTGCTCTCGCACACTTGAATGGCCTGGTGTACTCTCCTGCCAGGACTTCTGTTTATAAACACTTGATGGCCTGGTTTACTTTTCTGCCAGGACTTCTGTTTATACACACTTGAATGGCTTGGTTTACTCTTCTTGCCAGGACCTCTGTTTAAACCACACTTGAATGGCCTGGTTTAATCTTCTTGTCAGGACTTGTGTTTTTCATACACTCAGAGTTTGCACGCTCCCACAGGTCCATGTATATAATGTAGGAGAACGTACCTCTTTGATAGGTCATCTCTTCTCTGTTCCTTAAGAATTTCTACTTTTCACATCCATACATTAGGAGGATGTGTTGTATTTAAATTCCCGCTTTGTAATATGTCGAAACTGTGTCTTTGTAAATTGGTTTTGATATATTTGCACTCAGCATGCTCACCAACATGCCCATTGTCCGCTCAGCTTCTTAGTGGACTCGGTCTACGTTGGTGTTGCTTCACTCTCTCCTGGTCTACCAATCAAGGATTCCAGCCTGCCTTCTCCTTGTGGCCGCCTTTTCTTCATTCGCTGGTGCGTCGGGGCTTCTGCTTAACATGCCTGCTATCCTTTCTGCTCTGGTAGGTGAGATGCTGCTTTTCTCAGTCTACGAACGCTGAGGAGTACCTCAGCTGCTCGTGGCATTCACACAATGGCTCTTCGAGCGGCAGCTTCTTTCTCCACTAGCGAGTCGCTTTGCTTCTCCACTCCGTCTCCAGCGTTTCAGTTCCCCGGCCTCACTGCGAGGTTCAGCTCTCGCTCGCCAGTCTCCACAGAATCAGTCAATGTCTCTCGCTTGAGCTGCTTACATTTCCGAGGCACAGGTATGTGCTGGGAAACACTAGAAAGCTGGTTGAGCCTGTGATCTTTTGCTCCATTCTCAATTCTTCGTTCCAGTATTTGAGAATTTTGGGAACCATAGTCTGTTAGAGACAATTGATTCATGGACTTTGAATACTCAGGAGCCCTAAAACTCAGGATAGCCTGTCCTTTATCTCCTTTTCCTCCCCCTCTTGGCCCCCCTTTGGCCATCTCTCCCCCTCTCCTCCTTTCTCCTCCTTCTCTCTTACAACACCTGACGTGGTTTCTAGACAAGTCCAATCTATGAAAGTGTCATCCAAACAGGTGCCCCCCTGCTCCTCCCGAACCATCAAGGACCATATTGATACCCTTGCTCTAGCCCTGGCCGATTTCTGTAATCACTTTCTCACCACTAGATCTTCCCCTCTCCCCTTAAGCACTCCCTTGTGCACCCCCTCTTCAAGAAACCGTCTGCTGATCATAAATGCCAGGAAAACTATTGCTGATTCTCCATCATAACTTTGCCAAGCAAACTCTTGGAAAAGCTGGCCATCTCCCAGCTTACTCCCCATACTGAATTTGTTGGTTGTCGCCATGACCATCAGTATGGGCTCAGAGCTTCCATAGGCACGGAAACTGCTCTACTGAACACCCGTAAAGATCTGCTCTCTAACCTTGATTCCAGCATTCCTTCTGTCCTCATCCTCCTTCATCTTTCCTCTGCTTTCGACACAGTCAACCACGCCAACCTGATTCATCGACTCTGTGAGAACCTGGGCATCAAGGATCAGGCCCTGGAGTGGCTGATGACCTTCCTCTTGAACTGCCCGTCCCAGGTCTAACTTGGTCCCTTTCTCTCCACCACCTCTCTCTCTACCTGTGATGTTCCCCAGGGCTCTATCCTCTCGCCCTGATTTTTCAACCTCTACTTGGCCCCTTTGGCCCACCTGATCTACCATCTCCTCTAACGTTCAGTGTTATCCGGGTGACACTCAGCTTTCCTTCAAGCTCCCCTCAGCTTCCTCTCCTCTCTCGCTCATGCCTGACTGTCTATGCGCAATTCAGGATTGGTGTGCCTCCAACGATCTCTGCCTCAATGCTGGTAAGACAGAGATCCTTCTTATTTGGACCCCTGCCCCTGTTTTCCCTCTCTCACTCTGGCTGCCGGCCCTGGGCCCTCTTCCTTTGCCTTCCTGCAAGGAAAAAACACCTTGGAGTCATCTTCGACTCCACTCTCTTTCTCTCCTCACATCTCGGATGGTGCAAAGAAATCCCACTACCAGCTGCACCTCCTCAAAGGGACTCTTCCATTTCTATCTTTCCCCCAGAAGCTCACTATCTCCAGAGCCCTGGATCTCTCTGGGATGGACTACTGCAACAGCCTCTTTCTCAATCTGTCTTCCTCTACTCTCTGCCCTGTGCAACTAATCCAGAACAGGACTGAAAGACTTATCCTTGGCCTCAAGCCCAGGGACCGTATCACTGTAGCTATGAACTCGCTCCACTGGCTCTCAGTGGCTGCAAGGATGAAGTTCAAGACCTTCTGCATTGTCCACAAGGCTTTCTGGGGCCGGGCCCGCACTACATCCAACGCTCTCTTCCAAAATACTTTCCTTCTCAAGCCCTTCGCTCAGCTACCTCCAACTCACTAAGGGTAAGACACTTCTGCAGGCAGAGAGTGGGGGGTAGATATTTCTCCTCTGCAGGTGCCTCCCTCTGTAATGGCCTCCCTGCCCCTCTCAAACTTGAGCTGCACCACCTGAAGTTCTGGAAGAAGCACAAAACTTTCCTCTTCTCCTCTGCTTCCTCTCTCTCCCTCCCCTGCTGACCTACCTGTCTGCTGTACCGACTGGTTGCTTAGCTACCCTCAGAGTCTCACTGGGTAGCAGGCTCTTCCTTGATCAGTCACCCGTGCACTGCTTCGGGGCCTACCACACACTTAGCGGCTGTAACTGTAACCCTACAGTCCCTTGTTCTGCCCTGGCTGCACTTATTCAGAGCACTGCTGCCCTGTTTTCCCCTCCCCTCTCCCTTGCGATCCCCCTCTTTCCCCTTGCACTTCTCGTTCTCACACTTGCAAAAGCTGAATGACACATGGCCTAGTAAGATCGTTTGTCTTGTCCTCCCTTTGTCTTCCCTCCCTTGTCTTGTTGCGCCTAGAAACACTTGTCTATAGGCACTTTATAAATGACTTATCATATCATAAACATAAAAAGGTTTTGATGGATAAGTGGATATGTCAATGGTGATTCCACCAGGTTGGAAAAGTTGGTTTATAGATTTCAAATGAGGGGTTTCCCGGTTCTTCAGAGCAAAAGGAGCAGATGGTTGTGTTTGTGATGAGTGGGCAGAAGAATGTGCTGGGATGGGGATTGTGAACAATGTAATGGCAACATATTACTGAACAAAGAAAATGTGAGTGCTCTTACGTTGGGTGTGGGGGCTACCATCTGTGCTGGACAGTAGGCACATGCTTTTTTTTTACAGTGGGCATTGCAGGTTTATCTTACATGACTGAGGATACACTGATGAAGCCATTATGGAAATGTGTTCTTGTAATGGCAAAGCTCTTTTAGTGGCTTTATGGGCAAAATAAACATGATGACTGTCCGTACATCGGTATACTGGCCTACACTGGTTCATATTTGGACAAGTTTTACTACAGTGGCATGGACTTTTTTACTGTTACGAGCAAAACCAACGGGATAAGTGTTTCTACTTGTGAATACTGCCCTACATTGGTGTATCCAGTATCGACAAGTTTTCTTATAGTGGAGTGGCATTTTCAGTGGCATTACAGGCAAAGCCAACATGAGTGTTCTTATGTGGGGATACCGGCCTACATTGGTATGGACAGCATGGACATGTTTTCTTACAGTACTGCCATTATGGGAAAAGCAAACATGAGTATGTTCTTACACAGGGATGGGGACACAATGATCTTTTGGTGAAGCTAGCATGGACATTTTTGGGCACAGCTAGGATAGAAACCTGTTTTTACAGTCAGAATACTGACATATATTGTGGGCAAAGGCATCATAAACATTCTTTTTAAAGTGCACCAGCGCACAGATGGTGACCTAGCATCTATTTTTGTTAATGTTAACTTACAGAAATTATTGCAAATATGGCCTTTTTTCAAATGTTTCACAGAAAGTGTGCTTTGAAATGCCCCATTAAAACCCATTATTTTAGAGGGAGAATTTTCCTGAATTTCCTTTGGTTCATGGGAGAATTTTCCTGAATCCCCTTTGGTTGGGACTCTCTCAATACACTCTGTTGCGCACACACATTCAAGGAAAATCTTTACAATTCTGCCATTACAAAACTCATTAGCCGCCACTCGATGACAATTATGACGGCAGAATTTATTTCCCTAAACATTCCCCTTTTCTACAATTGTTAACAAGAGATTATTTCTATAAATCGGCTGAAGACAAATTACAAGTGATTGTATAATCAAGCCCGAAATGGATCACTTTCACCTTGCTTTCAACTAAACTGGTAAGCAACTTTTTGCGGATCGAAATAGCTAATTGCAAGACAACATATTCAGCCCCCAACAAACAAAACACATTGGCCCTCATTACGACCCTGGCGGAAAGCAACTGACCTGACCGCCATAGCGTAAATAGCGTTTCCGCCATGGCACGACAGAGTAAAGTGCGGCTAATTCTGACCCATCGGGCACGAGCACTACGCCTTGGCGGAAGTGCAAAGTCCGCGATGGCGGAAATGTCCCCAAAACGCCCCTCACCGCCGTCGTACGGCGACCTAGGTGCAATTCCGCCACCGGACATAGCGGTCACCGTAAAGAGCGGCAATCGGAAAATACGGTGACCGTAAATATACAGAAACGGAAGCAAAAACATGGTCCCGGAACGGGAAACAGCACGCCGTACACCTATAAAATCAGAACATTCACACAACCATTAAAAACACTACCCTGAGAGACATCCCAACCCGTCATCCACCCTAGTGAAACCAAAACAATGGGAAAAGTAGCGAAAAAAGCATGCGACCGCAAGCGGCAGGTCCACTTCTCACGTGAGGAACTCACGGTGCTCACAGAGACCCTCCAGGAGAATGCTGCCGTCGTCTTCTCGACGCAAATGACCAGGACGGCACTTGCGAACAAGAAGGCCATATGGGCCCTGGTGGCACAGCGGGTAAGTGCGGTGGGGACCGCACCCCGCAACCCACAGCAATGCAGAAAGCGATGGGACGACTTGCGGATACGCGTACGGAGCATACTATCCGCCAACCGTAACATTGCCACAGCTACCGGGGGAGGATCGGAATCAGCCATCAAGCTGACCCCCTGGGAAGAAATCTGTGCCTCCACCATTGGAATGGAGACCATAGAGGGAGTCGGAGGGATGGAGAAAGGAGTGCAGACATCCGAAGAATCAGGTAGGTGGCCCAAATAAAACTATGCTAAAACCACAATGTTCAATCATGTGAAGTACCATGTGTCCACATAGTGCAACAGAAACACATGTCCAGGAGAACGTCCACTCACATTGGCCTGATAGCGGACATTAAAAGTCAAATTAAATAAATAAATAATTAAAATTCCTAAAAACACCTACACGTGCAGCAGGCACCCCCTAACTGCAGGCTGCAATACAACTGCACCCTCAATCCACACAAAAATGAAACCACCTCCAAGGCCCTGACCCAAATCACCCTCAGGTACCACCCCAATGCATGTGATACATTGCCATTCCAATTTCCACAGACCCATTAATAACGATTGCCCTCCTTTACTCCACCACAGGGTCCGATTCAAACGACGAGCTCCAGGACACCCCTACCAGCACACCTGCAAAGAGGGCCAAGACCAACGGCCAAAGACCCTCCACCTCAGCTGCACGCATCAAGACACGGCAGCAGCACAAATCAAGTGGCAGCACACAGGAGGGGACTTCAACAGGCACCCCAGCAGCCAGCATGGCCACAACACCACCACCACCACAGGCCCCCCCAATGGATGCCACAGAAGGCACTGCTTCTGGTGGCAGCAGCACCATAGGTGACACTGCATTAATGGCAGAATGCTCCGACACAGAAAACGGTGATGTCGATGTACGATCCATCCATGACCTGTCTCAATCCCCCTGTTTGTTTCATCCCGTACAACATGAGGATACCACGCAGGGGCACTCACAAGACGACGACTGGCCATCCCCCACAAGCCCTGTGTCAAGGCAACATGAGGTGATCAGCCCCTCTGTGACACCACCGCAAATGGCCATGGCCCAGCAGAGGCAACAGTCCCTCGACCAGGTGATCATGCAACAGCAGCAACTGGCCACGCTCCTCAAGGACCATGCTGATGAATGTGGGGGTACCAAGGCAGCCATAGAAACATGTACAGAGACACTAAGGGCAGAAATGGAGAGAAGCACCGAGAGCCTGAGAGAACAAATGGAGAGAAGCACCGAGAGCCTGAGAGAACAAATGGAGAGAAGCACCGAGAGCCTGAGAGTACAAATGGAGAGAAGCACCGAGAGCCTGAGGGGGGAACTGCATGAGACGTCCAAAGACGTATGTGCTGAACTTGCCGCTGTGCGCCGTGTGCTCACTGAGCTCTCACAAACCCTTAGGGACATGCATGGACGTGAGCAGGCAGAGACATCATCCGTTGCAAGTTCCGTCCAGGGCAGCCCCCAACGTAGATCTGGGAGGAACCTGCGCTCCACAGGCAGGGGTGCCCCTGATACCCGGAGAGGGGGCTTGCAATAGCGTCTGCCCACTGACAATGAGCATCCTTGGACACTGGTGTTCGGGGGGGAGGTAGGAGGGTGGATGGGGTGTGTTGGGCTTACTTGGGTGGCGGGTCGATGGGGTGTGTAACACAATTTCACATTTGCTATAAATATTTCACAATCATCCAATGAGATGTGTGGACATTGATCTTTGTGTACGAGGCCATCATAGGCGTACAGTTCATATTGTGCATGTTCCAGACATACACAGTGCCACAACTCCCGTGTCCATGTATCAACCACCAGGCGTGAGTGCTAGAAGCATGAATCTATGATAATCTGACGAATTTCACGGCCCTCCTGTGCCTCGCGGACTCCTTGAGGTTCTGCCACATCCCCACCCACATCATGACCATATTCTGGTGCTTGCAGTTCTGCGTCAGGGGGCATGGGCACATTTCTACGTATGCACATGTTGTGTAGCATGACACATGCCATGACCATCTTAACAACCTTCTCATGGCGGTACAGGAGTGCCCCGCCAGACCTTCAGTAGGCTGAATGCCTGTTCTATGACTACACGGGTACGTGAGTGGGCATGGTTGTAGTCCTCCTCATGCTGGTCCTGTGGGTTCCAGAGTGGTGTAAGGAGCCATCTCTTCAGTGGATACCCGGCATCACCTGTATGTGGACAATAAAGGATGTTTGAGGAATGACATTGCTACGTAAGCACCCCCCCCCTTCCTGGCAGGTCATTGCCGCATCACATACCCCACATTATCATGCATGAAATGAGACTCACCGAGTAGCCAGGATCTGTTCCCTGCATGTCGCTCCATGTAGCGTGGTATTGTAGAGTTCCGTAAGACCATGGAATCATGGGTTGATCCAGGAAACCGGGCACAACAATGTGTAATGATCCTGTTTGAGTCACACACCATTTGTACATTAAGAGAATGATATTGTTTTCGGTTGCGGTACTGGGCCTCCATGGCATGTGGGACAACCAATTCCACATGGGTGCAGTCGATGGCACCAATGCAACCCGGTATGCCGGCAAGTGCATGGAATCCCACTTTTGTGTTCCTAATTCCTGGTCCGAGCATGGTAGAGAGATGTAGTCGTCTGCGTGCTTCAGGAGGGCATCGAGCACTTGTAATAGTGTCCGTGACAACAGTGGCTGTGAAATGCCATGCAACTGTCCGACTGTGTGCTGGTAGGTGCCTGTGGCCAGGAAGTGGAGTACAGACACCACCTTCAGTAGGGGTGGGATGGCGGTTGGGCTATCTATCATGCTGACAAGGTCAGCGTGTGTCATGTCCACAATGGCGGTTATGGTGTCCCGGTCCAAACGGTAGAGGGTGTGGATCTGCTCATCAGTGAGGTTGAACGGATGTGCTCGGAGGCGTGGGATTGCGGGCTGCCTGCGTGGTGGTAGTGGCTGTGCTGGTGGGCCTTGCTGGCCCTGCCTTGCCCTCCTCCTCCTCCTGCGTCTCCTCTGTGCGGCCGGTTGTTGTAGTAGTTGGTGTTCGTCTTCTTCTTGAAGTTGGAGTACTTGCAGTGCTATCAGGTCCCCCAGGGCCAACATCGCAAGTCCTGCCGGTAGCATTTTGGAGTGGGTGTGGTTGTGGGAGGGGGTTGGGTGTGCAATTTATGTGTTTCCAAGCTGTATAGCCTCCACCTGTGGTGATTCATTCCACCTGTGCAAGCTGCAATCCCCTTTGGGCGAGCACGTCCCGCACACAACGCTGCAAATCGACGCATGGCATCTTGCTATTACAATCATGTATTTCATCCCGATGGCAGTGAGATCTTGCTTCATATCTCAAATCTGCTATGCTTCCATTGTTTCACATACTATCTTTGCAGTCGGGAACATACTTGTGAAGGGTCCGTGGAATGTAGTACTTGATTAACGGTGGACCCTCATGCAGCGCTGTACCGCGGTTCACCGACGGGCGGGGCGTCCCATTTGTGAGTGTAGCCAGTTGCCATTTTCACACACTGCCGCACTAAATGGATGGATTTGTGATTTCAAGCGGTCACAGATGCCTTTTCGACGTGATGTTGCAAATGAGGAATTCGAAGGACAGCGCTTTCGGTTTCCAGCTAGCGGCGAGGAGACGCCCACAGGTCTGACTGCAGATAGAAAGTTCTATTGTTTAATGTCCTTGGGACAGGGGCCATGCCGAGAATGCAATGATTGATATGAATAGTATGGGATGCGCAATAGCGTAGTGGAGGATAAGGCAGGACGTTCCCAAATACATGTTACTTCACAACACTAGAATTCCGGCCTGGAGCACAGTGGATTTTGCAGACTGCATTTAGCACAGATTCAATGGAAATTTCTAATGTTATGTGAGTAAATAATCAGGCGTTTTTATACCGGGATGAGGGAATGATGTATGGATGCATGGACAGATGATTTAATAGAGAGTCTGCCATGTACATGGCTTTTTGGAATCTATCAACTTCCTCTGCGCTATGTGATGCAGGGCTGCCATAGTGGGACCATCGTCTATCTGCCCTTGTTGAACCCTCCCTGTCTCAACGCGCCTTCAAACACTTGTGTCTATGCACGTTACTAATCCCATCTAATGGATTCTGTTTTAACAGACGCATGCACACAAACACTCGTTTGTAATAGTGTTTTCACCTCGATTTATATGGTTATGATTCGCAAGTGATTATTGGGTGCGAATAATCCTTTTGAGTGGGCTAGCATGCATATGGCTGTGGATTTAGTGTGATCTTTGAAGTGAGTAATTCAAATGGAGTTCAGATGCCCATACTATTCTTTTTCGTTTCATTTGGGTGACAGGTATCTCCTCCCCTTTTGCCGCTGCCATCTGTATGCCACTCCTGCAGATGGCTTTTACTCCCGACACCTGCTGCTTCGTGTTAATCAGTGGAGCACCATTACGATCTTATGGGACGATCGCCAATGGCCCACATGCCCTTACGCAGTACTAGTGGCTAGGAGCAACATTTCGAGCTTTCAGCTGGACTAGTGCCTACCTAATGGGACGGCCCTGCGGTTCTAGGCGCTTCCATGTTGCCTTTTTGAACGTGGATGTAGCCCCTGTGTGCCATGGAGGAACAGGGCGTCACACAAGAAGAAGCTGGTCATTTATTGCGGATGCAGCCCACAATTATGAGATATGATTTGGAGTTCATGACCTAATAGCTGTATGGCCCGGGTGATTTTGTTGTGCATTAAATTTTGATTATGATATTGACCTTGTAGCGTTATTCTTTGCAAGTTATGTAGCATATTCCTATTTGTGGAGCGATGTATTGTGAGGAGATCTGCTTTGGGTTCGGCCTTCTGAGCATAGTTGCGTGGTACTGTACTGGGCGCGTTTGCCTACGAAGGCCAGTAAGGTCAGGGATAGGGGCTGCCATTATGACTGTTTTAATGATGTCATGCTCATGGGAGGGGGATTGGCTTTTGTGTAACAGATGCCGGTCAGCCAGGTGGATTGGTGGAATGATGTGATTTTCAGAATATGGCTGGTCACAGGTGCCTGTGTTTGCGTGCGTTTCTTTGAGGGAGACTGAGGTCATGTCCATTGGAATGGCTTCTGTATTCGTGCCATCTGTGCCCTGCTGCTCCCATTGGCCCCTCTTGAGATGTGCCTGGCTGCTCAGTCACTCTGCCAACTTGTGTGGTACATGCTTATGCTGCTGGTTGGTTTGTTTACTGGCAGGAGTACAGGGCTGGTGCAGTCTCACTCAGGATACTGCTTTGTATGTTGCCTTGCACTGGTGTCAAGCGATGGGGGGCCTGTTTTTGTTTGTCTCAGTTTTCAGTTCATGTTGCTGTACTTGGAGCTTCACATGCCTGTGCTGCATCAGTACGGCAATGGTGCCATGGCTAATATGGATGGCCACTCACAAGGCACTTGGAGCCCCTACATTCATTTGTTCGTTGGCATGCATGGGTGACTTGTACATTTCACTGGTTGCATTGTTTGACTTCATTGCACCTACGAGGAGTTGTGCAATGTGGCCAGGGAGTGGTGTACAGGCACTCAGTAAGGCCTTTTACGGTTGGTTTGCGATGCCGTACTTCTCACCATGGCGGAATGGTACTTTCCGCCATGCTTGATGGCGTTAGGTAAATGTCCGCTAGGGTCAGAATTCCCGTACCGTTGCGCCATGGTGGTAATTACGGTTTCGAAGTGCGCGCGTGCGCGTACTTGGTGCAGTTAGCGTTGGCGTTCACTACGGTGTCGCTAATGGCATCGTACTTTACGGTGACGGGTCATAATCGCAACGGGCGGTATTCGATGGCGGTATTGCATTTCCGCCATCGTTTTTCGATTTCCGCCAGGGTCGTAATGAGGGCCATTGTTCTTCTGCAACAAGAGCATTTGCTACATTGTAAAACAACAAATTCCCAGTACAAGAAACATGCCAATGGAGACATCTTTTGGAGTCCAGCATACTTTACATATCTTTAAAATGTCACTTCCAATTCTTCCATGCTTACCTAGTTGGGCTGCCTCCGTTTTTAGCTACTACTGCAGCAGCTATCAAAATAGTTTGGCTTACCCCTTGTTACCTAGAACGTACAGGAAAACTTGTTGTGCCTTTCCTGTAAATACTCCTATGTATGATTTCCCTCAGCGCTAAAAGGTTGATATGAAGTCTGGACTCTGAGCCCAGTGTCAGCTTACTGAAAGATCTTTCATGTGCGCACTCTATCCTGTAAGGGAGGCGTCTGTCACAACTGTCATCTCCGGCCATGGTTGCCAAAAGGGTTCTCCTCTCATCACATTCTCTCGGCTGGCCCACCACAGGAGATCCTGAGCAACCTTTGTTGGGACCTGAAGAAGGTCCATCATTCTGCCGGAGCATTGGGACCACTGGGTCTGAGAGCCCACTGAAGGGATCTCTCATTCCCATACGGGCTTCTGGCACCAGGAGAATGCAGGATGCATGAGGCAGAGCAACCTTAGGATGTCGGTCAGTAGATGTTGGGCACTCAAATCGGGTGGTGAAGCTTTTCCTGAGGCTGAATCCAGGACCGCTCCAGTAAATTGAAACTTCTATGAAGGTGTCAAGTGGGACTTCTTGAAGTTCAGGGAGAATCCCAGTCATAGAGGAAGTGGCAGGTGCAATTGAGATGACTCTGGGACTGTTCCGGAGAACAAGACCTGATTAACCAGTCACCCAGGTAGGGGTAGATGTGAATCCCCTCCCTCCTTAGACTTGCTGCCACCACTACAATAAGCTTGGTGAAGGCCCTCTGGGCTGAGGTGAGCCCGAATGGTAGAACCCAAAACGGATAATGAGAACTTTCAACCACGAACCTCAGGTACTTTCTGTGCTTCTGATGTATGGGCAAATTAAAGTAAGTGTCACACTCACCTGTGTCTCTGCAGGAGCGATGGATGAGCCTCCTTTGACCCCGAGTTCCCACTTCCCCTGTTTTACCCGGAGGGATACCTTGATTTTTAGTAGGGTGTGTGTGCACTCCATCCTGCATTCCCAGGGGCGCGATTCACTCCTAAGGATGATGCCAATGTTTGTTGGCTGAGTTCTGATGCCACACGCTGTTATATGCCTTCACAGCGAGGCAGAGTGTTCAATGTGCCAGTTTCTTCACTAGCTAGAAATCCTTTCCACAAGTGAACGTTGCGCGGAGGATGTTGAGTGTCCAGAATTGTCCGTAAAGTCTTTATTTGCCAAGGTAATTTTGGGTGAGTAGCACTGCGTGTAGAAGTCAGCCGCTGGTAGGTATGCGCAGCGTCATAGATTCGAGCGCACCTGGTAATGTCTCTCCTTTCCCTTGCAGGTATGGATTATGGAGCACTAGCGCCTCAAGTCTGGGTTCAGTGCCACTGGAGACTCGGTGATCTGGTAAGTATGCACAGAAGCTTTGGTAAGTATGCACCGGGTTATTGAAGAGAGCGCAGTGAATAAAGTCTCCGCATTATTGGAGCGAGCGCTATGAATAATGTTTCTTCTTTCTTTTGCAGCACTTTGAGCGCTCGGACTACGGACCTGGAGGAATCCAGCGTAGCGGAAGATTCAGTGAGTATGCGCAACGTTACTGAAGTGCACGCGCTAACGCAGTTCTTCTTTATGCTTACAGGTGCCTGTGCAGGAGTCCCCTCTTGACTGGAGAAAGCTGCAGCGTGGAGAAAGCACAGGGGTTCCTCTGGAGCAGGTAGGCAGAAGCAGGATGATCCGGAGCAGGTAGGCAGAAGCAGGATGATCCGGAGCAGGTAGGCAGAAGCAGGATGATCCGGAGCAGGTAAGCAGAAGGAGGTTGATCCGGAGCAGGTAAGCAGAAGTAGGATGATCCGGAGCAGGTAAGCAGAAGTAGGTTGATCCGGAGCTCGGCGAGTGTGTTGCTGATGCAGCTTACAGTAAGCAACACGAAGCACTGGAAAAATCTTGGGTGTGGCTTATATAGCCAGCCACACCTGAACACTAGAGAGCTCATGGACAGAAATGCACTTCCTATTTGGCAACAGGAAGCGGTAACCAGGAAGTTATCACAAACACCAGAAATGAATTAAAAGAAGGTATCTGCTATGTTTTTTTTTTGTGTGCCTATGCCAGGCCTGCCAGGCCTCCACCCAGCTTGACCCGACTACATGCCTGGTACCCATGACAGTAAGCATCCAGAAGGTCCAATGACACCAACCAATCCTGGAGTCCAAGGGCCTCTAGGGTCTGCGAAAGAGTTACCATCTTGAACTTGTTCTTCCTGAGGAACCTGTTCCAGCATCTCAAGTCCAAGATGAGTCGCACTCGTCCGTCCTTCTTGGAGATTAGGATATAAGGAGAATACCAACCCTGTTTCTCTTTTTTTTTTTTTTATTGTTTATGGTTTAGAAAAATCTTTACAAAAAAACTTTCACAGTATAATAAAGTATCACAATTCAAAGCACATTATTTACAATATCTGAAAAGATAAAATCACCTGTGTGTAATTAACAGATGAAGACCAACATATTTCTAACAAACAAAATACAGAGACCAAACAAATGCTCAGAAAGGCGAAAACATAACTTTACATACATAAAATACTGCACCCAACAGCGAGCGATACTCTCTCCCAATTGATTTAAATCCAGCTCAATTATTCTTCCAAACCGGCATCAAATGTCATATCCTCTTTAAGAACTTTAAATTTTAAAGACAGAACACAGTCAAGGGGGACTAAGAAATTAATCAAACTAAGGACCAGCTGTTGGCTCAAACCCCACATGCATCTTTCCCATAGCGTTTCTTTCCACGTAGGGGCATCATTATACAAAAATGAGCCAAATGACAGCCTTCTTTGATGCTGAAAAAATGGGCAAAATAAAATTAGGTGTTTCAAGGTTTCTAATTCATTAACTTGAATGCAAAAGCGATAGCTACCACCCAAGTGCTCCGGCACTATATACCCCCAAAATAGTAACCTTTCGTTGGTGATTAGTTGGTTCAAATTAAACCGTAAATATACCTTTCTTGCGATATTACAGGGAAATATTTCTAGATAACGTGCACGATCTCCAAATTTCCTTTTAATTTTCGCATATTCGTAGTACATTTTACTTTTCCATATTCTTTCAACCAGAATGCACCAAAAATACAAATTAAATTTCTTTTTAGATGCTGGAACACCCAATATTAAATCCTCCTTCTTGATCATCGTGTCGTTCAAGATCTTGTCCATTTTCTCTTTAAATTTAAGAATTGAGGGTAGCCGACCTTCTTTAAATAAAACCGCAAGATATTCATATAAGGATTTTTTTGGTGGGGTTAGTATTTTGAAATAGGCCTTCAAACGTCGCCAGTGCCATTTGGCCGACAACGGGAGAATGCCCATTTCATGGCAGATCAGCATGTTTGGGATAGAAAGTGCCGGTCCAAGAACCTGTTTCCACAGCCTACCCTGAACACAGTCAAGAAATTCTTCCATCTTGCATGTGCAGATGTCTAAAATAAACAAAAGTATAGGTTCCACTTTTAAGACGTAGAACTGGATGGTAGGCAGCACTGAGAATTTGCTGTAATGATGATAAACAATCTTCATTTGCGAGGTAAGTGGTTTCAGTTTAATATTGATTATCTCTTTCCATCTCTAACCCAAATATCGTATCTCATTTACTTTGGGTATGAGTGTCTCATTCAGAGACCAGCTAAATTTGGCAGTTTTTTTCTTTCCATCTGCGATTACGATGATGAATGACTTTCCCGGGTTGACTTGAAGATTGTTTTTATAAGAATAGGACTGAAATGACGAGAGTTTGGTCTGCAGACAAAATGGTGTTCGGTCCAAGAACAGGAGGTCGTCGGCAAAGGCCAGACAATTAATAGCCACACTACCCAACTTGACCGGGTATTTCACCACGTCTGCCCATGCTAACTCGAGGTCGGCTAAGTAAAGATTAAAAAGCATAGCTGCCAAGTTACATCCCTGCTTAAGGCCAATTTCCGTGGTTATTTTATCAGTCATGGCCCACTCCTTTGTCAGTCTAATTCTGTATATTGTATTTTGATGGAGGAGAGCAACCCATGTGCTTTCTCCACGCTGCAGCTTTCTCCAGTCAAGAGGGGACTCCTGCACAGGCACCTGTAAGCATAAAGAAGAACTGCGTTAGCGCGTGCACTTCAGTAACTCTGCGCATACTCACTGAATCTTCCGCTTCGCTGGAGTCCTCCAGGTCCGTAGTCCGAGTGCTCGAAGTTCTGCAAAAGAAAGAAGAAACATTATTCATAGTGCTCGCTCCAATAATGCGGAGACTTTATTCACTGCGCTCTCTTCAATAACCCGGCCACCAATTCGATCGGGAAACCATAAGCAGACTTCTTCTCCCAAAGCACTGAACGAATAACCGTATCAAATGCAGAGGTTAAATCTAATGCTGCCATATATATGGGACCAGTCTGCTTGCCTTTAGTTTGAGCATATAGGTGGACTAAAATAGTAGCATTCAACGAGCACCCCAATTGTTTGTGAAAACCCACCTGAAATCTGGGTGAAATATCCTGTTGGTCTATAAAGTCGAGAATGGATTGCCACAACAGATAGGTGAAGATCTTTGCATAGGCATCCATCAAAACGATGGGCCTAAAGATATTTGGGTCGTCCCATCGACCTTTTTTATAAATGGGAATAATGTTTGCCGTACACCAGGAGGGGGGAATGTAGACTAATAAATAAACACTGTCGAATTTGTTCTGCAGAATCTCAGCCCAGAAGATCTGGTCAGACTTGATCAGACAAGGAGGGATGCCATCAGGACCAGGCGCTCGAGAGCTTTTTATCTTCCCAATCGCCCGGATTATGTCATCCAGCACCCACGGGGAGGATCTCAATACCAAACTTTGATAGTTGGGAAGTGCAATGTTGGTAAAACGTCTAGGGCGTGCATATGTATTACAAACAAATGTAGCCCAGGTCGTTGCGGACACAGCTGCTTCCTTCAAGATTTCCCCATTTCCAGTCAAGGCTCTCAACCCTGACCATATTTGACGGGAATCATAGTTTAACAGATGTCGGAGCATTCTCTGGTTGTCAGCCACCACTAAGTCATATTTTAAAACCTTCAGCCTATTACGATAGCTTTGATTAATTTTGGATTTGAGCTGACTGTACCTAACCCAGTCATAATTTGGTGACCCAAGACAACGTATAGCTTGTCGTTTATCTTTGCGGAGATTTACCACAAGTAAGTTATATGTGTGCCGATGGATAGGTAGTGTGGTTCGCTGTTTTGCTGTTAGCATCAAATTACTGACATGAGTCTGAATTCTAGTACAATTTAACCATTCAGCAAGCAGACAGTCAAAGCTGGGTCTTTCGTCAGGAAAACAAATCAGCTTATCGTCCCTTAAACAGGCCATCATTTTATGACATAGTTTGAAATTCCACTTTAGGCTAATGTTAGGGCGGTCAATGATAACCATAGTTAAAACCGGATCACATAAGAAGTACCTAGTACAGATGTTCAAGGTGAGCAGCAAGGCCTTATGGTCCCCCAGGGCAAGATCACATATGGCCAACGTTTCTATACAGGCTAAAAGTGTACTGGAAACAAAGAAATAGTCAATCTGTGAACTTGCCGCTCTGCGAAACCAAGTGTGAGCAAATGGGTCAATATTGGGAGGTACCAATTGGATATCCCAAGAAAGAAAATAATCGACCCACCTCTCCCCATAAGTTCTTGAAGGGGTCACAGAGCGAGTGCCACTATGACTAGGTGTTTCCATACAGGTAGCATTAAAATCTCCACCCAGAATAACCATAATACCAGGGTCTTCAGATATAGCAACTTCAAGAATTCTATCAATCAGATTAATGAGGTCAGGCTGTGTAGTGATAACCTTATTCCAATACAAGCAGATCATCAAAAACCTGCTCCCTACACAACCTTAAGTAGTGAGTTTAACGGCTAGAATAGAATAATTAGCAAAAACTAATTCGGAGGAAATTCGGCTTGCTTTATCTATTAAAACCGCTAGGCCTCCAGATGGACGACCTTGTAAACCTTTGATGGCAAGCTGAACATAAGTAAAGTATCCTGCAATATCAAAATGAACCAGATGCATAGACTCTTGAATTAGCATAATCACAGGGCGCCATTCTGTGTTGAGATGCGAGATCCAAAGCCTGAGATTCTTTAGGCCACAAGCATTCCAAGACAACACAGTGAGCCCCCTCACCTTATTATATTTGTTAGCTGTAGGTTTGAATTACATGTTCTGGGCCATCAAGTCATTAGACTTTGCACCTGAGAAAGCAGCAGCAAAGGTCAGAAACCCTGTTTCTCTCCGCTACAAGTACCAGCACCATTGCACCTTTCTCCAACAGGATGAGAATCTCCTGTTGAAGGAGCAGATCTGGAACCAAGGGAGATCTGTCTTTCGGGGGACAAAGCGGGGGTTTCTTTAAGAATGGGAGGCAGTAACCGTCGGCTACCATTTGTTGCACCCATGCACCCGAAGTTCTGCTTCGCCAACTCTGGCGATGTTGTGACAGTCTGCCTCCAACCACAGACTTGTGGGCAAGTCATTTTCCTGCTCCAGTTGCAACTGATGGTAATTCAGCGGGTGTTGCATGTGGAGTTCTACCCCCCTCTGCCTCTGGGTCCATGAGCAGCCCTTCTCAGATCCCTTTGTGAAAACGGTCCTCTTCCTCTAGAGACGGAACAATAGAAATTAAATGGGTGTCTGTTCCACCCTTGTCCAGAGGACTGCACTGGTTGTCTGTTTGCCGCCCCTAAAGATTTAGCTGCTGCCCTTGAAGCCTGCAGTTTCTCCAAGCTGCTGTCAGGCTTCCCACAAAAAAGATGAGTTCCATCAAAGGGCATGTCCAGCAAACGTGCTTGGACATCCGCCGAAAATCCTGACCTCTTGAGCCATGTCATGCGTCTCAACACAGTACTGGCAGCCATAGATCTACTCCTGGCACCCACAGTATCCAAACTAGACTGTAAAGATTGCCTCTTGGCATCCTTTCCATCTTGGATTAGGTTTAAAAACCCAGGCCGTTTTTCTCCTTCCGGCATGTGGTCTGCTGTAAGGACAGCCACACCCAAAAGGATGTGTGTGTGCTTTGCAAAGGCACTTGTAGCAATGGCCGATTTCAGTGCCATGCGCTGAACATTCTCTTCCCCAATGAATCAACATTCTTATCGTCCTTATCAGCAGGAGATGAAGTGTAAGCTGGAGAACTAGAAGATACTGTTGCCACTTGAACCACAAGGCTTTCTGGTGTTGGATCCCTGCCGAGGAAGGGAGGGTCTATAGAAGCTGTTCTGTACTTCTTTGTCAACAGGACTTATCAGATCTGGCTTCAGCCAATTTCCCATTATGGTCACTCTTAAAGCGGCGTGAAAAGGTAATATAGCTTCCTTTACTGGTCCACTATATAAAATATCAGAAAGGTCATCAGTTTCCACAATTGCAGCGGGGTTTCACCACCCTAGCTATTCAGAAACTTTAGTGATTACTGACCTATAGGTTCGGTACGAGAACTTTTATGTCTCCCCGGGAGTATTGATCGATGACGCCTGCTAGAACGTCTACACCGAACTTCAAGGCCAGGCCAGATTTTGGGACCAATCTTATATAACATCCAGGAGGGGGTATCAAAACTAAACTATGTCTGTGGGAATCATTCCTCTTTTCCCAGGCAGGATAGTAGCCTCTCTACTGCTACAGGGATCAAAGCCTATTGATTTGTTCGTGTCAACAGAGGGGTTGGGGTTGGAGGCTCTATTATTAAGCTTCTGGAATTGTAGGGTTCCCCAATTTGTTTCAATTGAGTCACACCCCACTCCTGACACCACATGTAAGGGAGGCATGGTATCAACAGTAAGACAGACACAAGTGACCACAGTTCAAGGGTATTTATTGAACTTTCACAAGGGTGAGATAAACGCCTATCTAAACCTAAATTTACAAATGGGAGCAAGCTATGACCATCAAATAATAATAAAACAGTCCAAGTGGAGTCTTGTCAAATTAAAATGGCCTATACTAAAAAAAACTATTGCCAATCCTTACTACTAATTTACAAATAATGTGGGGTGATGTTCATGAAAAAGAACTTTTCACAAAATGATAAGTCAGGATGTTCGGGCCGTTGGCCTCCCTTCCCCACGTTTTCAGCACGGAATGCGGCGTCTCACTAGAGCAAAGCACACACCCTGGCTTCTGCAGCACAAGGATACAGTTCAATTTTCATAGTTCAGGACCTTCTGTGTCCAAGCCACTTTGCTTCATGCAAATCTCTTGACTCACAGGGTCTGGTATACAAAAACAACACGAAAACTTTATTTTCCTTTTCCAGTACTCAATTTGGGTGTGCACCCTGGATCCCCCTCAGCCGGACTCAGATCCCTTTCAAACTATGTTCAGATAATTCTTTCTCAGCTGACTCATGGTTCACCCCAGATTCCCCTCAGCCAGGCTAAGATCTCTTTCTTTCACTGGATTAGTCTTGCTCAGTCGGGCTCAGACCAATTGTGATGTACTTTAAACTATCGAAGACTTTCCAATGTGCACAGGGCTTAGCTGGATCCATTGCATGACCACTTCAATCTCAGTATTCCTTTTTCTGACACTCGGCTTCAGTTAGATACCTAACAGAGACTTTCGAAGGAGCACCCACGTGGCGCTGGACCACTCTGTCTATGGTATCTTTTCTTGGCCTCCCAAAGTTCAATTATAAAGTTCAACTACCCCTTTTTGTTTCCACATATATCCACGTCGCTCTTCGCAAACGCCTAACACACTGTTCTCTTTGTACAATATTGCTGCTTGCAACCTTGGTTCAAAACACAAGCTGGTTTAGTTTCAGTCTCTCAGACTCACCAGCTGTGCTGTCTTTGCTGATGCTGCTTTGTTGTAGGAGCCAAGGACAGTTCAGCGTTTGCAATCGCTCCACCCCGCCTTGGATATCGATGCGGGAGAGCCCCGGATACCTCTGACACACTGTGCAGGTTTGATAAGCCTTAGGTCCTTTTCTTTGGTTTCTTACTTTCCAAGGCTCACGAAAGTAGCAGTCTTTAGAGGTCACGGGTACTTCCCTCTTTGCGACTCTCTTTGGTCTTGCCCTCTTTCTCCTTGTATTAAACTGCCATTTTGGAACTGCTGTTTCATAGTGTGGTTTGCCTCGCTCGGAGTGTGCTTTCGCACTCTGCCTTTTATCCGTGTGGGGTGAAGTGTGATGGAAGTCAGGCATGTGTAATAATCCGTAATTGCCTGACCTTGCCTGTCCATGGTGTTGGGACATGTGAGGCATACGGCTCTGGTGTTAGTCCGTTTTCGCTCACGATGAACTGTCTGTGAGAGAGTGTTTGTGTCGGAAAAGGAGAGGGGGTTGAATTCCTAGGTATCCTACCTGGTAGGATGGGGAAAAGGTGTTATTGGAAAGGGGATACTGTGTCTCACTCTCCGGTGTCCCACTTCCACTCCCTGAGGACTCCCCATCCAGGAGATCCTCCCGCATTGGTCCACCCCCAGGAACTGGATCCAAAAGCGATGGCTGTGTCCTGGCCATCTGGATGACAGATCCTAGGGACTAGCAGGTAAGACACCTTCAGGTGGCTCACAGCAGAAATCATCCCATTCTGCAGCAGTCAAAGATTTTTTAGGAAAAGACACTATAAGGAGAGGAGGAAAAAGACGAGGATCTATGGTGTCACTTCTTGCTCTTTTTGTGAGAAGATGACGACAAGCGTTGTGACCTCGATCTCAATCGTCTCCGGTGTTTAGGATGCTTTTCCCTGTAGTTGGAGCACGATTTATATTCGGAAGGGGTAATGGATGAGGATTTTGGGAGAGGGCTTACCTGCTTCAAGCTTCCCCTTCTTTATTGCAAGGTCTTCACTGTCGTGGATTGACAGGACCCACAGTCCATGTGGCCTATCCTCAAACACCACAGACAGACACAGTGCGGGCCTGTAATGGACATTTACGCCCCACAGTCTGCACACCACTTACATCTGGTCTTCGGTGTTGAGGACATGTCGTGTGAATATCGGACTGACTAGTTTCTGAAGTGAAATGCAACCGAAATGTCGCTGAGGTGATCGCTCCGAAGCACACTAGCATGCGGAAAAAGCAGAACTGAGGTAACGGTCACCATGTGTGCTTCATATACCAGAATCGGCGTCACAGCAAGGGAAGCTTTGGAGGCTGTCTAGGGCCATGACTTGACGCGGCACGACGCTCGACCCTATGAAAAAAATTCCTAGGCAGGTGTGGGATGTCTTAACCCATTCATCCAAACCCTGAAACATCACTGTGCATTGCTGGCAGCAGAAACATCATAATCGCCGCCGGAAAGCATGATGCTCGTGTCATGATGCCTACCTCCAAGGAGCAGGTCCGACCCAGCGACCCCAGAGGCAGGCATCATTTCCCCCAGGGGAGTGCCAGCGGGCCCAAGCTGGGGCCCTTTGGACGCAGTCCTGGCGCCTTAGGCGCCAGGCTCATGTTGGACCTCTGTCCGGGCGCCTTAGGCGCCAGGCTCATGAAGCTAGACATGTGTTCAAGTGTTTTAATGTGAACTTACCTGATGCAGACCACGCTGCCACATCCAGGCCCTCTTGAGGCCTGAATGGAACTACTTTACCTGTGAGACTAATTTCCACCCGGTTGTGGTCGGGGAAAGATACATACCTGATCGGAGGAAGGATACACACTTGGGACTTCTTCCAAAGCTATTTAAACCACACCCGATCAGCAACTCACACTTTGCGTTGTTCTGCTCCTCGCAGCTGGACGCTCACTGTGTCAGCTCCTGCTTCTGGACTTCAGCCACGCCTGTCAGCATCCTGGGTCACCTGCAAAGGGAGACAAGAGACCTACCAGCTAATCTGCACCACAGAGACATCACCGACGATCCTGAAAGGGAAGACATCATTTTTAAAAGCATTTCGTTACGATCGCTGCAGCGCTGCATTTCACTCACCTTTCCTGGGTTCCTCCATCTTCAGCAGCGATCATCCGGATACACAGCCACTTCCCAGAGCCTAGAGAAAAAGACAAGAATAAGAGGTGAGAGAAGGAAGGGAATAGGAAAAGCTCAGTTTCCTTCTAAGACTTACCTGTTGGGTTATTCCCATTTCATTTCGGGTCTTGCTGCTTCCAAGCAGGATCCCGGCCCCTATGTGGAAAAAAGATAAAGACATTAGATGAGCGAATGCAAAAACATTACCTGAGCGCTCATCTAGGACTTACCAGATTTTTACTGGAACTGCACGTTTCACTTCGGGTCGGCGCCATATCTCCGGCATTCCGAAACCCGGCCCCTATGGGGAAAAGACATCAACATCAGAGCTTTGTTGCAAGAAGTCTCCAAAGTAATCTTCATTCATCACCTGAAAAAAGACAATGAACATAATTATTTAAAGCTTGAACTTTTGAACTTGCAACAGAACTTTTACAGCGCCTTACCAGTATAATCAAGCTTACCTGAACTCCCATCCAACCTCAATCCAGTGAAGTAACTGGGTTCAAAGCGCCCCTGCGTCAGAAGCAGGATGGAGAGCTCGTCCTTTCAGACCCTGAGGTGGGACTTCACGGGGAATCGTGGAAGGGTATCGTGGAGGGCTGGAAGAGAGTGGGAGGCTTGAGCATAACTGAGTCAGTAGGTAATACTCCCTTTTCACGCACAGCGGAATATTCCTGCGAGCCGGAGAAGCCAGAGTAGAGGGCCCTTCCTGTCCATCTCCAGAGTCCTGCGCTTCACCATTGAAGAAGCATCAGCACTCGAAACCAGACCTGCGCCTCCGTGGGAATCAGGTGAGCATTACAGCTCGCCAGAAATCACCAGAAAGTGTGCAGTGAAAACCTGAAAAATAGGCCATTATCTACTTTTGCCTATTTTATTGGTAACCCAGGAGACCACTGCCAAAACCCATCATTTGGCTGCTCACAGAGCAAAATCATTGCAAAAGAAACAGAGCTGGTTTCAAAAATCTGTTTTTATTTGGTGTCAAATTTGTAGAAATCATGGCTCACAAACCACCCAAAAAGATCCAACCTCCTTGTTGGGTGGTCAACATCATTCTCCCGCAAGAATCTACATAAATAAAAGGTCCACAGAAGTGTATTGATATCTGAACAAAGTCCACTTTTGACGATTGCTTGCTGGAAGAAACCTGTCAAAAATGGGTGTAATACCAGAAGACAACGTTTTAAAACCAGTTTGTGTAAAGTTGTACATTGAGCCCAAACTATGCCAAAGAAAGACTTGCTATCAGAAGCCTAAGAGGTGGACCCAAATTAAATCTATATTCTGAAAAGGCTTGAAGCAAGAAATTGGGTTTCAGAAATAAAAGTTTCCCACACTGTGTTCAAACAAATTCCACACTTCTCCCTGGACAAAGGAGGCTTCCCCCTGCCTTTGCTAAGAGATTGACATGCTGGTGTCAAAAGGAACTGGGAGTGGCACCTTGGCCTATTGCTCTCAGTGCAGACAAAGGAATCCTTGGGCTGAATAGAAAATGCTAATTCGGGTGTGACTGAGAACAAACTGCTAGCAGGAAGGAGAGCCATGTGACCTCTGAGTCAGCCCAGACCTTGCAGGCGGAGAAAAACCATTGTGTGGATTCAGAAAGCACAGCAAACATATGTTTTAGAAAAATGCTTATAACAAATTGCACTGAACTGACAAAAATGGGAAAATTTGAGATTGTTAAAATGAAAAATTTGCTCACAGTTGAAGACTAAGCTGGACTCCATGCGATGTTCTGAGACCAAACCCTGGAATTATTCATATTGTATCCACTGTGTTTATGCTATGAACATAAACAATTACAGAAATGTGCCCAGATGGGGTGTGAATGTATGGATAAAAATTGGTGCAGAAATAATATTGAGAAACCCACCAAAAGCGCAAAAAGTGGTCAGATCTGAACCAAAGCTCTTAGGAAGATGAGAGTTGAACAGAAATGTACCTTAGGCAATCTGTCATGTAATTTATGTAATATTAACAAGTTGTGTATATTGTAAATATGTGTTATGAAACATAAGATATACTGTACAGAGACAAAGGGGAGTGTTTTCCCCCAAGCCATAAAGATGACACAGGATGACACGCTGATCTTTTCTCCAATCAGGGGACAGGAAATCCTCTAACCTTTCAGATCCTTAGAGGGTTGGGCATTGTAGAATCAGCCTCCCCACCCACTTTGGAAATACATAAATAGGGACTGCTGAGAACAGATAGGACACACACTTTTCCACTACTTAACTGATTTCTTGGCGTAGCACCCTGCAAGAAGATGCAGACAGAGCTCCAGACATAGATCCAGAACCAAACTCTAGAACCCAACTCTAGAACTTTGAAGCAGACAGGCCTAACCTAAAAGCTGAACCTTTCTCAGCAGGCCTGCAGAACCTAGCAACCTGATTCTAACCCCTAAACTTCCAAGGGGCATCTCAAAATCCAACAGCCTGGCTGAGCTGTTTTGCTGTTCTGGCCAAGAACCCTGTGCTAGAACCCAGATCCAGAACCAGAGAGCAGAGCTGTAACCCAGAACCCGTCAGATCCATTCCAAGAGGCCGCGCAGACCGCAGTGCCGTGCTGAGACCAGAGTGCCTGAGACCTGTCCGGTGGCGAGAGAGAATCCCAGCCAAACCCTTGACCAGATCTTTGACGAGGCCCACTCCATTCTAAAGCCATAGGAGTGAGTATCTAGTCTAGAACTGTACATAGTCATCTCTTAGTTTAAAGTAATACTATTCCATCCATTTCAATCTGTCCAGAACTGTATTAATGAATCTCTGTTGTCTATCCTTCTTCTTCTCTCCTCCACATAATCCTTGATAATTGTAGTGATAATCATCTTGGCGCTAATATATATTTTCTGTAGAAAGGCAATCGTCTCGTTCAGACAGAAACCATCCGGAGGCGCCTCTGGATAGGTCGCTGGGCTGTCGTGTAGTTTGCGGCTCCATAGACTATCCAGTGTTCAAAAATCTTTGTCCTAAATCTTCAACAGCGCATCTTTCATTTTGAAATCTTGACTTTGTTTCTGAAAAATCTACCTTAATTAAAACCTCTGTAACTTTTGAACCGCATGTCCTAGAAACAAAATTTAAATGTAATTTTAAAGTTTTGCCGTAATCGCGTTTCCCGCACATGGAAAAGTTGCCGCAAATTGCCATTTAGCTCCATTTCACCACTTGTCAAAATAGCTGTTTTTTGTTTCCAAGTGCTGAAATTCGTTTTCAATCGGATAATCATTCATGAATCATTGCTAGTGTTGACTTGAACCAATCCAAAGTAACTCTCACTTATCCTGAATCTCATTTAGTGAATTAAAATCATTTTAGCATACTTTCCCATTCATTGCAATCACATTCAAAAGTATTCTTGACCTATTTTAAAATCATACCTGTTTTCTCTATGCTTGCTGGGGGAACTGGGATTGAACTGCATTATTGATTGTATCCTTGATACCTGTGTGCCCTCATTTCCATCTCTTCATATTGCATAGTGGGGGGAGTGAGTAGTCACAGGGGAAAGAGTGATCATATTGTCTTTTGATTGAAACCATATCAAGTTTATTCTGTGTTGCATTTTCCCATCATTGCATATCCTTGAACCATAAAAGTATTCTCTGTTACCTTATTCTCCTATTCCTACTCCTAACTGATTAAAGAGATTGTTGGTAATGTCATATTACCCATTGCTGATCACCGTTCATATTCATAAGTGTCCTATTCAGATATTGTTCTATTCATATAAGTGTGATAAATATATATATTGTTCAATTCTTCAAAGAAACCTTTTAATTTGCAAAACAAACCTACTTCTTGGCTCAGTGAGGTCGAGGAGATTCAAAGAGAAGGGCGTTATATAAGGGTTCATCATCCAGATGTAAAGAACTTTGACATAAAAATATATAAATAAGGGCATCCATTGGGCATCCCAGACTAGGCATTGACTTAGTTGGAGTGCTGGATTGAAGTCATTTACAGATTGGGGGCTCGTAGCGGGACTTCTGGATTAGATCTACCACTTGTGCAGCTTAATACAGTGTGCTAACTAATAGGATACATAAATACTGGTGGGCTACCACGCTGTGTTATGCTGTAAAAGCTCCCCAAAGGAACACTCTCAGGAAACAGTCTGTTTTGCAAAATAAAATAATAAACTTCTGTAAGTCAGGAAGAAAATCAATTTCCAGGATGGCGACATTGGTAGACATCAAGATAGCTAGAGAGCACCTTTTACATAAGCTATTTGTGAGAGGTGAGTGGACTGAGCAGGACCAGAATGCGTGGTTGCAGGCGATCAAACAACATATGGCCCTGAGTGAACTATATATGGCCCCTAAGGCCAAGGATAAGCACAAGATTGCCAGGGTAGCGGCATATTTATATCTATCTATGGGAGCCATACAAGACAAATGTGCTGAAGGCCAAGATCTGGCAAGTAGGCAACTGATGGCATTAGAGAAGGACCAATCTGATCTGGACTCTTCTGAGCACAGGCTGCAGAGGAGCCAGGAGTCAGAAAACGAAAGTAGGCAGTATCTAATTAAAATAAAAGAGGACATAGGTATCCTGCAACAGGAAACGGCAGACCAGGATACTAGAATTCTGGCCTTGCAGAAGGATTATCAAAAGGTTTGGACTCCCTACTGCAGAGCCAAAAAAAGCTGGAGCAACAACTGGATTTCAATAGGGGTATGCACAGAGCAGGTAGTCACCCTGCAAAGCCACCTGGATAGAGAGAAGGCAGAGTGCAACAAATTATTTCTGAAAGACCTGGACTCCCAGGCAGAATTTGAGGAAGAGCGCCAGAAAGCTGGTGTCCTTCAAAGGCAGAGGGATGACCTGGCGGCACAGAGGCAGGCTGTTGCTCAGGAAAGGGATATCTTAGGCCAGGAAGTCTGTAACTTAAAAGGGAGGCTGGAAGAAAATCACCTGGCACTCCAGGGACTGGGTGACCTCCAAAAAGAGCATCAAAACTTGTTAGAGCACACCAGGAGTGTGGCAGATGCTCTGGCAAGAAAGGAACAGGCCAGTAGGGACGGGACTCAGAAGGTAACCCTCCCGCAGCAAAGACTGGCCCAGTACTCCAGGACCAACCAGGAAGCACAGAGGGAAAACAATGCTCTCTGTCAGCACAATGATAGGCTCCAGCGACAGGTAGACATGCAAGAGAGACTGATAGAATCTAGTAAGGCCTTGATTGAGGAACAGAAAGCTCAGGCTCTTGCATGGCAACAGGGAGCAGGGGCTGATAGAGATGAAGTTCGCTGGGAAAGGGAAACACCTGAGCATAACCTCAGGAACCCTAGTACCAGAGGCCTCCATCTCTCCAAGTCCCTGGACTCTGCCACCCCCATGTCCCCTGGCGCACATGAGCCCAGGGCCACAGGGATGGCAGATTACTATCCAGTCAGAAGTATGGGGCTCATAGGCCAGTACCTCCCAGGAATGGATGGGTGGGCATCTGGGCATGGGCACCCAAGTACAGTGCAATTTAGTGGGGAACCCCAGGAGAGTAGGCCCACTAAGGGCATCCTGAAAACCTCTGCCCAGTTAGGTCAGAGAAGGGGTGGGTGGTACCCATCAAATCCTGGCAGGAGGGAGGAATCTGAAGACTCCTCTGAGCGTCCCAGGACACAAGAGACTAGGTCCCCACATTCTGCCAGCCATTCCCAGGCTCGCAGAATCTGGGAAAACCTGGAAGATCAGACGGGCACCTCTGGAAGCAGTGCCTCTGAGACAGAGGATGAATGGACCAGGGTTACCCGAACCAAGAAGGCCAATGAGGGAAAAAAGGGCCTTGCTTAAGGACCCCTTAAAACAGATTAAGGCAATAAGGAGTGTCATCACGCCTTATCACAAGAACACCAAGTATTCTGTGTGGGAACACTTAGAGCTCTTTGAGCAAATGATGGAGACTTTCCATTTGAAAGACAGCAGTAGCTGCATTCAGTACGTCAAATGGACATTCTCCCCAGAATACTCCAGTTTCTTTGCGGGGCTGGAGGACCAAAATCATTCAAGATGGTCCACATACAGAGCGGCCATCTTAAAGCACTTTTCTGTTCATAGAAATCCCCAAGAGGCTCGCAAGGCAGCCTACAATTTACAATGTGGGGAGGATCAGGCCCCACAAGAATTTGTGCAGGAGTTGAAGCGTGCCTTTGCGCAGACTATCAAAAGGGTGCACACAGACAGTAAAGAATTTGTTAATACGTTTTTCCATGCGCTGCCAAACTACATCATGACCCAGCTAGTGAGAGATTTTCATGAGAAAAGGTCACTAGACTGGGTCATTGAACAGGCCACCCGAATCTATGAGGTGCAGAAGCCCATAGCAAATAAAAATAATGCTCAGAAAAGCCCCAAACCGACCAGCACACCTGCCGCTGTTAAGGTAGCAGAGGTAAAGGTTGCCCCCATTTTAGATTTGGAGATGGGGGGCCTAAAAACCTGCCTGCACAGAATAATTCTAAGCCCAGAAGGCCCTCGGACAGGGAGTCATGGAGGGAGTCCCACAAATGGGGTCCCTCCCTCCCCTGACTATGTAAGTCCCCGCTACAAGGGAAACCGACCCATCCTGGGTTATGTGTGGACTCCTCCAGCCCAAGGGGGGGGATCCAACCAAGCATCTAACCCAGGGAACTTCCCTCCTAATTCCCCCAGGAGTGCAGAAATTCACCAAATCCTGGCCAGAACTTTTTCCCCAGGTATCCACAAGATTTCCAACCCCAAAATCATCCATCATTCCTTCCCTACTTCCCTGAGCCCAGACAACCTAATCCGGGAGAGGGGAGGCCAAGGGTGGAGGGGTACCCAAATCTTCCCAACCCGGGGTACTACCAGAGAAGGGATAGCTACCCTTCCAGGGATCAGCCCAGGGGAGAAAACAGAACCCCGTATCAGCCTGAGCGGGTTTCACAGCTTGAGCGCCAGGTCCAAAATATGGCACACGATCTGGGTCGCATGCTGAGGGCTCAGCAGAACCCTCAGATGAGCATGCCGGCACAGAATGCCCCAAACTCTGGACCTGGTGCTCCAGAACAATGACGGGGCAGCACCCCGATAACTCACCGGTTCCCAGGGAGGAGGCGGAAGGGGGGGTGTAAAGCCTTGGAGGAAGCTTCCTTCCCCACATATAAACAGACCCTGGAAACCCAGGAACCGGAAACAAATCCTCCTACCCCTGAAAGTCTGCCACCCAAGGAGCAGAGAGGGGGTAGGAGAAACAAAGGACCCAAACAGACCCATTTTGAGGAGGAGGTACAGATCTTCTGATTTGAAGGAGAGGGATCCTCAGAGGATCCTGGGAAAAGGATCTTCTCCTTCCGAGATGGGGGAACTCCTCCCAAAGAAAATGGGTCCCAAGGGATTCACATCCAGACTGGGTAGATGTGGGGACTGAGCTAGTGCCGCCCATCATCCCATCCCAGAACCAACAGCATCAGAATCCCCTGGTTCAAACCCATCCTGGTTACTGCCTCCAAAAAGGGGGGGCGGCCCAGAACCGGAACCAGGGGAACTCAAAACTTCTCCCATCTCTAGTGGTCAAATTTTTCTTTCAGATTCCCAAGACTCCCCACAGAATTCTGCACAAATATCTCCTCTTTGTATGTCCAAAACCAAAAAGCTAGCCCACCAGTTATCCAAAAATGTGCACTACCTGTGCCCCCTTGCGGAGAAGGAGGGAAGATGCTATGCCCCGGTTCAAGTACAGGTGCTATTACTGGCACGTCTGGAATTTGGTTGTTCTGGAAGTGAAATTCTACTTGGTCAGATTTTTGTTCAACCAGATGGCATGTGCCGTTTAAACTAACATGGTTGACGCTCTGTTTCAATTTTATGGGTCGGCTAATCTGGGTCCAGAGGACCTTGTTTACACAATCTATTAGGGGTGATAACCTTCTCTGAAGGTAATTCCCTAGTAAACAAGGGGTACCCTCTGGAGTCACTACTATGACCGGGTGTTTCACATTGTGTCAGCCAATTTTAATGTCCAAATCCGCAGTCCCCTCGACGGGAATTTCTTTTCCGTCAAAGTTCTGAAGTTGTCCAGGAAGAGAGGTGAGAGGAATTTGGTATTTCTCCCCCCTTCCTGAATTTAGTTCATCAAAGGCCTTTTTGGACAGAATGGTAGCTTGGGATCCAGTGTCCACCAGACGTGCCAGTAATAGCAGTAGGACAACAGACTGGTGATGGGGGGTCCTCTCTATTTCTGAAAATCAACCTTCCTTCCAGTTTAAGGTGGTATTCCACACTGGAAGGAAACACTCTGAAATTCTTTACCAATCCACAATCAGACATTCCTACTGCTATCGTACAGAAAGATGTGAAATCAGCTCAGAGCCTGGCTGATACTCAGCAAATTGGAGAGCAGTTGTTCATCCCAATTCAGTTAAATGAAGGAAGGACTCTGTTCTCGCCCGAGTGTGTGTGAACAACGGTAAGAGCTTCATCAGTGAAGCCATGTTCCGCCAACTCCCAAAAGATCCAGCCATTCCCACCTTTAGCCTTATAGACAAATGGGAAATGGACCTGGAAACACCCAATTCCAAACATCTCATGTCAAGCAGGTTTATGCTCAAAATCTCCATAGGCAACAAGAGCATAGTCCATAATTGTTGGGTCGTGCGAGACGTCACTGCCGCCTTTTACTTAGGCAGTGATATTCTCAATCGATTTGGCATTAGTTTGGACCTAATAAACTTCAAAGCTTGGTTCTGATTAGCGGATAATCCCATGGGCTTTGATGATCCATAGAAAGCATTTAGGTCAGCTTAATTGCTACCTTATGCAGTTGAAATTCAGATTGGAGAGGAAGCCACCATCCCAGAAAGGACCCGACAATTCTCCCTGGAAGTGAAAGTTAAAAGAGGACAGAAATTGAAAAACTGTCATGATGCCCGCTCCCGGGGAGCCGGTTCAAGCCCTGCGTCCCCGAAAGCAGACATCCAGTCCCTAAGGAAGGACCCAGCAACCCCATATAGGGGCCCTTTGGACAGTGTCCTGGCGCCTATGGCGCCAGTCTCATAAAAGACATCAGTCCTGGCGCCATAGGCGCCAGGCTCATTATGGGAGTGCTTGGGTGCACTTACCTGATGCAGACCATGCTGCAGGATCCCGGCCTCCGTGAGGCCTGAAAGGAACTACTTTCCCTGTGGGACTAATTTACCATCCGAACGTGGTCGGTGAAGGATACATACCTGATTGGAGGAAGGATACATACCTAGAACTTCTTCCAAGGCTATTTAAACCCCACCCGAACAGCCACACGTGCTTTGCGTTGTTCTGCATCTAGCAGCTGGACGCTCACCGTGTCTGCTCCTGCATCCTGACTTCTGCTATGCCTGCCAGCATCCTGGATCACCTGCAAAGGAAGAGAAGAAGAGAACAGAAGAAGGAAAAGTCCTTACCTGCTAAATCCGCATCCCGGAGACATCTCGCCGACAATCCTGAAAAGGAAGACTTAAATTTAAAAGCTCATCGTGTCGATCGCTGCAGCGCCGCATTCCACTCACCTTTACAGGGCGCCTCCATGTTCAGCAGCGATCATCCGGATTCGCAGTCACGCCCCAGCGCCTAGGGAGAAAAAAACCAGAACAAAAGGTGAGAGAGAGAAGGGAGTAAGGAAAGCTAAATCTCCATGTTAAGACTTACCTGTTGATTCATTCCCTCTTCATTTCGGGTCCGCGCCGCATCCTGGCATTTCCGGACCCCGGTCCCTAAGGGGAAAAAAAGAGACATCAGCGTTAATGAGCGAATGAAAAGACATTACCAAAAAACGCTCATTAAAGACTTACCTGATTTCTACAAGGATTTCACCTCTCATCTCGGGTCGGTGCCTGTTCCCCGGCATTCTGTACCCCAGCCCCTATCGGGAAAAAGACACTAGCATTAGTACATTAATGCATGGACACAAGGGGAACCTCTTATCAAAAAAACTTACCTGGAAGCCAAGCAAGTTTGGTTCTCACCAATCCGAAAATCCAGTGAAGTAACTGGATTCCAACGCGCCCCTGCATCAGAAGCAGGATGGAGAGCTCGTCCTTCCAGACCCTAAGGTGAGACGCTACGAGAAATCACAGAAGGGTTTCGAGGAGGGTGAGAGGGGAAAGTGGGAGGCCGATTGCATTACCCCGCAGACAGTTAATCCCCTATTTTCACCTACAGAAGGATACTTCTGCGAGCCAGACAAGCCAGATATGGGGGCCCGGTCCAGTCCGTCTTCCGAACCCTGCGCATCACCTTAGAAGAGGTCACAGCAGCGCAAACCAGGCCAGCGCCTCCGTGGGAGTCAGGTGAGCGTCACAGAACGCGAAGACTTCCTACAAATTCCCACCCAGGTGCTATGGAAAGTTCTGAGACTGATCAGTTGGCCCAATTACTGGGGGAATTACAGGCCGAAGTACATGTCACTCTTAAAGAGACTAATGCCCTCAGGAGGGAATTAATAATATCAAAGGAAAGAACTGATGACCTGGCCAGACAGCTTTTGCAAGGTCAAGCTGGGCAAACTCCTCTACCCGGTTCCGGAGGGAACTCCGCTCCTGTGGTTTCCAGTAACCCTGTCCAGATTAATCTACCTGGAAACATGCCGATGGCCCCACCCGAACGCTTTGCTGGGGACCCCAAACGATTCGCCTTATTCATGAACCAGTGTCATTTGCACTTCCTATGCAGACTTGGGGCCTTCCCTAATGATCAGACCAAGGTAGCCTTTGTATTGTCATATCTCAGCGGCTGCGCTGCCGATTGGTCAGTTCCACTGGTTACTCAAGATGACCCGATTCTCTGTGATTTTCAAAGGTTTCAAGCAAGCATGGAAAGGTTATTTGCTCGACACTCTCAGGGGCAGGCTCTGGATGACGAACTTCAATCCCTGCGACAGGGCAATCAGAACCTCCTATCCTATATTGCAACCTTCAATAGACTAATTGTGGAAACGGGATGGCCAGAGGATAAAAGAGTCACGTTGTTTTATCGAAGCCTCCGTGGAGAACTTAAAGATGTCTTGGCCCAAGTTGTAAATCCGCCCCAAGAATGCACAGAATATATAGACTTAGTGGTCCAATTGGATCACAGACTTCAAAACAGAAAAGCATATCGGTCCAGGTTTGAGACCCGGGTGTTGGTCAAGACCCATGCTAATCCCAAGGGAGTTGATGTCTCTGAGCCTATGCAAATTGGAGGGGTTAAAGGACCCTTAACTCAAAAGGTACGTGAAAGGAGGCGGCAATTAAAATTATGTCTTTATTGTGGGAATTCTGGACACTTTCTACGAGATTGCGCAGCAAAACCGCCCCGAAAGGCGGTAGGAGCCGCTGATAAAAACCATGAAGACTCTGTTTCGGGAAACGACTCCGCCCGACAAGTGTAGGGGTCCGCTTGCTGAGCTTGAAAACTAACTCTCAGACCTCACATCTCATTGTGCCAATGGTTCTCGTAGATCCAGAACAGCCTAAGCGGTTGCATGCAATAAAGGCATACATCGATAGTGGGGCTATTGGAAACTATGTGCATCGTGAATTGGTCTCTAGGATTAACCTCCCTCTCCGTCCTAAAACCAGCAAAGATGTCATCACCACAGTCGATGGAACTGAAATTGCCTCTGGACCGGTAACACATTCCACTACTGAGGTGACTCTTATTGGTCCCGACGGCCATCGGGAGGGTGTTGTGTTTGATGTAATCAAGGCTCCACAGTTTCAGGTTATTCTTGGAATCCCTTGGTTAGAGACACATAATCCTCGAATTGATTGGCGAGCTAAGAGAATAACCTTCCCGGATTGTACACAAACCTGCTACCCAGAAAACCTGAAGATTAATCTAGCATCTGTAACCTCTTCCTCCATGCAACTACCTCCGGAACACCAAGACTTTCAGGACGTCTTCCAAAAGGAACAGGCCAACACGTTACCTCCTCACAGATCGTGCGATTGCCAAATCGATCTGGTGCCCGGTGCACAACCCCCTTGTAGCAGGATTTCTGCCCTTACCGAACCTGAGAATCTGCATTTGAGACAATATTTGTATCAATACCTAGCTAATGGTTTTATTCACCCGTCAAAGTCCCTGGCATCCTCGGCTTTGTTCTTCGTGCCCAAAAAAGAAGGCGACCTTGGAACTTGTATCGATTACCGCGCATTGAACCAGATAACAGTTAAAAACCGTTATCCTCTGCCTCTGATCCCTGAACTCCTTGACCAGGTGAAGGACGCTTGCATATACACCAAGTTAGATCTCCGGGGGGCCTATCATCTGGTACGAGTTAAAGAAGGCAACGAATGGAAAACTGCCTTCCATACTAAATACGGATAATTCGAGTACCAGGTGATGCCTTTCAGAATGTGTAACGCGCCGGCTGCCTTCCAATACTTCATGAATGATGTCCTTCGGGAACTCATCGATGTTTGTGTTGTTGTATATATCAATGACATTCTGGTGTACTCTTCTTCGGAATCTGATCACAGAAAACACGTCAGGGCAGTACTTGAAAAACTGCGCCAACACAAACTATTTGCTAAATTGGAGAAATGTGTTTTCCATACCACAGAAGTCGAGTTTCTAGGTTTCATCCTGACGCCCAAAGGAGTCCGAATGGACTCAAGAAAAGTGGATGCCATCCTCAAATGGCCATCACCTAGCTCTATAAAAGGGGTTCAAAGCATGCTCGGCTTTGCCAATTTCTATCGCAGGTTTATCCCGGAATTTTCACGCGTGGTACAACCCATTACTGCACTCTTGAGGAACAATAAATGTTTTGAATGGTCTGAAGGAGCCGAGCAGGCTTTTCAGGATTTAAAAGCTAAGTTTACCTCTGCACCTATATTGAAACACCCGCGTCCAGATCTCCCTTATGTCGTCGAGACTGACGCATCCAGCCTAGCCATGGGAACTGTCCTGTCCCAAAGAGATCCCGAAACCAACCAACTGCATCCCGTAGCATTTTAGTCCAGAAAATTCTCGGCACCCGAGGTTAATTATGCAATCACGGACAAAGAACTGTTAGCCATTAAGTCCGCTTTTAAAGCCTGGCGGCATTATCTGCTTGGCGCTCGACATACCATCACAGTGATCACTGATCACCGGAATTTACAGTATTTGAAAACCGCCAAGGCTCAGTCATCACGGCAGCTCCGATGGGCTTTGTTTTTCGCTGAATTTGATTTCGTGATTACCTGTCGACCTGGCTGCAAGAATGGCAAAGCAGACGCCTTATCCCGAATTGGAATGGGAGAATCTGATACAAACTCAGAACCAGTACCAATAATTCCTGAACAGAGGATTCTAGGCATGACTTCGTTACAGACGCTTGAAGACATTCAAGCCAGAGTGAAACAACTCCTGGACCCTACAACCTTACAGGAATGGATACAAAAGGGATCAGACTTTACCATAGATAATGGTTTACCTTATTTCCAAGGACGCTTATTCCTGCAACATAAGGAATTACACAAACTAGTTATTTCCGGTTATCATGATACATTAATAGAGGGACACCCCGGTATTGCCAAGACATAGGAAAAGGTGAAACGACAATTTTGGTGGCCCTCTTGGCGAAAAGATGTTAAATCTTTTGTGATGTCCTGTGGTGTTTGCGCCCAAAATAAAAGTCAAAAGAAAAGACCAGCCGGTCTCCTTCAACCTCTAGACATACCACCAGCACCCTGGCACACCCTATCTATGGATTTTATTACGGACCTGCCTCCTTGTTCGGGGTACAATACTATTCTGGTAATTGTGGATTTGTTTTCCAAAATGGCCCACTTTATTCCTTTGAAAGGTTTACCTTCAGCTTCTGTCCTAGCCAAAGAATTCCTCGAAAATGTTGTTCGGCTACATGGATTCCCATCTATACTAATCTCTGACCGGGGAAGCCAATTCATTTCCCACTTCTGGCGCAAATGTTGTCAAATGGCGCAGATCGACGTAAGATTATCGACCAGTCACCACCCTCAGACCGATGGTCAGACCGAGAGGTCAAATCAGACCCTTGAACAGTACTTACGGTGTATGTTACAGCAATCTGAAAGCAACTGCAAAGACATTCTTTGGATAGCCGAATACACATATAATAATTCGGTACACTCTGGAACTGGCCACAGTCCTTTTTATACTTTTTTTGGGCATCACCCTCAAACCTCAAACCTTGACTCACCTCAGAACCGCGGAATGCCTGCAGTAGAACATCTGCATTCTACAATTACCCAAGCCTTCAAAGAGGCAACTACGCATTTACAACAAGCCAAGAGAAAATACAAGGAGAATGCTGATCTACATCGGAGTGAAGCACCTCCGTATCAGATTGGGGATCAAGTGTGGTTAGCTACCAGACATTTACCACTCAAAGGGCCTCGAACTTTTAACCCAAAATATCTGGGACCTTATTCTATTACGGCAATAATTAACCCAGTGGCTGTTAAACTTGATTTACCAGCTAGTATGCGAATTCACCCTGTTTTTCATGTGTCACTTCTGAAACCAGTGGTACCCGGAACCCGACTACTGAAACCTCCAGAACCTATTCTAATAGATGGGGAGCCCGAATTCGAAGTGAAGAACATTTTAGACTCAAAAATGTTTAGGTCAAAACTGTTCTACCTAATTGATTGGAAGGGGTACGGACCTCAGGAGAGGTCGTGGGAACCAGCGACCATGTGCATGCACCTCGATTAGTCAGGAAATTCCACCGACTCTTCCCAGACAAACCAAAACCCCCGGAGGGAACAACCTTGGGAGGGGCCTTGGGGGGGGGAGTGCTGTCATAATGCCTGCTCCCGGGGAGCCGGTTCAAGCCCTGCGTCCCCGAAAGCGGACATCCAGTCCCCAAGGAAGGACCCAGCAACCCCATATAGGGGCCCTTTGGACAGTGTCCTGGCGCCTATGGCGCCAGACTCATAAAAGACATCAGTCCTGGCGCCATAGGCGCCAGGCTCATTATGGGAGTGCTTGGGTGCACTTACCTGATGCAGACCATGCTGCAGGATCCCGGTGTTCCGTGAGGCCTGAAAGGAACTACTTTACCTGTGGGACTAATTTACCATCCGGGCGTGGTCGGGGAAGGATACATACCTGATTGGAGGAAGGATACATACCTGGAACTTCTTCCAAGGCTATTTAAACCCCACCCGAACAGCCACACGTGCTTCGCGTTGTTCTGCATCTAGAAGCTGGACGCTCACCATGTCTGCTCCTGCATCCTGACTTCTGCCACGCCTGCCAGCATCCTGGATCACCAGCAAAGGAAGAGAAGAAGAGAACAGAAGAAGGAAAAGTCCTTACCTGCTAAATCCGCATCCCGGAGACATCTCGCCGACAATCCTGAAAAGGAAGACTTTAATTTAAAAGCTCATCGCGTCGATCGCTGCAGCGCCGCATTCCACTCACCTTTATAGGGCGCCTCCATGTTCAACAGCGATCATCCGGATTCGCAGTCACGCCCCAGCGCCTAGGGAGAAAAAAACCAGAACAAAAGGTGAGAGAGAGAAGGGAATAAGGAAAGCTAAATCTCCATGTTAAGACTTACCTGTTGATTCATTCCCTCTTCATTTCGGGTCCGCGCCGCATCCTGGCATTTCCGGACCCCGGCCCCTAAGGGGAAAAAAAGAGACATCAGCGTTAATGAGCGAATGAAAAGACATTACCAAAAAACGCTCATTAAAGACTTACCTGATTTCTACAAGGATTTCACCTCTCATCTCGGGTCGGTGCCTGTTCCCCGGCATTCCGTACCCCGGCCCCTATGGGGAAAAAGACACTAGCATTAGTACATTAATGAATGGACACAAGGGGAACCTCTTATCAAAAAAACGTACCTGGAAGCCAAGCAAGTTTGGTTCTCACCAATCCGAAAATCCAGTGAAGTAACTGGATACCAACGCGCCCCTGCATCAGAAGCAGGATGGAGAGCTCATCCTTCCAGACCCTAAGGTGAGACGCTACGAGAAATCACAGAAGGGTTTCGAGGAGGGTGAGAGGGGAAAGTGGGAGGCCGATTGCATCACCCCGCAGACAGTTAATCCCCTATTTTCGCCTACAGAAGGATATTTCTGCAAGCCAGACAAGCCAGATTTGGGGGCCCGGTCCAGTCCGTCTTCCGAACCCTGCGCATCACCTTAGAAGAGGTCACAGCAGCGCGAACCAGGCCAGCGCCTCCGTGGGAGTCAGGTGAGCGTCACAAAAACCCTGATGCTTATGTTCATCTCAATGCTTCTCTCCAGCAGCAAGGGTTGGGGGTAAACCCAACACGATTAGTCAATATAGAACATGACACCATTCTAATAGTGGTGGATCACAGCGACTTATAGAGTATCACTCTAGCCGCAGGCACCATTATTGGAATGGCGGTTGATGACCGACATTTCTCCATAGATTTAGGAAATGAACTGTTAGGACCAATCCCCAAAGACTGGTTTGACAGTGATGACAACACAACACCAGACAGGATCTTTACCCGGCTTGGGGGGAACTTCCTGGTGTACACCTCCTGCCCTTATGGTAAGGAAGATGTGACTTGTGACTTCAGGAGGGATGAGATGATTTTTCAGATCCACGAGGGCTGCCTTTCCCACCTGAAGCCACCAGTCCAAATCAGCACTCTGACCAGGGACTTCTCCAGCCAGCTGGAGGAGGTCGCTGAGGTAGCAAAACCAGAGTCTTTCCAGGCTTCAGGCAGATGGTTGAAGAGAGAGTCAACCTAGCTGATGCCTGTGAGACTCTGGAGAAGAAGCAAAAGTTGAAACAAGTTTTCTTGGATTTTCAAGATCTCTTTGCGGTGGACTCATATGACGGTGGTCGCACCAACATCCACACAACAACAATTCCCACGGACCCTGGTATGACTCCAGTGTTTGTGAAGCAATATCGCTTGCCTCTCGCATGAATAGAGCTCCTTACTGAAATCATTAAGCACCTTGAGTCCCATGGGATAATCCGTCCAGTCCACAGCACCTTCAAAAATCCGGTGCTGGGGATATTGAAGCCAAACGGCCAGTGGAGACACTGCGCCGGCCTTAGGGAGCTCAACAAACGGGTCCATACTTCTCGATGGCCCCTTCCCTACAATGACCAAGGGCTGGCCCAGATCCAGAGGTCACAGGTATTCATGGTAATAGACCTGACCAATGGATACTGGACTGTACCTGTCAGTAGGAAGACCAATACAAGCTGGCTTTTACCTTTGGGGGCCAGCAGTACACATGGACCCGGACTCCCTTCGGATACCTCAACTCCGGCAATTAGTTCAACATTTTTCTACATAAGGCCATGCCCGACCTGGGTGAGAGGGGTAACCTGGCTTATGTAGATGATGTCCTCATCAAAAGCTCAACTGTGGAGGAACACATAGCGGAGATCCGTTATGTTCTGACACAGTTGAGGGCCGCCGGAGCAAAACTTTCCTTTCACAAAGCACAGTGGTGTAGAACCCATGTTCATTTCTTGGGGCATGAGATTACTCCTCAGGGTCTCTGTCGCCAGGAAAAGAAAGTGGAAGCACTCCAGAAAATGAAGGATCCCACAACTCTGCGGGAACTAAGGAGCCTCCTTGGACTGACTACTTACAGCAGAAAGTTCATTGAGGGCTACGCAGAGATCACTAGACCCCTGATTCATCTTTTGAAGGGGGGGGTCAAGTGGGAATGGGGTCCAGAACAATCCGAGGCAGTAAGACAACTCAAAAGAAGCCTCTCACAAGTGCCTTGCCTAGCTTACCCTGTCAGAAACAAGGAGTTCTTCTTGGAGACAGGGTTCTCTAACACATGCTTGGCTGCAGTATTATGACAAGGTCAATAAAGCAATCTCCTATGCGAGTAAAACTTTATCCTCTGTGGAGGAAAAATTCAACGATTGTGAGAAGGCACTCCTTACAACGGTGTGGGCATTGAAGAATTACCGCCGGTTTATCCAGGAGGAGCACATCATAGTGGAGACTCCACACCAGCCTCTGATATATCTCCAAAGTGACAGAATCCGGGCCGGAAATGTGAGTAATTCCCGAATTACTTCCTGGATTCCGTCAATGCAAGGCTTTCCTATGGAGGTCAGATATGGCCAAAACAAGAAGAGTCCCCTCGCGCAAGGTCTGGCTGACTTGCATGATTGTGCCAGAGAAAACTGTCTCGAGGACGAAAGTCTAAAAATCAAGGACAACATGGAGGCATACCTTAATTCCCCACACAAATTCTTTGAAGAAGACAAGTGTGAGGGAATGCCCACTGTCTATGTGGATGGATGCTCTTACCATGTTGACAACGGGGAAAAAGAACTGGTGGCCGGCGTAGGGAATGCATGGGTGAATGAGTCCCCAGAACTCTTCGCTGGGTACCAGATTGGTCCCCGAAGTAGTGAAGTGGCAGAGTTGATGGCTGTGCGTCAAGCCATCCTCACTGCTGTCCAACATCAACTCCCCGAACTGGTCATAATCACTGATTCAGATTATGTACGGAACGGGTTCGTGCAGCACCTGGTTAATTGGAAAACCAGAGGCATGTTATGTGCTAATAAACCCTTGAAACATGGGAAGTTAATTCAAAATATTGATGATCTGGTCACCTCGAATGGGATAACCATCTACTGGAAAAAGATCAAGGGTCATTCCAAAGTAGAGAGACCAGACAAAACTGGAAATGACTTAGCTGACCAGCTGGCCAAAACCGGGGCCATCCAAGGGGATCTAATAGAGATCGAGTCCCTGTTGGGGGAAATCCAGGTCACTGCTATCACTAGGTCCCAGACAAATGCTCACAATGATCTCTCAACTCCACAATGGAGAAAGGAGACCCCAGATGCTGATTTGATTACGGCTCAGAAAGGGGATCCAATAATTGGTAAGTTTTATCAACACATTGAGGACCCTGAGAACTTTCCCCTGACGGATACCGATTACATTGGGAAAGAGGACCTCAGAGCGTTGATGAAATGTCCAAAAATGTTCCGAATCCAAGAAGGTTTGTTGGTAAGGAAATCCCTAGCTGGCCATGATCAGTGGGTGGTTCCTACCTCATTCCGAAGCCTGATGTTAAGTCACGCCCATGATGCGGCCACAGCCAGTCACAGGGGGTTTCATACAACACTTGAAATCTTAAGAGAGGTTGCATACTGGCCGCACATGGGGCAAGACCTCAACCAATACTTGAAGGGGTGTCTTGTGTATGCACAATTTCAGCCAACATCCCTCACACACCGTGCGCCTCTCCAAAAGAGGGGGGTGACACTGCCATGGTCAGATTTTCAAGTAGATTTCATTGGGCCCGTGATTCGCTCCTCTAGGGGGAATAAGTACATGTTGACCGTGACATGCTTATTTACTAAATGGGTGGAGTGTCTCCCGGCCCCAAACTGCAAGGCAGAAACAGCAGCTGCCCTGATGATCAACCACATCTTTTCGCGTTTTGGTCTACCCCAAAGGATCGAGTCAGACAGAGGTAGCCATTTCACCAGCGAAGTAATGACAAAAATGTGGGAGATACTTGGGGTTAAAAAGGAGCTACACATTGCTTACTGGCCAGCCTCTAGTGGTGCAGTAAAACGATATAACAAAACCATTGTGAGCATATTAAAAGAATTTGTGGCAGATTCAGGGCCAAGTTGGGATATCCGATTACCTCTTGTCCTAATGGCCATCAGATCTACCCCTTCATCTGCAACTAAAATGTCACAGTTTGAGCTGATGACTGGACGCAGGATGGTGCTTCCCCAGCATCTGCTCTACAGAATCCAAGAGCAGACATTGATCAATGCCTCCACAACTCATGGGTATGTTGAAAATTTAAGAAAACACCTTCAACATGCTTTTTCCTATGCTCAGCGAAATCTAGAAAGATCAGCCGACAGCATGAAGACCCACTATGACTTAAAGATTACCAGGAAAGAATACAATGTAGGAGACCAGGTCTATCTATACAATTTCCAAAGGAACCAGGCCAAACAGCGAACATTTCTGCCTACCTGGAAGGGACCTTTTGAAATTGTAGACAAGATCTCACCAGTCGCCTACAAGATCCGCATCCCCAAAGGCAGTTTGGCAGAAGGGGAAGACAAGTGGGTCCATATTAATCAGCTAAAGTGTTGCCATCCTAGGCACACTCTGCAGCAACTGGAGGAGTCCTCTGGAACCCCAGAGGGGGCCACTCAAGATCCATAAAATTCCGACTCTAAAATATTCCACATATAGTCTATAAAATACAATAATGCAAATGTCTCCTGATTTATAAAATGTATATGTCCGCCCCACTACATTAATAGTGATGGGGAAATGTCTACAAATATGTTTTTTGCTTTGTCATCCTAGGAGAGAGAGAGAGAGAGAGAGAGAGTGAGAGAGAAATAAACCATGGAGAGAGACCAAGGAGGATAACCCGGGGACCAGGAGCAAAGATCCGAGGGGCCCAGAGTATTGCTCAATACTCCCATCAGGACTGGCGAGGAGAACCAAGCGATCCACCCCGATGGAGGAAAAGATGCTGAACTTTGCCATTTGTGGAATCCGGAGAGATGAGGCTGACATCCCAGTCTTGTGAATTTACATTGATGGAAGATCAATGGCCATCGCAAGAGGGGGGCTTGTGGGATGTCGTAACCCACTAATCCAAGCCCTGCAAAATCACTGTGCATTGCTGGCAGCAGAAACATCATAATGGCCGCCGGAAAGCATGATGCTCCCCAGAAATCACCAGAAAGGGCGCAGTGAAAACCTGAAATATAGGCCATTATCTGCTTTTGCCTATGTCAGTGGTAACCCAGGAGACCACTGCCAAAACCCATCATTTGGCTGCTCACAGAGCAAAATCATTGCAAAAGAAACAGAGTGGTTTCAAAAATCTGTTTTTATTTGGTGTCAAATTTGTAGAAATCATGGCTCACAAACCACCCAAAAAGATCCAACCTCCTTGTTGGGTGGTCAACATCATTCTCCCGCAAGAATCTACATAAATATAAGGTCCACAGAAGTGTATTTATATCTGAACAAGTCCACTTTTGAGGATTGCTTGCTGGAAGAAACCTGTCGAAAATGGGTGTAAAACCGTTACTCACCTCCACCAGAAGACAGCGTTTTAAAACCATTTTGTGTAAAGTTGTACATTGAGCCCAAACTATGCCAAAGAAAGACTTTTTATCAGAAGCCTAAGAGTTGGACCCAATTTAAAACTATATTCTCAAAAGGCTTGAAGCAATTAAGTGTTTAATGTATGTGTTAAAAATGTGGGTTATATTATAAGAAAAGACAATTTTTAGACATTGGGTTTCAGAGTTAAAAGTTTCCCACACTGTGTTCAAACAAATTCCACACTTCTCCCTAGACAAAGGAGACTTCCCCCTGCCCTTGGCTAAGAGATTGACAGGCTGGTGTCAAAAGGAACTGGGAGTGGCATCCTGGCCTGTTGCTCTCAGTGCAGACAAAGGAATCCTTGGGCTGAATAGAAAATGCTAATTCGGGTGTGACTGAGAACAAACTGCTAACAGGAAGGAGAGACATGTGACCTCTGAGTCAGCCCAGACCTTGGAGGTGGAGACAAACCATTGTGTGGATTCAGAAAGCACAGCAAACATATGTTTTAGAAAAATGTGTATAACAAATTGCACTGAACTGACAAAAATGGGAAACTTTGAGATTGTTAAAATGAAAAATTTGCTCACAGTTGAAGACTAAGCTGGACTCCATGCGATGTTCTGAGACCAAACCCCGGAATTATTCATATTGTAGCACCTGTGTTTATGCTATGAACATAAAAAATTACAGAAATGTGCCCAGATGGGATGTGAATGCATGGATAAAAATTGGTGCAGAAATAATATTGAGAAGCCCGCCAAAAGCGCAAAAAGTGGTCATTTCTGAACCAAAGCTCTTAGGAAGATGAGAGTTGAACAGAAATGTACCTTAGGCAATCTGTCGTGTAATTTATGTAATATTAACAAGTTGTGTAAATTGTAAATATGTGTTTTATGAAAAATAAGACAGAGACAAAGGGGAGTGTTTTCCCCCAAGCCATCAAGATGACACAGGATGACACGCTGATCCTTTCTCCAATCAGGGGACAGGAAATCCTCTAACCTATCAGATCCTTAGAGGGTTGGGCATTGTAGAACCAGCCTCCCCACCCACTTTGGAAATACATAAAGAGGGACTGCTGTGAACAGATAGGACACACACTTTTCCACTACTCAACTGATTTCTTGGCGTAGCAGCCTGCAAGAAGATCCAGACAGAGCTCCAGACATAGATCCAGAACCAAACTCTAGAACCCAACTCTAGAACTTTGACGCAGACAGGCCTAACCCAAAAGCTGAACCTTTCTCAGCAGGCCTGCAGAACATAGCAACCTGATTCTAACCCCTAAACTTCCAATAGGCATCTCAAAATCCAACAGCCTGGCTAAGCTGTTTTGCTGTTCTGGCCAAGAACCCTGTGCTAGAACCCATATCCAGAACCAGAGAGCAGAGCTGTAACCCAGAACCCCTCAGACCCAGTCCAAGAGGCCGCGCAGACCGCAGTGCCATGCTGAGACCAGAGTGCCTGAGACCTGTCCGGTGGCGAGAGAGAATCCCAGCCAAACCCATGGCCAGATCTTTGACAAGACCCACTCCGTTCTAAAGCCATAGGAGTGAGTATCTAGTTTAAGTCATCTCTTAGTTTAAAGTAATACTATTCCATCAATTTCAATCTGTCCAGAACTGCATTATTGAATCTCTGTTGTCTATCCTAAGTTCTTCTCTCCTCCACATAATCCTTGATAATTGTAGTGATAATCATCTTGGCGTTAATATATATTTTCTGGAGAAAGGCAATCGTCTCGTTCAGACAGAAACCATCCGGAGGCGCCTCTGGATAGGTGGCTAGGCTGTCGTGTAGTTTGCAGCTTCATAGACTCTCTAGTGTTCAGAAATATTTGTCCCAAATCTTCAACAGCGCATCTTTCATTTTGAAATCTTGACTTTGTTCCTGAAACATCTACCTTTATTAAAACCTCTGTAACTTTTGAACCGCAGGTCCCAGAAACAAAATTTAAATGTCATTTTAATTCCTTATATTGTTGCCGTAATCGCATTTCCCGCACGCGGCAAAGTTGCCGCGAATTGCAATTAAGCTCCATTTCAACACTTGTCAAAATAGCTATTTCTTGTATCCAACTACTAAAATTCGTTTTCAATTGGATAATCATTCATGAATCATTGCTAGTGTTGACTTGAACCAATCCAAAGTAACTCTCACTTATCCTGAATCTCCTTTAGTGAATTAAAATCATTTTAGCATACTTTACCATTCATTGCAATCACATTCAAAAGTATTTTTGACCTATTTTAAAATCATACCTGTTTTCTCTACGCTTGCTGGGGGAACTGGGATTGAACTGCATTATTGATTGTATTCTTGAAACCTGTGTGCCCTCATTTCCATCTCTTCATATTGCATAGTGGGGGGAGTGAGTAATCACAGGGGAAAGAGTGATCATATTGTCTTTTGATTGAAACCATATCAAGTTTATTCTGTGTTGCATTTCCCCACAATTGCATTTCCTTGAACCATAAAAGTATTATCTGCTACCTTATTCTCCTATTCCTACTCCTAACTGATTAAATAGATTGTTGATATTGTAATATTACCCATTGCTGATCACCGTTCATATTCATAAGTGTCCTATTCAGATATTGTTCTATTCATAAAAGTGTGATATATATATTGTTCAATTCTTCAAATAAACCTTTTAAACTGCAAAACAAACCTACTTCTTGGCTCAGTGAGGTTGGGGAGATTCAAAGAGAGGGGCGTTATATAAGGGTTCATCATCCAGATTTAAAGAACTTTGCCATAAAAATATATAAATAAGGGCTTCCATTGGGCATCCCAGACTAGGCATTGACTTAGTTGGAATGCTGGATTGAAGTCACTTACACAGGCTGCACGTAGACTATATATATCAAAAATGAGGAATACATAGGAGGTGTAAGGAAGGCATGGTATCAACAGCAGACAAAGACACAAAAGATGCAAGTTTCAAAAACCTTTGTTTTGTGTTTGATACGGTTGAGAGAATTCCTAACTGGCCCTAACTCTAGAATGGGAGTAGTCTCAGCTATTAAACAAATAACAAACACGTCCAAGTCAGACTAGTCAAGATAAAAAGGCCTATACTAAAAAAACAAACCTTGCCCTCCTTCTCAAATGACAAATGTGTAAAGGGAATATAAAACATGCAAACTAGTGCCTTAAAAGAAATGTCAGAATGACTTATGTAACGACTCCCTTCCTCACGTTCAGAAGCACAGGGTCTCGAGAGTTTCTTAAAAGGATAGGTGGATGACACAGCTCTATCGATCTGGCACACTTTGGCTTACTGGTAGAATTCAACAGTTCAGCCTTGGGCTTCAAACTTTTGACAGTTCAACAACTTCCTTAGGCTTCGTCCGCCCTGCCATAAATGCACAGTTCAACTCTTGACTTTTACTTTACCACAATTCAACACAGGCTTCTGTAACGCTCACCTGGTATCCACGGGGATGCCACTCAGCCTGCTTGGACCTCCTACGACCTCAAACCCTTCCCTGGAATCTGTTTGACTGGAGACTGGGCCTGAAACACAGGATTCCGGAGTTTAACTCTATTGCCTCTGGTTGCTTCACCCCCTCTTCCCCTGGGGACCAAACCTTCCCCGATGTCCGCTCCTTACCTTGTTTTCTTGTGTGGCATGCTCTCCGTCCTACCCTCTGGTGCAGGGGCGCATTGATTGATGTGGGCTCTGTGCAGCCTAGTTGCTTCACTGGCGGGGCCCAACGGACTGGGCTTGTTGTAACTCCAGCCAGACCGGTAGGTTGGATGATTCTTAATGAACTGTTCCTTTCTTGTCTATTGTCCCCTTTATAACTTGTCTCTTCTCCCTTAGGTGTTGAATGGGTCGGAGATGGCGTTGTGCTGCTTATGGAAGCCGAGCACTAAGCGGTGAGTGAAAGCGCTATGCACAGCGCTGTTCACTCCTTCTTGTGTTGACCAATGTCTCTCTCTCTGTCCCTTACAGGCGCTGAAATGTCCCAGCGTGGCTGCCATCTGAGAGAATAAGGTGCGATGAGTAAGCGCGATGTTCGGTGCCTTCTTATGCTTTCCGTGCTAACCTGTACTGTCTTTTCCCTTTGCAGGCCGACGGGATGCTCCAGAGCTGAAGTTGCCCTGAGCAGCTCGAGTTCAGGTAAGCGTTTGACTCTTCTTGCCGTTTTCGGGTGAGCTGGGATATGAAGAATGCTTACTAATGCCTTTCCTTTTGTTCGTTATCTTTTCCCAGGATGCGGCGTGCCGAGATGGAGGTGAGACCGCCGTAAAGCTGCCCACTGGACTGGAGGAGCGAAGGATGGAAGCCAGGATACTCCTCAAGGTAAGTAAGAATATTAATGCTGTTCTTGTTCTTGCAGGTGTGCGGGATGCGGAGGAAAGGCGAAGGCCTTCAGAAGACCGATCCGAACACGGTGAGTGTCATGCTGCGGGTGCAGAAGGGCGTTTTTCTCTGCCGGGCGTTGTTTAAATAGCTTCCAGGTATCCCAGGTATCCCTTGGTCGAACTACAACCAAAAGGCTAGACCGCATACTCAGTCTATGGAACTGGGTTATGTGGGGGCATCCATCTTGCCCACAATGCATTACAAGTCCAATGCCAAGTTGTCCTCAAAGTTATGTGTGAGTAGGTCTCTGGTAAAATGGAGAGGCCCTTAAGGTCCATGTGGGGGATCGTGGCCTGGCTCCAGCATGGTGTCCCAGAGGGCTAGGGGCAGGGATCTTGACAGCACTCCCCCCTAAGGCCTCTCTCATGGTAGTTCTCCTGTCTGGCCCTGGTTTGGTTGGATGGTTTTGATGGAACCTTTTGAGTAAGCGAGGCGCATGCATGTTTTCGCAACGTTCCCATGTTCTGTCTTGCGGGCCATACCCTTTCCAGTCCACTAGATAGTATAGATTAGATCTGACATATTTTGAATCCAAAATGTCCTTGACCTCAAACTCTGGCTCTCCATTGATTACTACTGGCTTCGGTGGTGTTGTAACACGGGTTCTAGGTTGAACAGGTTTTAGGAGAGATACGTGGAACACAGGATGAATTTGCATGTTAGATGGTAAGGCTAGTTTGACTGCTATTGGAATTATCACGGAGGTGATGGTGAATGACCCAGGTATCTTGGGCGGAAGGTCCGGATTCTTTTAATGGGCACATGTTTAGATGCCAACCAGATTTCATCCCCAACTTGGTAATTGGGGGCCTTTACTCGGCGTTGGTCAGCAAATTTCTTCTGACGGTTCATAGCTTGGAGTAAGTGTTCAGCTGCCCTTTTAAAGGTTTGAGAAATGGTTGTTTGCAAGGTTTTAATTGCTGGCATTTCCAGGGGCACCTAGCTCGGAAGTGCATGGGTGCCTGCCATATATGGTTTAAAAGGGCGCCTGTCCAGTGCTGGTGTGTAGGGAATTATTATAGGCATATTCAGCTATCCATAACAGGTCTGACCAACTTCCTTCTGCTTGATGTAGCATATAACATAGGAACTGCTCGAGCGTTTGATTTGTTCTCTCTGTTTGACCATCCGTTTGGGGGTGGTGACTGGTGGATAGTCGGATGTCGATTTGGGCCATAGAACAGCACTTCCTCCAGAAGTTGGACACAAATTGAGTACCTTGATCTGAGACCAGTACCGAAGGAAACCTTTGGAGCCGTACGATGCGTTCAAGAAACACATTTGCCAGAGTGGATGCGTTTGGGAGACCCTTAAGAGGAATGAAGTGTGCCATTTTTGAAAACAGGTCCACAACCACAAGAATGGTGTTAAACCCTTGACTGGGTGTTAAGTCAGTAATGAAGTCAAGGGATAGCATATGCCAGGGCGCTGGTGGAATATCCAATGGTTGTAAGAGTCCAGCTGGTTTCTGCTTGGATGATTTGTTTTGTTCACACACTCCACAGGATAGGATGAACTGGATAATGTCTTTACGCCATATGGGCCACCAGTAAATCCGTTTTTTACCGTGGCTAGGGTTTTTGCAATCCCAGGATGGCCCTCGATTAAAGAATCGTGATAACCGGACATGACTTGCTCTTGTAGTTCTTTGTTTGGCAAAAATAAACGGTTCATGAAATAGGGCAACTGGTCCTTTATCGTGTGATGTTCCCCTTGCATACTCCACTCTTGCAATTGCTCGGGACTCATTAAGCTTTGGATTTTTTCATGTAACTCGTTCTGAGTCATGGTTGCTGTGATTCCAAGGACTTTGTCACTTGGAATGATGGCTATTGGGTCCGGGGTCTTGTATCCTTGTTCATCAACACCCATACGGGAAAGAGCATCGACTTTTCCGTTTTTAACTCCTGGTCGAAACGTGATCACGTAATCATATTCAGCGAAGAAAAGGGCCCAGAGTAGTTGTCGTGAAGATTGAGCGTTTGCTGTTTTTAGGTACTGGAGATTTCGATGGACAATTATTACGGTGATTGTGTGTCTGGCACCTAGAAGATAATGCCGCCAGGCCTTAAAGGCTGACTTGATGGCTAGAAGTTCTTTGTCCGTGATAGCGTAAATTGAGCTTGAGTGGTGTGAATTTACGCGACCAGAAGGTAACATGGTGTAATAGACTCGTTTCTGGGTCCTTTTGTGAGAGCACGGCTCCCATAGCCATACTTGGGGCATCTGTCTCTACCACGTACGGGAGGTTTGGGCGAGGATGATGTAGAATCGGGGCAGAAATGAATCTCACCTTAAGTTCCCGGAAGGCTTTTTCTGCTTCTTCTGTCCAGTGAAACATTGTATTGCATTTTCTTAGCAATGATGTGATGGGAGGCACTATTTGTGAGAACCCCAGGATGAATCGGCGGTAGAAGTTTGCGAAACCCAACATGCTCTGGAATCCCTTGAATGTATTTGGCGATGGCCAGTTTAGGATAGCATCTACTTTGTGTACATCCATTCGAATTTCATTTGGGGTGAGAACAAAGCCAAGGAATTCCACCTCGGAGACATGAAATGAGCACTTTTCAAGTTTGTCATAGAGCTGGTGTTGGCAGAGTTTTGCCAGTATGGATCGAATATGCTAGACGTGGTCCTGCTTTGATGCAGAATATACCAGGATATCGTCAATATATACTAGGGCACAGACATCAATTAATTCCCTTAAGACATAATTCATGAAGTATTGAAATGCAGCAGGAGCGTTGCAAAGGCCAAAGGGCATTACTTGATATTCGTACAGGCCATACTTGGTACGAAAGGCGGTTTTCCATTCGTCACCCTTTTTCACTCGAACGAGCTGATACGCTCCTCTAAGAACAATCTTTATGTAGATTTGGGCGTCTTTGACTTGATCAAGCAGTTCGGGAATGAGTGGCAGAGAGTAATTATTTTTTACGGTGATCTGGTTCAGTGCGTGATAGTCGATGCACATTCTCAAGTCCCCTTCCTTCTTCGGCACGAAGAATAGGGGAGAGGCTGCTGGTGACTTTGAGGGATGGATGAATCCGTTTGCCAGGTATTGGTCTAAGTAGGACTTCAGGTGCTGGTTTTCTGGTTCGTGAGTGCGTAGATTCGTCCACAAGGGATCTGTGCGCCGGGTATCAGGTCGATCTGACAATCGTATGGTCTGTGCGACGGTAGGGTATTTGCTTGTTCTTTCTGAAATACATCTTGAAAATCCTGGTATTCACTTGGTAACGTACCGGTTGCCACGGTTCCAAGTGCAGAAGTTCTGGTATCAATTGGCTGTTTCCCTTGGCGATAACAAGTGTGAGCACAGCTTTCGGAAAAGGCCAACTCCTTTGTTCGCCAATCTATTTGAGGATTGTGAGCTACCAACCACAGCATTCCTAAAACCAACCGGAACTGAGGCGCCTTGATGAGGTCGAAGATGATAGATTCCTGGTATCCATCCTGGCATAGAAGGGGTAAGGCTGCAGTGCATTGGGATACTGGACCAGAAGCTATTTCCGTGCCATCAACAGGGGTGACAGTGTCTGTGGTTGACTTAGGGCATAAAGGAAGCCCCATCTTCACTGCGCGATCATGGTCCATATAGTTCCCAACGGCTCCACTGTCTATGTATGCTCTTCCTGCGTGCATCCAAGATGGTTGTTGGTGATTGATCAAGATCACAGACAATGCAAAATGGGAGGTCTGTAGTTCACTTTCTCCGCTCGACAAGTGGACCCCTACACTTGCCGGGCTTGGTAGTTTTACGATTCCTTGTTAGTATCTTCCTTGTCCGTGGCCCCCTACTGTTCTCCTTGGTGGTTTCACTGGACACTCTTTCAGGGATGTAATTTCACCAAAATGCCAGGGGTAGCAGAAGTGATATCACACGACCCTTGACCTCTGATGACATGACAGGAGGTGATGTCATTTGACCCCACCCCAAAGTGATATCGCGGGAAGCGATGGAACTCAACCTTTCACCCCTTGACAAAAAAGGAAGTGGCATCACATAGCATTGTGCCTAGGTACACTACGAAAAATATTTTTACGATATCACTATAATGTGATGTACATTTCATACAAGAATGGATCGCCATGTATGTATCATTAGGATCAGTGTGTATAGACCCATATTACCAAATTACTGTGAATGTAAGCAGACATCCATGGCCAAATGATAATGATGTGTTATTATATAGCACTTATGCTTAAACGCTTTATATAGAAAAAATATACACCCAATATCACCCAACCTGTGTTGGTACTCATTTATCGACCTCAGAAGGCTCAGTTGAGGTGTTTAAGAACAGACTAAATCAGTTACTCACCCCTTTGAAGTGTGCCTTAAATGAACATTTATTGAGTCTAGCAAATATTGTATAGAATTCCAGAAAGACACATTATTTTGTTTTCCTATTCTTTCTTATTTAGGGTCAGTGCTGAAAGTGTTAGACTTGTGGCACCCCTGTTCTTTTTTTCTTCTTTTTTTAGAGGCCTGAACAAGAAAGCCAGCCACTCCAGAAGTAAAGAGCCACATGGTGCTGGCCACAGCCCTGGAGCTTGCATTGCAAAAAAAAAAAAAAAGGACACTTATCTTTTTTCTATTTTTTTTTTTTAGGAGTACCAAGGGAGACCTCAGAGGTCGCAGTTGCGACCTCTGGCGACCCCTAATTGACGTCCCTGCACGCTTTAAGGAAATGGCCTGACTTTCCACAGTACAAACATAACTGCTGCTGTATCCTTTTATTCCTTTCAGCCTTAGTCAAGGGAGACCTGACCCCTCCAATCTGCATTGGTTCCCGAGTCTCTGTTGTTCGAGAAACATTGTCCTTTGACCGCACATACATAGGGCGAGGGTCCGGTCTGGTTCGATCTGCTCTTCGGTCTTGCAACCTTTGATCTAATTGGACAACAAGGTTAATAAATTCTGCACAGTCTTTCGGAGGGTCCACCACTTGTGCGAGAACATCTTTTAGCTCTCCCCGCAGACCGTGATGAAATAACGTGGTTCTCTTCTCCTCCGGCTATTCTGCTTCAACCACGAGTCTGTTGAAGGCGGCTATGTATGTTAATAGGTCTTGGTTCCCTTAACGAAGGGACAAAAGTTAGTTGTCTAAAGCCTGTCCACGAGTACAACGGGCGAATAGTTTCTCCATCTCCTGCTGGAAACCCCTGAAGTCATGTAGCAAAGGATCATCTTGACTGAAAAAGGGTACAGACCAGTCTGCAGCACTGCCGCTCAGATAGGATAGCGCAAAAGCGACCCGTGATTGGTCATTTGGAAAGGCCCCTGGCCTACAAAGGAAATGCAGACGGCATTGGTTCATAAATGTTGCATACTTCTTGGGATCCCCCGTGAATCGCTCGGGTGAGGCCAAAGGAACTGCCCCAGGAAGGGTGATCTGAACAGGGTTGGCTGATGGTACTGGCATTGAAGATACGTTACCCGGTAACTTCCCGTCTGTGACTGGAGGAGTTGCCGGCTTAAGTCATCAGTGCATTCTTTAGCGTTCTTTAGCGAGTATCAACTCTCTCCTCAGGGTGTTGTTCTCCTGCCTGGCTGCATGTACTTTGGCACGTAGCTGCCCCAACATTTGGGCTAACTGGTCGGTTTCTGACGTTTCCATGAGGTACAGGTGGATTATGGTGTGAGGCTTTGCGTTCTGTAACGCTCACCTGGTATCCACGGGGACGCCACTCAGCCTGCATGGACCTGCTTGGACCTCCTCCAACCTCAAACCCTTCCCTGGAATCTGTTCGACTGGAGACTGGGCCTGAAACACAGGATTCCGGAGTTTAACTATTGCCTCTGCTTGCTTGACCCTCTCTTCATTTGGGGACCAAACCTTCCCCAATGTCCTCTCCTCGCCTTGTTTTCTTGTGTGGCGTGCTGTCCATCCTGCCTTTCGGTGCAGGGGCGCGTCGATTGATGTGGGCTCTGTGCAGCCTAGTTGCTTGACTGGCGCGGGCCCAACGGACTGGGCTTGTTGTAACTCCAGCCCGGCTAGTAGGTTGGATGATTTATAACTTGTCTCTTCTCACTTAGGTATTTAAGAGGTCAGAGATGGCGTTGTGCTGCTTATGGAAGCCGAGCACTAAGCGGTGAGTGAAAGCGATATGCGTGGCGCTGTTCACTCTTTCTTGTATTGACCAATGTCTCTCTCTGTGTCCCTTACAGGCGCTGCAATGTCCCCTCATGGCTGCCGGCTGAGAGAATAAGGTGCAGTGAGTAAGCGCGATGTACGGCGCCTTCTTATGCTTTCTGTGCTACCCTGTACTGTCTTTTCCCTTTGCAGGTCGACGAGATCCTCCGGAGCTGAAGTTGCCCGGAGCGGCTCGAGTTCAGGCAAGCGTTTGACTCTTCTTGCAGTTTTCGGGTGAGCTGGGATATCAAGAATGCTTACTAATGTCTTTCCTTTTGTTCGTTATCTTTTCCCAGGATGTGGCGTGCCGAGATGGAGGTGACACCGCCGTAAAGCTGGCCACTGGACTGGAGGAGCGAAGGATGGAAGCCAGAATACTCCTCAAGGTAAGTAAGAATATTAATTCTGTTCTTGTTCTTGCAGGTGCACGGGATGCGGAGGAAAGGCGAAGGCCTTCAGGAGACCGATCCCAAACATAATGAGTGTCACGCTACGGGTGAAGAAAAACGCAAAGCGTGTTTCTCTGCCCGGCGTGGTTTAAATAGCTTCCAGGTATCCCAGTGTGACAAGGCAGTGGAAAGGAAGGAAGATCAGAGTCAGAGCCAGGACAAGACCTCTAGCAAGAAGCCAATCAGACCTTGGGGGATGAGGTCATAATGGAGGGAGGCTACAACCTGGGAAACCTTGGGGGATGAGGTCATAATGGAGGGAGGCTACAACCTGGGAGAGACAGACAATTGGACCAATGGTAATGCTCTAGAACAAGAAAGATTCCAAGGATGTCATACTGATACAGGTCTCTGGGGTTTGTCTTTTGAATTGGAGAGAAGAGTTGGAGGAGGGCCCGGGGCCAGAGGAGGAGGTGGCCTATGAGTGGGCCTATTGACGTCCGACCATAAGGAAACAGTAGTCCAAGTTGCACCCGTTGTGCCCTATCCTGTTGTAACCCATTTATAGAAACTTACTAAGACATTTATCCCCAAAGAAGAAGTTAGCCGTGAGAGAGTTGCTGCTGACGGCCCTAACGGCACTTGAGACCTAACTGCAGTGAATGAGAGGAAGAATGAATGAACAGAGAGGCAGAGGACCATGCTAACAGTTGTCCAGGAAGCCTTCCCAACAAGGGGAGGGGCTGGGCCAAGGAGGCTGGAGTACAACCAACACCAGTGAGGGTGTGGGCTGGAGACCTCCTCTCTGCAGAAGTATAAAGAAATTAATAGAGAGGCTTGAGAGACAATATGAGACTTTAAGGAATTGATGATAAATGATCCCTAGGAAAACAGTTTCCAGAGAATAAAAGGCAATAGAGTCTCATCTCCTGGAGAAGACTCCCGAACACTGTTAGCCTCGACAGAATGATTTGTGAACAGTATCTTCACCTTTTGAGAAAGAAAAGCAAACGGCATGTTGTCCCCCATTTTCCCCAGAATTAAAGAAGCTTGTTGTTTCTGCAAATAAAAGTCAGTAGGTCTAAAGTGTTGAAGGTTGGTCTTCTCATTTCCAAATACCCACACCCAGGTATCCCTGGGTCGAACCACACCCAAAAGGCTAGACTGCATTCTCAGTTTATGGAACTGGGTTATGTGGGGGCATCCATCTTGCCCACAATGAATTACAAGTCCAATGCCAAGTTGTCCTCAAAGTTATGTGTGAGCCTGGCGCCATAGGCACCAGGTCTGACTCCAAGTGGGTCTCTGGTAAAACGGAGAGGCCCTTAAGGTCCATGTGGGGGATTGTGGCCTAGCTCCAGCATAGTGTCCCAGAGGGCTAGGGGCAGGGATCATGACAGCTTCATTCTGCCGGGCTTGAGCCTGTCTTTCTTTTCACAAACTTTTGTAATTTCACATCTCACATGGTTCTCCCTCCGCTGGGCTCAATCCCTCTTTTCTCTTTGTGGGGTTCGCTTCTCCACATTTCGTTTCATACAACCTTCAACTGTCAAAGACTTTCGAAACTGCACGGATTTTAAGTAGACCTCTGCATGACTACTTCGACCTCTCTAAATAATTTGACAATCCTTGTCAACCTGCAACACCAATTCATCTTGGTACTTGAAGTTTCTTGGAATTATAATTTCTTTACTTTGCCCTCTTGGCGTGCTTAAAGTTCATACTTTGCCCTGTTGGCGTATTTAAAATTCATATACTTTGATTTTCACTCAATTAACTTTCATTCAGGAATGTGGTTACTTTCTTGCCTTCGTTTCCCGTTTTATCACAATTTCAAACATTTCACAGAGACTTTCGAATGTGCGATTCCGCCTCGCAGGACCACTATGTTACTTTGTATACTCTCATCACAATTCAGCAATTGTGCTTTCCATTACGTGTTTTATCGGCATATGCGCAACCTTCAATTCTAGTTACAGTTTAATTTGCTTTTAAGACAAACCGGGCCTTTGTTGCCTTTGATAACTCACTGGTCATGTTTTTTGGGTTTCTTTCTTCAACACCTTTCATGTAGCAGTCCAGGCCGTTACCAATACCTCCTCTGCTCCTCCCCGACTCTGTTGTTCACTTGTAGGGAGAATTCTCATTTATGGCTAATTTCCCTCACCTAGTGAGTCCCTCAGCAGCTTTGCTGGATTTCAGGGGTTTATTTTTTTTCCACCTGGTAAGAGTGTGAGCCTTTTTCCCACTCTTACATGTGTTTTGCCATGTGTATTTCTACTGTTTGTGTGATCATAGGTTCTGGAGCTACACCACTCCATGAGCCCCGTGTTTTGTGTGTGTTACACAGCACCTTCAGTGCAGTGACACAGGGTTGTCTTTGAGACTTCCCACTGACTCAATTTTTCTGGGGCTGACTACTGTCCCCTATAAACGTGTAAAGTTTCCATTAACTTTATATAGTCACTTTAAACTACAGACCCAGTACACCCCATTTTACATGAAGTATTGGAAAGGGTAAGTTCCTACCCCTTTTTGTCTGTGTCTCTCTGAGCTTTATTTTGCTCTCTTAACACTAAAACTTGGCTGGTGGTAGTGGTATCTACCCTAACATTTCTACCGCGATTATACTATATAAACGTGGTACTGTTTTAGGCTATTATATTAGCCTCGAACTTAAACCCGCTTGACCAAATACTTTTTATTTTGGCTCTGGTTGGGTTTTATCGCCATTTCTTTTTGTGAAAGTCCTTCTTGTGTTTTACTTTGCGCGGCAAACCAGGTTTGCCTCCTTTGTTCGCCGACCTTTGGCGGGCTTCTGTCCAGAACCCCTCCTTTGGCGTCTGGGTGTCTAGGTGAGCTGAATGTGAGGGAGGGATTTAGTCACCCCCTGCACAGGGTCTCCTTGGAGACGCAAGTCGCACTTTGTGTCGATTGGCTGAGGTGGTTGTCCGGGCCGGACAACCCCCTGTTGAGTGATTGACAGCTCTAGTGGTCCAGATAGCGATCTGAAGAGCCTGTCCTGTTTTAAAGGAGCGCACCTTTTATTCACTGTTGCTTTGCTGCTGCTGGCTTCATCCCTGGGTAGTGCAGATCGCTCCAGACAACCTCCTTCTTGTCCCCACAACAGAAGCTCCAGGAACCGTGAGTCTGCAGGAACTACCAGGAAAAACTGCCGTGGCACCAGCAATTCTTCATAGGAATAAGGTACTGTGTCCAGCTTCGAGGAATTGGGGTGAACCCTTTCTCCTCACCCAAGGCTTGTCCTTGTCTTCCTTCCCTCTTATAACTTTTGCTTCCCTTTCGACAATATCTAAGTACTCCTGGCAATCTTAACTTGTGAACTGTTCTAACCTTGTGATCCTCGACAACAGGGCCCTGTCTCATTTGACACTGGCACAGGCCTATTGACTTTTATCTACTTTTTAAAAAGTGTCTCTTGATTCTATGTGCCTTGACAAAAGTATTACCTATGATTTTTATCCCCAACTCTCTTGTGTTAATTCATGTGCGAAGTGTGATTGACTACGGTAACATTTCTTCTTGCGGGTACGCCTTTTTTTTCGTAAGATCGAACTGTAATTGCTGTCAAAAAGTGATTGCGTAACCCCCAGTAACGGCTTTGTTTCACAACACCGGTCTGTCAAATCCAAAAGTACTTACCTTGAATTGTTCTGCACAAGGGTAATTGGTTGTGTGTAGTGTATTTGAAGTGTGGTTCTAATTTAATAGAAGTGAAGTGTTTTGTGAAAAGATGATCTAAAAATAAATGTACTTTTACTTTTTTAACCAGAAACCTTGAGTCAGTGTTTGCTTGAGTCACAGTAATTGTAGTTCTTTGTGTAATCTCTACCACTGCTCATTTGCTCTTGAGATAAGTCTGGCTGCTCAGCCACTGCTACCACTTTTTCTGTGTAGTACAGGCTTGTACCAAAGGTGAAATTGTACTACCACGTGTAGTCTTAATCTTGTGTAGTGGTCCCTAACGGTACTGCACAGGATTCTGCCTAACATTCACCCGGCAGAGGAGAGGGCCACCTTGAAGCACTTTGAAGGTATATCTTTAATTCTCACTCGATTTCATTCTTGGAACGATTATGGCTTTCTGAAAGTATGAAATACTCACCTGGCTCTCTCTAATTATCCGCAACTGCCGATCAGCCCCTTGGTCTTCCAACTTCGATAGCCTGATTCGTATCAGCCCCGGAAGATCTGCTCCTTCTCGTACCCAGCCTCGCTCAGAGTGTGCCTGTGCGCACCACCTATTATCCTGAGTGTTAACAAGTGGCAGGTGTGTGTAGTTAGGATTACGTGCCTGACTCTGCCTGGTGTCATTAAAGATACAGAGCTATTGCAAGTCACTAGAGGCAATCCTCCTGGGCTCATTCATCATCTTCCTCGGCTCAGTAGTGTTGTCAGTGTGAAGTGGGGAGGAATTATAGGAGCTGTAGTTTCCCGTAAAATAGGTAGGGACAGGAATTAGATGGGCTGTGGAAAAAGGGGGATACCATGTCTCACCATCAGGTGCTTCTACCCCACTTCCCGGCGACCCCTACCCAGGTGATCCTCCCGCGCTTGTCCACCCTGAGGGTCGGGATCCAAAAGCGATGGCCTTTCCCTGGACACCTGAGTATGCGATCCCCGGGAACTAGGTTACGAAATACCCTCTGGTTTTTCAGAGAGGACACAGTCCAGTCGAAGTAGTACTGTTGGGCACCACTGCATAACCAAAGGCGACTTTCCTTTTGCATGCTGTTTCAGAAGTGTTCACAACTACTGCATTCATATAACAAAGAACAAAATGTTGGGAACAAATACTCTAACGCATAAACTACACAGGATTCTTTGAAGCCTTGTTCAAAACTTCCTAAAATAGAGTAACGTATAACAATGGGTTACATTTTTGGTTCACATTTTCACCTTTCTTTTTTAATATACCGCAGTCGGCTCCCAAATCTACCTGTGGCAAAAACAGCCACTGTGTTCAGTGACGCTTGGGCTTAAGACATGTTGGAGCACGGTGGCCTGGGGTTTAAGTGAGAAAATGTGGATGCCCACCGCCAATCACAGAATCCATGATAACCTTGACAGCATGGCCATGTGTTAATAATGACAATGCGGCCGCTGTGTAAACCATCTGTTTTTTATGCCATTGTCTGTAATGTGACATTTCCAAGTATACTAGGTAAGCAACATTGCAAGTCCAAATGTAACTACTACACAATGGAAAAACATTATATCTACTGAACATGTTTGTAAATGGTCAAAAGGGTAAACAGTGGCACCACGCCAAAACAATCACATTTTTTGTTTTCTGTCGAACCACTGGGGCTATGGTTAATGTTTAACTGTTTGGAGCCAGAATGCACTGGCATTGCCAACTAAAACACGAGGGCAGTGTTATTACAAACAAACATTGCTCCTGTGGATACACACGTTTAATTTGTATTCCAGACGCTCTGGATAACATTTTTCCCGTTAGCCAAATCGTCTGCAAATATAACTTTAGTCTTGCATTACCTCCAGGAGCAGAGCTCCCAGTAGATGATTGCAAAAACACAGGAGCACTGGACATTCCAGCAACTCAACTCTCCCGTTTCATTGCGCTTTGACACTGGGCACGGTACAGAAAACTCTTGGCAGCCGCACAAATAAACCATTATGATTTAAGTGACTGCTCTTAAAGACGTTGAAGCCAGAATACGAACCGTTTATGGCATAAAACAAAAGGATGGCACACGTGTGTATCAGTTTTTGATTCATGGCTTCAATAGTACTCCAAAACAGTTTACAATTAAGCTGGGGCATAAAATACTTAAAACTAAACATAGTTCCAGGAACCGTTCCTCTGTCTGCAGAGAGGCAATGTTAGCATTGAAGTTTGCTGAAAGTTAAAGCAGAAAAGAGGAGATCGCTGCGCATTCCCCGGACGGTTTGCGTCGTGTTTATCGTTTCAAACCCGAAATGGTAAACTTTTATAAGGGTAGGTTCGAGCTCGGGAAGGAAAACATTTGCAGGAACCGTTGCAACTTTAACTGGCTTAAGTTTGTACAACTCTCTTGAGAAAGTTCGGCGTGGCACGTAATTGAAAGGTGAGCTTCCCTTCTGGCCCTGAGATTCGTGCAATGCATGCTTGGTCTCATGGCAGGCCTAACAGCAGCGGGGCGTTTAGACTGAATCTGAAAATAAGAAATGTGCTGGTAGATAGAATCTTGCACACATTTGTATACCCGCTGTTTAAATTTAAAGCAGTTACTACGTTCAATGAGGCCTGCTGGGGAGTAAGAGGCATGACACTAGGGAATAGTAAAAGGTTTGCTTCGAAATCACTGTTATCATGTGGAAGGAAGGGCATGGAAGCTGGATTTGTGCCAACTGAAACAAGCATTGGCAATGCCAACAGTTTGGGCTTTTGTCTAGGCATGGGAAAGGCACTTGCCGAGTTGCCGGCCACTGCCGTAGTGGTATTAACTGGCCATTGATGGTAGCAGGTACAAAATGTATGTAGAACAATAACAAGTACCCTTGATTGTGCGCTCCAAAAAGGTTTTATTAATTATCTTCACAGATTTCAATTTTTGCAGTTCAATTTTCTCTTAAGCAATTCCTCTAGTGAACAATTCCTCTATTCTCAATTATTTTCACAGATTGTCAACCCCTCTTTATTTTCACAATCTGTCAATCCCTCATGTGAACCCTCAATTATTTTCACAGTTCCATCTCTCATGTAATTCCTCAATTGTTTCACAGTTTATCCATCCTTCTACACGTGTTTCCCCATCATGTAAGATGGTTCCTCAGGAAGGAGAATTGTCTGTTTGATTTAACATGAGTGTATACCAGAGTTTGTTTTTCTAAAATGTATGATTTACGTGCAAAATTACAGTGCAGAGTATGTGGAAAAAATAAGAGAGACACTCACGTCCTTACTCCTGTATTTAGATTAATCTTTGTCCATTCATCATTCTCTATGTTATCCTATAGTTGGAGTTTGGGTTACTCATCAACGTTGTCATTAATCTGTTTTTCGCTCCTCGTATCTATGAGTGAATATTGACTCTAAGTTTAGTGGATTTGGAGCACCAAATATTTCATAAAGGTTAAGTATAGTATTGCTTCATCTTACCTCTGTGTGCTTTCTTAAACTTCCATGCTGGTTCCACGTGTCAAGTGGACATGATAATCCATTCACTGATTTCAAGATGGCGGTTTATAAGTCCTACGTGGGAACGCAAACGCAATATTGCGTAATGACGTCATCACGTTCAGGGCACCATCTTCTGTTGGAACTATGTATGCTAATAGTTAGAATATTCACATCTAAATCTTATATTTTCATAAAGGTTCTAGCGCCATATTTGAATCTATTTACACTGTAGTGCATGAAAAAATAGTCTAATTTGATTAGAAATATTTGTTTCAATCGCTAAATACTGCTTCTAATTGTCTGTGACGCTTTTTTTGGGGGGATATTATTCTTTCTGTGTGAAAATTGAATTATATTGGATCTGCCATATCTTTTACTAACAAATCTCAATGTGAGTTGCTAGATACTAAAGGAACACATTGGCTATTATCGCTCTGATCTGCCCTCTCGGTTTCTACAATCCATTAACACACAGGTTTCAACTCAAACATTGCGGGCAAAGTTACAAATATACATGGACCATAATTGATACATTATGGTATTTCTTTGTCTAAGTTGTATATACTGGTGCCATTTATATAAAAATGTCCACAACCGTCCAAATTACAAATCCAAATGGCTTCACATTGCCTTAATAGTCTTTCTCTGTTGCCACCTCTGGGTGGCATGTTGAAATTTCCAGTCCAAAGAATGTTATTCGTCAACGTTATCCTATGGATGTTCTAATGCAAAATGCTGTCCAAATGGGTACTTTAAATCCCTATTTTTGATTGTCCTTAAGTGTTCAGAGATCCTTGCCGTCAGGGGTTGTATTGTGCTCCCTATATATAGTTTTGAACATAAACATCTGATTGCGTAGACAACGAAATTCGTATTGCAATTTATGAAGTCTTTAATTCGGTGTTTAAATCCATTTGACCACGTGATTTCTGTTTTGCCATTTTCAGAATATGTGCAGAATGAACATTTGCCGCATTTATAGTTTCCCGTTAGGTTAGTCGACTGCAGCAGTATACTTTTGCCTTTGTTTTTCTTGCTTTCTGTGAAGTGTGAAGGGCACAGTATTTGTTTTAGATTTGTGACTCTTCGAAATGTGATAAACAGAGTTTCATCCAAACGGACTGCTAGGTCTGTATCTAACAATAGCAGGAAACAATGTTTGTTAAGAATTTTACGAAGGTTCATATTTTCTGAACTGTAGATTGTGATAAATCTTAATTTTTGCAGGTGCAAAATGGTCCAAGTGCCTGGCAAATGCCCAATTCTTATACACAAGCCAAAACTGTTGGCTTTGCCAATGCTTGTTTTTAACAGGACTTCAGTGAAGGAAACACATAGTGCTTCTAAATCGAGTGGCTGAAAGGAGACCTGGTTAAAACATGTTCATTACACCAGTATTGCTTTTACAGCTCCAATTAAAGTAATCAACTCCCAGAAGACTGCTTTGAAAAAACACTGGCAGAGACGTGAGTGCAAGGCTTGATGTTAAGGCTTGATTAAAGCAGAGTTCTCACGAGGAGGTGTTTTGGGCCGGCAGGGTCAGGAACTGTGTGGAACGGTCATAGAGATTAGCACGGCCATGGCCAGCCAGTGGAGGGAAAAACTCTGCTTGGAACCCTTTGAGAAAAACACTATATTTATATATGCTTACTATGTAGAGAGATACTTAGAAATTCCATTGTGTGTATTTATATGCAGATGACAATGCACATTTAAACTATACTTTCTCAGCTGGTGCAAGGGGATCTAGGTCACGTGAAATCTGGCCAACCCGTGCTCTTTCTTGCTTGGTTTAGCTACTTAAATTGCTTTCAAGCCTCTTTTTTTAATCTCTTTACAGATTTTGCATTGTGTCACGTAAAGAAAACCGAACCAAACAAAATGTATGAAATACAACAAAATACAAATAAAACCCCACCGGCAATATCAGAGTATCATGACAATCAATACAACATTTGCTAGAGCATTGAAAATGCAGTTTAACAGTAGAAAAAAATAACACAATGTTTGCCATTCCTAAACGCACACTCCCTGGACGTGACTACAACCAAAGAAAACACACCACATACAGACACCCACACACACATTCACACATACTACACACCCAGGCCCCATACAAGCCACTAGATCACAGTGCAACACCAAGCAATTAATGCTAACCGTACAAATTGTGAAAGGCAGCACACAGTTCCAGATAAAGGTCCTCCTGACCATCCTTTCGGAACAAAACTCTCTCAAAGTCTGACAAAACCTGCAAATCATTCAATCAATTCTCCATCAGTGGCTTTTTCCAGGCGTTCCATACCTTTAGAAAGTGCTTCACCGCCACAACAATGCTTTGCCTACCCGTTGCCCATACCGCCTAGCAACCTAGCATCTTGCTTTGCCAGTCAACAAAGTTATTTTCAAAGCCTCTTTTTCTTGCAATTGGTAAGCTGCTGCAAGTATATCTAGATCACATCAGCTCTTTCCCACCCACCTGCTTGGCCTGCGCCTTTCCTTCCTTTCTTAACTCTTACATCAACAATTGTGTCTCTTGTACAAGCGTGGGAAAAAAAGGACAATTCCTCCTCTTGGTACCGGCTCCCTGCATCCAAGGTAGGTCAGCAGCACATGACCTTGCTCCTTTTTTTTCTGGCCAACATCCACTGCTGAACCTGCCTTAATCAGCAGATTCTAACGACAGGTGACGTGACCTTGCTCTTCCTGCCTTCCACTTCTGACCACATCCCCACTTCATTTAAGCAGTCTCCCCCTCGATGTCCTCCACAAAGGATTTATGAAGACCAGGTTGGTGCCCATTTGCACCTGCTCGGGCCTGGCAGGACCAAGGGCCAGTCCAACTGCACCTAACTACAAGTAAAATGTAACCATGTATTCTTTGGGAACCCAGCTCATCCCCCACACTCTCCAGAGACAGCACGGGCAAACAAACGTATCTATACTGCACATCTAACCTGGCCAACCATTTCCCTAGGTCACTGCTCACTATTCTCCCTTGCACCGTATTCATGCTTTAATGTTGATTAACGCCCACTCTGCTGTCATACATGTGGTAGACATTTCGGACTTGACCACCACCAATAAACTCAATGCTATCTTCATTATGAAAACCTGGCAACACCAACCTCCTCCCACATCTTTGATGCCCTCGCCCCACCCTGATGCAGCATTCAACATGTGGACCACCCAGGGAAAACAGGAGGAGTGGCAGCATCCACAAAATTGACAGGCCTTGTATGGTACACAGTGGACCATTCGATTCAATGGAACCTCTCACTTGCCAATTCTTTCTATCAAAGAAGGACTCAGCCACTTTCCACTTCATCTGCAGACCACCTCCGAATTATGGGATTGTGCTGAGATTATAAACTTCGTTCCAACAGCTTCAGTCTCTTATGCAACCACCATCTTCCTTAGAGACTTCAACCTGCCCGGCACCAAAATGATTAAAAACACCAGAGTTGCATTCCTTTCCCTGGCAGAATCGCTGGACATAACCCAACGCGTTCTAGCCCCCATAAACATTAGGGGTAATAACCTATATCTCATTTTATCCCACCTGCTAAAATGCATGAACCCCACCCAACACCATCGAAACAACAGAGTATGCAACCCCCCCCATTCTCCTTATCATACTCCCCAACAACTGTCAGGATAAATGCGCTGTGATGGCTTGTTGCTTCTTCAACAACCTTCAAGTCGAGGCACTGGAGGACAGTTCCTACAATTTCTTCACCTCTATGAACGTCGCTGAACTGTTAGAAACTTCATGCCAAACCTCAAACCAAGTTGTCAGATTTCGCTCCAGAAAAAGTGGGTGATGCAGTACCGCCCCAGGTGTACTCAAGAACGCTCTTAAAGTTCTTGGAAATGCTGATGCAGGACCCCCAAACCAGAGAACCATCTATCCCTCAAGAAATTACATTCCAAAAAGGGGATACTGATATCTGACGCCAATGCTACTTATACCATGTGGAACTCTGCAAACTTAAATAACTTGCACTACCATTGGGAGCTTAACTACCTTGTTTTATCTCTATCTGTCTTGGAAACACAGATCTTACAGAGTTAAGCAGTAAGCAGCAGGCTTTGACAGGTGGATCTGGCCAGGGTGCAAGGCATGCTGCATGCCTTGAGCAGCAAATGTGAGCGAAAAGTAGTCCCAACCTGCAAATGGCCCAGAGCAACTTGTGCAAAAGGAACATCCTGCTGATACCAGTGATCAGGCTGGACACAAGCTTTAAGGTTACTCGGACAGCGGACTGTTGATGGTGGGAATACCAGAACCACCTCAAGGGCCTTTGCTAGTGCCAATCAAGGAAGGCCACACGCTACAACCACATATCTGGAATGTGGGTAGCATACCAGGTAATGTATATAAGGGCCATAGGCAACAGAGGGGCAGAGCTCACCCAGTCACTGGAGCCTTCACTGGTTTTGATAACTATTTTGTAAACCCTATACTATGACCGAGTTTTACTGGGGCGTACTGGGTTCTGTGAAGGCATCATGAAGAAGGACACAGACGAGACTTAAAATTTAAACAAAAGATATTTATTAACTGAAATGTCAGGATGGTTGAAGGCCTAACTTGTCCTATGCTAAGGTGGCATTTCCCTGAATAAAACGCCAATCAAGGAAGGCCACGCACTACAATCGCATATCCTGGAATGTGGGTAGCCTACCAGGTAATGTATATAAGGGCCATAGGCAACAGATGGGCAGAGCTCGCCCAGTCGCTGGAGCCATCGCTGGTTTTGATAACGATTTTGTAAACCCTATCCTATGACTGAGTTTTACTGGGGCGTACTGCGTTCTGTGAAGGCATCATGAAGAAGGACACAGACAAGAGACTTAAAATTTAAACAAAAGATATTTATTAATTGAAATGTCAGGATGGTTGAAGGCCTAACTTGCCCTCTGCTAAGGTGGCATTTCCCTACCTGAATAAAACTAAGGGAAGTCTGAGTCAAAGAGTTCAATTTAAGGGGGGGGGTGCTGTCGAGCAGCAAAGAAGAATGGCTGCCTAAACGTGAGCTACCGCTCCGATACAATCTGTCTGTTCAATAAATCCTGTTTTGTGCCTGCATCTCGAATGATTAATGTGTACAGTGGTGGCGGAAGATCTGGGTCACTGGCGGACCAGGGATAGTGGCTCCCTGCGGCCGGAATATGAAGATTTAGCATACTGAAGAGTGAGCAGTGTGAAGCGGGAGTAAGCGCTGACTGCTGAATCAGGTGAAACGCAGTGCAACATCTACTACGTCCCAGGGATCTGGTGGCCAATAGGGGGAGGGCCCCGCTTGGCATGCAGACCTGAACCGGAATCCTATACCCTGAAGGCTGGTGAAGACAGAAACAGACCGTGGAGGCGCCGGACAGAGTCCACTGCCTCTCACATCGGGAGACCGTCTCCCTCTGCTGCAATCGGAGTTCCTGAGGTTGGAGGCCCCGCCTGGAGCTGGGCATTTGCTGAAGCTCCCTGGGCTCTACACTTATCCTGATACGCATCGCAGAACCAGAGTGATCTGAAGACCCGCCAGCTAAGGGGACCCCACGTGACCCGGCTGGGAGGCCACCCCAAGGTGGGACCCAACGGGGAGCAGTCCCCACTTGGACCTGCCGTTCCACGCCAGGGAGCTTCGCAAAGCGGCACTGCACTGTGTCCCTATCCGAGACAGCCTGCTAACGGGCTGGTGGACTGGCGCTGGGCTGACGATCCCCGATCCCCACTATGTGGAGGTGATTGGAACTGGCGGCAGCAGTAGAATTAAACAGACTGGTTAGCCCTGCTATGGGACAGCAGGGAGGCGGAACACACTGTAACAGTTGAGTGAGGTTGTGGCTCAGTTGCTGACTATAGGTGACAAATACCCAGCAGGCCCACCGACTTGGGAGGAGGCTAAGGCGCATCAGACAACACATCCTGGACATAGCTGCTTATTACAGGACATATCATTGCAGTGCCTATGCCCAGTAATTGGATTGGTGTGGGCAGACATTGCGGGAAGGCAAAACAACATCCAATAGCCCCGCTGGTGATTGAAGGGTGGTGGATAGGGGAGCAACATGACTAAAGGGGATGGAAAGAAACGAGGCCCCATGAACTCATTCACCCACAATCAGGCCTCGACAGCGGCAATGGCAGCCCCGGAGCAGGGGGAGGACCCCGAATGCCACGGCCAGTGCAACCCAAGAGGACCAACTACTGGTGGCAATGCAAAGTGGCTTGATGGCCATCAATGTAAAGCTGGATGACATTGTCGCAAACATTGTGTCTCTCAAATCCAACCTTGATATTGATATTTTATTTCTATCGCGCTCGTACACAAGTGTTTCAGAGCACGAAAAGAGAGTGGTCATATCAATGAAGCCGAGACCAGAATCAGCGAAGTAGTGGACAATGTGGGGCGACACGATCGTGACATTGCAACATTGAAAGTGGAGCTCGCCAAGACGCAACAGAAGTGCGATGACCTGGAATCACATTAAAGACGCAATAACTTGCACATAGTTGGAGTTCCTGAAGCAGCATGTAAGGGACCAATGGAACCATTCCTCGAGAATCTCAAGTTTTATTTGATGCAGAACAATTCTCCCCTCATTTTCTAGTTGAGCATGCTTAAATTCAATTCTTAAACCAGGAGCCCCTCTGCGCACTATCATAGCAACATTGCTTAGTTATAGGGACAGGTTTGTGTCCTGAAGCTGTCCAGGGAGCGTGGGATGCTTGCTACATATTTATCCTGTATATTATGTTGAGAAAGTGTTTCGGGTCACATATACTTTAGAACGTTTTGACAGGATCAAACGCATCTGCTGATTGAGTCAATGTTCATAGAGATTGAGGGCACACCCAGGGACATTTTAAAGTGTATTTCAGTTTGAAAGCTAAGCTACCTACAAGAGAGCAGATGTAATGTTGAAAGCAGCCCTGCTGCTTGGTTGGATGGCTGTACACGCATTGGGTTATGTAGTTGGCACATTGCAGAATCATCAATGTATCAAAACGTTTTGGGTTAGGACAGTTGAAACGTTAAAATGGGAAACTGCCCCTTCTGGATTTGATTAACAGGACACTGGTATATTAATGCGTGGGGGTTTAGGATATTGCCACGGTGTACAAATCCTCTAGTTACTGGTTATGGGAGCCGCCACCATGTTGAATGTTTGAGATGTGTTTTTAGGGGGCGTCGTGCATAGGCTGACTTGTTTTGCACGCTTGACAATTGGCATTCGCTTGTACTTGCGATTGCTGTTGGCTAGGAAGTGCTTAAAGCAATTGTTATAGACTGATACGCTAGCTACTCGCTTTAGCAGTTTCAGGGGATGACCCCCGGAATAAAAGGAGGAAAGTGTTCTATAAGTTGGAACCCAGGAGGGGGTGGTATGGTGGTAATAAGCTTGATGGGACCAGAAGGTGGAAGCCTGTTTAAGATGTGTTAGCGCGTTTCTGACTAGTATGCATGTGGCGTGCATAGCAGTATGGTGGTGGTAGTGTCTTATTCAGGAGGTGTTTAGTGAATGTAAAATGGGGTTGACCTGTGGTTACTGTCCAGCTACTATGCTTTTGCGTGGTTAATGACGCGAATGCTCACTGCTAACTGGGATACATTTTAATCAGTAGAGGCACATGGTGAATAATCAAAACCTATTGCAAAGGCTTGCTCAGCTATAACGGAAATGTTTCTTACTGTGCCACTGTCTAGTGATAATTTGTGCTGTTTCTAACTGAGGAGTCACCTTTATGCTTGAGAACCATCTTGACACTTTTAATATACGCATTAGTTTAGACATTCGTAGAGTAGCATTGTGGTGCCTGAGCCGATTTACGGTTTGTTCTGATAGGTGGATCTGCTCTTCTTTGCCAACTTTCCTTTTCCAAGTAACCAATTTGTCACTTTTCAGAGATGAATCCAAATGGGTGGGAACACTTGGACCTCTTCTATAATGCATTGGCTGTTGTCCATGGTTGTCATTTGAGTTTGCGACTTAATTCCCTGTCAAGTTATCCAGAAAATTGTTTGAGAATAGGGTTAAAGGGGGATGTCTATCAACTTGGTGTTACTTCCTGCGTTTATTGACTCTCAACCCCATCCCCCTTGCCATATTCTTCTGAAATGACGACAGCTGCTGTCATACATCAGCTATGCTCTCAAGACTTCACCATAGGTCCGGGTTCCACTGCCCAGGGGTACAAATTGCAAGCTACGTGAAGTCACCTTCCACCCAAATTCTACTTGCAGCACATTTTGGGTCTTCCAGTGGCCAATCGCGGCTTTGTAGACTGCAGTGAGGTGACTTCTGTGAAGTGACCATTCCATTTGTTTCTCGCTTAGAATACTTCTGTCAATTGGCACTGCCCCACGTTTGTAGGTGGCACGGGGGACTGCAGAGTACATTATGGTTTAACCAATTGCCATCTCTTGTCTTGTATCATTGTAGCGGCATGACGTTGGTACTAGCTGGTGACTTATTTAATGTTGTCCGTTATTGTGTTCATGCCAGATTCTTTCTGGTGTTTCAATGGATGATACTAGCCATTCCTGATTGGGAAGCTGGAAGGGCGGAGTCTGCCCTCCGACATTCTGCATCATCCCGGTTGTAGCTACATGCATGCGTTCATGGTTTTTCTACGGCTGTTAAAGCAGTACAGACGCGTTTCACAATGGAACCTAGCATGTGGCTTAGTGTACCAGTTTCACTGCAAGGAGAGCAGAATTACTTTAATCGATGTATCTTTTTTTAACCTCGATCCAAAAGGTGATTTCATGTACTTTGTAACTATTTGAGAATAGGGTTAAAGGGGGATGTCTTCCAACTTGGTGTTCATTCCTGGATCGCCCAACCTCCATCACTCCTTTCCTGGGCAAACTCCTGGAAAAGCTGGCCATCTCCCAGCTTAATCTGCACACTGAATCTGTTGGTTGTCTCCATAACCATCAGTCTGGCTTCAGAGCTGCCAGAAGCATGGAACCTGCTTTCCTGAACATCCATTAAGACCTGCTCTCCAACCTCACTTCGAACACCCCCTGTGTCATCACCTTACTTGATCTCTCTTCTGCCTTTGACACGGTCAACCATGCCATTCTGGTCAACCCTTTCTGTGATAACTTGGGTATCACTGATCAGGCCCTGGATTGGCTAACCTCTTTCCTTTCTGATCGCCCCTCCCAGGTACAACTTGGGTCCTTCCTCTCCTCTATCTCTACCTGTGGTGTTCCCCAGGGGGTCTAACCTGTCTCCCTGGCTGTTCAGGCAATACCTGGCACTTCTTGCCCACCGTATTGCAGCTCTCTGCCCCAACTTTCAGTGCTATGCAGATGACAATCAACTCATTTCCAGGCTCCCTTCCGCCTATTCTTCTTCTTTCATCTCGGACTGTCTTCTATCCAGGAGTGGTGTGCCGCCAATGATCTGTCTCAATGCCATTAAGACCAAGATTCGCCTCATCGGAATACCTGCTCCCTCCTTTCCTGTCACTCTCTGGCCACCCTCCCTTGGCCCTATTCCTGCTCCCTCCTGTGAGGCTAAAAACCTGAGGGTCATCTTCGACTCCACACTTTCCATCTCTCCTCACATCTCTGATGTCTCTAAGAAGTCACACTACCAGCTGCACCTTCTCATGTATTCTTCCTTTCCTCTCCTTCCCCCAGAAGCCCACTGTCTCCAGAGCTCTGGTTCTCTCTAGGCTGGACTACTGCAACAGCCTCTTTCTAAATCTGCCTGCTTCTACTCTCTGCCCTTTGCAACTCATTCAGAACAGGACTGCAAGACGTGTCCTTGGCCTCAAGCCCAGGGATCGTATCCCTCCAGGACTGAAATCTATGCACTGGCTCCCATTGGCTGCGAGGATTAAGTTCAAAACCCTCTGTATTGTCCGCAAGGCCTTCTGGGGCATGGGGCCTCAATACCTCCAACTCTCTCTTCCTAAATATCTTCCTTCTCGAGGTCTTCGCTCATCTGCCTCCAACTCCCTCAGGGTCAGTCGCTTCTCCAAGCAACAAGTTGGTGGTAGATCTCTTTCTTCGGCTGGGCCTCCAACTCGAACAGCTTCCCTGCCTCCCTGAAACTTGAGGAGAACCATCCGGAAGCACCTCAAAACCTTCCTCTTTGCTTCTGCTTTCTCTCCTCCTCTTCCCTGTTGAACTCATGGCTGAAACTGCACTGGTCTCCTGGCTACCCTCGGATCTCGGGCCCAGGTCACCTCCCCCACCAGTTGCACACCTGCACTGCCTCCCTGGCAACCCCCGCTCTTGGGGATTGTCTTCTGTATCCCATTAGTCCCCTACCAGCACTTGATACCTGATGTCTGCACTTACCCTTGCACTTGCACTTGCCACCAGATGACCGCACTTCTTACTTATTTAGTCTATTTATTTTTACTGTCGATCCCATGTACTGCACTTCCTCCTTCCCCAGAACTTGCACGATCTCAATGTCACCTGGCCTAGTAAAATCATTGTCTGTGTTTCATCTGTTCCCCTCCCTTGCCTCATCGCCCCTTGAAACACTTATGTATAGATGCGTTATAAATGCCATATGATATCCTGATTCTGCGGCAGGAATACAGGCCCTGAGAAGATCCTATGACCCGGTAAAGAGGTTCCTGAGGGCTAGACTTGTCCATTATAAGCTGATGTTTCTGTGAAATTGTGTATCCAGCATGGTGGAAGGGCATATTTCTTTGAAAATCCTGTGGATGCACTTGCTTATGTGGAGGCCTCGATCCCGCTGCCAATGCCAGAACAGGGGACGGACTCAAATCGAGCTCCGAGAGACGATGCCAGACCGAATGACATGGAGGTCTGATTTGGAGGCTCTGATTGGCTGTGATTGGACATTGTTGACTATGCAGGCACAAGATATAGTTGAATAAGTCAGGGTGCTAGACCACCTGGCCGGCCTATGCAGGCTGTGACTGCTCGAGGTGCACCCCATAAAATTGCCATGGTTATTTGGAGACTGCATCATCAAGTTGGGGTGGATGGTGATGTAGGGTTGTGGGGGAGGGAAATGTTTGGGGAATGCCAGGGTATTAGTTTGGGGACCCTAGACAGACAGGTGGGGGAGGGGGTGGAGTTGTTCATGATTACAAAAGGGGAACATTGTCAAGTTCGGGCAGATGATGCAGGAGGGGGAAGTCGTGGGAAGTTCATGATAGAGGGAAAAATGGAGGAAGGGGGACCTCTGATTGACGAATGGGAGGGATCCATTTGGGGACTGGAAAGGAGGGGTGTTATATAAAAGTTGGCAGACAGGAGGACAGGCAGAAATGGCATTGGGAGGTGATCATTGAGATACAGGCGTGCATGCATAGAAAATATGCTGAACAAGGGACAAATGGGTGAACCAATAGCCCTTATATCATGGAACGTACGAGACCTTAACAACCCCGTCAAGGCCAGAAAGTGCTACCCTATCTTGAGAGACACTCTCCCAAAGCTGTGATGCTACAAGAGACACACACTCTGGGCTCCACACACAACAGGTTTGCACCTAAATGGGGACGACAGAAATATCATACCTCCTATTCGAAACAAGCAAGAGGAGTACTTATTCTATACCTACATCACTACCTTTTCCGGCAGAGGACATTCAAGTAGACCCTGAAGGAAGATATGTTATTGTTGCTGGGGTAAACACAGGAGAAAAAATGGTGTTGGTAAATACATATGGTCCGAATATCGACAATCTCAGTTTTTACACTCATCTCTCTAAACTGTTGGGGAAAAAGGTCAATATCCCTGTGGTATGGGGTGGAGATTTTAATACAATCCAGATGTAACGAAGTATAGATCTAGTACTAGACAACAGGGGATCACTGCAGAGACTCGGATGATTAGGCAAATAATGATTCAACATGGGCTGGTGGATATATGGAAGGAGGAACATCCGACAACTGCAGTGTACACATACTACCCAACTATTCATGACACACTGTCACGTATTGACATCTGGTTGGTGTCAGCAACATGGTCGCACAGGCTGCGCGGCAGCAATATCTATCTTGCCGCGTACCCTGTCAGACCATTCCCTGGTGGTGGTATCCTTGTCACTGAGCAAGGTATCTAGACCTCGGCCGATGTGTAGGATGTCACTGACGGCACTATTAGATGCTGCATTGGTGTCAACCCTGCGTGAAGAAATAGAAGTTTTTTTTTACAACAAATGAAGGGTTGGTCCAGCGCTGCACAACAGTATGGGAGACATTTAAAGTATGGATGTGGGGAACAGCGATCTCAGTCACTTCTGCAATACTGAAAAACACCAGGCGGGAACTGGGAGAGGTAGAGCAGCCTGTTGCGGGAAACATTCCTTGAAACGAATGGCAGAATGAGCCACTGGACACCATCCGACGTATCCTGTTAGGTTTGCTGGCTCTGGGGGTGCTAGCGTTCGCCTGTTAGGGTGCTGTCCAGGAGGAGCCGCATGGCGGTCCAAAAATGGCGTCTCGAACCAGTCGGAGGAGTGAGGAGCAAGTTGGGATCGTACGCGGCTCCGACTGATGTCCCGGTCGGAGCCACTTTGGATGCAGTGAGAGCACCTGGGAAGCTGGCTGGTGTGGAGCGGCATTTGCCGGGCGGTGCTCAACGTGTGTGGGAGGGAGCCGTGTGCCCTACACTGGGCCGAGCCCGGCCCCGCTGGCTGCTGTCTACCTGGAATGCTGCAGGAACCGCTGGAGCAGCGGAAAGCCTGACAGGTGCCTCCTGCCTGCAGGGGGCAGAGTTTATGGAACTGAGGAGAGAGCGAGCAGTGGAGGGGTGCCCCCCCCCGGAGCGAGGAGCAGGCAGCGGTGAAAACATCCAAGTTAACAGCAGGTACCACATCTCCCCCACGCCCCTTTTTTCGGACGAACAACCTCGGCTGGCCCTTGTAGGGGGCTGATGGGGCAGGAACAACAGGAGAACTGCACTGCATGTTGGGAAGACCAGCAAGTGACGTGATGGTGGCCCGGGAGGAAGAAGCAAGCGCAGGAGAACAGGCACCCATTTTCATATAACAGTTGCCTCCCTGAGCTACGGCACCTACCTAATTAGCCAAGCATGGTGTGCTTTCACAGCCAATGAGTCCACCGGCATAGCTGCGCCTGACCAGTTGAGCAAAGGGGAGCCTGATGGTGGTGAGGGGCGCAGGGTGTTCTTAGGCCACGCTGTGGCCACAAGCAATCTAAAGGTTAGCCCGTGGCATTGCAGCCCAGTTGCCCCGGCGTCTTCATTTGGGAGGGGGCCACCCTCAACGGCTGGGACACATTCGACATCTCAACTACAGTCAGCCTCGGGAGAAGCTTGGGAAAAGTGAGGGCGTACTGGGTGGGCTTGTGGGTTCCGAGCCCACATCTTGAGGGTGCCCCTGAAGCGCACTCACCCACAGGCGGTCCAACTCCCATCCAGGAAAGGTGGACCAGATCGTTCAGGCACTCAGCTGTCCAGATTTCCGGGCCCCATGTCGTATACAATGTCTAAAGACGCAAAGAGTGGCAAACAGGGGGACATATCCACTATGCTGCAGAAGGTGGACAGGAAGAAGCGTACGGAGATGGTGACAGCCCAGGTACACAGCACAGAACCTCTGCCTGCCATGTTCGCGCAGGTGTCCACAAAATCTGACCTGCAGGACTTGCTGGCCAAAATCTGCAAGGAGATTCATAAGAGCACAGCGGAACTCTCGCATAAAATCCTGGCACTCGATACTAGAGTCGCTGAAGCAGAGCACAGGGTGTCAGAGGTGGAGGACACACTATGCGAGCAATTATATGCGGTGGAAGAATGTTCCAATCGCCTAGTGTCTCTTAAGGTGCGTTGCGCGGCCTTGGAGGACAAGGAGGAGGGCAGGGCAAATTGCTCCAGCAGGAACAATATTCACATCCGTGGTGTCTCTGCCGCAGTGAGGGACGAGGAACTGCCAGCTTTCGTGGCCGACTTATTTCACTTCATCCTCAAAACACAGATGGAACAGGACATACAACTGGACAGGAGACACCGCACCAGATCCCACATTGCCTCGAATCATGACAGGTACGCAGATGTTCTAGCTCGGGTCCACTACTTTCAACTAAAGGAGCGCAAAATGGCAGCTGCTTGACCCACGCCAACTATCACCTTTCGCAACATGTTTCATTCTTTGTACCAAGACCTGGCAGCTACAACCCTAATGAAACGCAAAGCACTGCGACCACTGTCTGAATAGCTGTGCACAAAGGAGATACCTTATCGGCGGGGCTTCCCCACTGCCCTGCATTTCACTCATCAGGGGAGGCGATGGCTAGTGCGCTCCCTGGCAGAGGCGGAGGGGTTGTTAAGCCTGGTGGGACTGGAGGGGAGAATTCCGGGGGGGGACCTGACGGAGAGGCAAAGCCAGCATCTCTGCAGAAAAGGCGTAAGGTGGGCATAGGGAGGTGACTGAGAGGTCCAACTAGGAAGACTTGAGGATGCTGTGTTCGGGGGGCATTGGGTGCTGGGTCCTTGCGGAGGCCCTCAGAGCTGGGGCTGTAGCAGTACAGGAGGGGGTGGGGGGACAGGAAGCCCCAATATTGGAAGTACAGCAGTGAGCTGGGGTATGGTGGTAGGGGAGCTGAAGGGCGCTACTGGAAGATGAGGATTCTTCTCCACCCTACAAGTCGGCCCCTCAACAATTTTCCTAATGTTAGGTAGATGCTCAAGTTGGAGCTCGTTCAGGGGTAGGGGGTGGGAGGTTGGTGGGGGAGTGTTGAGTTCTAAAATGTTGGTTGTGAGACAGACATTATTATTAAGGTGGTGTGAGGGATATGACACGTGGAATAGGATGGAGGGGTGGCGACCTAAAATCAGGGTTCCGTGGTGGCTGAGGTAGCAATGACTGATGGGGACGAGGACACCATAGCAATTGGTATGTGGAACGTTCAAGGCCTGAACTACCCGGTCAAAAGAAAATCAATTCTGAGCAAATTGAGGGATATGTCACTGTCTATTGTATTTCTGTAGGAAACTCACCTACTGGTTCAAGACGAGGCGCTCATGAAAAACAGGGAGTTCCCACATCAGTACTTTGACTCGGGTGGAGAGAAAAAGAGGGGGTTGGCCATCCCAATGAGCGGACTAATCCCAATCACAAAAATCAATGTTCTTTCTCCGAGACCCACAGGGGAGATATCTTTGTGTTAAGGGTCTGTTGTGGGACCGAGCATTCACCTTGGTGTCCCTGTACGCCCTGAATGCAGGACAAGATAGTTTTCCTGGAAAGTCTCCAATCCAAGATATTGCCATTCGCCGAGGGACAGATACTTTTGGGGGTGATTTTAACCTGGTTTCGAAACCCAAAGTGGATAAAACACTCCTACCTACCAGGCTGGACTTCAAACACTCCACAGCATTTTGCCTTTTCCTCCGAGAACTGGGTCTGGTGGACACATGGAGGTTGGGTCATGGGGATGTTAGGGATTTCTCCTTCTACTCACATGTCCACAGGGGTTTCTCAAGATTGGATCTAGTACTGATAGCTAGTACATTGTACCCATGTTTCCGGGAGGCTGGCATAGGTACATGCACGCTATCCAACCATGCACCAGTATCAGTGACTTTAGCAATCACGGATAGACCCACAAGGGCCAGGGGTCCATGGAAATTATATGAGCCAGTGCTTAGGGATCCCGTCCTGGTCAGGGAGATAGGGGAAGTACTTTCTAACTATTTCAAGGAAAATCTGGCCCTTCGCAAGAAATAGTGTGGGATGCTATGAAGGCGGTGGTAAGGGGGGAACTTATTATCGGGACTGCAGCATATACTAGAGCAAGGAAATGAGCCTGTCATAGGTTAGAGAAGGAAGTTACCCAAGCAGAGCAGGAGCACCAGAGGTCGGGGTCATGTAGAGCAATGCGTGCGCTGAGAGGGGCGCAGAGCAACTGGAATCGCATGTGGCAGATAGAATAGCCCAAGCAATAATGAAAACTAGGCAATTTTATTATCCAAAATGGAACCGGGCCAATCGGCTACTAGTGGCCAAGCTGTGTGAACTCCAGACCAGGAACTCGATTCAGGCCCTACGGGATGAACAAGGGAAGCTGCAGCGGGATGAACCAGCCAAAGTGGGAATTTTGGAGGCACATTTCTCTGCAGTATTAAGGGAGAACACCCCCTGGAGGTGGCCCAAGCATGCTAACTGAGGAAAGCACACCTGCCTTGTCTAACACGGGAGGATGGAGAGGTCCTTGAGGCACCAATAGCACCTAGGGAAGTGGAGTGGGCTATAGAATCACTGAAAAACAAAGCCCCAGGCCCTGATGGCTTTACGGCCCCCTTATTCAAGAAGTTTAGCAGTTTTCTGGTCCCCCCGCTGGTAGGATTGTTCAACTCCTTTATGACTTCGGGCGGATTGTTCAACTCCTTTATGACTTCTGGCGGGGTCACCCCATCCATGGGCGCCTCAGCGACCGTCCTGCTCCCGAAACCAGGGAAGGACCCGACCATGTGCGCCTTGTATCTCCCTATCACACTAACTAGTGTGGATTCCAAGCTTTTTCCAAAATACTGGCCCGTAGAATGATGGGGGTCTTACCCGGTTTCATAGATGGGGACTAAACGGGATTCTTCTCAGGTCGGGGAGCGCAGGACAACGTGAGGCGTACACTGGGATTGTTGGAGATGGGAGTGAGTTCGGGCCTGGACTTGGGTATAAATGCTCTGGATGCCCACAAAGCCTTTGACAGAGTTGACTGGGGTTAACTGAGGAGGGTCCTGGAAAGCTTTGGGTTTGGGCCTGGTTTCATTAGCTGGGTCATGGCGATTTATCAAAATCAATCCACACAAATCCGGGTGAATGGGAGCACATTGTCCATTCTGACCATAACTAGAGGTACAGGCATGGTTGCCCGCTTTCCCCGCTGATCTTCGCTTTATGCATGGAGCCATTCACCAGTCGCATTAGGTCTGCAGGGGCAATTGAGGGCGTGCGGGAGGGGGCCACAGATTATAAGGTGTCCCTCTATGCGAATGACATCCTGCTTATGCTGAGCAACCCTTTCTCCACCCTGGCAGCGGTGCTAGTTGAGTTGGACGAGTTTGGCCGGGCCTCTGGTTTTAGGGTGAACAATGGCAAGTCACATGGCCTGGATGTGTCTCTTAGACCCAGGGACAGAGAGTCTATAGGAGTGCTTGCCCCCATTCAGTGGAGATGGGACACTATCCCTTACCTGGGGGTTTGGATCCTGAGGAAGGTGTCAGAGGTGTATCAAACCAACTTTCCCCTGCTTTTTACGGAATTGATCAGGGATTTGGGGAGGTGTGGACATGAAGAGATTTCCTGGTTTGGCGGCATTGCAGAAGTTAAAATAAATTTCATCCCACGCTTGCTTTACCCGAGTTCAGCACTGGCGGCGAGGATTCCGGACTCAGACCTTCGCACTCTACAGGGAAAGATTCTCGGCTGACTCTGGGGGAACGAACGAGATAGGATATCCAAGAGAGTCTTGCAAAGCCAGCAAGGGTGGGGGAATTGGGAGTCCCGGACGTGTTTCGTTATAACCTCGCAGCTCAGCTCACACGCTTTCACATGGGACACACACACACATCACCGCCAAAGTGGAAACTCATCGAACCGGCCTAGTTATTGGTTGATCTGGCTCGGTTGCCTTACATGTAGGGGAGACACTTGGGGCAGGAGTATCACAAGGGTCAGCTATGTCCTCTTCTTCAAATGAAGTTTCGGTCTCAAAACCCTACCCCTCCTCCTCACCTCTGTCTTTTCTCCTGGTTTTCTTTTCTTCCTTGTTTCCTGGTTTCTCCTTTTTTTTATGAAGGTATGGACGGCCACGAAAGGACGACACCGTGACACCGTATAGGTAAGGCGGTGAAAGATCTTCCGTGACCGTCGGATCAGGGGAAAAAGCCCAAGGCACAAAAAACCCCTATAAGATGATTTCAGGCTGTGATCCGTTAGCAGGCTGGGTCGGCACACAGGAAGGATAAATGTCCACAGAAACGGAAGGCGAAGGCAGTCCAATGAGCAGGCAAGGTCGGTACACAGGAAGATGAAAAGTTCACAAAAAACGGGAGGCAGAGGCAGTCCAATAAGCAGGCAAGGTCGGTACACAGGAAGATGAAATGTTCACAAAAATGGGAGGCAGAGGCAGTCCAATAAGCAGGCAAGGTCGGTACACAGGAAGATGAAATGTTCACAAAAAACGGGAGGCAGAGGCAGTCCAATAAGCAGGCAAGGTCGGTACACAGGAAGATGAAATGTTCACAAAAATGGGAGGCAGAGGCAGTCCAATAAGCAGGCAAGGTCGGTACACAGGAAGATGAAATGTTCACAAAAACGGGAGGCAGAGGCAGCCCAATAAGCAGGCAAGGACGGCACCCAGGAGGAAGAAAAGCTTCACAGAAAATGGGGAGAAGGAGGGAAAAGCAGAACGAGGGCGGAGAGAGGAAAAAGGGGGGTAGACGGGCCGAAGAAAGAGAGAGAGAGAGACGTGATGAAAAGGGAAGAGAAAAAGTCAAGCACGAAAGAAACAGAAAGAGCAGAGAGAGATATACACGGAAAGCAACCAAGCGTGGCAAAACAAGCGGAATCAAGGGAGCGTTGCAACGCGTACGCGACCCGGAAGCTGAGGGTTAAAAGCTCCCGGACGCGAGCGGAGAAAGACTAGACCTGCAAGCACGTTGGGGAGAAGAACGTGACGGAAAGCTCAATGGCGGGACACGGCGATAACGATTCCAGACTCGCCATCTTCCCCACGATGTGACAAGGAGTGGGCTTCTCCTTGCTGACGACAACCAAATATATACTCTATTACATGGGGAGGGCGCTTCGTAGAATATCTAGAGGGGTGAGACCCCTTTCACCAGTCTGGAATAACCCAGGCTTTTTTTAAAACTTTCTTTATTGTTTTATTATTACAAATACAGTATATGGACAATGGGCCCAATTTTCCCTCCCCCACCCACCCCTTTCAACTTCCACATAGGTACATTTAGAGAACGACAACAGGTTTACATTTTGTTTGAATTAATGGATATCACATGAGCACATTTGGAAATGTTAACAATAATTCCTCACTACGACTGACTTTGCGGGTTCAGTTCGCTAGTTGTTGTGCGGTGATCTGGGGAAGATCCTGGGGACTGTGAAATGTGCTCGTTGTCAAGTAGGTATTGCCTGAAGGGAGGCAGTAGTCCAGCAGGCGGCTGGAGGTCAGGAGCGTTGCTGCATTCCTAGTCTCCCTCTGTTCGCACATTGTCGTGATATTTAACCACCCAGAGAACGTGGAAGAGGTTGTCCTACCCCACCTTCTAGCCACCAGGTACCTAGCAACTGCTGTGGCCATGCCCAATAGTTTTTTCTCAGTGTAGGTTCCACCTTCAATTAGAGCCAGTCGCGATAGGTCCGGTGAGTATACCATAGTGGAGGGCAGCATTCCTGATATTGCGTCCTCATTAGAATTCCAAAAAGTTTGAATGTGAGGGCAGTACCATGCAACATAGTAGAAATCGGCTGGTTCTGTACCACATCTCTTACAGGAGGGAGATCTCTCTGAGAAGATTTTACTCAGAGTGTGTGGGGAGTGATAGACCTGATACACAAACTTGTAATGAATCATTCTGCATTGACAGTTTATGGATATGTACCGGGTTTGCATACAAATCAGTTTCCATTGGTCCTCGCTCAGTGTTCTACCGAGCGTCGCTTCCCACTTGGTTGTGTAGGTGTGAGTTTTTGCACCTTTCCCAATTCTAATCAAGTTATAAATGGTGGACACCAACTTCCCGGATCTAACTGTTTTTGCCATGTAGCACTGTGCCGGTTGAGGAATGGGGGCTTGTGGAAAGTTAGGCCATTTGTTTTTGAGGACACTGCATAGCCTATAGTAGTGTAATAATGTCACTGCATTATGTGCCCCCCTAACGCGGAGTTCCTCTCATAGTATAAACCACCCGTCCTGAACTAGGTCCCGTAGGGTCCGGAATCCCAATGTTTGGAATTGTTCCCTGAATGATCTTTTGTATGTGAGTGGGATCTCAATTATGTTATACAGAGGCAGATCAGGCAAATAGTTGGGGTAAGATCCTAATAGTTGATTCACCCGTTCCCAGGCTTTACATGTTATCGCTACAGGTTGGACCTCGCTCCTCGGACAGTGCTTCTATTGCCCCAGAACATGCTCATCAGTTCATCTGGGTAAGCGACAGCTTTCGCCAGCCTCGTGTACGGAAAGTCAGGATCAGGGGAGTTCCAGTCAGCTATATATTGCGCTTGGGCTGCCAGGTAGTATGGATACATATCTTGGTATTTGAGACCACCAAATTCATAGGGTCGGTTTAACATATCGTAATCTGGCCTAGGGTGTTTCCCTGCCCATACCAGTCTGGTCATCATTTTCCGTATGCAGCACCAGTAGTTTAGAGGGGGCCATACTGGTACATTATTAAAGCTATACAGGAGTTTGGGAAGTATTACCATCTTGGCTAGGGCTATGCAGGCCGCTTTTGTGTGATAGGGAGTCGTATCCATGTCTCGACTTTATGTTCTATTGCCTCAAGTGGGGTGATAAAGTTATCTCTATACAGACTGTCCCGTGAAGTGGAGACTGTGATACCAAGGTATCGTACCCCTTGCGGGGACCACTGGAATCTGTCGCCCACGTCTGCTTGCAGCACGTCTGGGGTCATGGGGAGTATTTCGGATTAATCCCAGTTGATCCTAAGCCCTGAGTGTTCACCAAATCTAACCACTTGCTGTGTCATCGGGGTCAAGTTTTGCCAGGGGTGCTTGATGTACAGCAGGATATCATCGGCATATAGGGATATAGTGGAGAGATGTTTTTGAATGCGAATCCCACAATGTGCATGAAGATCACGGATATGGCAGGCCAGGGGTTCCATAGCAAGTGCGAATAGGAATGGGGAGAAGGGGCAGCCCTGGCAAGTGCCGCGTGTGGGGTAGATGAATGGTGAGATCGAGCCATTCGTGTATATTGCTGCACGCGTGGCTGTGTAAAGTAGTTTAACCCAGCTGATGTAGGTAAGCCCAAACACAGAACGCGAAATACTTCAAACGGAAAGTGCCACTCGACAGAGTCAAAGGCCTTTTCGGCATTCAACGCAGCAACCGCCATTGGCACTTCCTGGTTTATATTGTGCATTAGGGTGAAAAGACGCCAGAGATTATTTTGAGTGGACCTACCAGGGATGAAACCGGCTTGATCTGGGAGGACTAATGCTGGCATGTGAGGTAGTATGCAGTCTGTGAGTATCTTGGCTAATATTTTGTTGTCTGTGTTAATTAATGATAGCAGCCTGTATGACATCGAACAGGGGTTTTTGCCAGGTTTTAGTAGTACGGTCAACAAAGCAGATCTGGTGGACTCGGGTAGAGTAACCAGCAGCCAGTGCTGCCTCATACATACCCACCAGGTGGGGGATCACCAGGTCAGTGTATGCTTTGTAAAATTCTGTAGTTATGCTATCCATACCGGGGGCCTTCCCGCTGGGTAGAGATTAATTAGCAGCGCGAACCTCTGCTTCCGTAATAGGGTCGTTGAGGGCGCTACCTTGGTCCTGGTCTAGCCACCCAAGGGCTATCTCATCGAGATATCGTACCAGCTCATCATGGCCAGGTGTGGGGCAGGAGGTATATAATTGTTCATAGTACTCTCTGAATTTGTTGTTGATCCCCTGTATATCTCTGGTGAGTACCCCATCTTTATTCTCAATTTCTGCTATGTTGGTAGATTGGTATTCCATGCCGATGGCCCATGCCAGTGTTTTGCTCGGTCTATCGCCATTCCTGTGTCTTACCGCCAGTATAGGGTCACCAATGAACTTTTCCTCACTATATGATAGTTGTAAAAGCTCCTCCCTGATTGACGTAAGTTCACAGCGTAGGTCAGGTGTGTCAAGGTTGCCCGGTCTGTTTTCCCTCTTGCAAATTTTTACTTCCAATGCACAAATGGATCGGCTTATGGCCTTCAGGACCCCCTCTCTTCAGAGATGCAGCATCCCCTTATATAAACTTTAAAGGCTTCCAGATTACACCTTGATCGGGGACTGACCCTTCATTCGCTTGGAAGTATGTGCATATATACTGTTCAATCTCAGAGCGGAAAGCCACATCCTCAAGGGCAGTAGCTCTAAATCGCCATCTAAGTGGGCCCAGGGAGGTCTTGGAGATCTCCAAACGGACCATCACTGGGGGAGGATAGCTGACTCCATGACACTTCATAGTAGTGTGTCTGTGGCCATTATGTAGTCAATCCTGGAAGCACTCCAGTGAAGTATGTGTGCTCCCTATCTTCAGGGTGTGTGCAACGCCATACTTTGAGTCGATTGTGATATTGGGAAATGGAGTACCAAGCCTTAACCGCCTGTGGGAGTGTCAGTTGAGCTGTTGTGGATCTATCGAGATCTAGCGTGAGGGCAAGGTTAAAGTCGTCTGCCCATAGGATCTCATATCCTGGAAAGTTGTGGATCTGACTGGCACATTGATGGGAGTTTCAGTGTTCGGCGCATAGATGTTTATCAGGAGGAGTTTCGTTCCCAGTATCTCGCCTGCAAGCATTATGACTCGACCATCTTCATCTTTGATTTGTTCATGCAGTCTGTACTGTAACGTGTCGTGTATATAGATGGCTACCCCTCTGGAGTGTGAGGTGTAGGAGGAGTCGTATCTATGGATGCCCCATCCTGGTAATCTAGGGAGGGGAGTGCAGCGGGTCAGGTGTGTCTCCTGGAGACACAATACATTTGTCCCATGGTTTCTGCCATAGTTTCTTCCGATTGGTGAGTCCCCTTATATTCCATGAGAGAATTGTTAGCGTTGTCCCGGGGCACCCTCCCGTTAGTGGGTTATTATTGTGAGGTTTGCTATATGATTGCGTGTTGTGATATCCATTGTGAATGTTTCCATAATACTTGTGTGTCCTATGTAAGTCTCCAAATGTCTTCTTGATTCCTTAGTACCAAAAACTATCAAACTAACCCGCCAAGATGTTGGTCTCCCCCCGTTTCCCCCCTCCCATGCCAGAAACATAAACCTATCAGCTCCCAACCCTCCCCCTATCCATAACTAAACCCAAATTTCAAACAGTGCGCAGCGGCTGCGGGTAGTGGTGTGCTAAGGGCGGCTTGTGTACTATTGGTAGCGGCTTCCATGTTGTCATCGCTGGGTCATGCCTAAGGGCTCTAGAGCCTTAAGTGAACCATTGATACAAGAACATAGTAGGGGATATCGTGGCCCAATATTCATTCAGGAGTGTTGTGGTGAGCGGTTTGGTGATCCTCCGGGATCGGGTAAGTTTGTTGCAAATCGCTCCGCCAGCTCTGGCGAGGTGAAGAAGACAGTTGATCTGTTGTGCTGGATTCGTAGATTGGCGGGGTATAGCATTGCGTATTTAATCCCCTTTTTCTGCAGAGTTGTTTTTGCTGTGTGGAACATTTTCCGTTGGTCCTGTACCCGCGTTCTGAAGTCAGGGAACAGACTGATTGTGTAGGAGCCCAGCATAGGTCGCCATTTTCCCTGGCAGTTCGGAGGATAATGTCCCAGTCTCTGTAACTGAAGATTCTGGCTATTATCGGGCATTCCGGGGCCCCCGGAGGGGGTCGAGTAGCAAGGGATTGGTGGGCTGTCTCAACCATGAACATTGCAGTCAGTGGCGGGTTGTCCAGAACTTCCACCAGTAGTGTTTCAACAAATTTCTCCATGTTTCCAATGACAGTCGATTCAGGGACGCCTAGTATCTGGCGATTATTCCACCTGGACGTGCCTTCTAAGTCCTCATTTTTGGCTAAGATCTTTTTCACCGTTTGTTGCGTTTCAACCATTTCCTGCTGGAGGGTGGTCACCTTGTCCTCGCCATCCGCAATCCGCTGTTCAGCTTCGGCCATGCGCCCCCACAGTTTATCTATCTGCACAGCAGACACGTCAACTTTGCATGTTAATGTGTCAATTTTTGCCCCCAGGTTGTCCTGCTGCTCTTTAGGGCCAGTAGCGTTTGGTTCAGGGCAGCTACATCTAGTTGGGACTGAGACTGGTCTGCCGTTGCCACTGGCAGCGATCGGGGCTGATTGGGGTGGGCAAATTGGTCCATCTTGGCTTGTTTCCTGGGGTTTCCCATAGCGGTGTCAGCCTCGGGGGTGATTCGGAGCCGCTGCAGCAGCGCCGTGTGATTACTGGACAGGGACCGGACTATTGCAGTGGGCAGAGAGGGTGTTGTACGTTATTATATACTGTGGAGCCCAGGAGGCTTCCTGCTGGGCTACGCCAGAGGTCTGGTAGCCAAGGGAGTGTGTACGGGTTCCCAGTGTCCGCTGATGTCCAACCGCAGCCTCACTTAGTGTCCGTCTCCATTCACCGGTTCAGTGGTACTCAGAGGATGAGTGACTGAACTGTCAGCCACTAGATCTGATAGGAGTGGTATCCAGCGCCCCTTGATTGTGCATGGGCCAGGAGTAATTGCTGGGGGCCCATCGGTAGTTCCAGGGCGGTACGTCCTGCTCAGCAACTCCCTGTAGTGTATTCTAGGTCGCTTCCTCCACCCCATACTGGAATACAGATCAAGGAAGTCAGGAGATCTGCATCCCAACGGGTTCTGAGGGGGCCGGGTCACGTTACTTCCCGATAAAAAATGGATCCGGATTTCCCACTCAGTAGCTTGTGATGGGTGGCTGATACCAGTCGGGGGACAGGTCCCTGTGTTTCCCCCGCTACGTGCTTGTGTGACCAGTGGTTCAGGGAGTTGTGTTCAGGGCGGCCCGAGGCGTTCCGCTGTGACCCCGGACCGTTACAAGCAGCTGCATGAGGGTTCGAGGGGGTAGATCTGGCATCGCTGTCGGGCCCCTGCCACCTAGAGCACCGATATCTTGTGCGGCGTAAGGTACAGGTCGAGTGGCTGACAAGGATCGGTAGTTCAGCACTCGTACAGTGCCTGGGAGAGGTCAAGTCCGGGGGGGAGCAAGACTCTCAGCGGTTGTGAGCTTGGTGCGGGGTACAGGCACCTCAGACAGTGAGTGGGGAATGGGGGGGAACTCGTTCCAGTTCTTTGTCCGCTCTGCCACTTACTGTTGCACCATTTCGGCAATGGTGGCCACCCAAACCCCCAACGGATGGCAAGCGGGGTCATGCTGGGAAGTGGCACTATGGTGGGATCTCATCCCGTGGCGTTGCCGGATGGGGTGCCGGCACAGCCTCCTGTCTCTGCTGCTGCGAAGCTCCGAATGCCATTGAAGCACTGGGCCTGTTTTTCAGGAGTGAAGGAGCCAGTACCGTCCAATCGTGGGGTGCTAGGCCATCCAAGCCCGGATCCAGCAGATGGTGCGGCCCAGACTAGTTAGCCACGGGGAGGACTGCAGGCGTCCCCCAATCGGTCAGACCAACATCCTCCTCTCAGGGTACTGCCAGGATCGGGGGCCGAACAGCAGGGTCGGATCTCTGCCCCGGAAACCACCGATGTACAGGCCCCAAGCGAACCCCCAGTGCATCCAAGTTTGTGTGATTAGTCACCAGGCCAGGGTCAGGCAAAGGAGCGGTGCACTATTCCAACCATGTGCAGATACAGGACAAGGGACGGTAGGAATTGCAGGCTGGATGTGCCGCTGGAGATCCCTTCCGTCGCCAGCAGGTCTTGGGTTCTATTGCAACCCGACTGTCCACCTAGTCCTGGGGAGCAGCACCGTTCAGGCCAACAGCGCCGCCCCACACCAACCGATTTGGGCCAGGGGGGCACTGACAACCGTCCCGCAGGCAGCTCCTCGCAGAGGAGAACAAGACGGGGCAGCGCACAGGCCGTGGGAATAGAGGCCACCCTCCACACACCCTGGGGTGAACGCCCCAGCTGCCTCGGCCTCATCAGGCATGGGCGCCCAGTGCAGCCACCGGCCCCAGCCCGCCTCCAGTTGCAGTGTCAGCGCACTTCCCCCACCTCGTCTCCAGTGGTCTGGCAGGGCAGTAGTACGCAGTTGTCACTCCGCTCTCCACACAGAGTTGGTATCGCCAGGAGTGGGCTCAAATGGTGCCTGCTACGTTCATAAGCATATATATGTGCTCTGGAGGGCAGGGAAAGCTTCAGGATGTAGGATTTTGTTCAGGATTATGTAGCCGTTGCCGGAGCCTCTCAGGCAGCGGCCATCTTGCAAGCCGTGCAACAGCGCCCCCCAAATAACCCAGGCTTCTGTCCAGGATGTGGGGGGCTTTCATAATGGATGGAGGGTGGCCTAGAATGTCTACGGCAGCTCTATAAAGATAAAAGGCCAATGATATTCGAAGAATGTAAGCTTACCTTGAGGATACAAGAATCCAAGCGTTACAGATACACGCAATTGAGGCATTGGGCCTCCCACCCACACACGTGGGAGGGGGCTACAAGGTCCCTTTCTGTCCTAGAATTGACACTACAGGAGGGCACTATGGGGTGGAGGGTCTCAAGACTATATGAGCTTCTAGACACAGGAGATCCTGTCACGTACTTGCCATACATGTCTAAATGGGAAGAAGACCTGGGGGGCCCAATTGAAGATGAGGATTGGTTGAGAATATAGGGTTGGATGCTCAAGTCCTCCCGGTGCGTCACAGGCAGCGAATGCTCCTATAAATTCTGCTAAACGTGGTACCTCACCCCAGAGCGATTGCATCACATGAATAGAGGCTACCCTGCCGCCTGCTGGCGGGGCTGTGAAGCAGTGGACTCTCTGTTCCATATGGTATCGGTATGTCCCAAGGTGGGTCTTTACTGGAAGGAGGTCCTGGCTAAGATAAAGGAGATTACGGGGTCCGACCTTCCCACGGACCCACAGGTAGTGATCTTGGGGGATAGAGGGGTGTGGGGCGTTCCCCTTTACTGGCCCACTGGCTACCTTAATCGGACATCTACTGGCAGCAAAGCTGGTCATTGCTCGTATTTGGAAGGCGACGGAGGGCCCAGTGACTTAGTTGTGGTGGGTTAGGGTCTGGGGCATATTGGTGGCAGACAAAATCACGGCACTATGTGAGGGGCGTTATGCAAGGTATGTCTCAGCGTGGGCCCCATTTATTGACTTTGCAGAGAAATACCCTGCTATGGTTGCTAAACCTTCAATGTTGCAACAATTCTCTCCTCTATGATCCTGCCCACCCCCGAAAGGGGGGAGGGAGCTGGCGGAGCCTGGAGGCCGAGGGCAACAGCTGGACTTGGATGTACTTCGGATGTACTTAATTGCTGCCTGTACTGCTCTGTGATGTAGCGTGTACGTGTACCCTGGGGGCGTTCCCCAAAAATGGTCATATTGTATTGTATTTGAAGTTAAGATTGTTCCTTACTCACAACATGTTAACTTAAATTAAAGTTATTTGAAAGAATATCCTGATGCCTCGATTGCTCAAGGTATTGGAAGAGGCTTGCACTGACGGACTTCTTCTGGCATCATTATCTGAGGCAGTAATAACTGTATTATTGAAATCGAGCAGACCCCCGCGATCTAGCCTCCTATTGCCCACTGTCTTTGTTCAATTCAGTTGCAAAAGTGTTGGCTAAAGTATTGGCCAATAGGCTTCTTTCACATATGCCCAATCTTGTTAATCCCGATCAATTGGGCTTTATACCTGGCAGATCCACAGCCTTAAATCTGCGATGCCTCTTTGGGATTATTTCCCAGATAGACCCTCATGCATCTGCAGTCGCACGTCATTAGACGCCGAAAAAGCTTTTGACTCCGTCTCTTGGAACTTTCTGTTCAGAGTGCTTAAACACTTTGGGCTGGGGAATCAATTTATTGGATACGTGAAACTACTATACACTAACCTGACAGCTAGAGTTCGCAGAAACAGAACTATGTCACAACTGTTCGCAATGGCAAGGGGCACATGACAGGGCTGCCCTTTCTCCCCCCTCTTGTTTGCACTCACAATAGAACCAATTGTGCGGCAGATGAGAGACCACCATGGACATAGAGGGATACATATAGCGGGACCCCCAGAGATAATTTCCTTATACGCCGATGATACCTTGCTATATTTTCGAAACCCTGGATTAAATATTAAAGCAGTTATGGAGGAGGTAGCCAGGTTCACAAATCATTCAAGTTACACGATGAATACTACAAAATCTGAGTAATTCCCACTCACAGAGAACACAGTCGAACCAGAGGATCTTTGCAGATTTCGTTGGGCTCAGTCCGGTTTTAAATATTTAGGGGTGGTAGTATCTTGAACACAGAAACTGCTATACGAGGGAAATCATGAAATATATGTCAATACACTAGCAGCTAAATTGTATGTATGTTCTAAGTTCCCAGTGTCATTATATGGCAGGATCTTTCTGCTGAAAATGGTAGCAGTTCCCAAACTATTGTATTATTTCAATACCATCCCAATATGGGCAGGGCGTAAATTCTTTGTCAAGCTTAGGGCATTGGCAGTGCGATTCGCGTGGGAGGGTGGTGTGCCCCGTATGAGCTAGCTGGGAGGCTTTGGCTGAACCCTACAACCGGGGGGGTCTGGCTTCCCCGGATTTTGAGTTGTACTACCTGGTAGCACAAGCACACTATGCAGAAGGCTGGCACAGTCCAGACCACAGCCCACCCCACGAGCAATAGAGCTCTAAGGGTCGGCCCCAACAGATCTTAAATCGTTCATTATAGACGACCGCTACATAGACTCATGCACATTCGATCAGGCGCGCACAACAATGAACGCATGGAACCGAATATTTAAACGTCTGAGTGTAACTGCCCCTTATAGCAACAAAATTCCATTGTGCAACTGCTCGGGACTCCCCCCAACATTTGATTTAGATGTTCAAGTATCATGGAATCCAGGGAAGAATGGGTGGGAGATCTATACCCAGAGCGTAGGTTTGTAATGAAGGAAGAATTTAGGCTAAAATTGTCAGACAATCCTCTTAGGATTTTGCAATATTTCCAGGTGCGAGCAGCAGACTGAAAGAGATGGCCATCATTTCCATAGAAACTATAGTCCTGGCATGATGAACAAAGGGGGCTGATGTCAAGGCTATATGAGGTAGTGCAGAAGGACCAGGAACTGCGCAACATAGCGAAGGGAAAGTGGGAGGGAGATATCGCAACCAGTATAGATGAGACTAAATGGCAGAGATATTGGGCCTCATTGCAACCTGTCAGGTATGGACCGCGGTGATTCTGTGACGGCGGTAACAAAGTTTCCATGTCCGCAAGGTTGCGGAAAGACCGTCCGATTATGTGCTGTCGGTGGTGCACCACACGGACGCGGAAACGTTGTTACCGCCATCACGTAAAAAGCCACGGAAATGGACATAGCGCTGCCACAAGTACTGCAAAAACCGTGTCCGCCTCCGTCGCCATGGAACCGGAAATACCATGATCGCCAAAACAGGAAACAGAGGGGCGGCCATCATATAAAGCACAATCCATTGCCATCCAGAGTCAGCACAAGCAGAATCCACACTGTGAGAAGGCAAAAGGGACCACCAGCATGTCTGCCAGGATTCCAGCTCAGAGGCAGCACAAACAGCGCTTTAGTGAGGCGGAGCTAACTGTTCTGGTGGAGCATATAGTGGAGCATGCAGAGATGCTGTTCAGTGCCGATCAACGGCGTGCCACACAGCAGCGGAGGAAGGAATTGTGGGCGGAAGCAGCACGCAAGTGCACTGCTGTGGGCGTGACTGTGAGGAGCGTCAAGGACTGCTACAAGCGGTGGGACAACCTCAGGCTGAGGATTCAGAACCTGATCTCCACACACCGCCAACGCAGCAGTGGGACAGGTGGAGGACCCCCTTCCCCACTGAGGCTGCAAGCATGGGAGGAGCGTTGCAGCAGTGTCCTCCACCTTGAGGGCATCCATGGGATCGGGGAGGCTGAGGCAGGAGTGAGCCCACCTGCAGATGCTGGTAAGTGGTGAAACATGAATGCCACATGAGAATATGTTGATGGCATTACAGCCCCCCACCCCCAAGCAGTGCATGACTGGGCCAAAGGACCCATTAACAACCCCCCCAAGCAGTGCATGACAGGGCCAAAGGACCCATCATGATCCGGATGGCAACCAATATCACAACAATGCATACCCCCAACAATCAGATGCATGTAACTAACACTATTGAATGATCAACCTGTATGATGCATGTGATGCACCCATCAGCCACCACCACAACACTAATTGCATGTCCTCTGTGTCCCCACAGCCGTATCAAGTGACAGTGATACTGCACAACAGGCCAGGCAATCTGCACCGGCACGTGTCCAAGCCACCGCCCCTGCACAAGAGGATGCTGCCAGCAGTTTGGCATCTATGCCCCCAATATCAACTGCAACAAATGTGCCGGCCACCACCACCAACATCCCCAGCGTCTCCACGCTGCCTGAGTTAACACAGGTGCCACGGGAACCCATCGTGCCCACCCAAACCAACACAGAAGGCAGCTGCACTGCAGAGGAGGCGGCCTGTAGTGACAACAGTGCCCCGGCAGAGCACTCTGATACTGGGCCACAGGAGGAGATACCCATATTTGATGACCTGGGATCCTTCTATCATCTGGAGTTTAGTCCCACATCACTCCGAAGTCCCATGAGGTCACCCACCCCATCTATAGGAGAGCTAAATTCCCGCATGCAGCGGATGGAGGAGCAGCAGGCTACCCTCACCCAGCTGGTGGAGAGGCAGCTTGAGGAATCTAGGCTGCAGAGGGAGTGCTACAGCACGTCAGTGCGTCGCCTATCAAGGTTCATTGGACGCTTTGCCAGCACTATTGTCACCCTGGCACGCCATGTGCGGGAGGCTCATAGAGTCCATGTTGATTGGGCAACAGGCAAATATTGCACGTATGCCATCTATACCTGATTCTGTGCCATCCAATACCACCAACCCATCCAGCTCCACTACTACTGGAGGCGCTCGAGTCGGCTAACGGGGATCTCGGGCAAGGATGCGCAGGCACAGAAGCGCACACGGAAGTGATGGCATGTGTGTGGGGCACTGCAGGACACACGTGGACTTGAAGGGTGCGAGGGGTGGGTACGTTTGGGTGGTGGGGGAGGTTGTTTTTGGTGTTTGAACATTGGGGCCTGGGTGGGGGTGGGTACGTTTGGGTGGTGGGTGGGCACGGGTGTACAGCTTGCCTAACCATTGCACCTCCTTCCCTGTTGTTAATTCATCAATATATCATCATTTGAAATCAAAACATACATGTGTGGACATCTATCATTTCATTTGCAGTACAGCAAATCATTTATTTTCATCACCATGTCTATGCATTGCTGTGAATGTGCTGTGTCTCAAAAGTAAATGCAAATCAGTTCATCCCGTGCTCTTTGGCCATCAAGTGGACCCCCAGGGGGAGGTGGTGCCATTCCATCCCCATCTCCATCCCCATCCCCATCCCCATCTCCATCCCCATCTTCTTCTTCTGCGTCTGGGGGCATTGGGATGTTCCTGCGCAGGCAGAGATTGTGCATCATAGCACATACGAGCGTGATTTTTCCTGTCTTCACTGGGCTGTACAGCAGTGATCCATCAGATCTGCTCAAACAGCAGAACCGGGCCTTCAGCAGTCCGAATGTCCTCTCAATCATTCCACGTGAGCGGACATGTGCCCTATTGTACGCCTCTTCTTGCCTGTTCCTTGGTCTCCGTACAGGTGTCATCATCCATGGCGTGAGTGCCTATCCAGCATCACCTACATGGGATGTAGATGGGGGGACATGTCAGTGTTTGTTGTATCATGTCTTCATCTGATGCTGTGCTATTTTGTATCATTGTTCATTCATGCATGTGTGGCATGCAATGCTTGGAAGTGTTTATTGGCCATCACAGTGGATGTAGCCAAATGGATATTGACCTACACATTTATGTGCATGTGTACTCTGCCCTGCAGGTGACATTTGATTGTGAGTATGGCATAGTACAGTGATGTGCACACATGGCAGAGTCACTCCACTGTAATGAAGTAGTTAATGCAGGACGTCTCATTTGCAGGCATCATGTGCATTGGGAGGGCAGTGTTCCATTTGTGGGTGGGTGTTTGCAGTGGCACAAGGTGTATGGGGCAGTGACAGTATTGGCTGTGTGTGTCATGTGGCAGGGTGTGTACGGGCACACTGTGTTGACCTGTCATGTCTTCCTTTGTGATGTTTGGGATCAGCTGTCTATTTGGTTGATGGCAGGGGGGTGATGCATGTGCGGTCACAGCGGCACACTCACATTGCTCATTGGCCTGGAGACACACACACCCCTTCAACAGGGTCGGAGCATTGTCAGCTGTACTCACCTAATAGCCATGTGTTTTGTCCAGCATAGCGTTCCATCTACCGTGGCAAGATGGAATTCCGCAGTACCATTGAGTCATGGGTTGAGCCTGGGAAACGTGCGCAGCAGTGTGTAATCAGTAGCGTGGCATCACATACCATCTGTACATTCAACGAGTGATACTGTTTTCTATTGCGGAACACCATCTCATTTGCACGTGGTACTGTCAGCTCAATGTGGGTGCAGTCAACTGCACCTATGCAATCTGGCATGCCTGCTATGGCATGGAAGGCCAACTTGGTGGCAATGACCTCGGGAAGGGTACGGGGTAGGGCTATGTGTTCCGACACATCCAGTACCTGTACCAGGATTTTAGAAAAACAGGGTTGTGATATGCCGTGCAACTCACCGGCCGTGTGTTGATAGGTGCCACTGCCAAGGAAATGCAGCACAGACACAACCTTCAGGAGGGAGGGTGGCGGTGGGGGTGTCTATGTGGCTGCTGATGTTGTCCTCAATCATGGCAGTGATGTACAGGATTGTTGGACGGTCCAGCAAGTATAGTGTGTGGATCTGTCCTGGGGTAAGGTTCCAGGGTGAGGCCCTGATGCGTGGTATTGCAGGCTGCCTGCGGGGTTGTGCCGGCTGGACAATGGGGTTTGCCATAGGTGCAGAGTTGGCTGGTTGGCGCCTGCGCCTCCTCCGCACCATTACTGCCATCATGTGCAGTGCTGCCTGTTGGTTGAGTAGGCCCAGTCCAAGTGCTACTAGAGCTGCTGCCTGCATGGTTCTGTGTTGTGTTGGGCTGTGTGTGCCCTTTTGTAGGCTCCCAGTGTGCTGCTGGCTCCAGCTGTGCTGATTTGGTGCACCTGTGCCCTGATTCAGTTCAGCAGGCACTGTTTAACGTCATGTTCGCGGTGGCGTCGGTACTGCCACCATGATCACGGTTTTAACGCCTTTTTTCTGGCGGTGTTTCCGTGTCCGCGCTAGTTGTGATGCTCGCGGTGTTTCGTATTGCCGGTAATGGAGGGGTTTCCGTGCAGGTGGACTTTACGGGACCCTTAACTCCGCGGTGGGGGTTGGGGGAGGTGCTATTCCGGGGCCGCGGGTCATGATTGGGCGGACGTGGAAACGGTGCCGGTATGGTTTTACCGGCGCCGTTAACTCCGGACCGGAGTACTTGTAATGAGGCCCATTGTCTATTATCAAAGGAGGTCTCACTTAATGCACGGCTTCAGCTCATACAATTTAAAGTACTGAATAGGTTGTATTATACTCCAGCGAAAGTGGCAAGTTTTTCCCCTAAGATACCTAGTACATGTATGAAATGTGGAGAAGAGAGAGTTAATACAATGCTTATATTTTGGTGCTGTTGAAGGTGATACAAGTGCTCCATATTATGACCAAGATCCTTAGCCCGCCCTCCTCTCCCTTAAATACTTGTTGGGTGACATAGGAAACGTTACTATTAAAATACGCAGATTGTTCAACATGAGCTGTATCATAGCAAAGAAATGTATTCTTTTAAAATTGAAATCTATGGGGCGTGGCCTGGAGCGCCACTGATGAGGCTGCTCCGTTAATGGCCTCCATAAGGACCCGCGGCTTCAGCTGAAATTTAGGCGGCTCCAGCGCTGCCGCTGCTGTTCCTCTGGCGGGAGAAGCTGGCGGAACCTCCGGTGCATCCACCGCTCCAATCTGGGAGAGCGATCGCGGTGGGAACCCTGAAAACGCGGCGACGGAACTCGACGCGGGTGCCTCTCCACGCCGAACCAAGATGGGGGCCGGGGCCCAGGCCCTTTTTCCCCGCCGACGCCCAGTGACGAGACGTCCGTAGGACCTCCTGCTCTCGCCCTCTGCTCCGATCCTAAGCCTCGCCGGAGGGGCGGCCGCTCTGGTCCCCGGAGCCCTTCCACCTGGAGCCTCGGCGCGGGCTCGAGTGCTTCTCCCAGCCGCCTCCCCCCTCCATTGGATCTGAGTACGGGATCGGCGTCAGCCCCCACCGCCATCTCGACCCCCCAGTCCGGTTGACTCTCCGGCCTCAGAGGTGGGCCCTCCTGGAGGAGGGACCCCGTACGGCGGACCAGCTCGCGGGGGGACGACCAAGCCCCCGAGGCCCTCTAGCTTCGAGACCAGCTGTGGGGGCAGGAGCCCTTCTACTGCCCCCCCCACCTCCTATACTGGCAACGATCTACCCGGAGAACGGAGGAGGCTGCGGCTCCTCCCTGCAGCCCAGCACCCTGGAGGCGGTGTCGGAGGCCTGACTGGGTGAGTGTCCACCGTCCCCCCACAATCCCCCCCAGCACTGAACCCGGAGCCCCCCCTTCCAGCTTCCTGGGGCGCCCCGGCCCACCAGATACCGTGCCAGCTGGGGAGAGTGATCGGGTGGTCCCCCCCCTGACCACTCAGCTTTCCCAGACCTCCTTCTGAAGGCACCCCCACGTTTTCCGACTGCCAAAACATCCTGGGGCGCTCCTGCCCACCTCATCCACCAGGCCTTTCATCCTGGATAGCTGCAGCACCTTGGCTGGGTGAACACCTACCGCAAGCGGAGCCGACCCCCTCCGAGTGGCAAGACCCAAACATAACCACTGCAACGCTGACAACTAACACGGTGGACGGATCACTCGCCCTACACAGCAGATTTGTCCGAAACTAATCATCCTCCCCAAAGCGCCCCCCCCCAGGGGCTTCCAGCCAGAAGAGGATCCCCAGAGTCCCAGCCCCGGCAAAATGTGGAGACTCACCAAGCCAGCCAAAACCGCGGACATTTCCACCATGCTTCTAGTAACAGACAAGAAAAGAAAACCGGACCCCTCACCTAAGCTTACCCCGTAAAAGCCCTCAGAAGAACAAGGTAACCTCGCCACCAGAGATGACTTAATGGCCTTCATGAGAGACATTAAAGCCGAAATTCGGTCCTGCATGACCGAGCTCACCACACGACTAGAACAAACTGAATAGCGACTCACGGAAGCGGAACAGAGGATAGGAGAAGTCGAAGACTTGACCCAGAACCACGATGCAGCAATAATAGAAATGCGGCGTGAGATCCGAGCGCTTCAGTCCAGTAATGAGATTCTCGCATTCAAGCAAGAAGTCTTAGAAAGCAGGGCCCGACGGAATAACTTGCGCATCCGTGGGGTCCCAGCAACAATCCAAGATAAAGAGCTCCCGGAGTATATAGGCAACTTCTTCCAGGCTCTCCTTCCACTAACGGACAAAGCCCAACTCATCCTGGACCGGACCCACAGACTACGCCCGAGACGAGGAGTAGATTCAGACGGCCCTCCGGATGTGATCACGAGAGTACACTTCTACGCTACCAAAGAAGCCATCTCGGCAATAAGCCGCTCCAAAGATGAACTGTCGTTCATGAGCACCCCCCTGCAGATATGCCAAGATCTCTCCCCGATCACCATACAGAAAAGGAGAGCTCTCAAGCCCTTGACCCTGTTCCTCCAGAGCCAGCAAATCCGCTACCGTTGGCTCTTCCCCGATACATTACAATTCTCGTTCCAGGGAACTCTACGCAAAATTAGCCACCTAGAGGATGCGAAATCGATCCTGCACCCAAACTCTCCGGAGACCTCGACCACACCTAGTCCACTCCTCCCGCCAGAGGAAACAGATCAATCACCTCAAAGACAGCAACAACCCTGGTCTAAAGCGCAAAGACGCCGAAAGATGAAATGATCTAGAGGTTGGCGGCCATGATACTAAGACCGACGCTGAAGCCAAAACGAAGCATGGCAATGCCGCGGGCCCAGAACGGCCCAGTCCCCCCTCTCCAAGGAGTATGTCACCTACCCACCCTTGGAGCCGAGCGGATCTCAATGGTTCGACCCTCGCCCCCCGTACAGTTGCGAGTTCTCCCACCCGTTTAAGTTTGCCCACCCGTTGGTGGACCCACTCAGATAAAATATTGCCCTCCCGTTGGAGGATACAAAAAACCCGGCTGCAGGAGAACCTAGCTAACTCGGAATCTCGATATGAAGACTGAATACCCCCAACCCACCCACGAGGAACAGTATCCCACCCCAGAAGGCACCCAAGAGGCCCCCCCCGCCGATCCAGAAACTAAGGTTCCTAACACTGAACGTTAGAGGCCTCAACGCCCCACAGAAGAGAAAAACAATCCTACAACGCATCCAGAATGATAAAGCCTCCGTTGTCTTCCTGCAGGAGACACACTTGATCTCAGCGGACTTCGCAAGGCTCAGAGACCGGCAATTCCCAATGCAGTTCCTAGCTTCGAACGGAATGAAGAAGGGTGGCACAGCTATTTTAATCGCCAAAGATTTGAAGCCTCAAATCCTGGACTCTAAACAGGACCCAAACGGTCGCTTCGTAGCGGTGAAATGCCGAATTCTCGGCCAACTATACACGTTGATCTCAGTATACGCACCAAACCAAGAACAAGAGGCATTCTACTCGACCCTGGAAAACTCCCTGCTTCCGTTTGTTGAAGGTCAGACCATCATCGGGGGAGATTTCAACGGAGTCCCCAACCCACTGGTAGATAGATCACACCCCCCTGCCCGCGGAGACTTAGGCTTGGCGATCGCCCTACTTAAATTGTTCTGAACCTTCGAAGTGGTGGATACCTGGAGGATCCTCCATCCAGAGGAACGAGACTACTCATGCTATTCTTATGTGCATAGGACTTATTCACGTATCAACCTCTTGCTGGCATCCCCGCAGATCCTGTCGTACACAGACGATGTCCTCATAGGCCCCAGAATCCATTTAGATCATGCACCCGTAATGCTAACGCTAAGAGCCTATAACCCGGACCCGCCCCCAAGACGCAGATGGTCTCTTTATGACCCGATCCTAAATGACATGGCGACGAGAGACGTAGTAGCTAAAACCATCAAACAGTACTTCGAAGACAATAAAAACGAAGACACCTCCCCAGCGACGACATGGGATGCAATGAAGGCCGTAGTACGAGGTGTGCTGATCTCTCGAGGAGCGGCCTACCATAGGCAAAAGCAACAGACCCGCCGCATCCTAGAAGACAAGGTTCTGGAGGCGGAAACGGCATGTAAAGCTAAAAACTGGTCCCCGAGAACCTACCGAATCCTGCAGACGGCACGGAGGAAACTAGAGGCTCATTACGCGGAGGACACAGCCCAGCTACTAACCAAGACGAAGCAGAGCTACTACGCCAGGGGAAACAAAGCTAATAAATTCCTGGTGGAAAAACTCACAAGAATCAAGAAAAGGAACACTATACTAAGCCTACGAGACCCCCAGGGTGCAGCCCAATTCGCGGATCGAGATAAGCTGAGAATTGCAGAAGCTCACGTCACCGAAACCATGTCAGCTACCCAAAAGCCCCAGGAAGGGCAGCAGTCCTACCTGCGGGAAGCCGCCTTGCCTAAGCTCTCAGCTACGAGTAGGGAAGAATTGGAGGCCCCGATTACCAACGAGGAGATCGACGAAGCCGTTAAAAGCTTAAGAACAAGAGCCCCGGGCCCAGATGGTTTCTCGTCCCGATTCTACAAACTCTTCCAGCCTCAGCTACTAGCCGCAATGACGACCCTCTTCAACTCCTTCGCCACTTCTGGATCAACAACCCCGTCAATGAGAGAGTCAATAACAGTATTAGCGCTGAAACCAGGAAAGGACCCCAGCGACATAGCAGCCTATCGACCCATCTCACTACTAAACCTGTATGCGAATATCTACTCGAAGGTCTTGGCAAACCGATTAGCGAGGCTTCTTCCGGACATCATAGACCCAGACCAGACGGGATTCATCTTAAACAGAGCCACCACAGATAATACGCGCAGAGTAGATGGGAGATAGCCAGACAAGACTCGAAGAAACTCACCCTGCTAGCCTTAGACGCGACCAAGGCTTTCGACAAAGTGGACTGGTCGTTCCTCCGCCTCACTCTGGAGTCATTCGGCGTTGGGCCCTCCTTCCTAAAGCTCACCCTAGCGAACTACCAATCCCCGACCACCCTGCTCCGAGTGAACGGCCTCCTGACTCACCCGATCTCCCTGACATGCGGCACCAGACAGGGCTGCCCCCTCTCCCCCTTGCTATTCGCTATGGTAATGGAATCATTGGCCCAGCGGATTCGACTTAACCCTAGAATCAAAGGCTTCCAAGCGGGCCCTACCCAGCACAAGATAGCGCTCTATGCTGACGACGTGATGCTAACCATCACAGACACCTCGCAATCCTTAAAAGCCGCCCTAGCGGAAATTCACAGATTTGGGAGAGTATCCGGATTCGCCATTAACTTTATGAAATCGACAGCTCTGGGGATAGGGTTGAATCAGAGAGAGAAGGCATCCTTCAGTGCTCAGTGTGCGGTCCCGTTAAATGACACATCCATCCCCTATCTCGGGGTGCGGATCCCCGCTAATCCAGGAGACATCTATCGGATAAACTTCCCGCCCCTGATGAAAACTCTGGAAAAAGACCTAGACTCCTAGCACAAGCAGGAAATATCCTTAATAGGTCGTATCACAGCCTGTAAGATGAACCTGTTGCCACGATTCCTGTACGCCTGCTCGGCTCTCCCCATCATAGTCCCTCGCCCCCAACTACAGAGACTGCAAAGGAAGATATTTGGATTCATATGGAGGAGGAAGAAGGCCCGCATTCCCCGGAAGACAATGCTATGTGCTCCGGACCAGGGAGGCCTAGGGGTCCCTGACCTCCAAAAATACCAAATGGCGGCGCAGATGGCGCATACTAGGGCTTGGACTATAACGTCAGGGCGCCCCAAATGGATGGACATAGAGCAGTCCAGATTACCCCTCCCATTGCGCTTTCTTCTACACTTGCCAACCGCGCTGCGCCGGACACGGCCAGCTATACTATCCTCAACCAAGCAAACGTTGAAGGCGTGGGATTGGGCCCGCAAATCCAGAGGTATCCCGAGAGCTCTGGGCCCCTCAGCCCCAGTCTTCCACAATCCGGCGTTCTTCCCGGGAGCTCACCCCACTAACTTCAAGAACTGGATCGCCGGAGGACTCTCCTCCCTAAGCCAACTATTTGAGGGAACTCAGCCGCTGGCATTCGCCCAATGCAAAAGTACGTTCAACCTAACAGAGTCAGACAGGTTCACATACTGCCAAATCAGACACTGGTGCACACACCCCCAGACGCGAGAGGCTGCCACCCGGACCCTGGATGCCTTGGAATTAACAGTAGCGGACCCCCCCTCCCGAGGGCGGATCTCGACGCTGCACCGACTATTCCAGGAGAACCTCCTGTCCAAGAGAGCGACATATATGGCGCAGTGGGAAAAGGACCTAGGGCACGCAATCCAGGATCAAGACTGGATCGATATCTGGGCCCGCACACGCTCATCATCCTTCTGCATCACCAACCGGGAATGTGCATATAAACTGCTCATGAGATGGTATTTCCCACCACTACAACTACACCACTTCAACCAGTCACTGGACCCACAGTGCTGGCGTCGGTGCGGCTCGCCAGGCTCCTACCTACACATGTGGTGGTCATGCCCGGTGGTGAAGAGCTTCTGGTCCCAATGTATAGCGACCATCACAGACATAACCCAAATTCCACTGCCACTGGAACCGGAGCCGCTACTGCTGGGGACCCCGATCCCAGACACCTACCCGAAAACGGGCGCTCCCGCGGCCCTCATTACGCAATTACTCCTAGCCGCTAAAATCACAATAGCCTGGACATGGAAGACCCCGGAGGGCCCCCTACCGGTGCTATGGTGGCTGAAAATCTGGGACATCTTCATCGCTGAGAAAGTGATGGCAGCAAACAGAGGCCGCCTCCATCATTTCCCAAACATTTGGTCGCCTGTGATTGACTATGACTTACGCTTCCCGGCCATGACATACAAACCGCGCCTGGTGCAATTGGCCCAGCAGGCGGCGGACAGGGAACGGTCCCAGCGGATGGAGGAGCAGGCCCTAGAGGATAGCCAAATCCAGGATTTGGGGGCGTAAGCCGGGAGAGGAAGGAGAAAGGCGAACCGAGGTGGGAAGAGACAGGAGCGAATGAGTCAGGAATCGGACCTTATGGGGAGGGAAAAAGACAGTCCACGGTAGACCCCCGAGACTAAGAAGTGGGGTTGGGTGGGGGGATGTAAATAAGCGTATTATAATGCCGAGATAAAGTGTTAAACTGATATGTCAATGCTTTCTCCTGTATGCCTACTGAAAATAAACAAGTTAAAAAAAAATTGAAATCTATGTCAGCACCAACAATACTGGAATGGCTCAGAGAATTCAAGGGAGGAGGGATATGTGGAAACAGTAACTGCAACAAGTAGACCAAAAGATATTTGGGGACGATTTCGGGAATATGTGAGAGACAAACAGTAGTACAATACCGAAGCAAGTAACCCAAAGATCAGGTTAACAAATATATTATGTGTCTGTAGAAATGTTGTCAATTGATGTAATGGAAGATTGCTAAACGTCATGTTACCTACCTGTCTGCCTGTTATCTAAAGAAAGTTAAAAAAAAATTAACAAAAAAAGAGTTCAACTTAAAAGTCTGCCTGTGTCCAAAATCTATCCTTGCCCTCACAACTACAATCAACTAATGTGTTGGGATGTCAACATCAGAGGAAATGGTGTTCAACTTAAAGTTCTGAGCCTCTTCTGGCTCACAGCTTGCTTTCTGCTCCCCTTTCCTCAAGCACAAGAAAGTTCCATGAAAAACGTCTTAGGATCACCTTTCTTAAGTTCAAGATGTTATGGTTCAAAATCACTCCTTGGGGTTCCCTTCCCCAAGTTGCAAGTAACACAGTTCAAAACAAAAGGGGTCTTGAGACTCCAGTCTCAAGACAACAGATATGGTCCTTTTCAGTCTCTCAGGGTTCCCTTCCCCAAGACCTCATTCATCTGCAGTGGTTTTATTAGGCTGTGGCTCTGTGTCCTTATATATCACCATGCAGGACTCTCGGGGCTAGGTGCAGTTGTCCACCCATTACATGTCGCGCAACCAGAGCCCCGGGACTCCTCAGCACACACACAGGTTCCTTGGCATGTGCTCCTGTGCATCAATCCACCTTTACTTAGTTCCTTTTATAGGCCTCTTGTCTTTGTGGGTATTTTTTCTGGATTCTCCTGTTTAGCCTTGCAGCCCTGCCACCATGTGTCACAAACCTCCTTGCCAGTCTTTGGTCTTGCCGTACTGTATTTATTTACAAAGTTGACCGTTTGGCTTTCTTCAGCCCAAAATGTACTTGACTAAGATTTGAACTAAGTTGTTGTGCAACACATATGCAAAAAATCTTCACAACATGCCTTTCATGGGGAGAATCTAATTATATTTCTCTTAAGAGGTTTCCCCAACATTTCTTTAGTTCGTTTAGTTCATTTAGCAAAGGCTCAAACCATTTCTGTGGCTTGCGTAATGTTTCTTTTCCCTTTTCAGGTTGATAACACTTTCTGTGTAAAGCCTTAATTGAATTACAAAGGGAAAGTTTGTTCGCAGATATTATTTCTCTTCTTAAGCCGTCTATTAGCTTTAACAATGGCTTGTCCGTTTGTATCAACTCGCGTTTGGAGTTTACCGGCACAGGCAATATGTTTGCTAATACTGTTGCTTTAAGGTATTGCGCTTGCGCGCAGAGCTGCTCAGTAATTCCTGGGTCTCTGAAACTCAGTGGCTCTTGAGCTCTAAGATGCACAGGTGGCATTGCTGAAGGATTCCTCTGCTTCCACTGCTACCGCAGTGGTTAGGGGTCTTCAGTCTGCCCCTAAAACGCTCCAACGTGGCTGTCACATCCGGATTCAACAAGCACCAGTCTTCAGGATTGCGGGATCAGCCCACCTCGGCACTGCTATCCCGCCGCGCAGACTCAGCATACAAGGTTAGGAGTTTTAAAGCCAGTCTCAAGACACTTTGTTTCGGCGCGCTCCGCTCCCCACAGTTCGCCACTGCTCTTGTTGGTCCTCTCGTTCTGCTACACCTTACACAGGTTTCCCTGTTTTCCCTTTACTGGCTGAGTTGATCTCCTTTTATACACCTGCAGCCCCTTGACAGGCAGCATGTGTGGATCACTAATCAGCCTTGCCGGACCACAATTAAAGGGACATGCTTGACCTTCATTGCTCTTAGCAGGCATCTTCCTCATCTTCATTACTCTTGGTCGCCTCCTTTTCGTCCCAACTGTCAATTGTGGAGAAATGAGGGGAGCTGGCTCACAAAAGCCCATAAAGGTTGGGTTGGTTGCCACTAGGGAAAGGGGGATACTATGTCTCGCCCAAGGGCACCCCACTCGTAGTTCCCAAGGACCCACCACCCAGGTGATCCTACCTCGATTCTTCACCCTCAGCGTCAGGATCCAATAGCGATGGCCTTTCCATGGCCACCTGCACAGAGGATCCAAGGGGTCCAGGAGTGAGCATACCCTCAGGTTTCTCACAGTTCCCAAGTTGAGGTAAGGAGGTCGGGTGTCAAAACACCATCACCAGTACTGCAGCCTCTAATAGGACCAAATAACATTTTGCATCAGGTACACACTGCTCAGTCCCAACACCAGACCCAGAGGTACCAGAATGCTGGGAGAAATGTGAGGCTATCCATATGTTCTTCATCAACAAGATGGATAACATCAAGCTTCACATTGAGGCCTCCAAATCCTCTGATGCCCTCCCTCTATCCTGCCACAGGCCGTTGGACCCTGAACCGACTTCTCGTTCTGCTTGCCTGCGGACATCTCATTTATGCTTGTAACCTTAAACCAACCTTGTACACAGACGTCAACCTCCTGGGCACCATCCTTTCAAAAACCTAACAGCCTACATTAACTGCTCTTCTTAGAGTAGTCATGCCTCTCCGAGCAAGGGAATTTTCCCAGAAGTCCTAAAAATACGGATATGCGCCCATGACTAAAAAAACACCCCTGATCTAGAAGACTTAGCAAACTGTCAACTGTCAGCTGATCCCAAGACTCCCATTTATCATCACAGAGAAGGTAGTTGCTAATCAACTACTTTTTTTAATTAGATAAACAATATATATATCCATAAAAGCATAGCATTCGCTTCATTAAATTCACAATATAAAAAATAAAAAAAAACATTGAAAATAGATGGCGAAAATCAAATCGAATTCATAACTCCAGATAAACCTAAATTCATATTTCTCTTATAAAGGTGCCAATCTGCATCTAAAAATCTCAAAGAAGCAATAGTCACATCTAAATCAAGTGGCATTGATTCCAAAATGGCCAACGGAGAGTGAAGTTGCACTTGACACGCTCGGTGCCAGCCCTTTCTAAGGAGAAAACACTGTCAGCTAATTTCAGCAGCAACAGAGGAATTACGACTCCACACAGAGCAGACAGAGGAGCTAGACTGCAACTACGTGCAGAAAAAGAACATTGCTGTTATATTGCATAGCCGTACCCACCGAAGAGCGAGCAGGAGACTGCTTACTACAGCGAGGGACAGCATTACCGAGGCGGGAGTGTCACAAGTGGAGGAGCCATTAAAAGCAGCCGTCGGTTGACAACAGTGTACAGAAGTGGCAACAGTGCATGGACTTGAGGGGATACTCCACACCCCCCATACTCCGGTGAAGAGACCTGCCACGGGAGCCGAGAAACAGATGAAGCAAACGCCCTGTGTGGTGCACTAATAAGGTGAGCCGAAACGGGGAGAGTAGGAGGAGGAATCAGTGACCCCACGAATGGGAAAGCAAGCAAGGAGACACTGCGAGGAAGGCCCTGAGGGACAGCTACAAGCCCGCAAGCACAGACACTGAGATAAAATAAAGGACCCTGAACACAAAGGAGGCCACATAAATCTTCCTAAACACAGAGGGACAAAAGAATGCCCGCTGAGAAGCACACCAACCCAATCAAAATAGATCTGGCAACAATATTAGCGCCCGCCCCCCCAGGACAATAACAAAAAGAGCAGATTCAAAAAGTGGTCAGGACAGGAGGAACATCAAGTGCACGGGTGATGGAAGAACAATAGACCCCTGCAGGTTTTACAAGGTATTTAATCGCTGGACAATAACACAGTGCCTAGGGACTATTTCACCACGGGGGACCCACAGTGAAGAACACCCACCCAAACCATATCTCAAGCAGCCAATAGCCTCTTCAACATCTACATCTCTGGAGACCAAGTGCAGCCCATCGACCAGACCCTTGGCGGGCCACAAGGACAGTAAAATTGACTCCTGGGCCACAACACATATCCTAAATCAACACACAACCCTGAAACACACTCAGATGCCAAAATCTAAGGGGAAGCAGACACCAGCTTTACAAGGTGCAAACAAGGGCACAAAAAGGGTGAGCTGGAAAGGTGCTGGCAACGGAACCCAATAGAATCCTCATCAAACGAAACAGGGGACCAAAACAAAGAGCCTGAAGATTCACTGAACGGCAGAGACATGGCACTCAGTAAAAAGGACCTTCAAGAAAGCCTTAGGGGCATGGAAGAAATAATGTCAACATCGTTCCAGGAGCAAATGGCAAACCTAAAAGATGAACTAAAAAGCTCCCTGAAAGCGGTCATGGTGGAAATTAATACTTTGGGTAATACGATGGACATAACAGAACAGGGACTATCGGAGCGAGCCAATGATGTCTTACGGAATTCGGAATTGCTGGTTCAAATTGCAACTGCACACAATCTGAAGATCCAGTCAGAGGATTTCAAAAACCGCTCCAGAAGGTTAAATATCAGGACCAAAGGCATGCCAGAAACAAACGAGGATGCAGACCTAAAGCTCCTAGTCCAACAATGCTTTGCCTACCTTATGATAAAGAATATACATATTGATCACATCACATAAATAGGTGGGACCTAGAAGGTTAGGTGCGGGCGACAGACCCAGAGATGTTCTGGCAACATTGACCTCCTACGAAATGAAAGAGAAAATCCTTCTAACGGCCAGAGGTCAGACAACTATTAAAATAAATGGATTGGAAGTCTCTCTGTTCCAGGATTTAGCTGCATCCACATTATTGAAAAGAAGAGCGATGAGCCCCCTGACGAAAGTACTCATAGAGAAAAAGATCCCATACAAATGGACATTTTCTTTTGGCCTACTCTTCTCATGAGATGGGAAGCAACAGAGGGTTACTACATGCACCGAAGGAATCTCAATACTGGAAATGGAGGTGGAAGAGGCAGACCCGAGAGATAACCGGCGAGGGGCACCTCGGCAGAGGACAAGGCCATGGGACTGGTCCACTGCAACAGGGAAAAGAGTAGACAAATTGAAGGGCCCACGACTGAAACGGAGAGGCGAAGACGAAAAATAAAGCAGATGCAAGCAAGTTCTCAGGGAGGGGGGAAAGAGAACACAAAACAATATGGTGATAGCCCAAAAGGGAAAACAATGAAGTGAAGTGGAACAGTGGAAATACATGGAGTGAGAAAGGAGTGATCAAGATGAAACCAGCTCTAAAAAAACAGGCAAGGCGGAGGACCTGTGAAGGCACCACTTGGAATCCACAGGAGGTTACTCGATGACCACAAAATCATACAGGGAAAACATGGGGCGGTTCCCAATAGAATTTGGGTTGTATCGTAAGATAATGAGACTAGACCGGATAAGGGAAGAGTGGACAGGGAAGGGGAGGAGGGAGGCCGGGAAAGGTTGGGGGGAACGGGAAAACACAGTGTCTGAGTCCACGCAGTAGGCTGTTTGGAGGACCACAAAGTGATAACAAGCATACTCAGAAGTTGGAAACAAGGTTACCAAAGATACTCCTTGAAGTGTGAGTGGGAAAGAACAAGGGGAACGCCATGAAGATACAAAGGACTCACATGAGGCAACAGCAGGACAGAACCCAAAAGAGATTGAAACATGGGTGGGGAAATACTGAAAATACTGTCACATAACGTGCAGGGCCTAAACACCACAGGAAGCGAAAGAAAGTAGAGGCACAAATTAACAAACGGGAGGCAGACATGATCCAAGAGACACACATTAAAAGAGGGGATAGATCTAGAATACTTATACACCAGTTTATGCAAATCTACCAGGCTAATGCCAAAAACAAAACCGCTGGGGTCCTGACAGGCCTTATAAATAAGCTTGGAGCTAAAGTAATGCACACCCTGGCATATCCCACTGGAAGATATCTATTTATTCAGATCCGATTGGACGACAGGGTACTCACCATAGGCACAGTATATATCCCTAACACGTGACAAGAGACCTTACTGCATCAGGCCCTAGGAAAATTAGAAGGCTTCGCAGTATGGGAGGCTCTACTGACAAGGAGACTTCAATATGGCCTGGGGCCGCGACAAAGACGGGAGTAGCCAAAGACCCACTAGGGGGCTCAGCCCATCTAACACCCTAAAGAACAAGTTTACAGACTTAGCATTAAGAGAATTGTTGAGAGCAAAAAAAGGGGACAAGACAGGGTATACATGCTTACCGCACATTCTCCAGGATCGATTACGCCTGGGGAACACCAAGGATATTAGGGGCAATGTCCAAAATAAAGGTGTATCAGATCTCCCTATCAGATCATGCCCCCATATGGCTTCCGCTACAAGGCATGAGGCCTCAAAGCTCGGTTTGGTCATGGAAGATGTCTAGGGCAGTACTCCATGATACAATAACACGAGAAACATTGAGGGAAAAAAATTAAAACCTACTTTGAACTTAACAACACACAAGGGGCCCTGTTAGATGTAGTGTGGGATGCCTTTAAGGCAGTGATCAGGGGAGAAAAGATCTCTCAATGAACACAAATCTAAAGAGAAGAAAAGATCTAGAGAAGGAATTGAGGGAGGCCCAAACAAGACAAACTATAGTAAAGTGAAGGCTAGTATGAGACAATTAGATCTACTGAGAAAATGCAGGGCAGAGAAAGTGATAGTCAATCTAAAACAGAGATACATCAGAGCTAATAAGGCGGACAAAATGTTAGCCAGACTCTTGAAACAACAAAGCAGTAGAAACAATATAGATAGCATTAGACTGTCCGACAGCACAATCTCTACTGAGTTCAGAGACATAATAGACTCCTTCTCAACCTTCTACATGCAATTATATTCCTCAGAAATACCAGACCAACAAACCATACAAGATTATTTAGATAGGCTCCAGATGCCGAAGGTGACACAAGAAGATAGGGACCTACTCGAAAACGGCATAACAGAGGAGGAAGTAGGGAACATTATCAAACATCTCCCCAGTAATAAGGCAGCAGGCCCAGATGGATACTCTGCATTTTTCTATAAAACTCTGAGCAGGTACCTCACACCATTCCTTACAAAATTATATAATACATTTCGGCAAACAGGGAGTATAACACGCTCCATGCTGGAGGAAAAGTTTGTATTCTTTGGGAAGCCAAATAAAGACTTAATCAACTGCGGATCTTACCGGCCTATAGCGTTGCTGAACATAGATGCCAGAATATATACGGGGATCTTGGTGGAAAGAATGAAGACTATAATGCTAATGGTGATTGGCCAAGACCAGTCAGGCTTTATCTCAGGAAGATAGACATGCGATAACACTACAAAGGTCATCCAGCTTATAGAGAAGGTGGAAATTAAACAACTCCCGGCAGTACTCATTTCCCTTGATGCCGAAAAGGCATTCAACAGGGTAGAATGGCCCTACCTATTCCAAGTAATGAAGCACACGGAATTGGGACCAAACTATATCCAGATGGTGGAAGCAAATTATAAAGGCCCATCGATGAGGCTATCCATCAACACGCAAGTCTGTGAGACAATACGGATTGGGAGGGGCACGAGGCAGGGATGCCCCTTATGCCCCATCTATACGCTATACACCTAGAACCCCTGCTTGCCACAATTAGAAAAGACAAAAACATAAAAGGTATTCCCTTTGGCAGTGAGACACACAAAACGGCAGCACATGCCAATTATATGCATGCAATTTGAAACATCAATCCTGCCTTAGTAACAGTCTTAAGGGAACAAGAGAAGATGTCAAGGCTGAAAATAAACATGACCAAGTCAGAATTGCTGGAGCTAGGATTATCAAAAGAACAATCAGCAGACATGCAAAGGTACTCCCCCTTCAGAATAGCTAAGGGAAGTATATCGTACCTAGGAGTAGAATTGACCAGTAAGGTATCCAAACTATAAGGCTAATTTCCCGGAGATGCTAAAGAAATCACAGGCTGATTTCACAAGATGGACCCCCTCAACATCTCCTGGTTGGGGCGCATAACACAGCTAAAATGGTGACCCTCCCAAGACTATTGTACACATTTCAGACCCTCCTGATACCAGTCCCGCAGTCATTCTTCAAGGCACTGGACACCACGATATCTAAATTCATCTGCCGGAACAAACTCCCCAGGGTGGCTCTAGATCTACTTATGACTCAAAGGAATAAAGAAGGGCTGGGCCTGCCAAATATAAACAGATACTACGAAGCAGCCCCAGTGATATGAGAATGGCTCAAGGAAAACAGGGAAAAGGTTTGGGCATGGATGAACAGGGCAGTAGCGGACTGCCCACTGGCCAGCCTATTATGGTTAGCAGGGAAGGACAGGCCCGCAAGATGAAGTTTAGTCCTTAGAACGTCATGCAATATTTGGGACATGCCCACAAAATCTGAGAATACTAGATCTGAGGTGAACCCAAGCACAAAAGGCACCGATTTTAAAAAAATCGAGTAGAGCAAAACAATTTTGAAAACGGGATGGCTAAGACACTACGAGATTCAACAGAGGAATGGGGATGAGCGGGGGGGCGAGAGGAGGGGTTGGGCGGGTTGTATCGGGAAGTAAATGCTGTATAAATACCAATAAAAACTACTTGAAAAAAATAAATAAAGTAGCACTTCTTTAAAATAAACAAGAGCATCCATTACACTGTTATACTATTTAAAACAATATATGGCTAGAGAAATATTTTCCTGTAGTCTTTTCTTATCACAGGAGTAACAAAATAAGAAATGAGAGTGTGGAGTCGAAGATGACCCCGAGGTTCTTAGCCTCACAGGTGGGAGCAGGAAGAGGGCCCAGAGTGGGCGGCCAGAGAGTGACAGGAAAAGAAGGTGCTGGTGAGCCGATGAGAAGGATTTCTGTCTTACTGGCATTGAGGCAGAGATCATTGGCCTGAATGCAGGACATCCAATACAATTATTCACTTAGATTTGTTAAGCAGGACTTCCAGCTATAACCAAGCTGCTGCAGATTAAGTAATTCACACACATCCCAGAAACCCTTCCTTTATAAATGATTCCAAACTCTTTCCTTCCTCGCAGGCTGTGTTAGCCTATAATTGGCAACATGATTCTTGCTAGTGATTTTCTGTAATAGACAAAATCTCAGATGTGTTCTATAAATAATGCACATAAGAAAACTACAACTTTGTTCAATGTCTGAAATAATATAATTTCATTTAGGACACCATTTAGGACACCAATAAACGTAATTGCTACAGTAACGTTATTTGCATCTTTATTCCACAATACGACCGCTTACATGCCAACCCTCAAACACAAGTAAAGACTAAACACAAGCATCATACCCAGAGCTTTAAAATGTAGGTCAGCAGTTGTTTTACTGTGCTACACCTATGGATGTGCTTTGTTTGGAAAGAGACATTTTAGCCAGAATATGCCTTTAAAATGTACAATTCTTCTGCATCGGAAATTGTTTAAGAATAGGTCATGGAATTGTAGTGATTCTACCACTAACCCTCACGTAGCTCCTTTAAGGGACCACAACCATTCTTATGATGGAGGCAGGAAGAGTTCTGAGCATACAATGGGACAGAAGGCGTGCATACAAGACACTAATACTAGAGAGAGAGAAAGAAAGATGTCAGAGAAGGGGCCAGAAGATGACTGAGGAAGAGAACACATATGATGAGAAGGAGAAGACAGGAAGAAGGTGTGAACAAGTAATGTTTGGCCTTTTTCTAAGCCAATTCTTTATATGCTTATTTCCACACAAAAGTGCTTGGTGAGAACTCCCACCTCTATATAGAGTGTATTTAAACCTTAAAAACAACTGAATGAATATTTGAAGGTCACATACTATGAAATATACAATGTGTCACAAATGTTCAAAATTAATAATTTATTTAGCAGTTTTCACCATTACAAAAAAGTAAACATTATCCAAGAACGGTGAACAATGGTAATGATTTAAACACTACTTGTTTCCAGTATAAAATTAAACAGGCTTGTGTCAGTGTTATAAATTGTTGGCAGGGTCTGAGCAAACACTGACCATAATTGGACCGGTATCCAGCTGGGCCAATTCTAGTTGCAGTTTTAAGTGGGTGCTGCCGGACTGCCCAAATGTGACCTAGGTTTGTGTACGTTGCTGTGAGCCCAAGAGGACCCCACCATGTGAGGGCAGTACACTAGGCTCCCTGCAACCAGCAGTGTCATTTCTGCCTGTTACAGTGATGTTCCCAAGGGAGAAACAGAGCGAAAAAACATTGTATGGACAAACACTTCATGTGATCATGTTCTGCTCAATTGTATTGATCATGCATCAAAATAGCTATCTGAAAAGCAGATGCTCTTGTTGGTCCGCCAGGGACCATCTGAAAATCTGTCAGCACTCACACAGGCCCATTGCAACATGATGTTTGGGTGACCCCATGCTTATAGTTATGGTACACAGTGGCCAAACAGTGCACGAAGGATGTAGGGTGGGCACTGTTGCACCCACCTGAAAGAAACAACATGCTCAATGTTGATTCTAGATTGCAACAAAGCAATTTCTTATCAATGTACAAAGGGCTAGAGTTGTATGGGGCATACAAATCCCCTCCTTAAAGGTCTTTGAAGTCACACAAAAGTCACTATGCTGGTGGGGTATTAGTAGGTCCAGCAAGAGAGAACCACTGCTGATAAATAATGCAAGCAGGTCTTGACAAACGGAATGGCAGGTACCACAACCACCACGCGGACAGTGATAATGCAGGGAACGGGGCAGGATAAAAACTAAACATTTTTAGACCAGTATTCACCAATTATTCTTAATACGGTGGTACTATATATTTTTAACATTCATTTTTTTCCAATACCAGATTTTCCTCATGGTTTTTGGTCCAGCTTAATTTCCTGAAGTCTCATCAGCTATTCCACCTCATTTTGGGGCGACTCCCATTTGTTCCACTGTTCTGCTTTGTTCCAGTCTCCAATGTTGATTATTTGTATGGGAAAATGACACAAAGAGTATGCCATCCAAGCCTTTCTATTTCTTTACATTTGGGCTAGTTGAGACATACTATTGATCAATGCTGACGGCGCTCCATTATGTGCCTACGATTTAACTTACTTCCTACAAAGCTGGTGATTGGTGCGTGGGAGCATACCCCCAGGGATGAGAGAAAGTGTAGGCTTTGTTGGAAATCCCTACAGACTCTCCCAAAGTCCATCAATATTAAATAGCTATCAGCATCATTAAATCTCGTGTGTTCATTGTTTCATGAATATTGCTGGTGATCAGTTCTGGGCCACCATTATGTTATCATGAACGCTGTATTTTTCGTATGGAAAAGTGTTTTACAGCTGTTTTAATCTTTTACAAATATTGTAGATTATACAAATAATTGTATGATTGAGTTTTGCGGTCTTACCTTTTTTTACATAGTGTAAAGGTTTTAAAGTTTAACCAAATACACTTAATTCTGTTTTTTTCTTCATAAATAACATAAAATAATGTGATGTCTTACCGTAATGATCTCAAATCCCACAATTTGATTCCATCACCAATGGCGGTGGTCACAAAAAGATTATATGCATCAGGGTTTTGAACACTGAAGGCCGAACCCTACAATGAGAAAATAATAAATAACTGTTTCAGTTATGTTTTTCTGTTGGATATAATCTACTCATGACAGATTCTTAAGCACATCAAAAAGTTTCAGTTGCATACTGGATCTAAAATGTTCTACAAAATAGAAGGCAAGGGTAAAAGAAACTCTAGGCTGATTCAGTCATATTCAGAAAGGCACCACTAGACCTGGGATGGCATCCCATGCATATTTATCTGAAGCAGCCATGATCTCAGAGCTCCTAAAATATATCCTGCTCTGCAGAAGTCTGAGAAAGGTAGGACTGCCAAGATTTTACTCACAGGATGCAGGTAAACACAGTGGCCCTCATTCCGAGTTTGGAGGTAAGGGAAAAACAATGCCGGTAAAGGATTACCGGCATCGTTTACCGCTACGGGCTATTCTGACCACCCGACCCCTATTAACGGCATTGTAAAGTACGATGCCGTAAATAGCGGTCTGGGCGCGCACACACGCAACACACCATGCCGGCATTAGCGGCATGCCGTAAACCGTAGAAGATCACAAGTGAGGCGGACATGCAAATAACGGCCTCGTGAAGGCGGAAAAAATGCAAACCGGCATCGCGTAAATACCGGCATCGCTGACCAGGTGTAAAGAGCCCTGAGCAGTGTTTCCAACTGCCACAGGTGCTCACAATCAGCACAGGTGGAGGCAATGGAGTCAGTCCCAGTACAAAAGGAGCACACCCACACACCACACCCCCTCCCTCACCAAGATGATACTAATAGTAGTAGTATTACTGGAGCTGGAGGCCCTGCTTGCAATGCCTCAACATGAACAACAACAACAGCGCCACCACAGAGGAGACGCAGGAGGAGAAGGAGGGTGAGACAGGGCCAGCATGCCCCACCAGTGCAGCCACTGTTACCACCCCGGCAGCCCACAATCCCTCGCATCAGAGCCAGTCCATTCAATCTAACCCCTGAGCAGATCCACACCCTGTACCGGCTTGACCGGGACACCATCACCACCATAGTGGACCTGATACACGACGACATAGGGAGCCTCATAGAAATACACACCGCCATACCCCCTCTACTGAAGGTAGTGTCTGTGCTCCACTTCCTCGCCACAGTCACCTACCAGCACACAGTGGGGCACATGCATGGCATATCACAACCCTTATTTTCCCGGATTCTGAACCAAGTGCTGGATGCCCTCCTCAAGCACACAAGGGACTACATATCCCCACCACAGACTCCCCAGGAGATATATGATACAAAAGTTGCCTTCCATGCACTGGCAGGCATGCCAAATTGTGTAGGTGCCCTCGACTGCACCCACGTGGAGTTGGTGGTCCCGCATGCCATGGAGGTGGTGTATCGCAACCGCAAGCAATACCACTCCATCAATGTGCAGATGGTATGCGACGCCAGCAAGATCAATCCACATTGCTGTGTCCGATATCCCGGATCAACTCATGACTCTATGGTCCTGTGGATCTCCACGCTACCACCCTTCATGAAGCGACATGCTGGACGACGTGCCTGGCTGATTGGTGAGTTGCCTGACTGGGCCATGGCAGTGCATCGGGGTTGTGAGGTGGCTGGATGCATACTCCACCTGGGTGGGAAGTGGGGGGATGCATACTCCACCTGGGTGGGAATGTTGATGTCAGTGCACGATGTGCACATTACCGAACACTGTGCCCCAAAGCATCTGAAACAGTACATGACACCCAAATTCCATAGTGATGAAGTAAGGCCGACACCTATCACTACATGACTAACAGGTAACCAGCTCACATCCCACAACACATGCACCACTCATCAGTGGCCCACACCCACCATAAGGCCATCCTGCACCATGCAGTGCATATGCACTATGTTGCTGTCTCCAGCATATCACCACACAGGACAATCATCCCTGGGAGTGCATTGAACTGAGCCAACCAGGGATTCCACAGTGTGTCACTGGTTCAGCATACCCATAGGAGTGCTGCATGTCATCATGGAAATGATCAGTGCAGAATGCCCAATATTGTACAGATTACAGCCAACGCTCCCTACTAGTAAATCTCACTGAACACATCACATCACTAATTTTACACCAACACTGCTGTATGCATATACGATGCACGTGCAACAAGATGTCAGTGAACACCATGAATCATCTTGAAGATGCAACCCACACCATTAGTCCATTGCACAGGACACATAGTGGGACCTGAAATGGGAACAATGCATCCAGGGACATGTGCATGTGGGCACCAATTACCTGCAGCCATGTGAGACTAGTACAGTTGTGCAACATGAATGTGCAAACATTTACCTTCATTCCCCTCTCATGCAGGTGATGGTGGCTATCCCTTGAAGCCCTGGCTCCTGAACCCTGTCTGAAACCCACAGAACAGGCACGAGGAGGACTACAATCGTTCCCATACCCATACATGTGTGGTAATTGAGCAGACATTTGGGCTGTTGAAGGCACGATTTCGCTGCCTCAGCCGGTCGGGTGGGGCACTCCTCTACAGACATGAGAAGGTGGCCAAGATCACCATGGCATGTGTGATGCTGCACGATATGTGCATCCGCCGGAACGTGCCCCTGCCCCCTGACATGGAACACCTACCACCTGATGAAGAAGAAGGGGATGATGAAGATGTGGCATGACCTCATCATGGTGGCGATGCACAGGAGGGATTGCACAATATTTCTGACTTACATGTCAGCAGAGGGTGACATAATGGTAGGACATAGGGCACTGGGTGTGGGGGTACGTGTACACTATGCACTGTGCAAGATTAAATGACACATGCGCAATGATGAATGTCCACTCTGGTTCTTTTTTTTTAACACAACCGGTGGATTAAAAGTAATGATATGAACGTGAATAACAAACCTTCCACCACCCTCACTCCCCTCCCCCCACAACTCCCCCACACACCCTCCCCCCTCACCCTCCCACCACAACTCCCCAACACACCCTCCCTCCCCCCACACCCTTACCCCCCTCCACAACTCCCCCACACACCCTCACCCCCCCTTCCCCCACAACTCCCCCACACACCCTCCCCCCCTTCCCCCCACAACTCCCCCACACAAGTTCCATAGGGTCCACAGAGCCCACATGAGGCTGCCAGTACAGTCACTCAGCACTCCCGGAGCAAGGGGGAGGCATGTCCCGTCGGCGCAGCGCACGGACCGACCGGCGGAGCGGCCGTGTCTGTGTAGAGCTGCTTGCGGATGGTGTGGCCTCATGCTGAGGCTGTTGGGCGGGAAGAGCTGCCTCCAAAGCATCGACGATGCGCCGGAGCACCTCGCAGAGGCGGTTTGTGTTATCAGTGATGGACAGGCCCAGTGCCCTCAAATCCGCGTGCCTCTGCTCCCTGGCTTGCCGGTTGTCCTGCACAAATTCCTGGATTGAGGCAGTGAGCTGGTCAGCCCACTGTGCTCCTGCGGCTGCACCAGTGGCCCTCCTGGGGATCTGGCTGGCATGCCCAGCCTGCTCATCCTCCCTGGGTCTGTATACGGGACTGATATGTCCCTGGGTCTGTTCTTGCCCAGACTGCTCCGGTGTGTTGGTATCCACAGTGTCACTCATGGATACCTGGGGGGATGCCAATTGTGCTGGGGTGTGGACAACATCCACTGAGTTGTCCTCAATGGTGCCCCAGATGTCATCGGGGCTGTCTTCGACTGCGAGGGGGGCCGTGGCTGCCACCTCCCTAGCCACACTGGACTACTCCGAACGTGGCATTGGACAGGTGTCTGCAGGCAGTGCAGTGAGGGGTGTGGGTGGGGGTGGTGGTGGTGTGCCCTCCACGGGCCTTGGTGTTGCTGGTGGTATGTGTCCTTGTGGTGGCTTCCTTGCTGGGACACGGCGCCCCCTGGCTTGGCTCCTGGATCTGGAGGGACGTTTGCTGTCCTGTGCAGGTGTGGTGTCCTGCTCCTCACTGTCATGCTCACTGCCTGTGGGGGTGAAAGAGAGGGACGGCATGAGTGATGTTAGGATAGGCATCATACTTACATTGGTACAATTACAGATCCACACAATTGTGGTTAATACGCATTTGGGTTGGGAACGGCACGTCATTCCATACATGGGTGGTAAATGAAGCCATATGTCGGTGTCACTCATGTTGGCCAGGTACTGTGCTGTCTGACATGCTCACAATTTAGGTCATGCACGGTGTGTGCCTCATGGAATTTCCTACTTTGTGTGGTATGTGTCATGTGCGTTACGGCCTTGCAGCAGGCATCGGCATGTGTCTCACTTGCTTCGGCATACTTTACAGGGAGTGTGTGTGTGGCTGACCATGGCGTCATTCTTTGTACAGACATTGGCATTGACTTTCATCAGATTTGGCTTAGCATTTTTTACTTTGGACACTCACCTCCATCAGCAGAAGATGTGGCGCCACACTCCATCCCTCCTACGCCTTCTATGGATTCTGGGCCAATCATGCTCGCACATGTTTTCTCCCACGGTGTGAGCTTAATTGGAGAACTTGGTCCTCCTCTGGTCTCCAAGGCCTGGGTACAGTTGGCCGAAAGAATGTTCCGCACCCTCAGCCGCAGGTCATCCCACCTTTTGCGGCAATCCTTGACCGTGCGGTGGGTGTTGCCCACTGCACTGACCTTCTGCCCGACTAGTGCCCAAATTTCCTTTTTCCGCAACACTGCCTCCCTCCACATGTTGCTGTTGAACACTATCCCTGCATGCTCATGCAGGGTGTCTACGAGCATCTGTAGTTCATCCAGGCTGAAGCGCTCCTTTCGGAGGCGGGCAGATCCCTTTTTGGGTGCTTTGGGAATTCTTGGAAGGTAGGATGTGCTGTGTGGTGAGGATGGCAATGTATTGTGTTTTTAAAGATGGGCGACATGCTCCTTCCCGTTCCTCTGCGATGACACGATTTCCGGTTCCGCTATTTAACGGTGACCGTAAATAGCAGTGACAGCTAATTACTGTCACCGCTATTTACGGTCACCGCTAATGCCGCTTTGGACTATGGCGGTAGTGTTATCTATGGTGCGCTTGATGCCGGTAAGGGCTTTTTGGGGCCCTTTTGCGGCATGGCGCTAGGTACCTTACCGGCATGGCGCAAAGCTTGTGCCCGCGAAGTCGTAATAGTCCTCTATTAGCGGGCTACAGCCAGCTCGGACACGCTATTTGTGCCATGCCGGTAAGGGACAGTACTTACCTCCAAACTCAGAATGAGGGCCAATGTATATTTTCCTGCAAGGGATAGAAGGTTTGGTCGATGAAGAATCTGCAGGAGGAAGATTGTCTCCATGAATAAGAACATTCACCAAGGTAAACAATTGGGTTCCTTCGCCTCGCAAACCCGCAATTTGATAAAATTCTCACAATGCCTAGGATTGTTGGCAAAAGACTATGAAGAAATTGTGACCTTTACAAAGCCAATTGGTCTCCACAAAGACTCAGGAGGCATTTTCAAGTTAAAAAAATAATGTATTATAGATTTTAAAAAGTTGAGCCAGTTTACATTTAAATGAGGTGTCAGAATGATAACTCCTGATATCAAGTGTCTCTTTTCCACAAACCAACAGAAATGTTGCTTAACATTTTCTCTGGGTCTTTCCCCCACATCACTCACAGCCCTCCCTTAGTCCATTGTCCTCGATCTCCTCCTCATCAGTCAAGCTCTATTACAATGTTTGCTGGTTGGCACGATGAAGGGATCAGTTCCCGACTCTGACTCAGTAAAGGTCAGCCAGCCAGTTTAAATTCCTCAGAGATTCTCCCAGCGGTGAGGCAGACTAGAGTGTTTTCAGGCTGTTCATTTGGCCACCGCTCTGCTCAAGTGTCCCTGCTCTACTGGACCCCACCCCACACTCACTGTCTTCCTCCATGTAAACTCATTCCTAAGGTACCTACATATGATTCGCTCTACCACTATCTTTTTCAAAAACTCCTTTTTGGCCCCTACGACTCTCTGCCACATGTTCGCAACTCCCCCCCTCTTCCCACACTGCCCCTATGGTCACAAGCTCCTCACCCCTTTGGAGTCAGGCTGTGGACATTGATTTATTTTTACATTTGTTTATTGGTATTTTCTTTTCTTAAACAGTACAATGCACAATGATGAATTTTCACGTGCGCAAATCAATGCATTTAAGTCCAGTAAACACAACAATACCAAAAGAGAAAAGAAGAGGAAAAAGAAAAAGGGTACCCAACTTTTGTCAGGGGGAACCAAAGAATCATGTGTTCGCTGCCATACCTTAGACAATGATTCAGCATTCCTCAATGGGGTCAAACGTGCAGTGCACTGTTAATCATTCAACAGTGGGGGTGGGTCCAGTTCAGCGTATGTAAATCCGGTGCGGAGGAAAGTGTCAGGCATGAGTCCTTCTATAGCTGTCGTGCGGATTCACAGTGGTCTGTCATCAGAGGTGTAAAAAATAGAATGAACTAATGTTTTCCATGTTTCAAAGTTAAGCGCAACGTCCCCACTATGTACTTCTATTGATCTTCCCCAAGCGGTGGTCTCAGCTTCACACCAGCGCAGCATTTCTCTCAGCCATGTCTAAAAGCGTGGGCCTTTGCGTGATATCCAGGTCATAGTTATGCCTCTCTTGGCCAAAATACAAGTTAGATCCATGAATTTAGAGATGTGTTTATGCTTGCTAGCTCTGGAATATGCTCCCAAAATGCACACGAGTGGGTTCCACCCCAATCTTTTAATCCCTGCTGTTACGCAGGTATGTTTGATTCAGGACCAAAATCTCTGTGTTACCTCGCATTCCCAGAGCATGTGGATTAGATGGGCATTCTCTTGATCACACCGGGGATAATTGGAAGGTGTGTCTTTTTTTAACTTGGTGACTCTGAAAGGAGTCATGTATGTGCATCATGTATGTGCAGTGAAACAGGTTAACTTGTATGGGTCTGAATCTCGCATTTTTGACGAAGCCTAGCACCAATGCCCATTGCCCGTCAGTGATTTCTAGCTCCAGGTCCACCTCCCATTGTGTCTTCAACCTTGTGAGCTTAACATTTGTGTTATCTAAAACACCTGTACAGTCTGGATACAGGCCTCCAGCTTTCCTCTAGGTCATACATTAGTGCCAAAAGGGTATTGTGTTGGGGGTCAGCTGGCCAATTGGGCCAGTTACACTTGGCAAACTTGGTTTTTCTCATGTATCTTAGAAACTGCACCCCTGGGAGTCCCTCCTTCTGCTTAAGGTTGACCAGTTCTCTAAAGGTTCCGTCCTCGTGCATTTCTCCCCAAGTGGCAATGCCTGATCATTCCCAGCATCGCACAACCTTCAGTTCCTCTAGATCACTCTATGTGTTAATCATGATGGGGGTGTTTGGAGAGTAGGGGTGTTGGAGTCTCAGTGTCTTCTAACCCTGCAGAATGATGTATCGACCTCCGGCATCCTTGTCAAGATTCAGTTACGAGAATGGGAGCGAGTTGGCAACCCATATGAGGACACCTCTGAAATACTTAAGAGTATGGAGACCCATGAACCATGCCGCTGCAGCATTTTGCCACTACTTCCTGCTCTTCAGGTTGTTGTTTTAACCCTTGACTTTGTGTAGGTGGCTCGGTAATAGGCAGACAACCTTATATTGATTGGGTAAAAAAAAAGAAACATAAACAGCAGGCCCCTGAACTTGGGGTACAAATAGTTCCCAAGAGATCTGACCCCAGTGTCCGCAGGCAGACGTACCTTCAGCTGGCACTGGCAGCACTATTGTGTCTACGATCAGGATGGATCTGGGTGGGTTCCATCAACACTCAGTGGTCTTGGTCGCTGGCTCCGATTAAGTAGCAACAACTTCCATGGTGTGTAGCACTAATCGTCTGCGGTCCACTCTAAAACTGCTAGTCCATCTTCTAATAGATTATCATTCCAACACTTTGCGTGTAGCTCTTAATAGAGTGTTTCCATTTCTAATTACTCCCACCGAGCATATTATGGTGGCATGGTGTGTTTGTCAGCGGCAGTTGTCTGGCGCTAGGTCCGTCATCTCAATGTCGAGGGTCGTCATGTGTGTCTATGTTGTTGTGCTCCATCCACATCGTCACCGCCTCCGGGCTCTGAAAGAAATGCGACCTTCCTCCATGTATCACTTTCAGTCTAGCTGGATATAACATATATTTGATCCCTTTCTGCCTTAACCTGGCTTTGAATGAAATTAATCTATTCTGTTGCTGCTGCACTAGGGGGGTGTAGTCTGGATAGATGGATACGTTTGAGTTGTCTCTCCTTATCACTCCTCCTTCCCTGGAGAATTGTAGGAGCACGTCCCCGGTCCCTAAAATTCAGGATTTTTGCGATTACAGTGCGAGGGTGCGATCCGGGTGAGGGTCTTTTTTTGTACAGATCGATGGGCCCATTCAACAGCAAAGCCTTGTGATAGTTTGCGAGGGCAAACTTCCTGCCAAAACAGGTTCTGTACATAGGTCGTTGGGTCTCTGCCCTCAGTGCCTTCTGGTATACCTAGGACTCTGACATTGCTTCTGCGGGAGCGACCCTCTGCATCTTCAGTGGTGGTGTCTTTCAAAAGTGTTTCGGTGATTGTGACCTATTCTGCAAGAGATCTCACGTCTTGGCAGAGTAATTGCACATCTATCTTAACCTCCTCAATTCTATGTTGCAGGGAGGACCTCAGGGCCGCGATGGCTGCAAGTACTTTGTCTTCTTGTGGGTCCAGCTGGGAGAAGCCAGCTTTTATTTGCACAACGCCTGTTGTTGGGTCTGGTGTCTGTGATTTTCCAAGGCCAGCAAAGGAGTCCATGATGGTGCCCTTGTTTTTGTTTTTGGTTGGGGACATAGCTCTTAATCTTGGGTGTCAACGCGTGTGGCAACGTTGCTGAGGCACTGAGTCGTGGCTCCCTCGGCTGTGATCTAGCCCTGTACCTATCACAAGTCTTTCACTCTTGAATACAGCTAGTCATCCAAGAGTGGGTTTCAATCCAGATCTGTCACTGCTAGTGTGGCCCTGTATCAGGCCCAGATTTGGTTTGTGGTTTCCGAGCGATGCCCTAGTTTGGGTGGTTTTTCAGTGGGAAAACTGTGAAGCCGAGTGTATTCCGGTTGCTTGCCACGTTATGCAGGATGTGTGAGAGGAGTAATTGTCTGGCGCAAGATGCGTGTGATGATGCTGTTTGGCTGAAGTGAAGCCAGTGTATGAGTCCTAGCGTGTCTGTGCTGCAGCGTTGTAGGCTCTGCTTGGCTCTGCCTCTGTAAGCGCCTCACAGAGCTGTAGTTGGGCTTGTAGTGGGAGTCACCACTCCTGGTTAGTGCTCTTGCATGGGCAACGCGCTCGTAGATTGGTGGTTCGTTGATGTGGCTGCTAGTGTCTTAGATTGTTGCCCACGCAATTGGGCTGTGCTTTCTCAGGTCCAGGGTTTGCTGTGAGGGGAGGTGGGGAAAGCATTGAGAGCCTCGGTCAAGTGTCAGGGGCCAGTATGTGAGTGCTGGCCATCAAACGGGCTGGCTCAGTCTGAAGTGAGCTACTGCTCAGGCCCGACACAGCAGATGCATCTGATTGCGTTCCGGGTCAAGCGCAGGTGCGCAGATGAGTCGGGGCTTGTGATTGTGCTGTGGAAGGGTGTGTTCTCCTCACATGGGGCTCATATAGAGAGCGGGCAATCTTCCGCTTTGTGAGCAGGGATGTCTTATTGTGAGTCCATTTCCCAGTGCGCCCCCCACAATGTCAGCAGAGTGCGTGGCTGTTAAGCATGCGCTTACACTCAGTGGGTGCTTCCCACCTGTGTTACTGGGCAGAGAGCAGGTGCAGAAAGGAGCTGGGGTCCTGTGTTATGCTCTGGGAGGGTGTGTGCTTCTCACAGGGGGGCTTGTATGGAGGTGTAGTGATCCTCCGCTCCACGAGCGGAGGTGGCCTGTTGTAAATTTATTTCCCAGTGTGCCCCCCGTGATACCGCTTACTGTGTCAGCAAGATGAGCAGCGGTGGTGCAGACTCCTGTAAGGTCTTGCTATCCCCGCCGTGGGAATCCTGCTTAGGGGCAGTGCTTCCGTCCCTCACTGTGGCTCTGGCCCAGCATGGCCAATGTTTGTGATTTATGGTCATAGACCGAGAGTTGGCATAAGCAGGTGGCGGGATTCGGTGCTGTGCTCTAGAGGGGAGGGACGTCTGCTCCTCATAAGGGGCTTGTGTGGTAGCGTTCCTCTCTCCGCTGTGCAATCAGGGATGTATCAACTTTTGTTTAGCTGTGCGATGCAGTTCCAGCAACGTCACCTGTCTTGGCAGCGATGTGGTCAGCCGTGGGACCGGCACAGGTAGCGTACCGTTTTCTTTGCCGTGGCGGGTCTGTCCGAAGGTGGCCTTCCCTTCCTTCGTTACAGCTGCAATACGGTCAGCCATAAGGCACATCCACAAGTCGGTGAGTTGTCTCCGATCTGGGTGCTTGACTGCTCACTGTGTGGCTTCAGTTGCTGCTTCATAGGGCAACTTTACGGTGCACTATGGTTCCAGCAGGAAGAACGGTGTGTGCTCGCTGCCATTTTGGGTGATGTCGCCTGTGCCGTGTGCAGTCCTCCGCTGTTACTCCAGTGTTATTTTATCTTCAGGAGATTAGTGCCGGCTGCTTGCCATCGCTTCGTTGTAGGCAAGGTTTATTGGATGCGTGCTGGAGTTAGTTGAGAAAAAAACTGTGTTGTAGGATCATTGATCGGCTTGGCTGTCGGAGCAGAGACAAAACACAGCCTTACTGCATGAGCTTCAGGCCACGCCCCCCCAGGTTGTGGACATTGATACAGTCCATAAACGAGAAACTGCTGGAAGAAAGATAAGCCAAAGATGGAATCATCCCCTGCCAGTGAGTCCATATTGTCAAAGGTCTGAAGAGAGGGCCAAGTGGCAGGCAGATAGATACCTAACAAAGGAACTCTGTTTGAAAATGGTCAGATGAGCTCTAATTACATCAGGATCTCCTCGTGCACCAGCTCATAATAGGTCCTAAAGCACATAAAAATCCATCTGAAAGAACAAATTACTTAACTAAGAGTTAAGATGGATTTTCAGAATCAGCCCTATGAATAGATTCTGAGATGCCACCCTATTCTAGTGAACATGGAAAGACACTAATGTCTAGCTAAACTCTATCTGGGTAGTAGTGTGACTGAGCAGCACGGCTTGGACTTAGCAGAGTGTGAGAGTGGTGAAGGGTTCAGTTAAGCACAAAGAGGGCTCTCTTAATAACACACGTTAGATAGAATGTATACAAATACAATGATTTATGTAGGTCTTAGACAAACTCTTGCAGGTAAGTAACACACTAAACATTCACTACTATTATATACACGTTCACTTTTGGGGTTCTTTGGCTGCAGATCACTAACGCTTTTGAAAACAGTTAATACACTATTAGCAACTGTAGTGTAGCAAAGCAAGTGAATAAGAACAAGATAAGAACCAAATTATAGAACTAATATGTAGAAAAGAAAGGAATTATAAGCACCACACACGGCCATATCAAATAAGGCACTACACCATAAAAAAGGCCTTTGCTAGATAGAAGAAGGGGCCCTGGTGCCATCAGAGTCAAAAGTCCCAATTAAGTTCTTTTCAGTAGGCTAGGACTCTTTAAAAGAGTGTGAAAAAGAATTAGCAGCCTGTAGGTGTTCCAAAGTAGTAGTACAAATCTTGCTATGCTCTGAACCTAGAAGCTGTGTTGAACCTGTCAGTCCAGAAAAAGTAGACACCCCTCAATGATGGAGGCAATGTACTTTGTTGGCCTTAGACCAACGCCCTCATGTGTTTAGTATTAGAAATACTTAGCCATAAGATTGACTAAAGTGCGGGCATTGTGATGTGATTGAAATCGCCATTTTGTTTTCTAACCTTTGCCTCTTGCCTTCTGTTAAAACTGCTTTGCTGAAAACTTATTCTGCTCGACTAGTACATTATTGTTCATCCATAGAGCAAGGCCGCAAGAGATTTGTTGAAACATAACTCAGCGACCCAGACAGAAATGACGTCTCCTCCCTCACAGATCCTTGAAAGTAAGCAAGAAGGCATTTAATCACTGCACAGTGCCAGCTAGTCTCGCTAATGCAGTAGAGATGTTAGAAGCAAACATTAAATGGCTTGAATTATGCTCTTGTTTGCGGCCCCCCTTCCCTGAGACTGTTGAGCCGTGGAGAGCGAGTTGACCCCCAGTACACAAATAGAAACTAGGAGATAGCGAGGCCAGGAATGTGTCTCGCCCATGCACGCAGCTTGCTTGCAGAGAACAAAAGCAGTGTGTTCTTTTAACAAAGAATTGTGTCTGCAGGCTCATGAAATTGCAAACTGTTGCTAAATAAATGTCTGAAGGTCTCATACTCGTCACAATTGTCAATCATCGAACCCAATTCAAAGCAAATACATTATGGGCAGTATTGAATGTGTCACCACTGATCGTAAGATGCTTGCTTTGTATATATGTAACTGTTGTACGATTCTCTCTCTCTTGCGTCTCCCGGGGTCTGGAAACACACGTCGCGGGGCGTGGGACACAGTTGGCCAACTGAGACTATTTGCTTTGCAATAAACCCTAGCTTTTGGGAATACAACCTTGTGTCTGGCGTATCAGTTTATGTGTGGTGATTGTGCCTTGTTTCCATACGCGAGGGTCCCCTAGGGGCCCCTTCAAGATGGCGCCCAAATAGGGAGCCTCCCCCACTTGTTCCATCGTGTACGTTGTAAAATAAGGAATGCATAGAGAACGCAGAGGACGGGACAATCGAGCCGGGATCAAGAGGTGTTCGGGGCGCCCCTGTGAAAGTGTACGAGAGACTCCTTTGCAGATCTGCACACAACTGATCCGTGATCGACATGCCCGGCCAGAGAACAAGGAGGCGAGGGTCCCGAAACGAGGCAGAGTGAGCCAAGATACGCAGACACGACAATTATTGGTTGCGTCAGTATACGGACAAATTGCATCTTGAGAGACGACTTGACTGATCAGGTGAGTCGTGCCCCGATTCAAAGTAATCCTGATATTGGTTGAGAGTTGACTTTGCAAAATCAAACACCCAGAGTAAGGTTGATTAGCTGAGGGTAAGGTTAAAACATGCCTGGGGTATTGTCCACCTTAGCGGGATTTTTCCGCTGCGGTAGACAATCTTTGGAAACTGCCCAGGTCGCACCACCCGAGGGGTCGCTGGCGTATGAGATGTATGTGAAGTATGGTGTAGGAGCGATAATGTTTTGTGAGATTTGGCATAGCCAAACCAGAAAAGAGGAAGACTTGCAATGGCCGAATCACGGGAGTTTTGAGATTCCGAGAATAGATAATTTGGAGAAGGTGTTGTTGAAAAAGAAAACACGTCCTGTGGCTTTTGATATCCTTAGAGACTGGAGAAAGGAAGCTATGCTTCGTTGGAAAAGTAGAGAGAAGAGCGCACGCAGGCATAAGTCGAAAGCAGAAAGAGAAAGAGAAAAGCAGGAGGAGGAGTGGGATGATAGTTTGAGAAAATCAAATAGATGTGGTCAGTTGAGTATAGATAAAATATACCCACAACAAGAGTTGCATTAATCAGATGAATTAATAAACAAAATATTAACTGATACAAGGCGAGGCCCAAGGAGAGAGACTAAAAAATACAGTGCCAGTGACTATTGCTCATCCCCCTCCAGCTGCTCAGCCCCTCTCTATTGTTCAGATCCCAGCACAGCCACAAACCATACAATCGGTGCCTCCCATTAGCCAGCCAGCACCGCAACAGTCACTTCCCGTTCCCGTTGTCCCATCCGCACCTCCCTCCCAAGATATTGTTACTGAACCATCCGCCCCTCCAATAATTGAACTTGAACTCATTGAAATGAGAGAGGGAACCGGACAAAGTGAATGCGCTAGAGTGACCCGTAGTGCGATCAGCAAGGAGAGAAAACGAGAGTTGCAAGAACAGGCAGAGATGTATATAAACGGGAATGATGAAACAGCAATGCTAGCTTCGATGTATGATTTCAGGAGGAGCAATGAAAGACAGGTATTGTTGGAATGCATGGGGGAATATTTAACGGGGAGATGGAAACAGTTAATTGGGAGGCTACCGCCACAACAGTTGTTGGATTTGAATCCATTAGCGCGTTGTAGAGAGAGAGATGAAGAAATAAGGGAGCATATAGACAGACTTTTTGAATTTAAGAATGAACTTGATGATGAATATGCTGAAATGTTTGCCACACCGGGGAAGAGGAATAAAGATATTAGGAGAGATAGGAGGGAAGCAGCGATACCATATGTACAGCGGCGATTTTTGCCGTCGCCAAGACAAACGGGTGATAAACTAAAAGTATGTATACGAGAGGCGTTAAGATGGATAACAGATCCTAGTATTGTCACAATGGAAATACATGAAATATTTGATGAATACCCCTTGCCAATGAAAAGAGAAGCACTACAGACAATGGTTGGGGTGTGACTGCAGCAAGTGGCGGGACACAATAGAGGGAGAGGAAACGAACAAGGCAGAAGTAATTTGAACATGCATGGAGGGCCTCTGGGATTAAATCAGTGTGCGTACTTTGGAGAGGAAGGTCATTGGCGAGCGCAATTTCCACATTTACAAAATAGAAATGGGCATGGCCAGAGAAGACAGCACAGGGGGCACACAGGAACGAATGGACCAAATAGAAACAATATGCAGCAGCACCAAAATAATCAAGGAAATGGTACCCAGAATCAGAACAAAGCTCAAAATCAGACTGCTTTTAGCCAAAATCAGGGCCAACAGAACACGCAAAATGGAAATAGAGGGAGGGGCGGGAACATTTTTGATACCCAATCAAATACGTACTATAGTAATAGTAGTGATTACACATCGGATGATGTGTTATTCCCTCAAGAGGACAGCCCAAGACAGGGGTCGGAACCAGTGTCTATTCCCGTTAATAAAAAAGGACCCTACGTAGAAATAAAAGTCGGGAATAGGGAGCACAGCTTTCTCGTAAATACGGGGGCGCAAAAGTGCTCGATAGACCACCACTTGGTTCCGGAAATACCACTGTCAAAGCAAAGGAATATTTCAGTAGGGTTTCCAGGTACCCCAGTAATCAATCCAGTATCCCAACCAGTAGCAGTGACATTAGGTCCATTCACTGAATATTGTCAATTTCTTTTAACAGAAAATTGTGGAGAAAACCATTTGGGTTTAAATCTATTGCAAAAACTGAGTGCAGTTATCCATTGCACTCCAGATGGAGTGTTCTTGACAATTTTGCCACAGAATGTACCAGTGTCTGAAATTTTGTCCAAACCTTTGCCAGGAGAATTGAGTAAAGTACCAAATTGCATATGGGCAATGAATGACAATGACAATGATGTGGGATGTTTGAAAATAGAGCCAGTAAAAATTATTTTGAAAGAGGGAGTAACGTTGCCACGAATTCCACAATATAAAATTTCGGTAGAGGGAGAAAAAGGATTGAAAAGCATTGTTTCTGATTTGGTAAAATTGGGGGTGATTGAAGAGATTACAGGCAGCACATGCAACAGCCCCATTCTCCCGGTGTATAATAAAGGAGGTAATGAGATACCGTATTGTTTCATAATTGATCTGCGTGCATCAAACAAAGTAGTAAATCCTCAATTCCCATTGGTCCCAGATGTTACCACAATTTTGAGAATGATACCCGCCTTGGCAGAGTACTTTAGTGTCATTGAATTGAAGAATGCCTTCTTCAGTATTCCAGTACACAAGGAAAGTAGATATCTGTTTGCCTTCACATTAGGAGGATGATCATTTACATTCACGCGCATTCCACAGGGCTACACAGAGAGTCCGAGTATTTACAGCAGAGCATTGAAAGAACAGCTAGATATGCTAGAATTACCGACAGGTTGTGTATTGTTACAGTATATAGATGACCTATTAATCGCTGCTGATACAGACGAGATTTGTAAAAAGAGTACTGTTTTATTAATGACATATTTAGCAGCACATGGACACAAAGTGAGCTTAAAGAAATTCCAATATTGTTGAAAGGAGGTGGCTTATTTGGGCTACCTACTTTCGAGAGAGGGGAGAAGGCTGATTGCCGGCAGTGGATTGTGAACTTTGCATTGATTGTGAATCCAATGGTGGAATTGACAAAAAAGGATGCTGTGATGCCTTTGCAGTGGAATGAAGAATGTCAGAGAGCATTTGATTTACTCAAAACTGCATTGTGTTCTGCTCCCGTTTTGGGCACACCAAATTATGAGAAGATTTTCAGATTGTTTGTATATGAAAGCGAGGGCTGCGCGTTGGCTGTTTTGACACAGGAACAAGATGGAAGAAATAGGCCCTGCGGCTCTTTTTCTTCCGCGCTGGACACTGTAGCGCGCGCACTACCACGTTGTTTGCGAGCTGTTGCAGCGGCTGCTCCGCCATCCTACAGCCTGAATTTGGCCATGAAGCTCACTGACTCCAATTCCAACCTTTCCACTTATCATGATAATATAATTGTCCTGGGGGATTTCAACATATGGTTCGAATGAGAAAGCGAAACCACATCAAACTCCCTCCGTGTCCTTCTGGAAACACTCCACTTAAAGCAAATAGTGAATGGACCCACCCTCAGTGCTGGACAGATCTTGGATGCAAATTTCTGCATAGACAGACTCTCAACCACCGCCCCACTGGTATCAATCATAAGGAGTGATCACCACTTGATCCCATTTCCTGTCAAACTTCCATTCCGCATATTGCTGGGAAACACAACACTGCACGTTACAATCAAAAGAAATTGGAAGAGTCTTCATCAGAAATCCCTAGCAGAACGGATGGAATCAACCAATCCAAACAGCTCCCAGCTAAACAGAATGACTCCTGACTCAGCGGAAAAAACCTCAACACCTGGATCACAGAGGCCCTAGACCAATTAGCACCAGAAAAACCCTTCAACGCCACTGCAGAAAAATAATTGTAGCAAGATGGTTCATAGAAGTACTGAGGAAACAAACCACAAACTGGAAAAACTATGGAGAAACCATTACAATCAATCGGCCAAAATGAAATACCAGCGACAACTCGGATTGTGCAAATCAGCAGTGCTAAAGCAAAAAAAACATACTGGGCCTCATTACAAGTATGGAGGCAGCCATGCCCTTCCTAAGGGCATGGCTGCCTCCATACCGGGTCCCAGTACCGGGTTCCTTCAATGAGGAATAACCGGGTCATTCCGACTTTGGAGGACCCAGTAATTCCTCCTTGAAGGAACCCATCCCCATTCCCATTTGAGCCCCCATAGGGCTCAATGGGAATGGGGAGGGAGCTAATAACTGGCACGTTAATAACGGCCCGTTATTAGCTCCCTGTTCCCCTCGCGGGACCCGCTAAGGACGCCTGGTTTTACCAGGCGTCCTTACCAAGTCCCGCAAAGAGAACCTCGTAATTGCGCATCCCGTAATGAACAGTGCCAGTCCTGTACCAGTACCCTTCATTACAGGAGTGCAAGCCTCGTAATGAGGCCCACTATGCCACAAGAATCCAATCAGCAACAAATCCTAATGAAAATAACTATTCGAAATCATCAAAGAAATAAAGAGCACAACATCCTGCAAAAAGGCATCATACCATCACAATCCCTATGTGACAACATCACTAACCATCCAAGAACTATAATAGAAACAATTCAACCAACCACTGATGCAAGCCACGCAGCAATAAACACAAATACGGGACCACCACTAACCAGCAGACCACCAACCGCACTAATAAAAGACACCAATCTCGCCAGATTCACCAGTGACCCATACCCACCAGGCATCTTCAAAGAAATCATCAACCACAGAACCCCAGAATCTTACTTCTGGCTACTGATGAACCTATCGCTTAACACAGAAATAGTAACTAAAACATTCAAATCAGCATACACCAAGCCCCTCCTAAAAAATAAAAACAGGAAGTGCGGAAGATCCCACCAACTACAGAACTATATCTAATCTCCTCTACCCAGCAAAACTATTGGAGAACCACATCGACAAAGTCCTACTCAATGACATAGAAACCAACAGAACAATCGACCACTCGCAAGTCAGCTTCAGACCCATGAGAGAAACTAAAATCTTTCCTCAGTAACAAAATTGAAAGAATTTACCTACCGCTATTAACTTCCAACACCAAACATATTTCCTACAGTGTACCACAAGGTTCTAGCCTCTTCCCACTTCTCTTCAACATATTTATGTCCCCTTTAATGTAACATATTCTAACCCACAAACTGACTGCCAACAACTAAGCAGATGATACCCAACTCATCTTCAAGATTACCTCAACCCAAGGCCCAAACAACATCGTCAACAAATGCCTCACAGACATATACACCTGGGTGACAATCAACAATCTCAAATTAAAACAGACCAAAACAGAAATAATGATCTCCCCCCAGAGGATAATGCAACAGACACACAACTGACCTGGCCACCAGACATGGGAACCCAACCAGAAGCATCTGCTATCATAATAAAACTAGGAATAGTCACGGACAATGGACTCTCAATAGAACCACAAGTCAATGCAATAGCAAAGATTTGCTTCTACCTCCTGCGACTAATTAGAGGGATCCTCCCCTACCTCTCCTTCCCATAGAGAACCCTTGCAATCATCTTCTGGGTATTATCAAGAATCAACTACGCAAACAGCTGCTACCTTAGAATGCCAGAACATCTCACTAAAAAAATCCCAAGCATCCAAAATACTGCTGCAAGGATACTCCTCAGACTAAACATTAGAGACCACATCACACCAGCCATTAGAAGCCTACACTGGCTCCCAGTAAAAAAATGCATTAACTTCAAAGTCCTCTGCATCGCTCACAAATCACTACACGGACAAGAAGCTGAATCCCTCAAAGCCAAAATCAACAGCTACCAAACAGGAAGAAACCCAAGATGAAGTAACGACCTCTAAATCGAAATAAAACACTCTGAAAAAAGGAAATTCTGAGGCACCACATTCTCACTTCTAATAGCCAATCTATGGAACTCAATCCCGATAGGAATAACAGAAGATCACCTTACCGTCAGAAAAAAAATTGGGAATCTGGCTAGTTAACTCAATGAGATTGGCATAAAAACAGGCACCTCCCATAATATCAACGCAGATCAAAGACAATCAAGGGACAGCACGGATCCTGCAACCACCAATAAAACAACCACACTGTACTAACCACTAACCACCCCTGCTCCTTGCTCCTCTTCAGCATGCCACACTTAGATGGAATTTCTCAAGTTTAGTCTGCGCCAAATCTAGACAGAAATGTGATTGTTAACATGTGCCACACTTGCATGGAATCCTCAAGCTTAGCCTGCGTCGCATCTAGATAGAAATACGATGGTTAGCATATGCCACACTTAGATGGAATTTCAGAAATGTGATTGTTAGCATATGCCACACTTAGATGGGATTTCAGAAATGTGACTGTTAGCATATGCCACACTTAGATGGGATTTCAGAAATGTGACTGTTAGCATATGCCACACTTAGATGGTATTTCAGAAATGTGACTGTTAGCATATGCCACACCTAGATGGAATTCTCAAGCTTAGTTTGCGCCAAATCTAGGCAGTAACATGATTGTTGGCATGTGCCACACTTAGACGGAATTCTCAAACTTAGCCCGCGGTGCATCTAAATAGAAATATGATTGTTAGCAAATACCACACCTAGATAGAATTTCAGAAATGTGACTATTAGCATATGTGACTCTTAGCATGCACCACACTTAGAATTATGAACCTAGCTTGCGCGACATCTAGATAGAAATGTGACTGTTAGCATGTACCGGACCTAGATGGAATCCCACAATTGCAAGGACAGCAATGCCAACTAACCAACCAACTAACAATTCCATCCCTCTGCATACACCTCTCAAACTATAACCAAACACAACCACAAGCCTTAAACGCAGCAATCCGCACAAACTTCACAACAATGCAACAACAAAACAAACCACACATAGACTTGCACAACAGCACACGACGACTACGGACCATAAAACACCCCAAGCCCAGCCGACGGACCCACCGGGCTGAGGCTGCCAACAGCACATCACTGCTCTCTTGCACTTTTCCAGCTTATTCCTACTAACCCACCCCCCCTCCTCCCCTTTTCAGAGCCGCCAGAGCGCCAGGGGACCACTTCGGTGGTGATAGTGCGCGGTACAAATGACCTTTAACATTAACATTAACATTAACATAACCCACACATTCCTCACATCAGCTAATAGACCAGTCCCACCACACACAACACACATATCCCCCCACACACAACACACATATCCCCCAAAAGAACAAACTGCTGCAAACCAACAACCCAGACACTGGACGTTGCTCCACCGGACACAATTACCCCAAATGCCAGTTTCTCCTGGTTCTACAAGCACCAAGAGGAGATCACAGCCTCTATCCTATCCCTCTTCCCTCACTACCTACCCAACCCACTTTCTTTAAGAGCCATGTGAGCGCCTGGAGACTATGCAAAAGGTAAACGTGTGTGGTATAAATCAACTTAACACAACATAACATCATTGTAGAAACATTCTTAGCAGACCCTCACCAAATGCAAGCACCTTAGGAGAAGCCCAGGGGGAGGATCCTAGACCATAAATCCACTGATACCCATCAGGCAAGGGATAAGTAGGGCCGACTTTAGCTACTTACACGCCTCCTGTACTTGAATTTACTCAAGACCACTTTGGCAGCTCATGAAATCTCTGCGCCTCCGTGTTCTGCATCCTGGTCCCGGGTGCATGGGTCTCTTTCAGCATCTGTATTTAAGGTATGGCTAGTCAGCATTTCCACACTCTGGTGAGACAGTTCCTGGCACTGGATAGCTGGACAACCTTGGCACGATTAAGAAAGGACCATCACATTGTCGACAACCTCAGAGAACCAGAGTACATGATGCAGGCGGAGATCAGCGATGGCCAATTCAAAGAAATTGAGGAAGGTGACCCTTGTGGTGGAAACAAATAAGCTGGTCCTGCAAGGCCTCTTGTTTCACAAGTTGAGAGTCTGCAGAATCCCAAGTTTGAACTTAGTATGGTACTTATCAAAGAGGAAGACGACTAGGAAGCTGATCAACCCACAGGATAGTTCCGGGACACTTCCAAAGTCTTCCAAGGGTAGAATCCTAAAGCAGTGGTTGAGACTGGTTATTCCCACTGGTCCAGGGGTCAAAGCACTGATGAAGACCTTCTGGAGATCAGCAAAGGAGCAAGGCTTTGACAGGATGGTTAAGGAAGTGTAAGGGTGCAGAAATAAGACTCGGGTGCTAATGTGACATTGTTTTGGTCATTAACTTTTATTAACCAGTGAAAGGTTTATAAAACAGCCTCTCTGTCCCTAAAGCTAAGAGGGGATTTCCTGCCTCCAAGAAATCTAAAGGAAACGTCAGGATGTCAAATAAATGGTCATTATCATGTCCAAAAACCCTAATTTTGACACTAGCACTATTAACTTAAATCTAATGTGCAAGGATGCTATATTCAAAACTAAAATGAAGATGAAAGTTATTTGCAAACAGAAAGTTCCCAATGTCTCAGGTCGTCAATAAACAAAAGACATGTTCCTTTTTTTCACAATACAATGTTCGAATGACCAGGGATTATCTCCTTTACCATGGATTCCTTCTTTTTCTACTTCACAAGTTAGGAGCTTGGTTGGTTGGTTTCCTTGACTTCGCAAAATAACACAACAGAAGGAGAAATTACTTAGCTACTGTTCTTTCTATGGATTCTTCTTCCGCAGATTCCTCATCTGATAGATATTCCCTCCAGCTGCGCTGCTTTGGAAACTTTTTCGACAGGGGCGTAGTGGACCTCGGCCTGGCTGTCGTCCGTCGTCCGTCTTGCTCGGCGTCTGGTCATTGGCTCCAGACGTGACGTCAGGCGTCATATAAACGCACGTCACTATGCTCCAACCTCAGTTCCCCCCTTTTTTACCCGAGCACCACAAGCTGCATAGGAAAACAGAGAGAACGAATGGGCTAATGAGCCCTTAAAAAAGAATTAATTAAGGACCTCCAAATGTCACGTATGATGGGAACCAGCAGATTATCCTCCAAATCTGATAAATCAACGTCCTCCTCCCCTTTCTCCTCACCTGTCTCTTTCGGAACGGTTTCTTGTCTGGAGGCCTTGTTCTTGGGCTTCTTCTTCTTTGTGAAGAGGTACGGCTGTCCGCGGGAAGAAGCGACCCTGATCCCCTGATAAACAGGGAAGCAGCCGGCCTCCGTCCAGCAGAAACCAAGACGAGAGGAAAAAAGCAGCCGCTAAAAAAAACCTCTCAACGGATGTAGTTGGTACGGATGCTGTGCAGGAAGAGATGACTGGAGAGCCCGGGAATGCAGGAAAAAACCCGAGCAGGAGAATCAAGGTAAGTCTCTCGGTGCGGCAGTAAGCTGTATAGTCCGGAGAAGCTGATACTGAACTAGGAGCAGTGCGAGGGACTGGAATGGAAGCACCGCCAGGAACCAGGAACGAGATCCGGGAGAAAGGAAGGAGAGGAGACACCCCGAAAGGTAAGAGGGCCGAGATGACGGAAAGGCAGAAAAAGGGAAGGAAGGGGGAGAAGCTGAGTGAAAGGATATCGCGAAAGACTCAGCGGAAAATGGCAACAGGAAAAGGCACGGAAAACAATGTAGCACGGCAACCAGGAAAAGGAAACAAAGTTGCAACGCACAGAGCCCGGGAGAGGGCGTGGTTAAATACAGAAACAAGAGAAAAAGACTAGACCGTCAAACCCGGAAGTGAAAGGAAAAAACACAGAACAATCTAATGGCGCCGCCAACGCCAAGCCTTCCATAACCGCCAGCGACCACCAAAAGACGGCGGCATGACACCAAAGGAGGAACAATTGAACAAACACTATTAGTAGCATTGAATTATTATTATTATTTCTTTTTTTTAACACCTGTAGGAGGAAGACAGAAAATGGACACAGAAGACCAGCACCAAGTCAATGTGAAAGAGAAGATGCACGCCAACCACTGACTTTCTGAGCGGGGATGGATGGGAGGGGAGATGAGGAATCTGCAGCAGAAGAATCCATAGAAACAGCATTACGGTAAGTAATTTCTCCTTCAATGGATTGCCTTTCTCCCGCAGATTCCTCATCTGATAGACTCCAAAGCAGTAAATGAAGGAGGCAGGCAGAAAGTTATACCAAGACATTTTGCAGCACCGCCCTGCCAAAACGTGCTTAAGCTATACGAGCTACATCCAGACTAAAGTGCTTAGCAAAGGTATGAAGGGATGACCATGTCGCAGCGTGACAAATCTCCCAGACAGGGATTCCCCTCGGCAATTCTGTTGATGCTGAGATTCACCTTGTCGAATGGGCCCTGATGCCTGCTGGTAATTCCTTCCCAGCGGACTGGTAGCAATTATCTATGAAGAAAATTATCCATCAGGATAAAGTCTGTATGGTTATGGGCAGGCCCTAACGGGCTAAGGAAAAGGCCACAAAGAGCTGGTCAGCTCTCCTGAAATCAGCTGTCTTCGCAATGGAATAACGCAACGCCCTCTACGGATCTAAGGGATGTAAATGTTCCTCCTGCTTAGAAGGGTGCAGAGGAGGGTAGAAGACCGGAATGTCGATGGATTGCAAAAGGTGAAATTCTGAGACAACCTTGGGGAGGAAGCCAGGCCTTACCCTGAGTGAAACCTTCTCCCATAAAAAATGCACAAAGGGTGGCCTACAGCATAAGCCCTGCAGTTCACTCACCCGCCAAGCAGATGTAATAGCCACCAAGAAGGCTGTTTTCAAAGAGAGAAGCCGTAAGGGACAAGAGTGCATAGGCTCAAAGAGAGCCTCCATCAGAAATGTCAGAACCAGATTAAGGTCCCAATCTGGGAAAACAAAGGGAGTTGGCGGAAACTTATTTACAAGGCCTTTCAGGAATTGTGCCATTACCGGGATCGTAAAAAATAAGTCTTGATCCGGGGATCTTTTAAATACAGACAAAGCCGCCAAATATCCTTTGACTGTGGTGACCTGAAAGCCTGCTGAGGCCAGTGACAGAAGGAACTCCATCACTGTAGTGGTGGGGTAAGAGATGGGGTTAATCTCACGTTCCCTGCACCACGCCTCAAATCTTCCATTTGCATGTGCCAGCAACACCTCAAGCACTTCCTCAGAGAGGTCGCAGTCATCATATCTCGTCCTCTCAAGAGCCACACATGTAGGTTAAGGGATTCCGGGGTCAGATGGAATATCCGACCTTCCGACTGGGTTAGGAGATCCAGACGCCGAGGCAGCCAGTGAGTTGGACAGATGGATCCAAGAGGCCAGAGTACCACGTTCTCCTCACCCAGTCCGGGGCGATCAAGATCATGGTCGCCCGAAACCTCTTCAACCTGCGGAGAACCCATGGAATTACAGGAATCGGAGGGAATGCGTAAAGTAGAGAGAAGGTCCAATCCACCAGAAACGCACCCACAGTGCTCCGTTCGCTGGGAATTCCCTCGAGCAAAACTTTTCGCATTTCCTGTTGGACTCCTTTGGGAACAGATCCACTGCTGGGGTACCCCAAAGAGCGAAGACCTTCTCTAGGACTTCCTGGCACACTTCCAACTCGTGCGAGAGCGTGCTCCGCCTGCTCAGAGAATCCTCCAAGTTGTTCTTGTGCCCCTCGCATGAACTGCCGAAACCGAGATCCTGTTTCTAGCAACCAGAACCAAAGCATCATCGCCTCTGTGCAGAGGGGGCGGGAGTGCACACGGTGCTACTGTGTTGTCTGTTAGAACAAGGACATGTTTCCCCTGCAGAAACGGGGCGAATGCTCTCAGGGCAAGCCTGATAGCTCGCAACTCCAGCCTGTTGATGTGCCACCTGACTTCCGCTGACCAGAGGCCTCTCACCTACAATTCCTCGCAGTGAGCACTCCAACCCCTTCAGAGATGCATCCGTGACCACTCAGGTCTGAGGCCAAGGAGGCCTAAGAGGAGGAGGAAGGAAGCTGTTGGTAAAGTGGCTGGTTCAGGAACAAGTCAAACATTTGTGCCAAGCTGACTACTCTCTCTTAGGGAGGGAAGGTCTTCCCCACCTAGGTGTCTTGGACTGCACCGATGAACTGGAGCCTCTGGACTGGTTTCATGTGGTACTTCTTTAAATTTAGGGAGAAGCCGAGCTTGTGCAGCAGGAAGCAGGGGTCCTCTAGATGGGACAAGACCTGCACTGCAGTCTTCCCTCGGATCAGCCAGTCATCCAGATATGGAAAAACGTGGACCCCATATCTCCTGAGGGGAGCGCAACTACCGCCATGAGCTTGGTGAAGACCCTTGGGGTGGAGGTTAGACCAAAAGGATACATCTTCAACTGACCCTTAGGAACTTTCTGTGCTTTCGATGGATTGGCACATGGAAATAAGCATCCTGTAGGTCTATCGACACCAGCCATTCCTGGTGATATTGATAGTTTCCTCAAGAACTTGTTCAATGCCCTAAGGTCCAGAATGGGACGGAGACCACCCTTTTTGGGTACCAGGAAATACCACAGCACCCTTCAACAACAGGGCTCTCAGTTCTTCCTGGAGCTTGTGTCCCAGTTGGATTAGGGGTGGGGGCGGTCTGTCCAGTGGTTTCTTACAAATGGCAGACAATAACCCCACTGAATGAGCTGAAGAGCCCAGGCATCCGAAGTAATTCCCTGCCATTAGAGCAAATGCTCTGTCAACTGTCCTCCAACCGGTCCGCTGTGAGAGGGGAAAATCAAAGCAGTTTTGGAGGCTGGGTCGCTCACACCTCACATGCTGCCTGTTGACCTCTAGAAGCCCCTCTGCACCTTCCAGAGCGTGAGAAATGCTTCTGCCCTTGCCTGGCCAGTGGGAGGTGCGCTCTACTGTCATAAGGAGCATATCTCCTGTAGCCCCATGTCCTAGAGGCGAAGCTAAATGCAGGTTTGGCCGGCTGCGCAGCTAGGCCAAAGGACTTTGAAAAATTTAAGGAATCCCATTCGCAATGACTGTCTGGCCACCTCTTTCCCATCCTCCACTATCTGTAGGAAGCCCTCGCGCATTTCTCCCTCTGGGACATACTGAGCAGCATTTTCAACTGCTGTCCATAGACTAAAGGAGTACTTGGCAAAAGTGATAGCCACATGTGTAGCTTTTAGGGCCATGCTACCTGAAGTAAATGCTTTCTTTGCTAAGACATCTAATTTCTTTGCTTCCCTGTCGGGAGGCAGAGTGGACGTAGAACATGCAGGTCTTGTCATGACCCATAAAACTTGCCCTTTCTGGACTTCCTGGTCCTTATCGCGACAGGGCTTGTATTCCTTGTTACTCCCAACATGGCCGTGCCAAATGACTTGCCTCGCACCAGCCTTAACGTCGGACACGGTACGTTCTATAAATTGGCCACGCCCCCGCGGCCCCACGCGTCTCAGCGCTATCATTAGGTAGTGACTAGACGTGTGTGTGCTGTTCGGCGAATCCACTATTCTTAGTTTCCTGGTCCCTTCTTCCTTCCTTCCTTCCACCTTTCCCCTCTAAATCTGCTCCCGGAATCCTCAACCCTAGCGACCGCTACTTTCTTCCTGGACATCCTGGAACTGCGACCTTCCTGGAACTCTGAACGCGCGCTGGAGCCGGACGAGACTCGAGCGAGCCTATACAAGACCTGATCCGTCCACAAGAGGAATCCTCCCGCGGAACAGAGCAAGAAGCAATCCCAGGTGAGACGGGGGGAGATTTACGACAGTTTGAGACGCCAAACGAAGGACACTGATACTGCTATGGAGAAAGCAGTCCAGGACCTCATGCGTGGCATTCAAGAACTAACAACTGAAGTGCAGAACTTAAAAGCGGAGAATGCTGCGTTAAAGAAACTTGTTGTGTCTCACGACTCCGCTAACAAGGAGAGTGTGTTACTGGGTGGAGTGGTAGACAAATATGATGGCTCGGCAAAGCCCTTACGTGGATTCCTGGATTCCTGCTTGGTGCATTTTACTTTTAAGCCCTACTATTTTTCAACTTCCAGGGCGAAGGTGGGCTTCATAATCTCGCACCTCACAGGGAACGTGTTGACCTGGTCCACTCCCCTAGTCAACTCTGGAGATGCCCTCCTGGATGATTATGATGGATTTATTCAGGCACTCAAAACTATGTTCGACCGCCCAAAACAGGTTTATAGTGCTCAGGAACAGTTACTTGATTTCTGACAGGGATCCCAGGATATGCTAACGTATGTTACTAAATTCAAACAACTGGCCAAGGAAGCAGATTGGTCCTCAGAAGCAAGTTTCACTCTATTTCGCAGGGGTCTAAATGAGGATATAAAGGATGAATTAGCCAGAGTGGCTCGTCCTAGCTCATTCCAGGCTCTTATGGATCTAGCCATGCAAATAGACTTCCGAATCCAGGAGAGAAAGGCTGAAAGAAGAAAGACCAAGATACCCTTTCAAAAGAACTCCCTTGAGACTTCTGTAAAAACCGATCCTTCCCCAACCCTTGACATTGATCCGGAACCCATGCAAATAGGAGCCTTTCGTGGACCTATTTCCCCACAATAAAGGATGAGAAGGATCCACACAGGCCTGTGCATGTATTGTGCCTCGGATAAACACCTTGTTAGAGAATGTCCTCTAGCATCTCCACGGCGCTCGGGAAATGCCAGCTCCCGATCCTAGATGGAGCGAGGTGTCGGGAGAGAGATGTTTGCTCCACATCAATTCCATCCTTGAACTCTCCTGGACAAAACAATTTGGTGATACTACAGGCCTTCCTGTCGCCCTCAAAGAATAAGACCTATCCCATTCTGGCCTTGGTGGACTGCGGAGCTATGGGAATTTTCATTGATGAAGACTGGGTTGTTAGTCGTCATTTTCCGTACGAGAAACAAAGCACCATGCAGCCAGTGGAAGAAATCGACGGAAGACCCATCTCTTCAGGACCCATAAGCCTGCAGACAAAAGAGATCCGACTTTCCATAAACCATCACCAAGAGCGGATTACATTCGACATCATTAAGTCAGCCCATTACCCCATGGTATTGGGTATGCCCGGGTTACAAAAGCACAATCCGTATATCAATTAGATAGCAGGATCACTATTCCTGGGCTCAGAGTTTTGTATGTCCCACTGTCTATCCCTGGATCCCTCCTCAACACCTCCTAAAGAACCACTAAGAGACCAGAAAACACCACTCATGGTTTCCAATATCATACAAGTCCCAGAGGCCTATCAGGGATATGCTGATGTATTTTCAACTGCCATAGTCCAGGCCTTACCCCCTCACAGACCTGAAGACTGTGCCATAGATACAGATCCCTCAGCAGTGATTCCCTTCGGCAGAATGTTCATTCTTTCTGAACCTGAGAAAAAGGCCCTCTGAGAATACCTGGACACCAATCTTGAAAACGGCACCATAAGACCCTCAAAATCTCCAGCGGGTGCTTCGTTGTTCTTCGTTCCCAAGAAGGACACCAAGGAAATCAGACCTTGCCTCGACTATCGTGGCTTAAATCAATGCAACCTCAAAGATCGGTACCCACTGCCCTTGATGTCGGATATCCTGGAAGCTGTGAGAGGCGCCGTAATATTCACGAAGTTGGATCTCCGGGGTGCCTACCATTTAATCCGTGTCCGGGAAGGAGACAAATGGAAAACAGCCTTTAGAACACCCTTTGGTCACTACGAATATCTAGTCATGCCCTTTGGACTAGCTAATGCTCCCACAGTTTTTCAACGTTTTATGGATAGGTGTTTTCTGACATGTTATTCATCTTCGTCATTGTCTATCTGGATGACATATTGATCTTTTCCAAAGATCCTCTAAAGCATGAAGAACATGTAAAGGCAGTATTAAAACGACTCCGTGAACACAAACTTTTAGCCAAACCCAAAAAATGCTCGTTTCACGTTACTTCTGTTCACTACCTAGGATTCATCCTTAGCCCAGAAGGAATTGGTATGGACCCTTCAAAGATAAAAGCCATACTGGCTTGGCCCGCTCCCACATCTGTGAAACAAGTTCAATCCTTCCTGTGGTTTGCCAACTTCTACCGGAAGTTCATTTCTACCTTTTCCGAGATCGTTCAGCCGATCGTTGCTCTCTTGAAGAAAGACACCCCCTTTATCTGGTCTACACCGCAAGATAAAGCATTCCAACGATTGAAGACAGAGTTCACGCAAGCCCCCATCCTGGCCCAACCCGACATAAATCACCCATTCCTAGTGGAAACGGATGCCTCTAACTACGCCATAGGAGCGGTCTTGAAACAGATACTTGAGGATAAACTGGAACACCCCATTGCTTACCTCTCACGAACCCTGACTCCCAGTGAGACACACTATTCCGTCCTGGAAAAGGAACTGTTAGCCATCCGCCAAGCCTTCACTGAATGGCGACATCTACTTCTGGGTGCTAGATATCCAGTTCAGGTCCGCACGGACCATCAGAATCTTCAAATTCTACAGTCGGTGGAGTGCATGACCAGTCGTCAGGCACGTTGGGCCTACTTTTTTGCCTAGTACCAAATTCCAAATCACTCATGTTCCCGGATCACAAAACATGATTGCTGAGGCCTTATCTTGACCTCCTGACTATGTAACCACTGAAGACAAGGCCTATCCTAAGATGTTTCCCCACACGATCTTTGTAGCTCAAGCAGTCAACCTCCTGGAAGAAATCCAAATGCAAACCCAGTCCTCTGACCTCTGGAAGGATATTTCAAGGAAGAATCCATGGAACCTAAGAGTTAAGGAAGGATATTTATTCAAGGACAATGCACTGGTCATTCCTACACAGAAATTACAACAAAGAATGATAAACCTCTGCCATGATACCCTTCACTCCGGACATCGTGGCATAACTAACACCCTCTGTCTTATACAAACACAGTTTTGGTCGCCTGAAATGAAGACCGACGTACAACAGTACATCAAAGCTTGTGCTGTTTGCAGTCAAAACAAACATGATAACAAGAGACCTGTGGGTCTTCTACTGCAACCATCGCTGCCAACAAGACCATGGGAATTCATTGCTACAGACTTCATTGTGGAATTACCACGTTCCCGAGGATACACGACCATCATGGTAACCATAGACTTGTTCACTCATATGGCTCATTTTACGCCTCTGTATAAACTACCATCCTCCTCAGAACTTGCTGGAATCTTCCTGGAACACATTTTCCATCTTCATGGACTTCCTTCCAAGATCATATCCGACCGAGGACCTCAATACGCCTCACAATTCTGGAAACATCTGTGCCGTATTCTAGGGATCCAACGCGCTCTCTCATCAGGTTATCACCCACAAACCAACGGAGCCACGGAATGTGTAAATCAGACTCTAGAGCAATATCTTAGTTGGTTTGCCACCAAGGTTCAGGATGACTGGTCTCTCCTTATGCCCTTGGCCGAGTTTGCTTACAACAATTCTGATCACTCAGCAGTTAAGGTCAGCCCTTTCGATTGCAGTCAAGGTTTTCACCCGTCCGTTTTACCTTCTGTTCTTACACATCCCAGTACCTACTCTCGACTCATGGATTGAGACTCTTATCAACATACACAAGGAAACCAAGGAACAATTGGAAAAGGCCCAGACACGCACTAAGCGTTATGCAGACTCCAAAAGAAGACCAGCGCCTTCTTATTCCGTTGGTGATCAAGTCTGGTTGTCCTCGAAACTATTACCACGACATCTACGGCCAAACAAATTAGCCCCCTGGTATTATGGACCATTTTCCATAAAGGAAATCATCAATCCTGTCTCATTCCGGCTCAAGCTACCAGACTCCTGGAAGAGAATACACTCAGTCTTTCACCCTTCTCTATTGAAACCCTACATCCGATCCACTCGGAAAACCTACAGACCCAGTCCTGTGATTGTGGACAATCAACTGGAATATGAAGTGTCCAGAATATGCGATTCCAGGTATGTACAGGGTCGACTTCAATACCTGGTTGAATGGAAAGGATATCCTCCTAGCGAGAGAACCTGGGAACCAGTTTCTAACCTAAATACCCTCGATTGCTTAGAAGATTCCATCTCATACACCCGGGCAAACCTGGTGGAACGGGTTTACGGAGGAGGCATGCTGTCATGACCCATAGAACTTGCCCTTTCTGGACTTCCTGGTCCTTATCGCGACGGGGCTTGTATTCCTTGTTACTCCCAACATGGCCGTGCCAAGTGACTTGCCTCGCACCAGCCTTTACGTCGGACACGGCACGTTCTATAAATTGGCCGCGCCCCCGCAGCCCCGCGCGTCTCAACACTATCATTAGGTAGTGACTAGACGTGTGTGTGCTGTTTGGTGAATCCAATCTCTAAATCTGCTCCCGGAATCCTCAACCCTAGCGACCGCTACTTCCTTCCTGGACATCCTGGAACTGCGACCTTCCTGGAACGCTGAACGCGCGCTGGAGCCGGACGTGACTCGAGCGAGCCTATACAAGACCCGATCCGTCCACAAGAGGAATCCTCCCGCAGAACAGAGCAAGAAGCGATCCCACGTGAGACGGGGGAGATTTACGACAGGTCTAGAAGAGACAGTAACAGCCTGCATAACACGCCCCTCCGGGGAAGCCTGCGAGGAGAGGTATGAAGGGGATCCACTAGCCAGCCTGTATTTCCCAGAAATGGTGGAGCTGGCGGGAGGAATAAAACAAGGCTTTTGCTACATAATTGTTAAAGGATCACCAATGGCAGGGCTTAAAGGCATATTACATTCTGTGGTGAGGCCGTCATCTAAAATGTCAGTAAGGTCATAACCTTGTACAGGCACCACCGATGAATGCAATCCCAGGGTGTTAATAACCCTTTCTACTAAAGCCCTGAATTTAGAAGTATTATGACGATAGGGCTGGGATTGCTGAAATTCGACATCTGGAGAGGTGTCCAGACCGCTGGCGTCCTGGAGGTTTTGAGCCAGTTGCAAAAGCTGATTCTGGTTGTCAAAATAATCAAACCCCCCTGAACCCAAGTAAATAGGGTTGACAGCCCCCTGATCATCGGCGTCATTACCGCCGAAGATACCTGCCAAAGTATCGAAAAATTCAGACCAGGGTTGTGGGGGGAATGTTTTCTTGACAACCGTTGATGTCGAGGGTTTGTCTCTCTGCACCGATATGGTGGATGTCGGTGCAGAGGGGTTGCACGGAATGCACGGGCTGATCCTGCTTCCATTGGATCTCTTTCGGTGTCAAAAGATTTATCTGTGCCGACATTGTCGGTACCAGGGCACTAGAGGGGTTGGGTATACCGAGCGCCGCTCTTGGCTCGGAAGCCTGCTGCGTGGGGCGTTAGCTGTGCCAACTACAGTATGCTTTTTGAACATGTCAAGCATGGAAGATTTCAAATCCTCCCACTCTTGGCGGGTGGTAGGCCCAGCCGACAGCTTACCTTTATCCGTCAATGACTCGGAGTCCCGACGATGGCAATGATGCCTTTTCTTCTTTCGGGATGAGGAAGAGTGGCTCCTCGAGTGGGACCATTTCTTCTTCTGCCTAGGTTCTTTCTCTGGGGTGTTTGCCCCTCAGTTTTGGCCTCCGAAGACTGAACTGTCAACCGTGCCAGTGATTTTGAAGGTGGTCGACCCAGAGCGAGTTTTGCAGCTCGATTGCATAGGGATTTGGGTTCCATTTTGGCGCACGACAGAAACCCGTCAGTCCCGTGACCCGTGACGAGGCACCAGACACAAAACTCGTGTGTGTCAGTGATGGACATCTTGGTGCCACAATCGGAACACTGCTTGAACTGTGATAGCCGAGCAAGCGGCATCTTGAGTCGAGGTTTGAAATAAGATACGCCTTATCATAGCTACCCTTAATTACAAGGAGGCTATCTTCCCGGCTAATAAGGAGACTTACAATACATGTATAGCATAAGCGTAATCCAACAACAAGGAGCTCTTGACAGTCTCAGCAAAGACCGCACCCGGTGTGCTAGCATACAAAAAGCTCTCTTTGATAAGATATCTACGCTTCAGCTGAAAATGGGGCGGGACGACCCGCCTAACTCCAGGTCTTTATTGGGCTTCAGAAGCAACACCACTTTGGCCTCCACCATAGACCAGGCAATTTTCCCTTCCGTCCCAAAATAATTGAACAAGGGCACCAGAATCGGTATCAGGACTTCCCGAAATGTTTTATACAAGCCGGCCAAGTAGCCGTCTGGCCCAGGGCCCTCAACCTTCTGCAACAACCAGATTGCGGCCCTCACCTCCTCCAGGGTGATTACCTCCTCCAACTCTTCCCTTTCCTCCTGGGAAATCTTTTTCAGGGAGGACCTCCGCAGGTACTCTCTCTGGGCCCCCTCCGGCGAGTCTGTCTCATACAGGCTTGAATAGAACTCCCGGAAGGTGTACAAAGATATCCTCATTCGAGATACACTCAACCCTCCAACCCGACCCCGATCTTCATTATAGTCCTGGACCCCTCCTTTTTCTAGGTTATCTGGCCAGTAATCTATCCACCTTGTTGGCTTTGATGTAAAATTTCTGTTGGAGGTATAGTAGTGATTGCTCTGCCCTCTTAGCTAGGAGGACGTCAAGTTGGGCCATGATAACCCTATATTCCTTCTGTATTGCGTTACTTACACCCTTCTCCATTCTGGACATTACCCCCTTTAACTGATCCTCCAGATCCCTCTGCAACTGGTTTCTCCATCTATCTCACTACAGCTTTCAAGCTATCAGCTCTCCCCTCATTGTGGCTTTAAACGCGTCCCACACGGTGTGAGCCTCCGTCCCCTACGATTCATTTGTTGCAAAGAAGTCCTTGATCCATTGTCAAGATCTCTGAACTTAAGGGAGAGTGGGTTTCAATCCTCTCTCCCGAACCACAGAAGCCGAATGGATCGACCCCTCCCACCGTGGTTGGCACGGGCGCCTGACTTTAGAATTACAGGTAGCCACGTGGCAGCCAATGGGGGGAAGACGGAGTTAGGGAAAGGGGATGGATAAATAAAGGAAAGGAAGGGAGAACAAGACATATACAAAATAAGAACACCTAGTTTAATTGAAGGAATTCTTCAATTATTACTCCTGCAACCTGACCTGACTCCTGAATTCACGTAACCTTACAAAACCTTGTGCGTATACAAAGAAAACCATTTGCATTAGAGAACATGCCTTGTCAATATTGTGTGCATAACCTTGTCCCACCCAGATACTTCATAATTCATGAAACAATGCACTGGGAAGGCACCTAGTATCCATGTAACAGGCTTACTAACAAAATATCTCTCTTGCATTCAGCAAAATTAGCTTCACAAAAATGGGGGCATCATTTGTATTTTACAAATCACTGTCACAGACCAGCGTAAACATAACTGCATTGAAAGTCAGAGATTCCCAAAATCCCCGCCGTATCTCTGCAAGTCACTAAACTTAACACAACTTAACTTTATGGCCCGGGGAGTCATCCGTGACTGACCCGGACCTGAAGAGAATGAGGCAATAAACAAGTTTTCACCGCCGCAGCCCAGCAAGTAAAATAAACATAGGCACCACTTAGCTTTATGGCCCGGGGAGTCATCCGTGACAGACCCGGACCTGCAGAGAATAAGGCAGTAATCAAGTCTTCATCGCCGTAGCCCAGGAATCAAGATTTCACACGGCATAGCAAGCGTGATTCCTTCACGCCTTCTCAGCCTTCTGCTTTGCTCCTGCCTGCTGCCGTCGCCGCCGCCGCCCGTGCTCTCCATTCATTAATCAACAGCACTGAAGCATGGGCGAGCGGCCGTTATGAAGACCCGCACTAATTGCAGATCACTAGCAGCTGTGACCTAACGGCCCCCTGAAACTACAATGCCTACTGGGAAGTGTAGTTTCTCCGTACCTGCTTTCGTTTACTCCACAATCCTTTATTTCTGACATTACCTCCCCTTCCAGGGCTCTTCCCAGGACCTGCCTTTTCTGGATACTTTGCATGAAACATTCTTACCAGACGAGGTGCATGTACTGCACTAGCAGGTTCCCAGGAACAATCTTCCAATCCATATCCAGTCCACTGGATGAGGTACCATAACACTTGTCTTCTTCTTTTTGAATCCAAAATCTTCTTTACTTCATATTCAACATGATCCTTTTTGTGAATGGCAGGTGGTCTCCTCATGCGTGTTCCAGGTGCTGCAGGTTTAAGGAGACACACATGGAATACCGGGTGAATTTTCAGAGACTTAGGTAAGTCTAATTTCACTGCAACCTCAGACACAATCTTTACTATTTCATAAGGTCCAATGTATTTAGGAGCAAATTTTCGAGATCCTACCAGCGACAAGTTGCGTGTGGATAGCCACACCTTATTTCCCACCTTGTACTGAGGAGCCCCCCTTCTCTTTTTGTCTGCATACATTTTATATTGATGTTTTGCATATTCAAGATTATCCTGCGCCTTTTGTCTGATGTTTAGAATTAATTGCCTTCTGTCTTGCAGTACTGGAAGGTTTTCAATCTCTGGTAACTGTTCTGGCAACATTTCCTGTATCTGCCCATATAAGCACTCATTGGGGGACATTCCCAAGGATGCATGTTCAGCATTGTTATATGTGAATTCAGCTAACCATAATGCCCGAACCCACGACTCCATACCATCATGTAAATAACAACGCAGGTATTGTTCAAGCGTCTGATTAACTCTTTCAGTTTGTCCATCCGTCTGAGGATGATAACTAGTGGACAAAGCACAATCAATTCCCAACATCTGACAGAAAGCGCGCCAAAACTTGGATGTGAATTGTGGTCCTCTATCAGAAACAATAGTACGTGGTAGCCCATGCAGGCGGACCACATGCTGTAAGAACAATTCCGCCAATTTCCCTGCTCCTGGAATTCCTTTACAGGGCACAAAGTGAGCTTGTTTAGACAAATAATCCACTATCACCCATATTGTGTCGTACTGATCATCTGGTGGTAAGTCTGTAATAAAGTCCATTGATATGTGTGTCCAGATTTTAGTGGGAGTGGGCAATGGTTTAAGTAACCCTGCCTTTTTTGTATGATCAGATTTACTTCGTACACATGTTTCACATTCCTGCACATATTTGATCACCTGTTGTCTCAAATTCGGCCACCAAAAGTATTTTTCCACTAGAGTCTGTGTCTTTTTACTCCCTGAATGACCAGCCAAAGGGGAGTTGTGGCACCAATGCAAAGCCTTCTTTTGGAGTTCCAAAGTGGGCAAATACAATCTTCCATCATAGTAAGGAAGATTCCCTTTAAATGTTTCCAAAGGGTTACTCATTCCCCAACTTAGATTCTTTTGATTCTGCATTGCTTGTTTCACTTGTGTCATCAATTTAGAAATTACTGCCCCTACCACTTTCTCTGCAGGGATTATGGACTTTGTTTCCGATACCGGGTTGTCCAGGTTTTGTTGACGGGATAAGGCATCTGCCTTACCATTTCTTTTTCCTGGCCGAAAAGTCACCACGAAATCAAACTCATTGAAAAATTGAGACCACCGTAATTGTCTTGGGCTCAATGTGTGGGCAGTTTTAAAGTACTGTAGATTCTTATGATCTGTCACAACCAACACCTGATGTTTAGCTCCCAGTAGATAATGTCTCCATTCCAGGAAAGCAGCTCTGATAGCTAATAGTTCTTTATCTGTAATGGAATAATTTTGTTCGCATGGAGTAAGTTTTCGTGAATAATACGCTACTGGGTGCCAACTTCCTTCTGAATCTTTCTGCGATAACACCGCCCCTATAGCCACATTGGACGCATCGGTTTCCACTTGAAACATCTTATCCGTGTCTGGGTGTCGCAACACTGGAGCTGATGTAAATGCCGTCTTTAATTCCTGAAAAGCCTTTTCTGCATCCTCATTCCAACAAAAACTGGTTGCCTTTCTTAATAGTCGTGTTATAGGGGCTACGACCTGAGAGAAATTAGAAATGAATCGTCTGTAAAAATTGGCGAAACCCAAAAAAGACTGAATATCTTTGACACACTGGGGTTTGGGCCAATCCAAAACTGCCTGTACTTTGTTTTTGTCCATAATTATACCCTCTGGGGTCAATATGAAGCCCAAAAACTCCACTCTTTTCACATGAAAGGCACATTTTTCCAATTTCACATATAACTGATGTTCTTGTAATTTCTTTAACACTGCCCGTACATGACTCACATGTTGCTCTTGTGAATTTGAGTAAATTAGAATGTCATCAATGTATACAATAACAAAAATGTCCAAAAACTCACTCAAAACTTCCTGCATAAAAAATTGAAATGCTGCAGGAGCGTTACACAAACCAAAAGGCATCACCAAATACTCAAACAATCCAAACTTAGTTCGAAATGCAGTTTTCCACTCATCCCCTGCTTTGACCCGAATCAAATGATATGCCCCACGTAAATCAAGCTTGGTGTAAATCACCGCTGTCTTCACTTGGTCCAACAATCCAGAAATTAAAGGGAGTGGGTATCTGTTTTTAACTGTCACCTTATTTAATGCACGATAATCAATGCATGTTCTCAAGGTACCCTCTTTTTTAGGCACAAAAAACAATGGGGATGAAACGGGTGATGTAGAATGTCTAATAAACCCTTTCTTTAACATATCATCCAGATACTCTCTCAAATGTTGATTTTCAGTTTCCGTTAATGCATATATTCTACTACATGGTAGCTTAGCCCCAGGTTCCAACTCTATGACACAGTCGTATGGTCTATGGGGGGGTAGTTGTTCCGCTCCTCCTTTATCAAACACATTCACATACTCTTGATATTGCCCTGGAACCTGTGCTCCCACCGCCCCCACTACTTGTGCTGCTGGTGGTTGATCTGCCAAAAACAATGCAGGGCTCACTTCTTCTTCAATGTGACCCATACATTCCGTACTTTCAAAAAATATCTCTCTAGCTACCCAATCAATTCTTGGATTATGCTGAGTTAACCAAGGAATTCCTAAAATAAGACCGAACTGGGGAGCTGCTATGAGATCTAGTATGATATCCTCCACATGGCCAGACTGACACCTCATTTCTAGGGTTTGAGTTTGCTGACAAATGGGTCCCGAAATTAAAGGTGACCCATCCACCGACTGTACCCCTTCCACTTGAGTCTTTTCTCTCAAAGGCAACCCTAGTCTTTTGGCCAAATCAATGTCAATAAAATTTCCAGTAGCCCCTGAATCTATCATGGCTGACACCATCTGTTTATTACAGGCAAAAATCAAAGTTACTAGTATATACAAGTGAGAATTACCTTTTCTTGAAGTATTTGCTACCCACGTGGGGAACTTTTCTACCACTGAGCCTGACACCTTTGTTCCCCCTAAGGCCGGCCCACTCCTTTTCCCGACTCGACCTTGCTCTTATCTCCATTCCCTACCTTCTTAGGAGTATTTGGACAAGTACGGATATAGTGTCCTGGCTGGCCACAATACAAGCATAAATTATTAGCCTTTCTCTGTTCCTTTTCTGTGGTCGATAATGGTCCCCTAACTCCTCCAATCTGCATAGGTTCCCCTTCACTGTTTCTGTTCACCCTACCTCTATCCAATCGTACAAAAGGTACCACCTCGGATTTTTTCCTATCTCCCTTTCGCTCATTCATTCTATGATCCAACCTTAATGCTAAATCAATCATAGCTGTACATGTGTTGGGTTGAGGCTCCACCTGTGCCATGGCGTCCTTTAGTTCTTCCTTCAATCCTTGATAGAATAGAACAGTTCGTTTATTCTCTGGCCAATCTGTTTCGATTATCAGTCTATTAAAGTGGGTCACATACGAAACTAGATCTCTGGTACCCTGTTTTAAAGCCAATAACTCCTTGTCTTGCGCCAATGACACTTCCCTTCGATCAAATAATCTACCGAATTCAGCCTGGAAATTATCCCAATTATACAATAATTGATCATCTTTTTGTACCAAAGGCATCGCCCAAGCAGCTGCATCTCCTGTTAGGTATGAAATCACAAAGGCAGTTCTTGCTTGAGTAGTCTCAAAGGCTGATGGTTTACACAAAAAATGTAATCTACACTGGGTCAAGAACGTCATGTATTTTTTTGGATCCCCAGAAAATCTTTCCGGTGGTGCTAACGGCACACTACTGGGTGCTTGAACCACCACAGTGGGCGTTCTACTTGTAGACGACCCTGCTTCCTCCAATGGTGTCCCTTGTGCTACTAATCCTTGCACTTGATTCTTCAACGTACTAGATTCCTGCCTTACATGTATCAATTCCACCTGAATATCTTGTAGTACCTTTAACACTTCTGCTAAAGAAGGAGGGTTATCCATTTGGCCTGGGTGGTTCAGTACTCCCGAATACGGGGGCTGTTGATTCTGTCAAGATCTCTGAACTTAAGGGAGAGTGGGTTTCAATCCTCTCTCCCGAACCACAGAAGCCGAATGGATCGACCCCTCCCACCGTGGTTGGCACGGGCGCCTGACTTTAGAATTACAGGTAGCCACGTGGCAGCCAATGGGGGGAAGACGGAGTTAGGGAAAGGGGATGGATAAATAAAGGAAAGGAAGGGAGAACAAGACATATACAAAATAAGAACACCTAGTTTAATTGAAGGAATTCTTCAATTATTACTCCTGCAACCTGACCTGACTCCTGAATTCACGTAACCTTACAAAACCTTGTGCGTATACAAAGAAAACCATTTGCATTAGAGAACATGCCTTGTCAATATTGTGTGCATAACCTTGTCCCACCCAGATACTTCATAATTCATGAAACAATGCACTGGGAAGGCACCTAGTATCCATGTAACAGGCTTACTAACAAAATATCTCTCTTGCATTCAGCAAAATTAGCTTCACAAAAATGGGGGCATCATTTGTATTTTACAAATCACTGTCACAGACCAGCGTAAACATAACTGCATTGAAAGTCAGAGATTCCCAAAATCCCCGCCGTATCTCTGCAAGTCACTAAACTTAACACAACTTAACTTTATGGCCCGGGGAGTCATCCGTGACTGACCCGGACCTGAAGAGAATGAGGCAATAAACAAGTTTTCACCGCCGCAGCCCAGCAAGTAAAATAAACATAGGCACCACTTAGCTTTATGGCCCGGGGAGTCATCCGTGACAGACCCGGACCTGCAGAGAATAAGGCAGTAATCAAGTCTTCATCGCCGTAGCCCAGGAATCAAGATTTCACACGGCATAGCAAGCGTGATTCCTTCACGCCTTCTCAGCCTTCTGCTTTGCTCCTGCCTGCTGCCGTCGCCGCCGCCGCCCGTGCTCTCCATTCATTAATCAACAGCACTGAAGCATGGGCGAGCGGCCGTTATGAAGACCCGCACTAATTGCAGATCACTAGCAGCTGTGACCTAACGGCCCCCTGAAACTACAATGCCTACTGGGAAGTGTAGTTTCTCCGTACCTGCTTTCGTTTACTCCACAATCCTTTATTTCTGACATCCATTCCCTCAACTCATCACAGATTACTGGGTTGGTAAGGAGGTGCTCTGGGAGCTTCCATCTCCACAGTCCCAGACCCCAGCTCCTTTGCAGTGAGAGGCCAATAGATGCATAATCAGACACTGCAATCGCCCCAAGCTCAATCTCCCCCACCTGTCCTGGGGGCCAGGAGCACCCATATATAATCTATTCTTGAAAAAGACCTGTGGATGTGGGAATAAAACATGTATCCGCTGTCCTCCCTCTTTAGTTCCCTCCATGTATCTACCAGACCCAGCTGCTCCATTCCCTCCATCGTTTTCTTGGTTGGGGCCCTCTGACTATGATATATTCTTGCGCTTCTGTCTTTATCAGGGTCCCATGCCAAGTTAAAGTCCCCGTGAGCACTAACTTCCCTGTTGCAAATTTCTCAAGTTCTCTCAATACTGTCTGCAGGAACCCCTTCTGACCCACATTGGGGGCATATATTGTCGCCAAGGTATACTCCTCCTCATTCCAGACGATATTGGCCATAACATATCTGCCCTCCGGATCACACCTCATCTCTGTAACCCACAGGCTGTCCATGGAGGCCCCTCGCTTCCCCTTATCACTAGCCTGAATCACCTGGGCATACCCTCTCAACCTGAGTTTAGGTCTGTCCACCTTCTGGATGTGTGATGTGTGTGTCTTGGAGTTCTACCCACTCAGGCTTTTCCATGCCCAAGAATTGGTCCACTTTGTTCCTCTTCCCCGGTGAATTAAGTCCCTAACATTGAGGGTAATTATCTTAAAGTTGTGCATTAAGTCTATAGTAGGGTGGGTCTACGATCGCCTAGACGAACAGCTGTCTCCTCTGCCCCCACCCGCTGTCCCTTCTCCCCTACTCTGGTTGGGCTCAGCCAGCCACTAGCCCCCCCCGGTCCTCCTTTCCAGGGGCTGAACCCCTTAAATCAATCTCCCAGAGTAACAACATGCAGGCATCCGAAAACCCATGGTCAGCCCAAGATGAAAACCCCCGTGACCCGGTCCCCACTCATATCGCCATTCACCAGGCAGTGAACACCCACTGCCTTCACACCCAACATAGCCTCAGCTCGGCAGAGTCCCCTGTATAGTCCCTAGCTAGGACTTCTCTCCTCTTCCGCCTTCTTTAGGTGACAGAATCTCTGGACCTGCTTGTTGTTTGGCTCCTTTCTTAGAAAATGTTTTCCATTCCCAGCACTTACTTTTGAGCGGCTCACCTCTCCCTCTTTGCTCGCTCTTTAGAGACCCTTCTTCCATTCGCAGGATCCTCAGGCCTTCCTCACATGTGGTAATTCGATATTGTTTCCCTTCCCATTCGAAGAGTAGCCTCAAGGGAAAGAACAAGTTACTTACCATATCTGGTAACATTCTTTCGATGGGATGTTCCTCCGACGTATTCCACATCTACGACAGGTAATGTCCACAGCTGTGCTGCTTTGGAAAATTTTCGCCAGAGGGCGTCCTGCGTCGATGGCGTCGATCCATTGTCCCTCGAGGGCCACCGTCGAGGGTTGATGTCACTGGATGTTATATATAGGCTGCACGACGCCCGTAGCCTCAGTTATAGTTTTTTCCCAGAACGTGTGGCACCAATCTCCTGCCAGTATGACTGCAGAAAGCCTTGCGGAAACGTAAGCTGCAATCGCATAGGAAATTCAGTAGAGGGGCAGGCTCGGAGGGCGATGTGGAATACGTCGGAGGAACATCCCATCGAAAGAACGTTACCAGATATGGTAAGTAACTTGTTCTTCGAGGGGATTGTGTCCTCCGACGTATTCCACATCTATGACAGACTCCCAAAGCAGTACCAACTTATGGAGGTGGGAAAAGAATTTAGAATTTAGAATTTCAGAATGCCCAATGAAATTGCTGAATAAAGGACTGCCTTACCAAAGGCCAAATCCTGCCCATGCATGGAGTCCAAGGAATAGTGTCTCACAAAAGTATGGACAGAGGCCCATGTGGCTGCTTCGAAAATATTGCAAATCGGAACACCCCCCTGTAGAGCAGTGGAGGCAGCCACACCCCTAGAAGATTGAGCCGTAAGCCTACTGGAGGGTCATTTCCCGTCAAACGGTAACACTCAGAGATCGTCAAAATTATCCATCTAGACAAGCTCTGTTTGGAAACAGCCTGACCCAAGAGCCTTCCAGCATAACCAACAAAGAGCTGATCGTCCACTCTGACCCGGGACATCCGTGAGAGATAGAAACTCAAAGGTCTTCTAGGATCCAACCTATGGAGCCTTTCCTCTTCCTTACCGGATGTGGAGGAGGATAAAACGCCGGAAGAATCACCTTCTGGCTCAAATGGAATTCCGACACAAACTTCGGAAGAAAAGAAGGCCGCACCCGCAGGACAACCCTCTCCTTATGGAACACAGTAATGGGTGGCTTGGCGGAAAGTGCCTGCAACTCAATCACTCTGCGTGCGGAAGTAACCGCAACTAAAAATACAGTTTTGAAGGACAACAGTCGCAACGGACAAGAATGTAAGGGCTCAAACGGAGCTCCCATTAGGAACGTTAAAACCAAATTCAAATCCCATCCTGGAAACTGGAAAGGCGACGGTGGAAACACATAAGTTAGCCCTTTGAAAAACGGAGAAAACAAAGGGATCTTAAAATAAGAACATTCCTCAGACGAACGCTTAAATATGGACAGCGCTGCCAGGTAACCCTTAATGGTACCCACTTGCAGGCCCTTGTGGGCTAAAGAAAACAAAAAAGACAAAACCAAAAGAATGGAACATTGGAAAGGATCCACATTCTGTACCCTGCACCAGTCACAAAACTTTCTCCAACGGCAACAGTACAGGGATTTCGTTGCGGGCCTTCTGGCCAAAAGCAACACCTCCATCACGTATTCGGGTAGGTCCCAATCCTTATACCTCAACCTTTCAGATACCAAGCATGAAGTCTGAGAGACTTGACCTCTGGATGGAGAATCCGACCCCCCCTCCTGTGAGAGCAGATTGTCTTGGTAGGGAAGACCGCGTGGAGGGCAGATGGTCATGTCTAGAAGGTCTGGGTACCACGCTCTCCTGGCCCATGCCGGAGCAATGAGGATCATTTGGGAACCGAACCTCCGTAACCTCCGCAAATACTTGCGGAATGACAGGGACTAGAGGAAACACGTACAACAGTGGGAAGGACCACTCCACTATGAACGCGTCCCTAAGGCTCCTATTGGAGGAAATTCCTGCGAGCAGAATCTTTCGCACTTCCGGTTGACACAGGTGGCGAAGAGATCCACTTGTGGGGTTCCCCAAAGGACAAAGATCTCCAAAAGTACTTCCTGAGCCAGCACCCACTCATGAGAGACCGTGCTCTGCCTGATCAGCGCGTCCGCCGCCGCGTTTTCGTCTCCGGCCAGATGAACTGCCGAGATCAAAATTTCCTGCTGGATGGCCCAGAACCGGAGCTGCATCGCCTCCCTGCACAACGGGAGTGACCCTGCCCCCCCTTTTTTATTGAGGTAGTGCATGGCCACTGTATTGTCTGTCATAATCAGGACATTCTTCCCCCGCACAGACGGCAGAAAAGCGTTCAGGTCTAGCCTGACGGCCCTCAGCTCTAATAGATTGATGTGGAGTCTGGACTCCGAAGGAGACCAACGTCCGCTGGCTGTCAACTCGTTGGCATGAGCTCCCCAACCTGTGAGGGATGTGTCCATCACGATCGTCACCTCCGGCCATGGCTGCCAAAATGGTGCTCCCTTCATCAGATTGCCTTTGTCGGCCCACCATAGAAGATCCTGGGCGACCTAGGTCGGAATCTGAACAGGATCCGACAGCCTGCCGGAGAACTGCAACCACTGCATCTTGAGAGCCCAACTGCAGAGATCTCATCCGCAGCATGGCCTCTGGCACTGGGAAAATGCAGGATGCCATGAGGCCGAGCAACCTCAAAGATTCGAATGCCGGGATAATCTCTGCACATTGAAACTTGTCCACCATCTGCAGAATGTGATGAGCCCTCACCTGTGGAGGCGAACACTGCCCCAGGGATGTGTTGAACACTGCTCTGATGTACTGGAGCTGCTGTGCCAAATGGGACTTCTTTAAATTGGGGGAGAAGCCCAGCTTGTCAAGGGAGTGGCAGGTGACGGACAGATGATCCAGGGCTTGCTCGGGAGAGCGCACCCTGATCAACCAATCGTCCAGGTAGGGGTAGACGTGAATCCCCCCTTTCCTGAGATACGCTGCCACCACCACCATCAGCTTGGTGAAGACCCTCGGTTGGAGGTCAATCCGAAAGGCAGGACCCGAAACTGAAAATGCGAGTCGCCAACCGCGAACCTCAGGTACTTCCTGTCCTTTGGATGAATCGGCACATGAAAGTAAGCATCCTTGCGGTCCAGAGACACAAACCAATCCTGAAGTTGAAGGGCCTGGAAGACTTGAGAAAGAATTACCATCTTGAACTTGTTCTTCCTGAGGAGCTTGTTCAACCAACGCAAGTCCATGATGGGTCTCAAACCCCCGTCTTTTTTCGGGATCAAAAAATAAGGGGAATACCATCCCTTGTTCCTCTCCGCTACAGGCACCAGTTATATGGCACTTTTATCCAGCAGGGATAGGATTTCCTGTGCAAGGAGCGGAACTGGATGCTTCAAAGAGAGCTTCCCCGGTGGATTGTCGTGAGGCCTCTGCCAGAAGGGAAGACAGTAGCCGTGGGCTATGATCTCCAGAACCCACACATCTGAAGTAATGGCCAGCCATTCTCCAAGATGCCACGCAAGTCTGCCCCCAACCGGCGAACCATGGGACATGGCCTCATGACTGAGCGGACGCGGCTGCGGCAGTGCCTAAGGGCAAAGATGCAACTGCCGAAGCGGCTTCGGCACCCCCAAGTACCTTGCTTTCCACCCCGGGAACTCCTACGGTGGCCCCTTTGACTGGCAGCTCCTCTCGATCTACCAAAGGAAGAGTAGTACCGAAAGGAACCTCCCCTCCATTGCAGACCCTAGGACGAAAAGGTGGAGGTTGACGTACTGCAGCGCTCAAAGACTTTGCTGCAGCTTTGGAGGCCTGCAACCTCTCAAGGCTCTCATCAGCCTTGCTGCCAAACCAATGAACACCATCAAAGGGCATGTTCAGAAGACAGGATTGCCCACCAGGAGCAAACCCGACTTCCGCAACCACGGAAACCTGCGTATCAAGGTGCTCGCAGCCATGGACCGGCTGAAATAGTCTGCCGTCTCCAAACCCGACTGAACCGACCCGCACATGGCATCCTTGCCGTCTTGCATGAGGGCTAGAAAACCATCCCGTTCCTCCCCTTCGGGAATATGCTCAGCCGCCAAAGACGCACAGTTCCACAGAGTGTGAGTGAATCTCGCCAAGGCACAAGTGGAGTTGGCCGCCTTCAACGCCATACCCCCAGCAGAAAATACCTTCCTCGCCCAACCATCAAATCGCTTATCGTCCCTATCAGAAGGGATGGTAGGGTACGCAGCCTGCTTCGAGGAGGCCATAGCCGCCTGCACCACCAAACTCTCCGGAGTAGCGTGCGTCGATAAGTATCAGGGGTCACCACTGGATGGGCGGTATTTCTTCGGAAGCGACTTATTAACTGCTGGTAGACTCTCCGGAGCAGTCCAAGCCGCTGCCACCCTTCTTTGCAAAGCCATGTGAAACAGAAACACAGGGTCAGTTGGTGGACCTTGATCCAGGATGTCCGTCAAATCATCCTGAGCAAAATCAACAGGTGGAGCAGACCACCCCAAGTATTCTGTCACCCTTGACATGAGATGCCGATAGGAGGAATCCGCATGCGCCCCAGGCTCAGGAAGACCAAACTCCACCTCCGAAGAGGTGTCCAGGCCATTAGCGTCATGCAATGACTGACGGAGTTCCTCCATCTGACTATGCCCAGACAAATGATCACCAGGGACATCAGGAGGCACAACCATCTCCTCATCAGACAGTTCCTCAACCTCTGAAATGTCTTGCAAAGGCTGGAAAAACTCCAATCTAAAAGTAGGAACAGAATAGGGCTCAAAAACAGGCCTCACAGACTTACTGAGAGCCCTCCTCTGAGGTTCAACAGCCCTCCGGGGCACCTCTGGCAAATCCTCCACAAACAGCGTTGAGGGCTCTGAGTGAATCGGCGTCGACGTCGACTGAGGCGCCGACGGCGTCGACAACTTCTTCGAGGGCGGAGCCCTGACAGTGTCCCTTGACGGACACGCTGTCGACGACTTCTTCGAGGGCGGAGCCTCGAGAGAGCCCCTCGACGGACACGGCACCGATGGCGTCGACGCCTTCCTCAAAGGCTCCACTGGTTCCAACGGCCTCGATGGTGTCGTGGACCGGGACCTGGAGCTGGCATGGCTATAGCGATCTCCCTTGTCCGAATGGGATCTCAACGGCTCCCGATGATCACGCCGACCGCCCGAGCCCAAAGGCGTGCGAGTGGTGGACCGAGCCCGTTCCTTGCTGGCTTCTTTCGAAGGCGCGGACGTAACTGTGCCTTGCGACTCGAAAATCGCTAACATCTGCCGGCGGAATGATTCCCATTTGGCTGGCGACAAAGACTTGGTGGGTCAAGTCAACCATCTGGCGGAGTCCTCCTCCGACGAGGACTGGGAAGGCGGGAACCACTCCTAGACCGAGACCCCCTGGATTTTCACTGACGCAGAGAGTAGCACCTCGAGTCATCAGTCGAAAGCCCAGGGGATTTTGATTTAGGGGGCTTAGACACCCAACCTACCTTCAATTTCTTCTTACGTTCCCGCAAGGCCTTAGACGTCAGAGACTGGCAATCCTCGCAGTCGTCGGTGGCGTGGCTTTCGCCGAGGTACCAGAGGCAGATGTCGGGTGGGTCAGTGATGGACATCTTCGAACCGCAGTCCCAAGAACTTTTTAAAGCACGATTTCGGGGTAGTAGAAGAAGACGAAGACATCGCTTTCGAAGAGAAGAATCAAGCGCGCGAGATTCCGAAGCAAACACGTTTGCGGAAAAAACGGAACTGAGGCTACGGGCGCCGTGCATCCTATGTATAACATCCGATGACGTCGACCCTCGACGGAGGCCCTCGAGGGACAACGGATCGACGCAGGACACCCTATGCCGAGAATTTTCCGAAGCAGCACAACTGTGGACATTACCTGTCATAGATTTGGAATACGTCGGAGGACACAATCACCTTGAAAGTCCAAATATACCGCACTTCCACGGGGGTGAGGGCCCACAACACTGGCCCCATTAGCCTTCGCTTCGTCAGGGTGACCTGGGAAAAGTCCTGGAACATCTGGATCTCTAACCCGTTACAGCTAATCACTTTGACCTTCCTGGCGGTCTGCTAGGATCCTCTCCTTCTGCCCATATTGATGTAGGGCAACCACGACATCCCTGGGTCTGTCCCAAGGTACACCCCTCATAGGTCCCACTCTGTAAATGCGGTCCAGCTCTATAAGAGATCAATCATCCTCACTGAGAAGGTCTGCAAATATCTATTGCTCCATTGTTCGTAGAACCTTGTCAGCCACCGTCTTGCTAAGGCCTTTAAATTTTAATATTGGCCCTCCATGAGCAGTTTTCAAGGTCCTCACTCTGGGTCTCCAGAGCTTGCGTGGCCCTAGCAAGTTGTTCAACCAGTTCATCTATTTTCCAGGTATCCTCCACCACCTCCTGCAAGGTGTTTTCGGTTGCATCAACCTGTTCTTCCAGCTTCGACATCTCCCCTTTCACCTCTTGCAGGGTGTGGGAGAGTTCCACCCACATCAGACTTAGCTGGGACTGGATGGTGTCTGCCATCTTCTCACCAAAGTCCTCAAAGTACTGGGGGAGGACCGCTTGTGTGACCACCTTGTCTTTATTCTGCAGGGGGCCTTGGAATCCTGTGGCTCATCCTGGCCCGAAGGCCATGGTCCCCCTCTAGTAGTGCGTCCTCCTCCCTGCACCAAAGTCTCTGCTGGTTCACCTCCTGTGCCTTCTTTCCTGGTTTAGGGGCTGTCAGGGGCGTCCTTCCCCTTAGTCTTCGACATGTTGGGCAACATTGGCGAAACGAGGGAGACACAGGGCCTCGCCTTCCTTCTAGCCCCTCTGTTTCATGTTCCTCACTTGACTTCTCCCCCACTGTGAGGGCCCCGCCACTGGGTGCCAGCCGCCTCTTCCTCGTGCCCCCCTGTTGTGCTCCCTATTATTCGATTGCCCTGATACCAATAGCAGGGGGTGAGCGGCCCCTCCCAATGTTCTTCGCCCCAGTGTGTCCAGGTGGGGTTCAGGAGTCTAAGTATTGCTCTCCTTGAAGGACACCCACCTCCTCAGTCCAGCACCCCTCGTCTCCTTCTCCTTGGGCCCCACACGCCCCGGCACTACCTCCTCTGTTCTTCAGACCATGTCTCCACAGGGGGAAAGGTCTCCCCCGCCTGTCTCCCACTCACTGCCTTTTGTCTTTCTGTCGTCTCTTTTTGGGCGGTTCATGTTGTGCAACTCCAGCTTCACCCCTCTCCTCTCCTCACCTCGATCAGGGGGAGCCCTGCGGGTCTCTGCTTCACCTGCTCTCTTCTTCTAGTCAGGGAAGGGGGTATGGTGGATCTCCCCCCACGGTTGACATTTGCTACTGGTGCTGGCAGTCACAGCACTCCGCTGTTGTTAACTCCCACTCCTCTGGGCTTACATCACCAACTTGCTGCTCACCCACCGCACACCTCGTCTCGGCCATGCCTCGCTCCGTTCAGGGTCCAGTCTGCATCGGCCTGTTTCTGCAGGGGGGGGGAATGTAGCGCCCACCGTCACACAGTGTAGTGGTGGTTGTTGGGATCAAAGCCACTACCTACAACGCCCCATTATTGGTACCTTGATGGCTGTGGCACCGCCCCAGCTGTAGGTCCTCTGATAATGACAAAACAATAACCGCCGTTAAAGGCTCTTAGACTTGCGATTAGTGGCAACATCCAAAAGACCCTGGTGCTTGCCGATGTATTTCCACACTGTCAGTTGTGAGGCAAACTTAAAGCGCTCTAAAAGCCATTCTAAAACTGTGGCTGACCCCCAGATCCTTGGGTCTTGCTGGCCCGTTTTGCTTTGTCCTCTCCATATAGAGACCTCAGACTTCCGCACCCTATTACACGGACCCAGCAAAGTTCTTGGATTCAGAGAGAAGGAAACACACTTAGACCAATTGATGGTAATAAACAATGGCTCATTACAGGCCCTTTATTCACTATATATATATATATATATATATATATATATATATATATACACACACACACACACACACACACAACTGAAACATAACATAGTAAATTATACATAAACATAGAAAAAGAGCATCACTGTTAGTATGGTTGCAGTAGACACCTTCATCTCAGCCACAACACTGCTTAGTCCCAGAGCAGGTAGGCAGAGAGATCACTTGTGCTAACGGGGTCTGGAGCGGAGCATCCTCCCTCTCAGCGAGACTGCATCACCAGGGGTTCAATTCTCTCTGTCTTTCTCATGAGGAATGTCTCTACTCTGTATGGGCAAATCCCCGCCCCTTCATAGTTACCAGACTGTCCTCGGCCCGAAAAGCAGACAGCAAGCATTGGGAGCACAGAGTGGAAAAATTCAGCTAGAAGTGGAAAATCCCAGCTTCTCTCCCTTGCCTTTGTGACCTTGCAACCGTTGCAGAATTCACGTTTGCTTACTGTGCCCACGAAAACATAGGCTTTCATTGCGGTAATGGAAGTGAATGTACAAAATGGCTGCGCACTGGCGCCATGTTATTTAGCTAATTTTCTCACACGCACTACAGCCCCAGAAGCAGATGGCCCCCTGAACTACCCCAAGAACCATTCTCCATTGGCAGCTGTAAACCCAGGTCTTTGTGGCTTGAAGGCCCCTGAAAAACAGCCCCCTCCAACAGCACATTCCACAAAACCTTGCTACGTACATCCATCTTCGATGATTGCAAGGGCCCTGTAGTCATTTCCATGGGCAGCCCTAGTTCCATGGCATCGGCGTATGTTGGTTGTGATGGGCCACAATCACATCCATGGGTAACCCTATATCCATAAATTCAATGGACTTCAGTTGTTGGCAAGAATGCGAGTCCCCCAGTGCCTGGTCTGCCAAAATTGGGCCTTCACATTGTCAGCATAGTATAAAAACACTGCAAAATTTAGAATCGTATTTTAAAAGTCCTAGCACACGTCTACCTCACAATTGTGTTTTAAAGTACACATTGAAGTTTGTTTTCACATGTAAAGATGCAGTGCAACACTCTGTGCTTCCCTTGCAGATAGAGAATGGACACATTTTGTTGTACTTTGTCGAACTCTGCATGGAGAATAAAATAGATTTTAGCCCCTACTTGGAAGTACAAAACAAAAACAGCACAATCTAAAACATGAACTGGTACAGTCATTGGGACTTAAAAGGAGGCAACTTTTACACATCCCCAAACATATCAAGTAAGATGTAGCACCCTGACACTTGCAACTTTAACAAATCTGTTATTCCATTGTTCTTTTATTAAATACAACATGTATGATCTTTGGCGTATACTGATCCCTCTGTGCTGAATATTTTACACACTAAACATATGTTATCGGTGCTGTGAAACTAAAACACTGCATATTGCTTGTGCAAATATGTTGCATAGCAAAAAGACAAGTGTACCAAAAGTGCATTCAGGGTTTATTTAATGTTTAATTTAATGTTTGGAACAGCTATAAGGGCAGATGTGAGCCCATAAAAAGAAATAAATAAACTAGGAAAACGTTCTTTGCAGAATATGAACATTTTGCACTGTCAGAGACTCGGTGAAACTCCAGATTCTGAATGCTGGGTCGCTGACTTTGCTGTCTTGACCTCACACTTTCCAAGCGTTAAAACTGATGCTGTAGATTCAATAAAAACAATAGTTTGACTTGTGTACGGGGTCTGTGAAACACAGTTTACTTATAAGGTGAACTGTTTTTCATTATTTCAAAGAAAAATAAGCATTGTCCAAAACCAATAGTTTGAACTTGTGTACTGGCTCTGGGATGCACCACACTTTACTTATAAAGCAAACTGCCTTTCATTATTCACACTCTGTATCAAAGCCAGTTCATATAACATTGATTTACATTTTTATATCAACATTGATATAAAACATGTTTGATATCATTTGTTGGGGGGTTGGGGGGTGCAACTTTATATAAAATTGTAAATAAAAACGTTATATCATAAAATATTGATTTGTTTATAAAAAATATGATTGTGTATATTGATTTTTATATAAAAAGTTTTATATTAATTTCTATATTCATTTTGATTTAAAAATATAAATTGTTATATCAATTTGTACATACATTTTAATATTAAAAAGATATCAAAATTGCTTGATATCATTTTCGTATTTCTATCACTTTGGAGCAGAGCTCCTCTGTGACGTCATCCCTGCGTCGCTCTGCAAAATCCTAGATTAAAGCCCTCATGTTCAGAGCTCATTTCGCTCTCAGCACGTGACCAAGCAACACCGTCATCCGCTGCACCGATCTTTACAGAGATTTTATATAAAATGTATATTCACTTATATCAAAACTGATATAAATTATACACACTTCCTATAAAAATATTAATTTGATATAAAATCGATAAACATTTATTATATAATTTTTATATTGAGTTTATATCAAAGCCTATCAAAAGGGGGGTGAAACTAAGATCGGAAACAGGGGGCGTGATCACCTGTCAAAATTGAACATGAGAGAAAAGGGCGTTCCTTCTACTACTGCCCTTCTCAGGAGTCTTTCTTTCCAGGCTACAGTGAGGAGATGTAACGTGTGGCACCTCTCTGTGGTGGCCAGAGGGTGGGTCCACAACCTGCTTTAAACAAACTATGCCATGCGTGGCAGAGGCAAGGTACAGTCTCATCGTCAGGATGCGCAGTCTTTGCAACCATATCTCATTGTACGCCGGTCGGGAGGTCCAGGAAGCAAGACCAAGGACAGACGGCCTCATGGATGTTGGTAACTAAACCACTTAGAAGTATGAAAGACGGAGCACACAGCTGCTGACAGGCAGGCAATGTAACAAAAATTGACAGCTTGCTTGCGACAAAAACAAAAATCGAGAAATGAACACAGATAGCCCCATCATGTATTTTCAAGCTAAAGGTACACCCAATGGGCCCTAACTGTATTTAAGGCCCACACCTTCCCCAAACACACTTCATTACACTTTGCAGCCACAAGCAGTAGCACATGGCGAGCACATGAGGAACTCATGGTGGCAACAGTAAAGACAGACACAAGTGATCACAGTTCAAGGGTGTTTATTGAAGAATAAATGCAGGGTGGAAAAACGCCTAACCTAAACCTAAATCTAAGATAGGACCAAGCGTTATCCATCAAATGAAAAATAAGGCAGCCCTAGTGGCATTGTGTCAAATAAAAATGCCGATACTAAAAAAAAACTATTGCCAAGTCCATACAACTAATTACAGAAAGAGTGTGGGATAGGGTTTCAATAAAGAAAGAAGTGTTCTCAAATCATAAGTCAGGATGGCTTTTAGCCAGGGGTCTTCCTTCCCAACGTTTTGAGCACGGGACAAAGTGGATCTCCTGAGCACAGCACACGCTTGAGCTTTCCCAGCACAAGCCGACAGTTCCGTATCAGCTTTCAGGTTCTTCGATTGCCAAGTCTCTTTTCACAAAAACCTCTTGCTTTTGAGGCCTGATGTATCCAACAAACAAAGTTCAGTTCCACATATATTTTGGGTAAAAGCTTCACCCCTGGGTCCCCCTCTTCCGGGCGCTGGCCCTTCACAAAAATCGTATTCAACAAATCGATTAAACAGTTCCTTTTTCAATGCACTTTGGGTGACAACTTTGCCCCCCGGATTTCCCTCTTTCCGGCTTGGACCCCTTTTAGACGTTTGCCACCCTCTTCCGGGCTCACTATTACTTTTCTTACTTTCACAACTCTTACTGTGTTTTTAAACAGTTCTTCTGGCTTTGCCTCTTTTGTCAGCTCCCCTCTGCCGGGTTCACTCTCGCCAACATTTACAACATACTGTTCATAGGGACCTCAGCAAACGGGACTCATTTCCCTTAGCTTCTCAATCATCTGTTGGTCAAAGACTTTCGACGGTACAGAGGATTTTACAAGACCCCTGTATGACCACTTTGACCTCTTCCCGCCTCTTGCCAAGGCTTCTGGTTATGGTAGTTTCTACTATCGGAAATCGGCCAGAGTTTCCTGCCTGAGCACCCACGTAGTGCCGGACACCTCTGTTGCTGGTTTCCCCCCTCTTTCGTCAATTGTATCTTTAAGCTTCTCAAACGTTCAAATTAGTCGTTAGCTATTTATCATTCGACACAGTTCGGTTTCTTATTGGCTCTTCCTTGGACTCACCGGCTGTGATGAACTTATTGGCTTTTTTCTCTTTCGAGTCAAGGTTGGTACCATAGAGACCTGCGTCTCTCCCTGGCTTGGTTATCAGCGGAGGAGGGTCTCATGTACCGTAGAAATCTGCTCTAACACATACAGGCTATTGGTTGCAGACTTATAATTACCTCTGCGGAGGTTTCACAGGCCTGTCTGGTGCCCTTCCTTAGTTGCCACTGTTCTGAGATGGTGAAGCCGTCTTGACCCTTGCCGCCGGCTCGCTGTACAATAACCTCCCCCATTTCAGGTATGTGGGCCCGATCCCGTATTCCTCTAGGACCGCTAGCAGCCAGGGCCATTTAACGGAATCAAACGCTTTCACTGCGTAGAGTGACATTATTGCTGCTTCCTGCAACCCCCCCTGGGTGTGATCAATTACATGATGTAGCCTCCTCAGATTATTAGTTATGTTCCTGTGCGTTACATAGCCAGTTTGATCTGAGTGTATAAGTTTGCCTATGACCGGTTTAAATCTGTTGGCCATGACCACCGTCAGAATCTTCCCATCCTGGTTGAGGAGGGAAAGGGGTCTGTAGGATCCGCATTCCGTGTCCGGCTTACTGGGTTCAAGGAGCGGGATGATAATCGCTTCTCGCAGAGTCTCTGGCAATTTGCCTGTGCTGAGCGCCTCATTGAACATTGCCAATAGTGGGGGAAGTATTTCTGTCTTGTAAACATTATAAAATTCTCTAGGGAGGCTGTCTGCTCGTGGGACCTTGCTAGTGGGCAGTTGCTGTATTACATTCTATCTTTTCTATTGCTATAGGGATCTCTACACTCTCTTTCTGCTTCGTCAAGTCTGGGGAGTGTGATCTCTGTTAGTGCCTCTCATATATCTCTTTCCCACATCAGTCTGCATATAGTCTCTTGTAATATTCATAAAAGCATTCATTCACTCCCTCCTGGGTTTCCTGTACTACTCTGTCCCTCCCCTGAACCGCCCTAATGGGTTGCCTGGAGGTCTCAATTTTATATAACCAAGCCAAAAATCTTCCTGGTTTGTCCCCTTCTGCATGTTGCCATTCTATGTATTTTTTGTAGTTCACGTTACCTAGCCTTTCCCAGTGGTCTATACACTCTTGTAATCAGGTCACAGTCGTGGCCTTCTCTGGGGATCTTGTGCCCTCTTGCGTAATCTTTTCTAACTTCTGTTCTGCCCTTTGTAGTTCCTGCGTTATGACATCTTGCAATCCCTTCGATTTAGCCATTGCCGCACCTCTCACCACCCCTTGAATGCTTCCCATAATGTCCGGACTGAATCCACACTCCCTGTGTTGTGTTGAAAATACTCTCCCACTTCCACCCGCAGGTCCTCCCGGAACCCTGTATCTTTTAATGCTTCTGCCCTTAGTCTCCAGGTCAGGATCTTGGTTCTGGGAGGGTGGTTCTGCCAAGTCACGATCAGGGGGGCATGATCTGATAGGACCATGGTCTTAAAGGAATGGTTTGGTCAAAATGTTTTATTGCCCCTACGGGTCGGCCATGTGTTTTTAAGCCTAAGTCGCTCGATTTTAGAAAAATTTCCTATGGACCTTACTCGAGTTTTCATCCATTAAACGCACGCGAAAACAGGCATCAGGGAGCTGCCATTTTGTGATAATCCTATCATTTCCCCCATCACCCTGGCTGACCTGCCTTTGCAGCACTAAATCATATCCCCCGCCCCTGAGCCTGATATTATCAAAACATTCATATTCCTCGCCTCTATCCGTGACGTTTCTGTGCTGCGTAGGCAAACGCGCCCAGTCGTCTTCTACGCGACTTCACACAGAACCCGGAAACCAACACAGATCAACTCACAACACAGCGCGCCACAATTCGGAATATAAAACTGTACTTTAAAATCAAACAGCAACACGGTACATTTGGTAAAGTACATTTATTTGACATTAAACGTTTATAGAATATTCAGCAATTGCCATATGAACTCCGAATGCCATTTATTTTCTTTTATCTCTATCCGCAAATCCGTAAAAGTTTATCGTGAGTCACGTGCTGTTCCTTTATGGTACACAGGGTGTTGGTTTTTGTTAAAAGAAGCACTTTGGTCGCACGTTCAACCGCAAGGCTGTTCCATCAAGTAGGCACTAGGCCAGTGTAAAGGTTGATATGTTGCCTCTGGCCGCTAGTACCGCGTAAGGGCATATGGGCCCTTGGCGATCGTCCCATAAAATCATCAAAATGGTGCAGTTGTTTACATTAAGCTGCAGCTGGCTGTTGAAAAAACCATCTGCCGGTGTCTGAAACTGATGGCAGTAGCAATAGGGAAGGATATACCTGTTTTGAAAACATAAAATTTATAATTAGTCTCGCCAGTCGATCTTTATTAATATTATTCATTTTATTTATTATGGCCGAGCTGAAACTATTTGCTTTCAAAGATAGTGCAATGGAGTATGTTTGGCTCTAAAATCAATGCGAAAAGTAACAAAATAAATCGAGGTTAGTACACAATGAGAAACGACTTTTGTCTACATGCGTGTGGAATGTGGACCTGCATGCCCATTTGCCCGCTACAAGGACGATCCCACAAACGTTTTCCAAGCTCTTCATTCATTCATTTATTCATGCATCCATTCATTAATTCTTCATTCCGGTATAAAAGCGTCTAAAGAGTTACTTACATTATATTTGCAATTTCCATTGTGTCTCTGCGTAATGCAGTCCGTAAATCCCACTGTGCTCTTGACAACGATTTTTCGTATACTGAACTAACATGAAACTCGGTCTAGTTTCAGAATTTTCTGCCTTATCGTCTCTTACGTTATTATTGCACCCCCCCCCTTCAAATGAAGTTCTTTCGGCATGGTCCCTGTCTCTCAAGTTCAAAAAAGAATAGAACCTTATACTGCCAGTGCGAGTTGTGGGCCTCTTCAGGGCGCGAGCTGAAAATCAAAGCTGCTGACCTTCACTAGAAATGAGCATACATTCTTTCTTTGCAACATCCCGTAGTAAAGCCATCTGTGAGAACTTGAAGTTTCGAATCCATCTATGCACTGCGCCTCAATGTGCAAATGCAAACTGGCTTCTCTCCCATCTACAACGGCTCGCTTGGCGCGTTCTAAGGCCCCCAATTTTGTCCTCGTTGTCTGCGAGCTTTGAAGCCCCAAAGAACCATAACTATTGAGACTTTTAATTTTTTGGGGAAGGTCAGGGAAAGTATAAAGTACCTGAGGAGTTGAGTTGAAAGTGAGATTTATTGTTTGTTTTATTATTTGCAATACGCAAGCCTCCCCTCGGTTAACAGTGTGCAGCATTTACATGAGATTGCGAAAATTAGTTACATCAACAAAAATATATACATACACATATAGACAAGGTCAGCAATATGAGGTGAATAGAGAGAGAATTCAAAGATGACACCCAGGTTGTTCGCCACCCAGGATGGTGAAGGTAGGGGTTAGGGTTAGCGTACTTTGTATGCACACTGTACAATAACATTTATTTACAAAAAGACAATCATATTACAATTATTTAAACCGGGATTTGTACTTAACAACCAGCTCTCCTTTGGGTGGACATGGCACAGTGGCAATGTTGGATGGCAATGGATCAGTGCTCTGCACAGAAACGTTCAAAATTCCATATCTGTGCTTCTCAAATACAGCAACAATAAGGCTTTTGACAAAGTCGAACTCCATTTCCTCATAGACCGGTTTGATCACCCATTGCTTACTTCTTTTTGAAAAGGCCTTAGTGTAGCGAGGCATCCTTACATTACCCGTAGTCCTAGATTGTTCACGGCCGAGATTCTCGTTATGGGCCAAGACGGCAAGTAGAGTCCTATGTCTCATGCCCTGTATGCTGAAATGTAAGCGCTTTGGCCTGTACTTTAGGCACATATTGTGGAACACCTCCAAACCTCCTGTGTGACAGAATTCTGTCAGTCCCCTCAAATCTCTTGATAGAGTTTTATCGAAAACAATCTTCTCAATGGCTTTGTGTGTCGGTGAAGATGGATTCAACCACTTTTTCTTCCCTGCCTCCGCTGGGGACAAAGGGCCATGTTCACATTGGTGGAAATGTAGGTTTTCTGACCAGCGGTGCACGTTGGTACAGTGGTGCATCAGTGACCGCCATTTTTCAAGTAGTATTTCCACTGACCCTTTACAAGTTTTGGAAATCCACCAAAGATGGTTGCTGATAGACTGGGACCACTGTGAAATACTTTCAAAACCTTTTTTTTCCCTGCAGCCGAGATTTTCTTATTGATTGATTTAGCAAGATGCCATGCGTCAAATTGATGTTTAATATGTGGGAACTGCTCTCTCATTGTCTTGGCAATTGGAACGTGTCTGTCCGTGGCTATGAGGTCGATGTGCATTCCCCTCAATTGTAGATATTCCACTGATTTTATAAATCCTAGTTTCTCCATGGCCACTGAGGATGTACATTGTGTTACCTGCACGACCACCAAACTCACAATTTTCTTACTATCCATGTCCTGAAAGTGGTAGGTGCAGTACTTGGCAGAAAATCCAGGGCTGTCGCACTGTCCATCGCCAGCTAGCCTGAATCGTTGCCTTCGAATGTACTTGCTAGAGACAATTGTTCAATTTTCCAAGCATCACTAATGGCCGGAAACAGATAATCATGTTGGTTTTTGTAGTACTGTGCTTTTGAAATGAAATGGAGTCCCACAAACTGAGAGAAAGACTCTAACTTTCTAAAACTGGAGCCACTAAAAAGCGATGCAGCTGCACACAGTATCTGTGTATCTGCTGTCAGTTTCCCCAGCATCGGTTGTGCAGACCATGAGAACGTATGATGTAATCTACAGGCGGCATGTATTGTGACGGTACTGCCTTGTTTTTGACGAGTCACATGAATCAATGGCTTACCACATACTTTCCCTCTGACGGAATGCCCACATTTCAGCATACTTATAATATCCATCAAACAACTGTCGAATACTATGTATTTGCCCTCTTTCATTAGACTGTCATCCTGCGTCAAAGTTGTTTCGGCCTGTGATGTTGAGGACATATCACCACATTTGAAAGAAATATTGCTGCTATCATGTTCTGATGCGTCGGTGAATGCTGCTGCTGGTTCATTCTCTGTCATTTCAACATCTGCTACCACAACATTGATGGGACAACACAAAAATGTCGACAGCTTTTTTGGTGGCAATTTTTTGGCGGGTGTAGATTGTGTGAATTGATCTATGACTACTTCAGAGCTATCTTCAATACATCCAGTATCATGTTGTTGCGGTGGTGCGGTCGTACTGTAGCAATGGTCCAATACAACTTTGCTGGATTCTCCGGACACATTCATTTCATGTTCTGGCCATTGGACATGAGCATCCCGAGTCTCAACATGCCACGTTTGAATTAATAGTCCCTCCATAGTGTAAATGGTCTGGCAAGCAACATCTCTCATTCGCTTCACTGTCTGTGTATGTATAGTTCGTAGACCCACGGGTAACTAGAGGACAGATTGGAAAAGGGATGTTCAGTTTAAACACAAGATAAAGTATAGTACAATTGACTGGAAAAAAACATAAAATAGTCCCCAGCACAAAATAATTTCTAAAGTTATGAACTGTTTGTAACTAACTTATTTTTGTTTCTTTTCTTTGCAACTTTTTTGACTCAACCTTCAACATCTGCACGCTGTTGCTCCGATTCGTAGCTGCATGTCTCCCCTTCCTCTTGCGCTGCAACGACTATATTTTCTGTATCCGCATAGACAGCACGGAATGAGGCTCCATCGACTCCCTGAAACATAGTATTTTCATTACTGTGTGTCAAAATATTGTTAGCATAAAACACACGTGAGGACGAACACACAGGTACATCTCAATAGCCAAACACGATTTAAACATTGTGTGGAACAATCAAACGACAAGTATTCAAGCTCTGATGACCTAGTTCGATGGAGCTGTCAGTATCCATACCTCTGGCTCTGCATGGACTGCCACGAATGATTGTATTGAAGAGGAGGCATCAGCAACTCCCTGAAACACAGTACTTACGTTAGTATGGTTTTCAATATTGTAAACATAACACACACTTGGGGTCGACGGCACAGGTACATATTAAGAGATAACCACAAATGTTGCATTGTCTAAAAGAATCACAGAATATTTAAATATGATTAGATTTAATCGACTTATTTCTCCGATTTCTTTACATCTGCATCATCTAAATGGGATCTTGTGATTGTAGTGGAAGCTCCATCGTCTCCCTGAAACACAGTACTTGCATTAATATGGAAGAAAGTATAGCAAATGCAATCACGTTATATGATCACGCTCGATGGAGCTGTCAGTATCCATACCTCGTGCTGCTCAAGAATATCTAGGGCTGTTGTCAATGTGGAGCGCACTTCCGAAAGCTGTTGCACCGATTTGTATTCGCATGGTCCCGCTTCCCCTGGAATTACTTGAATGTCAGGCTCCGCATCAAGTGCGTGGGTTGACGCTTCAACAACTGCCTGAAACATAGTATTTGCATTAGTAAGGATTACAATATTGAAAACACAACACACACTAGGGGTCGACCGCACAGGTACATATCAATGGCTAACCACGAATGAAACATGGTGTAGAACAATCAAACGACAAGTGTTCCAGTCCTGATGATCACGGTCGATGGAGCCGTCAGTATCCATACCTCGTCCTGCTGAAGAACATCTAGGGCTGTTGTCAATGTGGTGGACGCTTCAGCATCTCCCTGAAAGACAGTACTTGCATTAGTATGGATAACACTAATTATAACTGAAAACAAACACCAGCGGACGACACCTAAGGTATATATCAATTGGAAAGCACTAACCAAACAATTGGTAAAATAATCACACGATACATAAAAACTATTACTTGACATGCATAAAACAAGTCTGTAGCGGAAAAGCCAAGTATGATTACCTGATACGCGCTAGAAGTGGTTGATAACTGCGAGCACATCACGGAAGTAGAATGTTCTTGCTTCAGATTAAAAGGATAGTCAAGAAGTTGTAAAGGTAAATTATTGTTTGATAATGAAATGCCAATATTTAAAATTGCCATGTAAGGAGACAGAATACTTGAGAGTAATGCTATTGAAAATGCGCAATATAGCATAGTTACCTTTGACCATATATAGATTTCCTTTGGGGGTTATTTAAAAAAAAAAAAAATAAATAAAAAAAAAAAAATCGAAAAATAATTTATTGATAAATGTCATTATTCAAAAAGCTATATACTTATATCATTATCGAAAGTATTACAAGGGACTATTACAAGGGACACAACACCTAAAATATCAATTAATCCATTCGGCTACCTACACACTTGACTCACCAGTGGCGGAATGTGGACGAATAGAGTTGGAATAGCGTTTACGAGCAATTTTCGTGTCGTTCGCCGTTTATTCTTCTTTGTTACCCAAGATGTGGCGTACATGTTGGAGGAAAAGTGCCGGCTGCAGATGCGGTATCGATCAACCCTCTTGTCCTCTAAGACTTGTTGGACTCTACTTTTCAGCTCATCCAGTGGATATCCGCAATGTCTGACCCATTCTCTTATTCGATCAACAGTTTTCGGGAATACATGCATTGTACTGCCTTCAGATTTCGCATTTGGTCTTCGAAGGGCAACCGCTAATCGAACAGGCAGGCATTGTTGAAAATTCTGAAAAGTAAATATCAAGATTATTATAAAACCTTGATGAATAAAAATGTCATAAAAAAGTAAATGAACCATATCATGATCAATGCAAGGTTTGTTTTGGTCGCCGGAACTATACCAGTTCATCATGTGCTGCTTAGTATTTGCATAAATTACAGACATTTTTAAAATTATGTGACTAAACTCTGAACATGTGACTCGTCCCTTGGATGTTCTGTCTTGCACGAAAAGGAAACATGCTTACATTATAGACTGGACCCCCGAAGGATGCAATTCGATGACAATTGACACAGATGAAAATAAATAGATCTATTGATAGCATAACAATTGAAACTCGAGTCAATAGCAAAGACCAATGACCATAGCTCTATTGGGTACTCTAATCGCAAATAGATAGAAATGTAAAAATGACCGAAATATGACTAGGATACATGGCCTTACCTTGACCAACAAACAGTTGGATTCAGCAGGACGAGCAGTATGTTGCAGGAGAACACGTAGATGGGCACAGGTAGCACACTGACTAGGTTGCTCGAAGCGGTCACAGATAGCACGACGACGAGCAGATTAGCATAGATCTAAGTGCTTCTCAGGTAGAAGGTTCAGGAGTTGACTTGCAAAGCACAAAGATGTTCTCATGAGACATATCAAGTGGTTTATAAAGTATTAGAAACAGGGGTGTGTTTGTGAATGAATGACTTGTGCATGTCGTGGTATTATGTGGTTTGCAGGGGGCGGCCTGTCTCAGGGAAGGCCTGCCTGGAGACACGGGGTCTAAGGAGGCCATGTGAGCGCTGGCCCCTGGGCGTGGGATACCTTTTGAAGTGTACATGCTGTTTGGCACCTTGGCCGTTTGTGCCTGTGACAGCCCCCCATGCCAGCGCTCATCCCTGGGTGCGAATCGCCTTTGATAGAGGGGGTGGGATGGATGGGCCTGGGGCGTGCAGATAAGGCACAGGAAGACTGCTGAATGGAGACACACTTATGTGGATTGCAGGGGGGCGGCCTGCCTCAGGGGAGGCCTGCCTGGAGACACAGGGTCTGAGGAGGCCATGTGAACGATGGCCCCTGGGCGTGGGATACCTTTTGAAGTGTACATGCTGTTTGGCACCTTGGCCGTTTGCTCCCGTGACAGCCCCGCATGCCAGCGCTCATCCCCGGGTACGAACCGCCTTTGATAGAGGGGGTGGGATGGATGGGCCTGGGGCGTGCAGATAAGGCACAGGAAGACTGCTGAATGGAGACACACTTATGTGGATTGCAGAGGGGGGGCTGCCTCAGGGGAGGCCTGCCTGGAGACACGGGGTCTGAGGAGGCCATGTGAGCGATGGCCCCTGGGCGTGGGATACCTTTTGAAGTGTACATGCTGTTTGGCACCTTGACTGTTTGCGCCCGTGACAGCCCCCCATGCCAGCGCTCATCCCCGGGTGCGAACCGCCTTTGATAGAGGGGGTGGGATGGATGGGCCTGGGGAGTGCAGGCAAGTGTGTGGGAGTGAGGGGCCATGAGGCCCCTCTCATCCTTTACTTCTCAGTAGAAACTCGGACCAAGTGCCTCCAGTAGTGGGTTCGCCCCTTGCCCTTATGTGATGTTAACTTTGGTTGACATTCGCGTAGATGGGACCACTGAGCAGGACACGGGGCATCCATTTTTGTACCCCATTTCCACTCCATCTTGGTGACCAGGCCTCACTGCGCAGAGCACATGGCCCCCACCCTCGTCCCCACTCTGACTGGAAAACTCCAGAGGTATTTGCAACAGCTAATAAATGTAACACATCACTCTTCCTCTGAGATCACTGTCCTGCATGTGAACCAGCCTGAACTAAGCACATAGCTCGTTCATTTCCACAAACGTGTCCTTGCCCCCGCACCCTCACCAGTGGAAACTTACTGCCATTCTGACCCTGTGTCCCTGCAAGGTATTCTCTTCATGTGCCAGACCACTGACCACGCCATGATGCCCACCTAGCAGATCCCCAACTAACATTAGACCCCTACTGCAGTATATCGTTGCCTATCAATAACAAATGCCACATACCGGAGATTCTTGTGAGCACAGACCCACACATCAAACAGTGTATTATAGTGGTCAAGACCCTTAACCTAAGGCCTGTATAATCCAATGTTAATTGATAGTATAGATATATGTGTGACTTTTATAGAGACATAACCGACTGAAAGACTTTGAACAAGTGTTATTTAGTGCATGCATTATTGAGAATATATTATGTTAGCTTAGATAGTGACCATCCTACTTCACAGCGACCTGACCTTCACCCATTCGGAGCACAGATGTCTGACGTCCATCCTTCAATGGAGACACACTTGATTCATTTAAAAAATCGAAACAACCGTTGTTATAATATACGTGGTGTTTTATTTTGTATCTTATTTTGATTACACAAAAATACAAGACTTTAAACATTGTACAGGTCAGGTTGCAGCACAGCGAGAGAAAATCCCCTGTACTGACCGCTGTCCCTCGGGAACGTTTCTCTTATGGCACGAACGGCAGAGGCGGGTATCACTCTTCGAACGCGGTGTCCAAGCCTCCTGTGAAGCCACCATGTAAAGGAACGATAGGCCACCAGCCTGTACCACGTGTGAAAAGGAATGAAACAAACTGTTTTTAAATGACCAAGATAAGTTTAATAAACGTTTGTTGTCAATGACAATTCTTGTAACTAATGGCATTCTGCTCGGACAAATGCTATCTAGACACTGCACACTTTTGAACGACTTTCATGCGTTACAATGATATGTATATCTAATTTTGGATATAGTAGAAGACCATGAAATAGGAGAGGCATGACAAGCAGAGTATACTTACTCGTTACTCGGATTACGAGGACAAACAGTTGCGCGAAGTTCGTGCATAAGCACCATCATTATCCTCAACACGGACCGTGTGAGGAAGGCTGCCCTGAAGTCTGGCAGCTCGGTGATGCATTGCGGTTGTGGCTCGCCTTCCGAAATGTAGGCCATGCATCCCGAGTTTTCACATAAGCAGCAGTTCTCGTCCTCGGTTGGCATTAGCTCGCACCGATTGCATGTGCACCAGGTGGAAACACGTCCATGCGACTAGGTACAGGCTCTTCAGCTGTTGAATCGTCCTCCCAACTGCCGTCCGAAGACCCATCGTTTTCGCGTGTTTCCCTTTCCAGTAGTTCCTCGTCGTTATACTCGGGCTCGTACATGTAGGACATTATTGTAGCCATTGTGTGTTAAACAAACTAAAATAATTTATAGCGGTGGTACTGGTATCTGTTCAAACGGGCTACAAGCAACGAAGGTAGCTGACCAGAGCACGGAAACGAGTCACAGAATACTCAAAGTAACACAGAGAGAGGAATGGAATCGAAAATCTGCTGCTGTGTGTTGTGAAACGGTCTGTTTATACTTATTGAGGAAAGAGGCTTCCTGCCATTTCCATGGCGACACGTCATTAGCTGAAGCGCAGCGAATGTTGACACGAGACGTGCTTTGGCGTTGTGAAATGGGCGGTACGCGTCTGCTGATGACAGGCTCAGGGGCGGGGGATATGATTCAGTGCCGCAAAAGCGATGGGGGAAATGATAGGATTATCACAAAATGGCAGCTCCCTGATGCCTGTTTTCGCGTGCGTTTAATGGACGAAAACTCGGATAAGGTCCATAGGACATTTTTCTAAAATCGAGCGATTTAGGCTTAAAAACACATGGCCGACCCGTAGGGGCAATAACATTTTTTGACTGAACCATTCCTTTAAATTCAGCATGTGCCACCTCATTTGTCCAGTCCGTTCCAGCGAACACATAGTCCAGTCTTGTGTGTAGGTTTTGTGGGGCAGAATAATGTGAGTACACTCTTGTGGATGTTGCACTCTCCACACGTCTAGTAACTGAAACGCTTGTAACAGGGTGCTCAGAGCTTTCGCTGCCGCGATCGGATGGGCTAATTTCTTGTCCGACCTGTCCATCTTGGGTTCTAGGGTACAGTTAAAGTCCCCCCACCCCCACACCACCGCCCCATCTATATAAGGACTGATCTTACTATACAGAGATCTGAAGTAGGCTGTAGCATCCTAATCGGGGGCGTACACATTGATAATACTAATTTCTTTGTTTTCGACCAGCCCCCATATTATTACCATCCTCCCCTCCTTATCTACCGTGGACTGTAGAAGTTTAAACGGGACATGAGGTATTGTCCATGTTATGACACCTCTAGCATATGCAGAGTACATTGCCCCTATGGTCGCCCCTTTCCATTTACTTGTGACCACGTCTTGTTTCTCTTTGGTCAGTTGGGTTTCTTGCAACAATGCTATTTTTTGTCGCTTTAAGTATGTCATGACCCTGTTACGTTTGATATAGTTGTTTAGACCCCTCACGTTCCATGTTATTATCTTCAGTTCACCCATCATTCCCGATTCCCTTCGCCACCAACCTAACTCTTGCCCTCCTCCCTTTGCGTCTTAGTGCATGTCTGTAGGCCACCCCCTTAACCTCTTCCCAAACTTCCTCCTCCTCTCCCCCCTTAACTATCCCCAACAATTGCCCAGCTCCAAAACTGAATCTCAGGCATCCCCGCTTCTCTCTTCTTTCCTGGGCCATTGTCAGTACTCAGAGCGCAGCAGGCAGATACTATACTATCAGTATCTCAACTAACTAACCTACTGGTGGTAAGAGTGATTCCCGCGTCACCCTTTCTCGTGCGGCGCGTGTTACTCCTGCATTTTGTTAATAGTACTAGGACTCAACACATGATTAATTGATAGTCCAAGTTTCTCTATCGCTACCGCCAACATCATTTCTCCTTCCCCCAGATCATGTTTTATATTCCTCACCGTCACGTCACTTCTGGCTGTCTCCATCGTTCTGGTCATGCTGTTCTGACGGCATGTTCTGCGAATCCAACCACTTGCTGACGTCTTCTAGGGTTTCAAAAAACAGGGCGCGGTCTTTGTGCAATACCTTCATCTTTGTCGGATACAATAGCAGAAACTTTAGTGACGGGCCCGTTGTTAGCATTCTGGTCTGCTAGCGGGTCCCGCTAAGGACGCCTGGTCTGACCAGGCGTTCCAGAGCGGCACCCGCTGCAGAACTCGTAATAGGGCGGCCTGTAATGAACGGTGCCCGGTCCCTTACGACACCGTTCATTCCGCGACTGCCAGGGTCGGAATGACCCCCATAGTCTTCAATGGAAGCGGAATACCAAACAACTTTCGAGGGACACAAAATACAATCTATCAGGGTATCTCCAACCTATTCTACATGGTTTTCATCATATGGGGTGCGAACAACAACTAAATTCTCATTCCTTGACGAGTAAACTTTGCAACATGCAACAGACGTATTCAGATACACTTTCAGCAAGTCAGCATTTTCATCCAGGATCCTACATAATGAAATACTGTCAACTCAAACACTGTAAAAATCAGATAAAGATTTTCTCAAACATAATCATGGAAAGAGATGGTGCATAATTACTGACTGTGGACTGTCTCCGGATGGGTCTCAGTTTCCTTCAGTGTTTAGGAGCTATGCACAATTTGCAGGAAAAAGTGTAAAAGCTTCCTACTAAACCTCTGTTGTTGAGCCAATGGGCCAACACTTAAGACATTGTCAGTCCTGGGGAAAGCTTTTCCACATGGTTACAAAACAATGAATTGACTTCACTAGTACAAACCAGGCACCACGGACCCCATTAAGAATAGTTCAATGGAAATTGGAAAGGGGAAACTTGTTTGATCGTAAGATGTCCTTGCAATATGACAGAAAGAAGAGATGTTGTTTCATTGAGGCTTGGGAGTAGAGATTGCATAATAGGGGATTCAATCCTTCAAGTATGAGTTTTAAATTTGCCTCACCAAGGTCCAACGTCACATTAGGGAAACATTTAAGATGGTAGACGCCAGCAAAGGTAACACAAGAGTCCATGCAATTGACATGTCCAGAAAGGTTTACTTTTTTTTTTTTTACTTGAAAACTGAACACTAACCTCAGCTCACCAACTGACAATGGGCCTCATTACGACCCTGGCGGTAAGGGGTTAGCGCCAGCGTTAGCTGCGCCGACCCCTTACCGCCAATCACGAGTTCCCTTTCCGCCATGGCGGATTTTACACCTGCTTCTAGCGGGTGTAAAAAACCATGGCGGTAAGGGAACTTGATGTTAATTACGCCACCGTAATTTACGGTGGCGTAATTAACGCCTTCCCCACTCCCATTATGCCCTATGGGGCAAAAATGGGAATGGGGAAGGGTAAATGGGGATTGGGGACTTACCGCCCCGCCGACCTCGGAATGGGGCGGTAAGTCCGCCAACCACCATGGCGTAAACGTAGTTTACGCCATGGTGGTAAAGTCACGGCCCAGGCGGTAACTTACCGCCTGGGTCGTAATGAGGCCCAATAACTTGAGAGTTAAGCATGGAATCGCAAAGATTTAAAACATTTTGTGTATCTAATATAATTAATTAATCTTGTATTATGTGCTTAATACCAGAGGCCAGTGTCTAAGCACAGAACCGACATACAAACCTATGTTGCTCTGCGTTGTCTTCCTTTGAAAACAAAGACGTTGCCCCTGAGCTATCCTCCCGGCATAATAAAGCATTTAATTTAAACCATTGGTGATCGCCCATTGCAACAGTCCATTGGTGTGACATAATACTCAATTTACTTCTGGTTAATGTTTTTGCAGCATCGGCCAACAAATATGACTATGTGCACGCCCTTGTGAATGTTATTATATGTTTATAAACAACCCCTCAAACCAATTTTACCACCTTCTTTTCCTTTAGAATTTGGACTGTTTCCAGTATTTGTTATTACAATGCAATATCCATGAAGATTCAAATCGTTTTAACAGTAAAAATACAACAAAAGAAATTCACAAAAATGCAATTATACTAAAATATTATGTTTGTTAAATAATACACTTTCAGGGACCTGTGTGTCAAAACGTCTTTATGTGATGCCCGCATGTACACCATTTTTGATAGTGACGGTAATAACAAAAGTTACATTCGTTTTCACATTATAAACATGTGTAGTAGCTATAATGGGAAATAGTTGAGAAAAGGATCTCCCTACCTTATTTTGACAGATCTGGTGGGTGGAACGAGAATGTGCATTGGAAATTATGGCTGCACTGCATGCTGCATTTAGGTCAAAGACTTCTAGTGCACGATTGCTTCCAGCTGTCAGAACGATATCTGCAATGTCCATGTTAAGGTAATACAGAAGAAAGTGGATGTCTGTTCAGAAATGCAGGGCACACGCAGAATATAGAATCAGATGGCAAACAGAGACCAACAGGTACATGTCATCTTGTCAAATTCCTAGCCACACAAACCATATGCAGTTGCCACATGCATTTCATTGTTGCTTCCCTCTTCCTGTCCTTGGACGTATGCATTCAGTGACTGCTTCTGTCTCCACCATGTTTGGGCAAAGTTCTTTGCCTGCATTCACTGCCACGTCTGTGAAAATAAATGTTTTAATTTTACTCAAGTCTTTTACTGAAATATCGACTTTTGGGAGATCTCGTGCACTGAAAGAAAGCAATGGGCGATCTCGTGCACTGAAAGAAAACAATGGGCCTCATTACGGGTCTAGCGGTAACCGTGCCGGTAAGACCGGCAGGTTGCCGCCAGACCCGTAATGCATTAACAGCGCCCGACTTCCCCGTAACACAGGGTATTCCAACCACAGCGGCCGGGAAGTCAGGCGCCAAAGCACCGGCACCGTGAAACAACGGTGCCAGTGTTTCTGTGAAACTCTGCGGGCGGGCGCCGTTCCACCCACTGGCGTAACAGGGGCCCCCGCGGTGCAGGGGGCCCCGCGAGCATATGTCCTGGGAGGAGGCCCCACTTGGAGAAAAAAATGTAAAAATATTTTTTCAATATATATATATTTTTTTATTTCTTTTTGAAATCACTTTGTCTTCATAAAGACATTGGGCCTCATTACAACTCAGGTGGTCCGGAAATAACGGTGGCGGTAAACCCGCCGCCACCGTTGTTTCCGGACCGCCTGATCCCGACTCCTGCAGGCGGGAGGTGATGTTCCCGCCAGGTCTGACCTGGCGGGTTTAACACCGCCCGCCTGCAGGCGGACGAGGAAACACCGGCAGCATTACGAGATGCTGCCGGTGTTTCCATGATCCCCATTCCCATCGAGTCCCATAGGACTCGATGGGAATGGGGATTAACACCATTCCGCCTCCATGATTCCCGGAAAACCGGGGTTGTAATGCCCCAGTAATTCTGGGAATCATGGAGGCGGAATGGTAATACGAGTCCGGCGGTAACCAGGTGGTTTTACCGCTGCGGTTACCGCTGGACTCGTAATGAGGCCCATTATTTGTGTAACAGAAATAATGTTTTTATGAATACAGAGTGACTACAAAAAGAAACTTTCTTTTTGAAGTCCAAAGGTCCCCTCTACCCAATGGCATGGAAGACCCCAGGCTGGAGGCCTCCATGTCATGGGGTTGGGGAGCAATATGAATTCAAAAAGTCACTCTGCCTTCATAAAGAAATGATTTCCATTATGGTTCGGTCCTTAACAGAAATCATTTCTTTATGAAGTCATAGTGATTTCAAAAAGAAAAATCAGCTTCATTACAAGTTTGGCGGTAGCCTTGCTGGTAAAACCGGCAAGCTGCCGCCAAACCTGCGCTTTTTTCCGCCACCCGCGAATGGGCAATTACCAGGTCATTACGGCCCCGCCAGACCCGCTAAATTCCCATTTGCGAACGCCGGAAAAAAATGCTCCCCATTCCCATTTGATCCCCATAGGGTTCAATGGGAATGGGGAGCTCGGATGCACCGGCACCATTCAAAATGGTGTCGGTGCATCCGACATGCTCTGCTCGCGGGTGCCGGTATGCCTGCCAGGTCAGACCTGGCGGGCGGGCGGGAAGGCACCCACGAACAGAACTCGTAGTTTGCCGGTCTCGTAACAACGGTACCAGCAATCTTACCGGTACCGTTGTTACCAGACCGGCAAACTTATACAGTGGCCCAATTTCTTTTTGAAGTAATAGGGCTCCCCTGAACCCCATGACGTGTGCGTGTGTGAGTTTATGGTGAAAGGGTGCACACAAATGTATGGGTGACTGGGTGTGTGTGTGTACGGTGAAAGGGTGCACACTTAAATGTAAGGCTGGCTGGGTGTGCATGCGTGTATCTGGTGAATGGTGTTTGTTCTTGTTTTCAGGGGCGCAACAAAACCTACATTTTGGGAGAGGCGCTAACTTCACGGGTAGTGGGGGAGGCAAGCTTATTTGTGTGGGGGCATCTAACTTCTTTACGCATTTTAATTAGACTATGCTAGTGCAGCTTCAATGTTACAAGCAGTTAACTCTCTCCTTTAAGTGTGAAAGCACCCACTTATGAACTGTTGTGAGAATGAACGTTCTCCTGTTCCCTTTCTACCCTTCCAATCACTTCCCTAGAATGAAAGTACTAAACACACATCACAATTTCAATTGCTTAAAAAATTGGCATTTGAATGCTGGTACTAACAGTGAAATGCTTTACATAAGTAACTGCTGGGCCCTTGTTAAAAGCGAAACCCAGGTGCTGCTTACCATCTGTGTCATGTTCTGGCCGGCAACTGCTCTGAAGGTCAGCCAGGTTGAGTCAACATAGCCCAGAATTTCTGGGGGTGAGTGCTGCAGCCCAGTCAACTGAATATTGTTAAGCCCCTACTTGTGTTTAATGCCTTAATTGCTTATTGGTAATCGTCATTACTCCTAGCCCTATTCTTCCTTGTCCCCGAACTTGTGTATGAGGCAGTACTTGTGTATGAGGCACTCTGCCTCATACACAAGCACTGGGATGAGGTAGAGGTACATTCAGGTAATGCCTGATTTAGCTACCTGTATCTTCTTTAATCCTAATCCCACTCTTCCTCATCCCAGTATTTACCTATGAGGCAAGGAGCCTCAAACGTAAGCTCTGGGACAAAGAAGAGGGACGTGAAGGTAATTCTGGGCCAAAGAGCTGATTTTGGAGGTTGGGGTAGGGCATGGGAGGGAGAGGGGATGTGTGGGCCGTGGGATTGTGCGATAAATCATAATGGTTGTCCATGTCCAGGCTAAGCAGGCATGATATGTGGTATTAGTGGATAAAGAGGCATTTTGGTGCAGCCAGTCTAGTTATTCCTCAGTTTGGTATGACTTTTTTTTACCCACGCATTTCTAATAAAGCAGTCCTGCTGAGTGTAATTACCTGGCTAGATTGGCATTTGGGTGCTGCCAGTCTAGCAATTTCTTACTGCAGCCTTGTATCTTTTTTTGAGCATCTGTGATAAAGTGATATGATATAATTCTATTATAACACGCCTGTACACAAGCGTTTCTTGGCGCGACAAGCAATGGAGTGAAGATAGAAGGTTGACAAGACAAATGATCTTACTAGGCCTCGTGTCATTCAAACCGTGCAAGTTCGAGAATGAGAAATGCAAGGGGAAAGGGAGGGGGGAAGTGCAAGGAATAATGGAGGGGAAAACAGGGCTGTAATGCTCTGAAAAAGTGCAGCCAGGACAGTGCGGCTCTGGGTAGTGCAAGGAGAACAAGGGACTGTAGGTTTACAGTTACAGTCCCTAAGTGCATGGTAGGCCGGAGGCAGTGCAAGGGTGACTGATCAAGTAAGAGCCTGGACTCAGTGAGACTCTGAGGGTAGACAAGCAACCAGTCGGTACAGCAGACAGGTAGGTCAGCAGGGGAGGGAGAGAGCGAAAGTAGAGGAGACGAGGAAAGTTTTGAGCTGTTTCCGGAACATCAGGTGTTCCGCTAAAGTTTGAAAGGGGCAAGGAGGCATTCCCGAGGGAGGCATCTGCAGAGGAGAGAGATCATCCCCCACACTCTGCCTGAAGAAGCGTCTAGTTCTTAGAGAGTGGGAGTTAGCCGGGGGAAGGGCTCGAGAAACAAAGTATTTTGGAAGAGAGTGTTGGATGTAGTTTGGGCCCGATCCCAGAAAGCCTTGTGGACAATGCATAGGCTCTTGAACTTGATTCTTGCAAACACCGGGAGCCAGTGGAGAGATTTCAGGGCTGTACAGTTATGATCCCTGGGCTTGTGGCCAAGGATAAGTCTTGCTGTCCTGTTCTGGATTAGTTGCAGATGGCGGAGAATAGAGGAAGGCAGCTTGAGAAAGAGGCTGTTGCAGTTATCCAGCCTAGAGAGAAGCAGGGCTCTGGAGAGAGTGATCATCTGGGGGAAACTGAGAAAGGGAACAATCCCTCTGAGAAGGAGCAGCTGGTAGGTAGTGGGACTTCCTGGCGACGTCCGAGATGCGAGGAGAGAAAGAGAGTGGGGATTCGAAGATGACACAAAAGGTTTTTGCCTCGCAGGAAGGCTAAGGAAGAGGGCCCAAGGTGGGCAGCCAGAGTGAGAGAGGGAAAGCAAGGGTCCCAATGAGAAGGATCTCCATCTTAATGGCGCTAAGGTAGATATCTTTGGAGGCGCACCAATCCTGAATCACGGATAGACAGTCAGGAATGAGCGAGAGAGGAGAGGAGGCTGAGGGGAGACTTAAGGAAAGCTGAGTCATCTGCATTACACTTAAAGTTAGAGGAGAAGGTAGAGATCAGGTGGGCCAAGGGGTCAAGTAGAGGTTGAAAAACCAGGGTGAGAGGATAGAGCCCTGGGGAATGCCACAGGTAGAGAGAGAGTTGGTGGAGAGAAAAGGACCAAGTTGGAACTGGGAGGGGCAGTCCAAGCGGAAGGAGGTCAGCCACTCCAGGGCCTGATCCGTGATGCCAGGTTCTCACGTAGGCAATTGATCCGGATGGCGTGGTTGACTGTGTCGAAAGTAGAGGAAAGATCAAGGATGATTAGGACAGAAGGAATGCTGGAATCAAGGTTAGAGAGCAGATCTTCATGGGTGTTCAGGAGAGCATTTTCCGTGCCTATGGCTGCTCTGAAGCCACACTGGTGGTCATGGAGACAACCAACAGATTCAAGGTGGAGAGTAAACTGGGAGATGGCCAGCTTTTTTCCAAGAGTTTGCCCAGGAAAGGGGTGATGGAGATTGGGCAATAGTTTGCCGGACAGGTAGGATCGGCAGACGGCTTCTTGAGGAGTGGATGCATAAGGGAGTCAGACTGACAAGGTTTCAAGACAAGTCCGATCCATGAAAGTGTCATCCAAACAGGTGCTCCCCTGCTCCTCCAGAACCATCAAGGACCATATTGACACCCTCGCTGCACCTTGGCTAATTTCTGTAATCACTCTTTCACCACTGGAGCGTTCCCCTCTCCCCTTAAGCACTCCCTTGTGCACCCACTCCTCAAGAAGCCGTCTGCCGATCCTACCTGTCTGGCAAACTATTGCCCAATCTCCATCACTCCTTTCCTGGGCAAACTCTTGGAAAAAAGCTGGCCATCTCCCAGTTCACTCTCCATCTTGAATCCGTTGGTTGTCTCCATGATCACCAGTCCGGCTTCAGAGCAGCCATAGGCACGGAAAATGCTCTATTCTCCGCCCTCTGCAACTAATCCAGAACAGGACAGCAAGACTTATCCTTGCCCACAAGCCTAGGGATCATAACTGTACAGCCCTGAAATCTCTCCACTGGCTCCCGGTGGTTGCAAGAATCAAGTTCAAGACCCTTTGCATTGTCCACAAGGTTTTCTGAGGTTGGGCCCAAACTACATCCAACACTCTCTTCCAAAATACTTTGTTTCTCGAGCCCTTCCCCCGGCTAACTCCAACTCTCTAAGAGATAGACGCTTCTTCAGGCAGAGAGTGGGGGAAGATCTCTCTCCTCTGCGGATGCCTCCCTCTGGAATGGCCTCCTTGCCCCTCTCAAACTTTAGCGGAACACCTGATGTTCCGGTACCAGCTCAAAACATTCCTTGTCTCCTCTACTTTCGCTCTCTCCCTCCCCTGCTGACCTACCTGTCTGCTGTACCGACTGGTTGCTTGTCTACCCTCAGAGTCTCACTGAGTCCAGGCTCTTACTTGATTAGTCACCCTTGCACTGCCTGCGGCCTACCATGCACTTAGGGACTGTAACTGTAACCCTACAGTCCCTTGTTCTCCTTGCACTACCCAGAGCCGCACTGTCCTGGCTGCACTTTTTCAGAGCATTACAGCCCTGTTTTCCCCTCCATTATTCCTTGCACTTCCCCCCTCCCTTTCCCCTTGCATTTCTCATTCTCGAACTTGCACGGTTTGAATGACACAAGGCCTAGTAAGATCATTTGTCTTGTCAACCTTCTATCTTCACTCCATTGCTTGTCGCGCCAAGAAACGCTTGTGTACAGGCGTGTTATAATAGAATTATATCATATCACTTTATCACAGATGCTCAAAAAAAGATACAAGGCTGCAGTAAGAAATTGCTAGACTGGCAGCACCCAAATGACAATCTAGCCAGGTAATTACACTCAGCAGGACTGCTTTATTAGAAATGTGTAGTTAAAAAAAAGTCATACCAAACTGAGGAATAACTAGACTGGCTGCACCAAAATGCCTCTTTAGCCACTAATACCACATATCATGCCTGCTTAGCCTGGACATGGACAACCATTATGATTTATCGCACAATCCCACGGCCCACACATCCCCCCTCTCCCTCCCATGCCCTACCCCAACCTCCAAAATCAGCTCTTTGGCCCAGAATTACCTTCACGTTCCTCTTCTTTGTCCCAGAGCTTACGTTTGAGGCTCCTTGCCACATAGGTAAATACTGGGATGAGGAAGAGTGAGATTAGGATTAAAGAAGATAGAGGTAGCTAAATCAGGCATTACCTGAATGTACCTCTACCTCATCCCAGTGCTTGTGTATGAGGCAACGTGCCTCATACACAAGTACTGCCTCATACACAAGTACGGGGACAAGGAAGAATAGGGCTAGGAGTAATGACGATTACCAATAAGCAATTAAGGCATTAAACACAAGTAGGGGCTTAACAATATTCAGTTGACTGGGCTGCAGCACTCCCCCCCCCCCCAGAAATTCTGGGCTATGTTGACTCAACCTGGCTGACCTTCAGAGCAGTTGCCGGCCAGAACAGGAGACAGATGGTAAACAGCACCTGGGTTTCGCTGTTAACAAGGGCCCAGCAGTTACTTACGTAAAGCATTTCACTGTTAGTACCAGCATTCAAATGCCAATTTTTTAAGCAATTGAAATTGTGATGTGTGTTTAGTACTTTCATTCCAGGGAAGTGATTGGAAGGGTAGAAAGAGAACAGGAGAACGTTCATTCTCACAACAGTTCATAAGTGGGTGCTTTCACACTTAAAGGAGAGAGTTAACTGCATTGAAGCTGCACTAGCATAGTCTAATAAAAATGCGTAAAGAAGTTAGATGCCCCCACACAAATAAGTTTGCCTCCCCCACCACCCGTGAAGTTAGCGCCTCTCCCAAAATGTAGGTTTTGTTGCGCCCCTGAAAACAAGCACAAACACCATTCACCAGATACACGCATGCACACCCAGCCATCCTTACATTTAAGTGTGCACCCTTTCACCGTACACACACACACCCAGTCACCCATACATTTGTGTGCACCCTTTCACCATAAACTCACACACGCACACGTCATGGGGTTGAGGGGAGCCCTATTACTTCAAAAAGAAATTGGGCCTCTGTATAAGTTTGCCGGTCTGGTAACAACGGTACCAGCAAGCTTACCGGTACCGTTGTTACCAGACCGGCAAACTATGAGTTCTGTTGGTGGGTGCCTTCCCGCCCGCCCGGCACCCGCGAGCAGAGCATGTCGGATGCACTGGCACCATTTTGAATGGTGCCAGTGCATCCGAGCTCCCCATTCCCATTGAACCCTACGGGGATCAAATGGGAATGGGGATCATTTTTTTCGGGCGTTCGCAAATGGGAATTTACCGGGTCCGGCGGGGCCGTAATGACCTGGTAATTGCTCATTTGTGGGTGCCGGAAAAAAGCGCAGGTTTGGCGGCAGCTTGTCGGTTTTACCAGCAAGGCTACCGCCAAACTTGTAATGAGGCTGATTTTTCTTTTTGAAATCACTATGACTTCATAAAGAAATTATTTCTGTTAAGGACCGAACCATAATGGAAATCATTTCTTTATGAAGGCAGAGTGACTTTTTGAATTCATAGGGCTCCCCAACCCCATGACATGGAGGCCTCCAGCCTCGGGTCTTCCATGCCATGGGGTAGGGGGGGCCCTGGGACTTCAAAAAGAAAGTTTCTTTTTGTAGTCACTCTGTATTCATAAATACATAATTTCTGTTACAGAAATAATGTCTTTATGAAGGCAAAGTGATTTCAAAAAGAAATAAAAAAAATATATATTTTGAAAAAATATTTTTACATTTTTTTTCTCCAAGTAAGGGCCCCCTCCCAGGACATGTGCTCGCGGGGCCCCCTGCACCGTGGCGGCTGCGGGGGCCCCTGTTACGCCAGTGGTTGTCAGAGAGAAAGAGAAGAAAGGAGGAGGAGAGGTAGAGATGGCCAAAGGGGGCCAAGAGAGGAAGAGGGAGATGAAGAGGAGATAGTGGACAGGATGTCCTGAGTTTTAGCGGAGAAGTGAGAGGCCAGAGACATACAGAGGGCCTGGGAGGGAACAAAAGAGGTGGGGACCGCAAGAGGATTGACCAGTTCCGTGCAGATTTGAAAGAGTTTGGCTGTGTTGTTAGAGGCAGCAGAGACCCGGGCTTCAATGTGTGCTCTCTTCTTGATGAGTGTTATTGATTCTACTGGCATTTTTGTGCAACCAGTCTAGGTATGTCTAAATGTGGCCTGGCATGCTTTACCGTACTGTTATAACGTGTCTACACTGTCTACATTGTCCAGCAAGTGGGACATGTTTTCAATGTGGCATGGCATTTTTAATAGCAAAGCATTAATGTTTGTGTGCACTGTTGGTGACTTGCATGTATTGGATTGGTGTTACCCTACAAAACAATTGCAAACACTGTGGAGTTTTAGCCAATTATTCTCTGAAAGTGTGCTGTATATTTTATTAAAACACATATTTATATCTTTTTCCTAGTACAGTGTGCGGCATACCCCTTCAACAGCGAGTTCATCCGTATTGTGCAAGCGTGATAATCTAGGCCTGCTCAGAGTGTAGCACGACCTGTGATTTGTTGCTGAGTTGGGGGGGGGGGCGCCTCATCATGGCTCACAGGGGGACCCCCACATTTGGTGTTACGCCACTGGTTCCGCCCACCAGGTCTGACCCTGGTGGCGGGACGGCACCCATCAGTAGATTCATAGTGTGCCGGTCCGGAAACAACAGTCCCAGCACACTCATAATGAGGCCCAGTTACTTACCCCTGGTAATGTTCTTTCTGATGGATGTTCCTCCCACATATTACTCAATTTAGATATTATCTTCCTGCTTGAGCAGATCTCTGAAACATTTCAACAGAACGGGGCACAGTGCAGCATCAGCGACAAGGTCCTTTGACGCTATTCACACCAGAGTACGGATGCAGTGTTGGTATAAGCAGCTAGCACTGCACCCCAGTTCCTCATTTTCCCTGTGCTGAGCTGCATTGGGGGGATTATACAAGGTACTGATAGAGAGATAAAATGAGAGAGCACTGTTCAATAAAGGGATAGGATGAGAGGGCGATGAATCAGTGGGAGGAACATCTAGCAGAAAGAAAGTTAATAGGGGTAAATCATTTGCTCTTTGAATGGATTGTGTTATACCACGGATTCCTCATCTTAGACAAACTCCAATAGTAATGCTTTGTAAAGGGTGAGTGAACTCTCTGGAATGTTATATTAAGCTGCTTTGTAGGGTCGCTTTTCCAAAGTGGGTGTCCTGACCTGACTGTGTGCCCAGGAACTTGTACTTCAAGAATGTATGTTGCAGATTGGCAAATATCCTGAACTGATATCCCTCTCCTATTGTATAACATTCTGATATGCATACAATTATCCATCTGTATAATGTTTGCTTGGTCACTCTTAACTAATCTGGGACCGGTGTAGCCAATAAAAAGTTGATATGATGCTGCTCGTTCTGGCAATGTAAAAACATAGTGCTCTGCTTGGATCCAGTCTATGGAATCTCTCCTCTTCCTTGGAAGGGTGAGGTGGAAGATAGAATGCAGATAAGTCTATTTTCTGAGATAGATGGAATTCAGAAACAACTTTAGGAAGGAAGGAAGGACCGACGGACAGCCCCTAAGTACTACCTTCTCCTTTGTGAAGACTGTGAAAGGCGGTTTGCATGGGAGGGCCTGTAACTCGTTCACCCTCTGTGTAGAAGGAGGGTGACAAGGAGATACCATTTTGTAACAGCCAAAACCAGAGCTGCATTGCCTCCTTGCACAGTGGAAGTGACCCTGCACCTCTTCTCTTGTTGAGGTAGTGGATGGCCTCCGTATGGTCCATCACGATCAGTACAATTTCCCCCCTCTATCAAAGGCAGAAAGGCCATCAGTGTCAGTCTGATTGCCCTAAGCTCTAAAACATTTTTTGTGTAGTCTTGCCTCTGCTGGGACCATATTGTTAGCTTGTTCAGGTGTGTGCCCCAGCCCTTGATGCAGGTGTCCATGGCACAATGATCTCCGGCCATGGATGTCAAAAAGGTTCTCCGGCCATCAAGTTCCCTTTGTGAGACCACCACAGGAAGTGGTTTCATACCCTGCTCTGGACTATAATAAGGTCCATCATTCTGCCTGAGAACGGTGACCACCGTGATTTGAGGGCCCACTGAAGTAACGTAATGCTCAGTGAGGTCTCTGGCACCAGAAAAATGGAGGATGCCATTAGACCCAGCAAACCTAGGAAACTGAAGGTCAGCAGAGTTTGGGCGCTCTGAAATTTCATGACCATCTTAAGGATATGAAGAGCTTTTATCTCGGTGTGGGGGAGGCTTCCCCAAGGATTAGTCCAGGACCGCTCCGATGAATTGGTGTGCTAGTGAGGCCATCACTTGGGACTTCTTGAAGTTTAGGAAGAAGCCCAGTTTGTGTAGAAAGTGGCAGGTGCTGTTAAGATGTTTCACAGCTTGTTCCAGGGAATGTGCCCCGATCATCCAATCATCTAGTTAAGGGAAAACACAGATCCCCCCTCTTCTCAGACTGGCTGCCATTACCACCATGATATGATATGATATGATATGATATGATAAGGCATTTGTAACGCGCCTATACACAAGTGTTTCAACTTCACCAAGTTGTTTACCATCAACTTGGTGAAGACCCACGGGACAGAGGTGAGCCTGAAAGGTAGAACTAAAAATTGATAGTACTGCCAATCATGAACCTCAGGTACTTCCTTTGCTTGGGTTGCATGAGCACATGAAAGTAAGCGTCCTGAAGATCAAGTGGCACAAACAAATCCTGGAGCTGAAGAGCCTGGAGGATCTGCAAAAAGCTGACCATCTTGAATGAGTAATTCCTGAGGAACTAGGTCAAGCCCCTCAGGTCCAAGATGGATCCTATCTGGGTACCAGGAAGTATGTTAAGTTCCAAGCCTGGTTCCTCTCTGCTGAAGGTACCATTTCTATGGCATCCTCTGGAGCAGCGGATCAGGAGACCAAAAAGGATGCACACCTGCAGGGTAATCCGGCGGACACTTTAGAAAAGTGGGGCAGTTGCCCTGGGATACTATCTGGAGTACCCATGCATGCGAAGTAATGCTGTACTATTCTTCTGAATGCTGCTGGGCTAATCTTCCTCCAAATGGTGAATGATGCAAGAACTCTTAAGTGGTTTTGGGGCTGTGGATGCGGCTGATGGTGTGGAAAGAACAGTTGCTTGGGTGGGTTTTCTGCCTCAACCTCTTGCGGGACTGGAGAATCATTGTGTCCATGTCTCGGCTTCACTTTTCCTCTACCTCTTTTTGGTTAAGTGAGAAACAGCAACAAATTGTTTTATCTTTCCCACTTTGAGAAAGTGTTTGTTGTTGCTTCCGTATTGCTGCAACTTTTGAGGATTGAAGCTCTGCAGCTTTAGGACCAAATAAATTTGGCCCACCGAAGGACGTACTCGGTAATCTGGCCTGAATATTTGGCGCAAATAATTATTTTCTAAGCCAAGCAAACATTCTGGACATTGTTCTAGAGTCCATGGACCTTTCTACACAGTCAGCTGCATCCAAACCTGACTGAAGAGACTGACATGTCACCTCTTTACCATCTATTATTAAGTTCATAAAACCATCTCTCATTTCCTCTTCTGGGATATTTTTGCTGTCTTTTATTATTGTCCACAAAGTATATGAATATTTAGCCAAAGCGCAGGATCCATTTATGACTTTAAGGCTGGTACCGCCAGATTCAAAAACCCTCTTTGCTATTGCATCATATCTTTTATCCTCCCTATCAGGTGGTAGGGATGAATAATAAGAAGAATATGTGCGAGAAGTGGCAGCCTGAACCACCAGATTCTCTGTAGTGGGGTGTTTTGAGGGAAAGTCTGGCCCAAAAAAGGCAGCTTGTTCTTCTTTACCAGGTCTTTGTCCACCACTGATACTGTACCTGCTTTTTTGCACATCTCAATGGGGGGGTCTTTTAATGCGGCATGCAATTGCAAGACAGGTTCTTCAGGGGTCCCTTTATCAAGAATGTCTGTAAAGTCATATTCGGTAATGTCTCTAGAAAGGCAATCCTCTAGAGCCAAAATCTGCAACTTAAAGCCCTCCAGATATGTTGGAATACGACTTCCATAACCCCTCACCATTGACTATGCTGGGTAGAGCTGATGGGAGTTTGAGTCCTAAGCATCTGGAGAACCAAAGGTGATAGACCACTGCTCGAGTTCATTCAGAGGTTGAGATATAGGATAATGAGGATCTCCCTCTTCAGAGGTCTGGTGTGTATTATTTATCAGGATCAGAAATAGAGATTTTCCACAGATCTAGGGACCACATTTGTCAAGCCCTTGAAGCCCATGCCTCCATCTCCTCCTGAATTTCGCTTGCTGCTTCCCCTTCACCCACCTTCTCCCTTCAGTCTCTTGCCACCGCCTACTCCCCCTCTAATTTCCAAACACCTCTCCAAATGCATTTCTGCAAATCCTTACAGCTTGACCAACCCTCACCAACTGCCTACCACAACCTACCCCAAACACCCATACAGTGTCAATTAGAACCAGGGTTAATATAGACTTGTGAACACTCACCCTGGGCCAACCTCTCTGTGTGGATTTGCACCTGAAATGCCAAATGGGTGAGGGACAGGGATTGGTTTATGCCCAAAGGTTCGCCTGGGATTACTAATTGATTGGGGAGCTGGAACAAGCCTTTAAAATGTCTAGCCCGACATCTTGGATTTCATATATGTCAATTTTGTGTTCTGCAGGGAGCACTGGAGCAATGTCATGCCGCTTCACTGAGGCCTACATTCCAACTTGTCAGCAAGCAGGGTTTAACTGATTTAATTTCTCCCGCTGCTGCCACTGTTTCAAAACCTCTTTCCCTGGATCATGCCACAGATTTCTACAAAATCTTGGAGCCTGTGCAAGCCCACGATCACGGTTGAGCAAGAAACTGCACACGGTTTCTGGATGTCTGAACAAGCTCACGCGTGAGACGGAGAATCCGGTAGCAATATTTTTCATGTTTCTCGTGGATTGCTCAGGGCATCAATTCCTTAAAGAGACATGGCTGTTATGATTGTGTTTCGCAAATGAGAGAGCACGCTTGGTACTACGGTCAAAGGTCTGGTGGAAGGGGTGGGGATGATGGATGTTGACTTCCCTTGTCCTGTGGCTGTCTACTGCCCATTGGCAGAGACTGAATAGTGGTGGCCAGGGGATTTTCCACATGCCACACCTGGGATCATCATCTGGTAGCTTGGGGTAGCACAATCCCCCATGGTCACCACTCTAGAAGTCCCCAGAATCAGTCAGAAGACTGAATCGCACCTCAACACTCACTGCATTAGAGGAATTGGTGGACAGTAATAAGCAAATTCCTCTCCCACAAGAATGAGAAGCTGTTCCCCCAGTAATCCCATTTCCCAAAATCGTCTGTCAGGGGTGAGTGTTGTGTGGTGGACAGGTTAGTTTTTAAAGTTCTACAATTGAATAAACTCTCTTGTAATTGCTAGATGTCCATCTCCCATGCATGCCATGTGGGAGCCTGTGCCTACCTGACCACTGGGCTTTTCTGTGTTTGGCTGGGGATCCCTTTGCCAAGAACCCATGACCAGAGCTCTTGTGCTCCCTTGGAAAGGCATATTATCTTGTAGCTGGTTGCTGAATGATATAATGCATGGAGGTAATGCTGTTGTGTGGACTGTTACTGCTGAGCCCTTGATGATTGGCAGGAATGATCTGAGCACATACCTGATGGCTCCTAACTTCAGGCCTTGATGAGAAATGTTTTTTTTAATCCCTGTCCATGCACCCTTTAATGTTCGAAATGAGCTCCCTACACTGACAGGGAAGTGTTGGTTCAGACAATAAAGATATTAGGCCTCATTACGACCTTGCTGGTCCAGAAAGAACGGTGGGGGTAAATCCGCTACCACCGTTCTTTCCGGATCGGATGATTAAGTGTCCTGCAGGCGGACATGGAAACACTGGCTCTGTCACCGGGGTTGTAATACCCCGGTGATTCCGGCAATCACGGAGGAGAAATGGTAATACGAGTCCGCGGTAACCTGCCGGAATTTCCGGCATGGTTACTGCCGGACTCATAATGAGGCCCATTCTATCTGAAAGGGCATGGTCCTGAGAAGGACATGCCTTTTTCCCAAGCAGTGGAGGGAGGACTAAAAGGCCATCAGGGTGCCAAGGATATCATCCTAAAACCATCATTTCTGGGCTTACTGACTGGCTATTATTTATGCTGGAGGCTTCATCAATGCCTACCTTTTGAACAAGAAAGATACAGAATGATGACATAGCTAAAATAGATATACATTTCCTGATGGGAAAGGCTGCAACTTTAAGAATTCTTGCATTAGTCTAAGTAGTTTGAGAATCCTTTCTTAAGGCAGCCTGACTCAAGGAATGACCCTGTTGTACTTGCTCAAGAAAATGCTTTTCTAAAATGGTTAGAGTGAGGATGTCAGCAAATTTACAGAGCATCCCAGTGCAGTAGGAGCCGTGTGCCCTAAAAGCTGAGATCTGTAGATTTCTGATATGGACTTGTGAAGAGCCAGTCATCCAGATAAGGATATAAATTCAGACTCTGATCCCACAATTTTGCAACTTTGGGCGAGGCACTTGAAGACTACCCTTGGGTTAGAACTGAGGTAAAGGAAAAACTTTGAACTGGTGATATCCATTGGTCACAAACCATAGAAAACACCTTCAGTCATGATGAAACAGTATGTGAATAAATCATATTCTTATGTTTATCTTGACTATTTATCTTTTTACAAACTTGTTTCAGCACATAAGATCGAGGAAGGGTCACCAATTAATGTTCTCTTTCCTTATCAGGAAGTAACAGAGTATAATACCTGTCCCCTTGGAGATGTTGGCGCTCTATTACTAGTTTGGCGAGGAGAAATGTACCCTTTTTCTTTTCACAAGATAGCCTGTCGAGTCGGCAGAGTGTGAGAGGGGATGCTTTACTGCATTCTATTATTTTCTCCCTACCTACCCTGTTTGGTCGCATACCTGCCTCCACCTTTCATATAGTAAAATTAACACATCCTGCATAGGGAGCTCAAGCTATAATTTCTCCCTATACAATGCTGTATATTACTATATTTTGATAGCCTACTTCCAAGTAAGGCCCCAACCCTTTCTCACCGTGAACTAAAAAAGGTCTAGCACAATGTGACATAGAACACACTTTTAGTAACTATTTTGACATTAAGGTGCCAGATATTTTTTATTTGACTGTACTAGTTTGATCACTCCATTCTCTTATTTTGTTACCAGCAATATTAACCTTTTAACACAGTCTATTTGTGACTATGCTATCCTTAGCACATGCTTAGCAGTCATAGAATTAACATTCTGGATTTTCACATTGGGTACAAAGTACAGAGACACTCAAACAAAACTTCCAAGATTGCCCATGCCCTCTCTCAAGCACCTCATGCATTCACCATAACATTGCAAATAATTACAACGTACCTTAGAAACGCACAACACAGTTATCACAACTCTGTACGACACATACACATCCTCCCTTTACCAGAACCAGAGGCGACCTAACCAGACCGAAACGGTCCATCGTTATCACAAAACATTCTTTACCAACTGCACCCCCACTTCCTGTGCTTGTATGTCTAATTCCTGCTTTCCCATCCTCTTATCTTGTCCCAGCTCATTTTCTTTCTTCTAGCAGACTAAGGTATGTATACCTCATGTAGGGCACAGTACGCCACTCCACAGACAAGCCCAGGTGTTCACATACTACTACAGTGGTGATTTCACGCAGTACAAACGCTTATTAATGTAACATAGTGACCGATGACAAATGAGGTTGGAAAATATAGGAACTTCTTGGTTTTCCAGCTCCTATAAACCTACAGCTTTGAAAGGAAGGCCATGGCTTCTGATCTCCAAGGAACCCACCTCTTTGTCATATATGTGTGTTTTGATTCACTTAAAGGTGTAATTTACCGCCTTCCGTCGAAAGGCATCACAAGTTTGCAGTTATGACCTCAAGCCTGAAATGTTTAGCCTTTAGCCAGATTCAATGTGTACCTTGTCTAAAACTGCATAAGCAATGTCAACTGTTAGGCAGAAACCTGTGCAGTTCCCTTAGGGACCACTACAAAAGGCTTAAGACTACAGGTGTTGGTAAACCCAATTGGTAGCAGTTTGTACCACCCAGATTTACCTGGTAGCTGTGGCTGGGCAGCCAGACTTCTCTCAAGAAGAGTTAGACAGTATATAGAGTATACAAGATAGGTACCAAAATACAGTAGCACAAGCAAACACTGACCAGAGCTTTGGTATCAAGTATATAATTATTTATTTAAAGACACACTTAGAAACACTCCAGCACTATTATTGTAAGCAAGTTCAAAACACAGTCACTATTAATATATATACATCCCTTATTCCTCATTAGAAAAGTCTTAGTTAACTCCACTTATTTTCAGACAGAGGTGAGCGCTTAACTAAAGATGGCACTCCAATAAGTTATCAAAAAAAGGAGGGAAAAGACAGAAATTAGAAAAGCACACAACACAATACTTTAGAAGCACTCAGCAAGGCAGGAAAGTCAAAGGGCCTCATTACACGGACGGCGGTGGACCAAGGTGCTATTAGCACCTTGGTCCATGCCGGTAAAATACCGGCACCGCCTTGGTGGAAAGGGGAATTACCGCCCTATTCCAAGGATGGTGGGGCGGTAATTCCCCCTTCCCCCATTGCCCTTCCCCATTCCCATTTTTGCCCCATAGGGCATAATGGGAATGGGGAAGGTGCTAATTACAGCACCGCAAATTGCGGTACCTTAATTAGCTCCCTGGTCCCTTTGCGGGTTGGTTTTTAATGCCTGCAAAAAGCAGGCGTTAAATTCTCCAACCCGCAAAGGGACCTCGTAGTAAGGCGGTAAGGGTTTACCGTTAAATTCTCCAACCCGCAAAGGGACCTCGTAGTAAGGCGGTAAGGGTTTACCGGTACCGGTATGTTACCGGTACCAGTAAACCCTTACCGCCTACCGTATAATGAGGCCCAAAGACTACTTGTGAGCAAAAAGTTCAGAGGCCCGGCTCCCTCTTAGAGAGAGTAGAACACCAATGTGCCCAAGATCACGCAGTTTAAAAGGCTTGAGAAGTCTTGCAGAGAGTTTAAAAAGGAATTAGTTCAGCTCAGAAAAGTTCAGTTAGCCAGCCTAGGGCCAACCCAAGTGGTAAGTTGAGGATTTACGAGACACCCCACACAGACCGTTGCGAGGGAGGCCAGGCGGACACAGTACCTTGAAAGTGGAGAGAATCCTCCAGCGGGGGCAGTTGTTCCTGGCAGTGGGTGCAAGTTACGGCGTCGTCGACAGGAAGAGAAGATCTCGTCGTGGAGGAAAGCTGAAGGTCGTTGCACTGCCAGCGAAGAAACCAGCCACAGAGTTCTCCGGTTAAAAGGTACTACCCTTTTATTCATGGGTAGTGGTAAAACGTGGTATCCCGGTTGCCGGGGTGCTTGGCACAGGCAAGGCGGCCACGAGATGATCCGGGAAGGCGAAAAGGCGGGCAAACTGGTTATCCCCAACAGTCAAAGGAAGAAGACTCTTCGGGATGAAGATCTCCTCTGTCATTGGAAGAAGTGGTGAGTCGGTTCAGCAGGGCTCCACTGGTGGTGTCGTCGTTGCAGGTTGGCTCAGCTTCTCCCTCTTCGGATTCTTTGGTCCTGTGGCGACGTCTGAAGTCCCAGTCCTCAAAGCCCTGCTTTCATGCAGAAAACCCCCATTCATCAGTCTTAGCTGTCACTCAAACATGCTAAGTGGTGAGCCGGGTGGCTCACCACTGGGCCAATCACAGTGGTGCCTAAACCCCCCTCCCACACATCCTGTATACCCAGACAGAGTGGCACCACTTTTGGAGGCTTCTGTGTAGAAGCCCGCCAAAAAGTGGAACAAAGGGCTCAACTTGGGTTGGAGTTACAGAGGCAAACACAAACGCCATTTTAAAACCGAGTCCTGCCGAAAAGACCCAACCGGGGAATAAATATTAAATAAATAACCCAGCGGTATCTTTAACATTGCACCAAAAAGTGGTGCGTTTAAAATGAATGGGAAAATCCCATAGTAAATATTCTTAAGGAATATTTTGTGTGGTAACCCCTGCCACCAGCCAGAAACTCGACGAGGGGGGACTGCACAGTGCCTCCTCGAAAAACAGACACAGGGGCAATCTAATTACCCCTACAGGTACTTCCACAATATGATGGTTTGTACTGGTTCTGTTCCCAATTTAAGACTAGTAAAGTCAGTAGTGACTTTACATGCCCTGGGAGACAGTAGTCAGTCCCAGGGTATGGAGTCTATGTTGGGGGGTCACTATGACACCCCTGTGTTACTGCACTGAGGGTGCTGTGTAACACACTTACCAAAAACCACATGAAACCCTATGGAGTAAAAGACCCCATAGCCCATAAAACACATTACAAAGTCAAAAGATATGTCAAATCATGTGTAAGAGTGGGAGAAAAAGAGTCTCACTCTTAGCAGGAGAAAAAAATAAACCCCAAAAATCCAGCAAAGCTGCTGGGGGACTCACTAAGTTTGGGAAATTAGCCTTAACAGAGAATTCTCCCTAACACTCGCCCCCCCCAGACTAAGGGACAGGAGGAATTAATCCACTCCTGGATGAATCTCATACCTCTAGTCGATGACATACATCCTAGAGAGACCATCAGCATTTTGGTGGTGACACCCTGACCTGTGCTCAATGGTGAAATCAAACCCTTGCAGGCAGATTGACCATCTCAGTAGTTTTGGGTTTTCCCCCTTCATTTGCATCAACCATCTCAAGGGTTGGTGGTCAGTCTGAATGACAAAAGTAGAACCATACAAGTATGGCCGAAACTTCTTCAGTGCCCACACAATAGCAAAACATTCTCTTTCAATTGTTGCCCACCTTGTCTCAGGATCCTTCAGCTTTCTGCTGATGAAGCAAATGGGGTGCTCCCTACCTTTCTCATCCAGTTGGCTAGGGACTGCACCTATACCTACATTAGAAGCATCTGTCTGCACAATGAAAGTTTGGTGATAGTCAGGAGCTCTCAATACTGGTGCTTGGCACAGCTTTCTTCAGGTTTTCAAAGGCCTGATTGCACTCCTCATTCCATTTGACCTTCTTAGGGAATTTTGGAGAGGGGATTACATTCAGTGGAGAAGCTATGGTCCCATAGTTCTCTATGAAATTCCTGTAATACCCAGTGAGGCCTAGGAAGGCTCTCATCTGGGTTTGAGTAGTAGGTGTTGTCCAATTTTGCACAGCTTCAATCTTGCTGAGGAGCAAAGGCCTTATTTCTCCACCTCCTACCTCATGCCCAAGGTAGACCACCTTACTCTGATCAATCTGGCATTTACTTGCCTTTATGGTCAGATTGGCCTGTACAAGAGCCTGCAAAACATATCCTAGGTGGTTAACATGCTCTTCCCAGGATTGGCTGAATACTGCAATGTCATCCAAGTATGCAATGCAGAAGTCCTCCATCCCAGCCAGAACTTGATTTACCATCCTTTGGAATGTTTGGAGTGCATTTTTCAGTCCAAAAGGCATAACCTTAAATTGGTGTAAGCCCACTGGAGTAGAAAATGCAGTTTTCTCCTTGGCATGGTCTGTCAGGGCTATTTGCCAATAGCCTGACGTAAGGTCAAATGTGCTGAGGAACTTGGCTGAACCAAGTCTACCCACCAACTCTTCTGTTCTTGGCAAAGGGTGGGCATCAGTCTTGGTGACTGCATTAAGAGCTCTATAATCCACACATAATCTCAATTCTTTGGATCCTGCCTTTGGTACTAACACCACTGGGCTAGACCATGGACTAGTAGAAGGCTCTATTACCCCGAGATCAAGCATCTTCTTGACCTCCCCTTTGATGTGGGTCCTTACATTTTCTGACATTCTATATCCTCTGCTTTTGACTGGCAGACAGTCACCAGTGAGTATATCATGCTGTCCCCAAGGGGTCAAGCCTGGTGAAAGTGAGAACAGAGAGGCAAACTGATTTAACATAGATTTACACTCTTCTTGTTGCTCAGGTGTCAGATTTTAAGAGAGAGTTACTCCTTCAATCTTTTCATCTAAGGGTAAGCCTCTGAGGAGATCAGGGAGAGCTCCACTCTCTTCTTCCTGTTCTGTTGAAGCTAGAAACAAGGCTCCTACTTCAGGCCTGGAGACATACACCTTTAGTCTGTTGGTGTGGAAGATTCTGGGAGCCTCCTTGGGATTGCCCAAGTCCACCAGATAGTTCACCTCTCCAAGTTTACCCACAACCTTGAAGGGTCCCATTCATTTATCTTGCAAGGCCCTCTGCCTTGTGGTGATCATAACTATAACTAGCTGGTCTTGAGTGAACTCAACCATGTTAGCCTTTTGGTCATGCCAATGTTTGACCAAAGCTTGCCCAGCTTTCAGGTTATCACTAGCTTCTGCCATCATGTGTGACATTCTCCTCTGGAGACCTATCACATAGTCAGTCCCTCTGACTGGCTTGGGGGAAGGAGCACTCTCCAACCCCTCCTTAATCAGGGCCAATGGACCTCTGAGTAGATGGCCATAAAGAAGTTCAAAGGGAGAATAACCTACTCCCTCCTGAGGGAATTCTCTATAAGCAAAGAGAAGGCATGGCAATAGGAGGTCCCACTTTCTTTTAAGGGGATCTTCTAAAGCACCTATCATGCTCTTCATGGTTCTGTTGAACCTTTCTACCAGCCCGTTTGGCTGAGGGTGGTAGGCGGTAGAGAACTTTTAAGTAACTCCACAGGTTTTCGACATGGCTTGCATGTAGTGTGACATAAAATTTGACCCCCTGTCAGAGATGACTTCCTTAGAAAAACCAACCCTGGTAAAAATACCAAGGAGGGCCTTAGCTACAGCCAGAGCTGTAACAGTCCTCACAGGAATTGCTGCAGGGTACCTAGTAGCATGGTCTACTACAACAAGGATAAACCTGTTGCCTGAGGAGGTTGGGGGATCAAGGGGACCAACAATGTCAATTCCTACCCTCTCAAATGGGACTCCCACTATTGGGAGAGGCACTAAAGGTGCCACATTCTTGGAACCAACCTTACCAGAAGCTTGGCAGGTGTGGCAGCTCTTTCAAAACTTATCTACCTCAGCTCCCATCTTTGGCCAATAAAAGTAGAGTGAGAGCCTTTCCTTGGTCTTCTTGAAACTCAAGTGACCAGCCAAAGGAATCTCATGGGCCAGTTGCAAGAACTGTTGTCTGTTTTCTTGAGGTACTACAAGCCGCTTGTAGTCTCCAGGTGCAGACTCAGTCGGTTCACTGTAGAAGAGGCCATATTCCCAGTGCAAACTATACTTCCCAGGCTCTTGCCCATCAGCCTGAGAAGATGCCTGTTGGCGAAGACCTTCCAGAGTTGGACATTCTCTCTGTCCCTTACTGAAGTCTGCCCTGTTGGGTCCACCTCCTGTCAGTAAAGATTGCAGCTCAGGAAGGTCAACAGGATCCAGATCTCCAATGGGTTCTTGGCCTTCCACTAGCTCCTCTTCAGAGTCTAGCTCAACCACACAGGGTTGTACCTCCCTTTCAGCCTCAGCTGGAGGTGGAGTTACAGGTGTAACTTTGGACAACCTAGGGGAAGTCCTTGTTGGAAGCACTGGAGTGCTTCCTGCTGGCTGTTTCCTAGAAGTCTTGGGGTTCCCCTTTGCTTCTTGTTGTTCAGAGATAGCAAGTTGTAACTCCAGTGGAGTAGGAGTGATATCCTTCTTCATCATCTCCTTGGGAGTACCTCTCATGGTTATCTCCCTTGCAGGTCTGGTGAGCTCCTGTAACCTTTTACTGGGAGGTCTGGTGGTATATGACACTACTCCAAGAGTCTTCAGGTCATTAACCAACAGAACCCTTCCTGGTACCTCACTTTGTATGCTGACAGGTATCTTCACAGTCATGTCATTACACTGGATGAGAACTGGTAACTGGGGAAGCATTTGCACAGGCCCTCCAGCTAACTTGGTGAGGCGTTTGGGTGCATTAGCAACATCCTATGTCTGAAAAAAAGATGTATCCACCACAGCTATGCTGGCCCCAGTGTCCCTAATGGCAGGAGTCTCCTGACCATTCACCTGGACACCGTCCTTATAATACTCTTTAGTATTATCTGGGATAGAGTTATAGACATCTAAATTCTGTTGTTCCCACAAACCCAGAGACACTAAAGAAACACTGGCTGAGACTCCAATGGGTTAATCAGCCAGTAGTAGAAAGTTTCCACTTGCCATTTGTACTTCCTCCTCTGGAGCGAAGGCTAAGGAGACAAGCTGGACCCCTGAAGGTTTACCCTTACATCTGGGATCTCCTTTCACATCGTCAGGCGAGCTACAAACATAGCATTTACCAAATGCTTTCTGGAATGGTGGCTTGCTCTGACCTCCTCCTGGTTTACCACCAGAAGGTACACTACTCTGATTTGGTTTCCCTTGTGGCTTACCCTTATTGTTTGGTTTGGGGCCCTCTTCTGGATTGGAATTATTAGAATTCTCTTTGGAGTCCTTTTTTGGCTGTTTCACCTCATCCTTTTTCTGAGTTACCCCAGAGTCCTTGTGAATAGCCCTGTTGGCAACCTACAAGTGAGCAGCCTTAGCAAGTTTTCTGGAATCTAATTCCTTTGAATTAGCCAAGTGCTGTCTGAGCTCAGGAGAGCAGGGATCATAAATTGACTCCAACATCACAAGATTCTTCATTTCCTCATAAGTGTTCACCTTGTAACCCTTAATTCATCCCTCTAAGTTCTTCAAACTTTCACTCACCCAGGTAGCCCAAGGGGTACCATCATGCTTTTTGAGGGTTCTAAACCTCTTAAAGTACTGGGAAGGGGTCTTCCCAAATCTAGCTATCAAAGCTAGCTTCACACATTCATAATCCTTCCTATCCTCCTCCCCCAACTACATTACCGCATCAGTTGTAACAGGGGGGAGCCAAGAGAACAACTAGGTAAGTAACGCATTTCCTGTGATGTCCTGGAGCCCATGATTATACTCAAACAGACTCAACCAATCCAACACATCCAACTTAGGCTCATACATACCCACAAGCTCTTTAGGCATCCAGGGTCTTTTGGGACTGGAACTCCTAGAGGATCCGGAGAGAGATGCATTTTCAACAGACAATGTATTAATCTCTAACTCATGCTTGAGCTCCATTTCCCTGAGCCTTAGTTCTTGATTCAGTTCTTGGTGTCTTTGTTCTGCTTGACAAACAATTTCAGGGTGAGAGGTCACACCACTGCAGCATTCTAAAATATATAATCGTCAAAGAAAGTACATTTTTTCACATGAATGTGTTTTAATAACATCTGGATAATACTGGTGATAGAGCACCCAAGGGGTATTAGAGAAAACAAAACAAATAGGTATGATCCAGTAGGCAAGAATGGATCTCAATGAAAAAACAAACAACAGCAAACTGCTACTCTTGGTCAATCATATCAGTTGTGCAGTTACAAGAAAGAACATAAATCCAAAATCATGAACATATATATAAAAAGTCACAAACAACAACAATGCTTAAACTGTGCACTGTTCAGGTAGTGTTTATCGTCGACACAACAGTGTTTCGGCCTAAAGGAGCTGTGCAGTGCAGCTTACTGGGCAGGCATTCATCAGGACGTGTGATGGAAGATTGGTGGTCCCAGGATCTCTATCTATAAACAACAAACGGAGTGCAGACATGACCTCGAAGATAAAATAATTCAATATGCTCCCTCTGGATGCTTCATTGCGTAACAAAGAAAAAAACCCATATTGAGGAGCCTAAATCTTACCAAAGACTTATCCAGTTCAAGGGTAAGCGAGGAAATCCATCATAATTATAGATGTCCGGAAGGCATTAAATGTGCCGTGTACAGGAGACAAGAGAATATCTGTAATGACATACAAGGATCTGTAAGAATTCTATACAGGTCCTGGTGTCATGCATAATTAATTAAATGGGATGAAAGGTAAAATCTTACCTCACACCATGGGGAATGTCTTCTAAATTGATGGTAATGGAGACACTCCCTGAAGAAGATATCTGCTGACCCAAACTGTCCAAAAATGACAATGCCTGTGTGCAAAAAAAAAAAATATATAAATGCACAGGGGTAAAGTAACTAATTAGAGCGCGTATGGTACAAAAGGCCAAAGCGGCTCATATTAGTGATGACACATTTTCAATGTGACCATTGAATAGAACAAGGAAAAAGGATGGAATTCTGCAAAATACACCCGACGCTTCTACATAAGATAAAACGGCTCATATGAATAATACTGCCTTCTAGATGTGACAGTTAAGCAGACACGGGTATGGTGGATGTTCTACATTCATCCCGAGGTTTCTACATAAGCCAAAATGGCTTGTATTAGTTAAGACACTTCCTAAATGTGCCAATTGAGTAGATACAGCTATGGTCGGTGATCTATAATTAACCCAGAGCGCTGGCTCAAGCAGTATTTACTTCGGTAAATAGAAGCGTTTTGTGTGAGTTGAACGGTGTTCGGAGCACGGAGAAAGCCGCGAAAGTGAAACCGTAACCAAAGCGACCCTGGGTAATCAAACCCATGGGCCGCGTTGATTGGTTCTGCGGTGACACTCCCCTGGTGGGGTGTCATACAACCAGTGCCCAATCAACGGGCGCCACACAGACACGGGGGCGTTGCCCCTGAATGTGTCGGCTCGGTGAGCAAGAGTTGCGTGCTGAATATGAATAGCGAAGGAGAGACGAATGATTAGTGCTCGCTCTAACCCGACATGCACGAGCAACTGTGTAAGAGGAATACACAAGCAGTGAATATGCAGCCGATGCAAGTTCAGAGGAAGCACTATAATAGATTGTCTCAAAATTGATGAACAGAGTGGCATGAGAATGCGAGTGCTAGCACGGCAGTGGAACGGCTAGATAATCCTGTGTCTAAAGTACAGGAATCACACAACTATTAAAGTCGATAGTCGAGGGGTGCTGTATGACGATGTGCACAAGGGGCGTGGGTGTGTCTGAGCTGGCCAAGGACATCAAGATGATTTTGAGGCACTATTACAAAAATGTGCACTAGGGTAGTGGTCAACTGACTAGGGCAGACAATTTAGAATAGACAAATCTCTCAAATGTAATACAGTTGGGGTGTCACCATATATTTTAGACTAAACGTTTCTTTCAGTTGAAACACAATATGGAACTCACCATGCCGGTAAATTGTAGAGGGACACTATATGGCAATACGCAAATGGAGCAGACAAAAAAACATGCAGAAGTTTTAAAAGCATTATTGCAGTAATGTGCGTTTGGGCAGTAGTGGTCTACTACCAGGGTGGACATGTTAGAATAAAAGTGTTCCTCGATTGTAACACAATACAGATGTCACAGCATATTTTAAAATAAACATTTTTCAATTGTAACACGGTATGGATGTCACCATGCAGTTGGTCTGTAGCAATATGTAATTGGAGTGCAATGCAGTGCACAATGATGTGTAGACATAGTACAGTTGGCAATCGTAAAATACAAATGTCATTAAAAGTCAAAATGCAGCACAACCTGTCCTGGATCACATGGCGGGAAGAGACAACAACCATATAGGTGACAGCGCAACCTATGGGTGAAGAACCCGCAATACAACAGTGAGGAATGTTATTGTCCCAACATAAAGACACATATGCCCCCACAGTGGGTCAGATGTAAGGGTCAAAAGGAACCAACTATTTGGATTCACTGGTTGTAGAAATGTTTCCATTCTACTGAGACATTTAGTCCTGTTTTGACAGTGTTTAGTTTATGGACTAACTGTTGTTCCAGCCTCGTGAGTGCTTTGTCCCCATCTCCTCCTCTTTTTTGTGGAGTTAGTTGCTGTATGATGGTCCAAGATTTGTCCTCATTGGTATGTCCTAGTCGGTTGAAATGCTCAACCAAGGGCTTGTCCGGTATTCTGTTTTTGATACAGGATCTGTGCTCTGAGATCCGCTGTTTTATTGGTCTGGTGGTCTTGCCTATATATAGCAGAAGGCATGGACATCGTATTCCGTAGATAACAAACTTACTATTGCAGCTTGTGTGGGTTTTTAGAGTACGGTGATAGTCCTTGTAATCAAAAGTTTTAGTGGGGGTAGTGTAGCGACATGCCACACAATTTCCACATCGATAGTGTCCCACAACACTCGGAAGGTCCCACAGTGTGTTCGGGGTCTTGGTTTCTTCGATGTATGTATGGACCAAAGTGTTCCTTAGGTTCCTGTTCTTTTTAAAGGCAAAAATAGGCTTCTTCTGCAAAGTACCCTTGTTTTTTATTAAATGCTAGTGCTTGTTAATAGTTTGTTTTGTGAGATTGCTCAATGGGCTGTATGTTGTGACACACACCAGTCTGTTCATCTCAGTTTTTTCCTTTGGTGTAAGACATATTGTTCTGTCAGTGTTCAGAGCCCTTTTTCTAGCATGTTTAATAGATTTTTTCGGGTATCCCCTTTCTCTCAGTCGATTCTGTAGGTTGTTAGCATGTTGCTCGTATTTCTCTTAGTTGGAACAATTACGTCTGATCCTCAGAAACTGGCCATAAGGTAAATTGTACCTGAGACCCTGAGGATGGTAACTGGAAAAATGCAATAGGCTATTGCGGTCTGTTGGTTTCTTATATAATTCGGCTTGAAGATTGTTTCCTGATCTGTATATGGGTAAATCAAGGAAGACCACCGCCTGGTAGCTCCAATCAATGGTGAACCGAATGTGGTAATTACATTGATTGATCCATTGATGAAAAAGATTCAGATTTGCTTTTGTACCGGTCCATATCAGCAGGACGTCGTCAATGTATCGTCTCCATAGGAGTATTTCTGATTTGAAGGGGTTATGGTCACTGTGTATATGATCTGTTTCATACTGAGCCATGTACAGATTGGCAACATCGGGGGCAAAAGTAGCCCCCATGCTCACACCTTTTATCTGTTGATATAGTTGATCTTTAAAGAGAAAAAAGTTCTCCGACATGGCGAGTCTCACGCATTCTAAGATGAAGTCTGTGGGTTTTGTAGTCACATCATTCCTTTTGTTGAGGCACGTTCTGAGGGCTTCAAGCCCCTCTCTTTGTGGTGTTGATGTTTAAAGAGCTTCAACATCCATCATAGCCAGAATGCAGTGTTGCGGTAAGTCAAGATCTTGTAATATTAGTATAACATTAGTGGAATCCTTGATGTAAAATGGCATCTTGTTCACAAAGGCTTTGAGGAAAAAGTCTGTGTACAAGGATAAAGGTTCGAAAAGGGAGTCACATGCAGAGACTATAGGTCTTCCTGGTGGTTGTCTTGAGTTCTTGTGGATTTTGGGTAAAATATAAAATGCAGGGGTTCTTGGATGTGTTTTGTTTAAGAAATTACTTTCTCCCTCACAAATCCAGCCTTCGTGTTCCGCGTGTTTGGTTAAGCTTGTAATCTCTTCCTGGAGTCTCGTGGTGGGGTCTCTCATCAAAATCTTGTATGATGTCTTGTCAGCGAGAAGGCGCAGGCACTCTTTATTGTAGTCGGCAGTTGACATAATGACAATTCCACCGCCTTTGTTAGCCGGTTTCAGAGTGATGGTCTTGATTGAGGTCTGCCAAAGATTTCCTTTCCTCACGAGTCAGATTATCTTGGTAGTGATTCTTCTGGGCCAGACCTACATTGAGTGTTTTGGTGACCAATTTTTCAAAAGTTTCAAACTCGGCCGGTATAGCGTGTGGTGGCGGATTAAAAAACTGATATGGGCTTGAAGCCCGTCGTATTCTCAGGCACTTGATGATTATCAGAGGTAGTTTCTTGGTGATCTGGTAAGTACACTTCGAAACAATACTCGAGTCTGATGTTGCAGAAAAATCTCTTCAATTCCATCTCGGCTTGGAAGGAGTTTGCTCAAGTTGATGGTACGAACAAAAGGCCTTTTCCCAGCAAGGTCTCTTCTGACATAGTTAAAGTTCTAGATGATAGATTAAAGATGGGGATTTGTTGTCTCATGGCTGGTTCGAATACCACTGGCGGGTTCTCATATATTGTCCCTGTTGTTGTGGCTGTCTCTTGGGGAAAAAGTGTGTACCCCAGATATATAGAATTGGGCTAAGGGCAGGATACTGTTAGGTTGTTTCATTGATTTGAGTATTGTGAAGTCATGCAATTGCACCCTTTTCCCTTCTTCTTTCCTAAAGTTACCCACACCACTTTCACAGGGAACTTATGGCTTTATGTTTTCCTTTTCCTTTAAAAAGTTATTTGTAATCTCCTGATGAAGACGTAACATAAACAACGTTAATACGTCGAAACCGGTAGAGAAATTTGCAATGAGGCCGCTTGTGAAGACCTTTTGGGCCCATCCCAACTGTTGACCACCTACAATATTCATTGTGGCTATGCACTTTGTTTTGCACATAAATCCTTTTGTATAATAATTGAATTGTTGATGAGCTGATTGCTATTATGATATATATTTGTTATAGGTTTTTATCTTGTACCTATTGATGCTTGGTATGAGTGGATTGATGTATGTTGAATGAATGCGGATGTATGCTTGTATGATTGAATAGTATGAATTGTATGGAACTAATGTGATTTTAAACCTTTTCCTGCTATGTAAAATGATTGCCTGAGTGCAGATTAAATCGTGATTTCACTCACATAATGACAAATGTATCAGGTACAATAAAACCCTTGATACTGTACTTTCAAATTGTACCCTCTGGATTTTCTTTCCGAAATCAACTGTTATGTTAATACCCTAATCTAGAGTGTGGGGTCCCCTGTGCCTTTCAGATACACATTAATTCAGCCCTTGGCTGTCCAGGTCATTTTATCTTTTGACTGTGTATATATCCTACTGAGGATATCATTATTAGTAATTATTTGTTTTTTCATTTATTGCACTTTGGGTGTCTATTGGTGTACCTTAGGCTGGTGGCTCTCTTTTTTGGATCATGGCAGAAACAGATACCATTTCTTTCATGGAAGCTCAAATCTCAGAACTCATTGAAGGTCCTTCCTTTTTTGAAAATTTACAGCTACCCACACAAAGCCAAGGGTAGACGGGTGAGGTACTTTTGAGACTTAAAAAGAAGCAGTTTCGCACGGAAATGCATGGCCACATATTAAAAGAATACTTAAGATGTAGTATTATTCCACAAGGGCTGCAAGTAAAAATTATTCCATGTCTTTTTCTAGCCGATAATGACTATAAGGTGGCCTTCAGCCAAGTTGCTACAAAATGTAGCCGTGACCTTTTAGTTCTAACTATTACGACGGCCCAAAGAGTGAGTTCTAAGATTCTCGAAACACTATCCGAGCAAGAAAAAGATTTCTTGACAAATTCCTTAATCACAGAAGCAAAACAAAAATTGGAACAAATTGATAAATCTTTTCAAGATTTCAAGACCCTAACCATTGAAAAAAAGACCACCGAACTAAAGAAGCATATCTCCCTCTTTAAAAAGGAACAAGTATACCCATATTTGGCGGATGATTTTAATCCTCCAACGGTCTGGAAAAATAACGCAAACTGGAACATGGGAGGGACGAATGCTAATAACAAAAAGAGATGGGTGACATTCTCCGTCACATCGTCTAGCAATTCGGGTAATGACGATTCGAATAACCAATCCCTGGGTGACAACCCTTTTCGAGGAAGGGGTGGCCGCAGAGGCCGCAGACATGCCTCCCAAGGGCGGATGACTCACAACATGCCCATGGAGAATGTTAGGCAGAAACCTGTGCAGTTCCCTTAGGGAACACTGCAAAAGATTTAAGACTACAGGTATAGCAGTAAACCCACTTGGTAGCAGTCTGTACCACCCAGATTTACCTGGTAGCTGTGGCTGAGCAGTCAGACTTCCCTCAAGAAGAGTTAGGCAGTATGCGAAGTATACACAATAGGTACTCAAACACAATAGTACAAGCAAACACTGACCAGAGCTTGGTTTCAAAAGTATATAGTTATTTATTTTAAGAACACATAAGTTGAAAACACTCTAGCAATATATAGTAAAACACTTCAAACACAGTTATATGGAAAGCAGTCCCAACCCTTATTCCTATCTAGACAACTCTAGGTTAACATCACATAATTCAAACAGAGGTGAGTGCTTAACTTTAGATGACACTCTAGTAGGTTCAAAGAAGGGAGAGAAAAAGCAGGAATAGGCTAAACACACCACTCTAAGGTCAAGAACACTTTCAATAGGCTCAAAGAAGCATAAAGTCACAGGTGAGCAAAAGTCACTAGGCAGGGCCCACTCTTAGAGCAGACAGAGCGAAAATGTGCCCAAGATCACACTGTTATTAGGGATTCAGAGTCTTGCAAAGAGTTCAGACGGAGTTTAGAGAGGCTTAGAAAGTTTAGCCAGGGTGTCCCAGGCACTCCCAGGTTCGAAAGCCGGGGGCTAAAACTACCCCGTACAGTCGGTGGCAAGGGAAGCCAGGCGGAACACGGTACCTTAGACGGGAAGGATCCTCCAGCGGTGGCAGTTGTTCCAGGCAGTGGCAGCAAGGCTCGACGTCGGTCAGGGGAGAAGAAGTTCTCGCTGAAGAGCAGAAGAAGAAGGTCGTTGCACTGCCCGGGAAGAAACCAGCCGCGGAGTCCTCCGGTTAAAGGGTTGTACCGACTTTCGCGGTTGTGGTAAAAATGTGGTATTCCGGTTGCCGGGGTGCTTGGCACGGGCAAGGCGGCCCCGAGATACCTCGAAGAAGCGAAAAGAAGGTGAAAACTGGTTGTCCCCACCAGTCAAGGGAAGGAGCCACTCTGTTAAGAGTTCTCCTCGGTCGTTGGGAAAAGTGGTGAGACGGTTCAGCAGGGCTCCACCGGGTGGTGTCGTCGCAGCAGGTCGGCTCGGCTCTTCCCTCGTTGGATTCTTGGTCCTGTGGCGACTTCTGAAGTTCCAGTCCCCAAAGCCCTGCTTTTATGGCCGGCTCACCACTTGGGCCAATCAGGACGGAGTGCGACTTGAGTTACCAAGGTAACTCAGTCCAGGGTGCCTAAATCCCCCTCCACCCCTCCTAAGTACCCCAGACAGAGTGGCACCACTTTGGAGGGCTTCTGTGGAGAAGCCCGCCAAAAGTGGGACAAAGGGCTCCACTTCGGGTCAGAGTTACAGAGGCGAACGCCAACGCCATTTTAGAATCAAGTTTTGGCAAAAAATCCCAACCGGAGTTGTTATAATAAATATATAAACCGGCGGTATGTTTGAGGCTACCGTAAATAAATAATTAAATGTGTTAGCCTAAAACAATGGGAAATCCCATAGGAAAATATTTGCGGTCGAATATAAAAAGTAGTTTCCACTGCCACCAGCCAAAACTCGATCAGGGGGGACGGAGACGTGCCCCCTTGACTAACAGACCCTGGGGCAATCGAATTGCCCCAGCCAGTACGTCCACAATATGATGGTTTGTACTGGTTCTGTTCAGGATTTAAGACTAGTAAAGTCTTTGGTGACTTTACATGCCCTGGGAGACAGTAGTCAGTCCCAGGGTATGGAGTCTATGTTGGGGAGTCCCTAGGACACCCCTGGGTTACGGCACAGAGGGTGCTGTGTAACCCACATCACAAAAATACATGAGGCCCTATGGAGTAAAAGACCCCATAGCCCATTCAACACAAGGTTTAACCAAGAAAACACACTTCAACCTGCCCAAGAGTGAGGGTAAAAGAGTCTCACTCTTGGCAAGAGAAAAAAAAGAAACCCTAGAAATCCAGCAAAGCTGCTGGGGGACTCACTAGGTAGGGAAATTCAGCCTAAACAGAGAATTCTCCCTAACAGAGAACACTCCAGGACAGGGCATGATGCACCGTGACTTCCAGACTTGCAACCCAGCCTACAGGTGGTGAATGAATCATTGTCTCTAATCAGACCTTGCCCATCTTTAATCTTTCTTCATGCATTCTGACATCGGCAGAAACTTCCATCTTGAAGCGCGGCTTATCCTATGTTCCGACCCAGAACCCCAGTGCCATGTCCATAATAAGTGAAATTAAGGGCTTTTTAAGAAAGTTGAGACTGTGCTTCTATTTTCTCAATAAAGGGATACCTAGGGAGCTCAATCTCTCAGGTCTGTCAAGGCCGTCTCCTTTCACCCCTAATTCTAATGACCTTCCTCCAGAGGTGATCATTTTTGAAAAATTGGTCTTGAAAGAAATTGAACAATCGATTCGATACTTGAATAAACAATCAGGACCCAACTTGAGGCTACCGGAATTCCAGGCTGTCCATTGGCTGTGGACCCCTCCATAGTGATTAGGGCCACAGATAAGGGCAGGAGATAGTGGTCTGGGATGCCTCCAAATACGATCAAGAAGTTTCCAGACTCCTGTCCATCCCTGGCCACTTTACCCAAATTGCCAATGATCCGTCAAAATTGATTAAGGGTAAGATTCTGGATATTCACGGAGGAAGCCAGTCATGCAAGGTTTCTTTCTACAAAAGAAATGGAATACATCAACTCTTCAGAGGAGCGGACGCCCCTTTTCTACATTATGCCCAAAATACATAAAAATATGGCGAACACTCCCGGTCGTCCAATAGTCTCGGGTTGTGGTTCCCAACTTGAGCCAATATCCAAGTATATTGATTTTTTTATAAAACATTTGGCCATGGCAACCCCTACTTTTCTACTTGATTCGCGCAATGTAATTAATCTTGTCGAATTTACAACATTTGATCCAACCACACAAATATTAGTGTCCCTAGATATTGAGGCCTTATATACCAATATACCTCAAGATAGAGCAATTCTTAGCCTACGAACAATGCTAGATAGGCGACAACCACCACATGCTGTCCCTATGGAATTTTTGTGCAAAGCAGCCCAATTGGTACTTACCAACAGTTTCTTCAAATTTAAGGAAGATTTTTCCTACAATGCAAGGGTACGGCCATGGGGTGTACCTTTGCACCAAATTTGGCCATAATCTTTATGGCCCTATTTGAGGAAGAAAAAGTTCTGCATAGCTCCAACCCGTTTAAAGAAAAAATCAAGATATATCGTCGATACATTAACGATATATTTATGATTTGGGAGGGAACTTTGGAAACATTGCTGCTATTTGTGGAGTGGCTGAATAAAATAGATGTGGATATTCACTTCACATTTGAGTATTCTACCTCCAGAATTGCTTTTCTGGATTTATCGATCTTTTTGAAGAGGGTTGCCTCCACACTGAACTACATAGAAAAGCAACTGAAACAAATACCACACTTAAATATGAAAGCCAACACCCGGCCAGCCTCCTCTGCAATCTACCATATGGCATGTTTTTGCGGCTCTGTCGCAATTGTACAGACATCAATAACTTTACAAAACATGCCATAATTTTGGAACAAACACTCTTGGAACGTGGGTACCCAAGAAAGCTTATAAAGCAGTCTAGGAAAAGAGTTTGCTATGTAAATCGAGAGGCACCATTGCTACCGAAATCCAAGATAAAGAAAAAAGAACTAGTCTGTGTTTCAACCTTTTGTCAACACAGTGAAGCCATCAAGGGAATATTAAAAAATTGGCGCATTCTTAATGCATCGGGAACCAACCTGCCTAAACCCCTTTTTGCATTCAAAAAGAGTAAGAACTTGAAACAAAACATTACTCGTGCTAGCAGAAACTATTTGAAAACTTCCACAGTGCGAGACATTAACCAGAACCCTGTTATCGGGCATTACCCGTGCACTACCTGTGTGGCCTGTAAATTCTCTAAGAAAACAACCTCTTTCTCTATGCAAAATAAAACCTGGGACCTTAGTACCTTTACCACCTGTAAGAGTAAAAATGTAATTTATGCCATCTTGTGCCCCTGTCAGAAAATGTATATTGGTAAAACCACAAGGGAAGTCAGTACCCGTATCAATGAGCATCGCTCAAAGATAAAAACCTGTAACTTAAATGCCCCCATGGTCATCCATTATGTAGAGATGGGGCATAAGGCAGAACAAATGGAATTGTTCTGTGTAGAAAAGGTTTCTGGTTATAATCAAACACAGCTTCTAAAAAAATTGGCCTATAAAGAAGAACTATGGATCTTTAACCTAAAGACACTTACACAGGGTTTGAATACTTTAGAGCCTTGGCATGCAAGCATATAAATATCCTTACTTGACAAGCCCTATTCGATCGGTGGTATGCAACATTATTTCATTTGCTGCACATATGAACTGGCCCATATAGTGCATCGCCCTACTTATTTGAATATTTTTGAGCCCTGGCATCAAAGAACATAAATATCTAACTTGACAAACCCTATTAGATCGGTGGTATATAGCATGATTTCATATGTTGCACACATGAACTGGTGTCATGACCACAGACCAGGGTTCTAAGTCTGGTCCAGGGAAAAGATACCTAAGGAGGTTTTCCTAAATGGGATTTGGTTTTAGCCCTAGTTATTCTGATACTCTAGTTTTCCCCATTGAAGAATAGAGGCTTCCGGGTTCCTTAATGGCTGCCTGATTGTGCCCTTCAGGTGTAGACTGGCGGGTCTAGTCATTGTCCATGATTAGCCTATTTAAGCCCCGCCCATTTGGAGGCTCGCGCTTCGCGTCTTCGTCTGCTTGCAGATACAACGCTTACCGCGAATTCCACAGCTTCAGCGATTCCCTGTCATAGGCTCCGTTACACAGTTTCCGCTTGATTTTTTCCTTATTTATATTCCCTTCACCGCCCGCTCCCCTTTACTGTTCGAGTTTGCCTTCATGAAGTTGGAATTCTTTTCAGTCACGGACTTCGTTCCTCAGAGTGCTGAGGTGTTCGGTCACACGCAAGTACCGCTTAGTGGTTTATTCAAGTAATAGCAAGATTGTTGCCGGTTATTGTGCTAAGGCATTCTTTTCCTTTTGAAAGTGTTGCCAGTCACTGAGGTGAAATTCACTACTGTTTGGTCGCGTGTGTTTCTGTGCGACTTGTTTCCGAATTATGCACACGCACTTCAGTTACTGTCCTAATATTGTTATGAGAAGAACTGCACATAGTTTGTAAGCACTGTTTTTTCCATATTACGTTTCCACTACCTTTTCTCGCACACTGCTGTTGTTTGTTTAGAAAGTGTATGAGGAGGTTCCACACGCAGTCAATCCAGTGCTCAGTTCAGTGTGCCCTTTTATTTGACATTTTACTGAACACCGCTTTCTCTATTAATTCTTAGGCATTAACCCTTAGTGTACAGTCATTTATGAATCTGTTACTCATCTATTTTCACAGGCTGGTTTCCTTATTAGGCGCTCTTTGACTGTAGCAAAAAGATAAGAGTAGTACATTTCATTTCACATTGGATTACATATAACAGACCTTTAGACATTAGTTCTCATCCCCACTTTTTCTGACTTTCTTATTTTGCATATTCCATTGTATACAAGTACCCATTGTCTCAAATTATATCCCCTTCCTCCTGGGTTCCAACATCTTCAGGACTAGCCCCCTGTAAGAACAGGATGGATAGCTCATAAAAGTAAGAATCTAGGTGAGCTATAGTTGTAGGTGGGTTATTCCAGAATTATATATATAAGCAAGGAAATTGCAATAAGGAAGAAAATATTGTTATTTGTTAACAGAATCTATGCATCCCTTTTGAGGAGGAAGGTAGAAGACACAAGGAGCTCCAGAGGGTCCCTGCAAAGTCCAGGTAAGCGTTACAACTGGCCCATTCAGCGTGTATCTCTACTTTAGTGTCTACGAGTGCTCTTCTAGCTGGGACGCACTGTACGGTTTTTGTCTCTCACTCGAGGCTGCATCCAGTGCATCGGATGGCCTGCCCTAACTAGCTGGGCTCTCCCCTCCAGTGCGAACACTGTCGCTCTGACAGTACGCCCGTCACGGTTTCTACGTGCTTCCCCTTCTGAGGTGTATGCACGGCAATTGCTGTTGCCATGACAGTACGTTGTCCACGCTTAACAAACGCCATCCACGAGGACACGTGGGCCCGTAGTGCAATCACGTGAGGGACGCACCAACAATTAAGCTGTGCTGTTGTGCTTTCACGGTCCGGCGAGCAGGTTCGTCTGTCACATCTTGCCCGCGGACTTCTTGTTAACTTTGTGCGGCCATTAGCTCCAGGTAAGCGACTTTTTGAAGAGCTACATTGATCTTGGGTTAGTTATCTAACCGACGGTTTTAGTTTATTTTATTTTTAACGCTATGTCACAGCATCTGCATTAAGACGCGGCGGCCTTAGTTTGTGTCAGTTTTGTTGTCTGACTTTGAGCAATAGAATCATGTCCACACGAAACTTTGCAAAAATAATTGGCACTTTCTCTCTTGTTGCCTTGAGACGTGAATTAGTTATTTAACCGACGTAATTACTTTTACGATACGTCATGGCATCTGCCACCAGATGCTTTGAGTCATGTTGTCTGATTCTATTTAATAGAATAATATTCAGGTGACTCCCTTCAAACATAATTGGTACTGGGTCTTTCTGCCTCGAGACGTGACAATTATTTACTAGTCTCTTTTTCTTACCTTTAGATGTGCCACATTCAGGCTCCATTGCGACCGATTCACGGGCACTGCTAAGACCTCTGTAGAGGAGAGTGATTATTCCAACCTGCACCTCCTCAATATCCAGACCACTTTGGTAAGAATAATTGTGGCCCTTTGTTCGTAATTTGTACTCCCTCTTTCAGAATTCTGATGACTCATTTTCAATCATGAGAATGGTTTTACCATCCTGGCACTGGGTACCTGACATTGTGGTAATTCTTTTTAGATTGGAGCCCCAAGTCCAGCAACCTTCCACGCAGGAATCCTTTCCTGGACTCTGCCAATCTGTACGGCGGTTTCTCCAGCTCTGTATACAAGAAGCAACGGATTGACTCTCGTTGTTTGTGCCAAGGTCTGTCTGCAGTGTTCATGAGCTCCTTCAGTTTGTACACTAGGGCTCCCTTTTCTCAGCACTTTCGGTTAATTTGTGGGCCATGATCCATCTCCACTTTGCCCAGGGACACCAATTTTCGATGGTAGCACTCGTCGCATGACGCCCAATGTCTACCCCAGATATATAGAATTGGGGTAAGGGCAGGATACTGTTAGTTTGTTTAATTGATTTGAGTATTGTGAAGTCATACAATTGCAACCTTTTCCCTTCTTCTTTCCTAAAGTTACCCACACGACTTTCACAGGGAATTTATGGCTTTATGTTTTCCTTTACAAAGTTATTTGTAATCTCCTGATGAAGACGTAACATAAACAACGTTAATACGTCGAAACCGGTAGAGAAATTTGGAATGAGGCTGCTTGTGAAGACCTTTTGGGCCCATCCCAACTGTTGACCACCTACCACATTAATTGTGGCAATGCACTTTGTTTTGCACATAAATCCTTTTGTATAATAATTGAATTGTTGATGAATTGATTGCTATTATGATATATATTTGTTATAGGTTTTTATCTTGTACCTATTGATGCTTGGTATGAGTGGATTGATGTATGTTGAATGAATGCGGATGTATGCTTGTATGATTGAATAGTATGAATTTTATGGAACTAATGTGATTTTAAACCTTTTCCTGCTATGTAAAATGATTGATTTAACTCACATAATGACAAATGTATCAGGTATAATAAAACCCTTGATACTGTACTTTCAAATTGTACCCTCTGGGTTTTCTTTCCGAGATGAACTGTTATGTTAATACCCTAATCTAGAGTGTGGGGTGCCCAGTGCCTTTCAGATACACAAACTATGGAGTAGATGCCGTGATTAGAGGTGAGCTTTCCTTCCTTCATGATGTCACTTGCCTCTTCACCCATCTCATGGGGGAGATTTTCCATATATTGTGAGCCATATCATGTGGTTGTATTGAGTCGTAATGGCTATTGCGTTTGCCTCCCTGATGGTGATGGATGCAAAGACGTTCCCTTCTCATAATATCCAACTGTCTACCCTCTTATCAGGATGTGAAACATGGTTGAAAGACCGCCTTCTAGCAGCTACTGTCCACTTAGGTCCACTTAAAGTGACCTTTTAGGCAGGGGATGCATTTTTTGTGGCTGTATTCATCTTCTCTGGCCTTGCTTTAGAGTGTGTTACGAAAGCAGTGCCTTCAGGATCCTATTCCCAGTTTCCCATGTAGTGTCCAAATGGGACTGGTGATTGCAGTCTCCTATGTTCACCCCATCTTCCAAACAAGAAAGACTTCCTCTTGGGAGACCACCTGAAGATGAATTTGATGAGTGTTGGATGTCATGTTGGTAAAGAAGAAGATTTTATCATGGGAAGATGCACTCGATGGCGAGAGATGCACCCTTCCCTTGGAGACTACTTTAAGGGTGCAGAAGTAAGGAGAAGTAAGGCTCAAACACAATGGTGGTATATCTTGGGCATAAACATGTATTGATCAAGGAAGGGTTGGAAAAAGGCCTCTCTATCCCTAAAGCTAAGAGGTGGTTCCCTGCCTCAAAGAAAACTAGTGAAATTATCAGAATGTCCAAAACCAAAATGTCTGTCACTGTCGTGTCTCAAAAGCCTACTTCTGCCCCTAACACTAATAACTAAAAACTAACTGCGGTGGTTCCAACCAACTGTAAATTCCCAATCTCTGGGGTGAAATAAACAATGCTCACAAATAAAGGATTCCAAGGCTAGGGTCGTGCTTCTTTTCCCTAGACTTCTACTTGTTCTACTTGCCTTTCATTTGGGCCTCTGAGCCCTGTATCCTTTCGGGTAAATGCCACTGGTCAATTCACAAGGATATATTTCCTAGGTGCACAGTTCTTTATCCCACCAGCTTGGCACATTTCTCTACCAAGCGTAGGATTCCTTCTCATTTGTGCTTTTGAGTTCCAGAGTTCTTGACCCTTTTATTCTCAGCCTCTTGTGAGGGTGTAGGTCCCACACCCGCAATCCTCAGAACAGCTTGGTTCACCCTCCTGCCATGCAACTGTCTTCTCATGGACCTTCTCTCTTTCTCTCACAGGGTTCCACAACCTCTTTCTCATGTGGTTGTGGGTCAGAGACTCGCAATATTCTGCACAGGTTTGTTTACTCTCCTGCCAAGCAATTGTCCTCTCATGGACTGTCTTTCACTCCCGACCTCCATCTCAATTTATCTTCCTGCCTTACGGCTATCAAAAACTGGATGTCATCCCACTTTCTCTACCTCAACGCTGACAAAACAGAAGTCTTTTTCTTTCCTTCCAACACACTTCCTCCTCCCACCCTCTTCATCCACTTCCCCCCCTTCCAATCTCCCCATCTCTGCTCACGCTCGTAATCTAGGTCTCGACTTTGACTCCTCCCTCTCCTTTTCCCACCATATTTCTCTCACCTCTCGTGCCTGTCGCTACCATCTCTTCAATATTCGCAAGATCCGCTCCTCCCTCACCTTCCATGCCTCTAAACTCTTAATCTCTTCCCTCATCTTCTCTCGTCTGTTCTACTGCTCGTCTCTTCTTTTTGGGCTCCCTGCCTCTCAACTAGCCCCCCTCAAATCCCTCTACCACTCCTCTATCCGCACACGTTGCCTCCTTGCTCCTCGCGACTCAATTTCCTCCTCGCTCTCTTACCTTGGCTGGCTTCCCTTTCACTCCCAACTTAAATTCCAATTCCTCTGTATTGTTTTCAAATCCCTCCATGACCTCGCCCCCCTATCTTTCTTCTCTCTTCTCATACTACACTATCTCTCGATCTCTCTGCTCTGCTGATCTCTTCTTACTCACTGTTCCCCCATCCCCATACGCCTCATCGTGTTTCCGTTCCTTTCAGCTCTTGGCCCCCCTACATTGGAACTCTTTACCTCTTTCTATCCGCTCCATCCCCACCTACTCCTCCTTCCGCACCTCCCTGAAATCTCTTCTTCCCCATTCCCCCCCTGACCTCCCTCCCTACCGTCACTCCTCCCCCACTACTTCCCTATTCTCCCTCCTACCAAGCTTCCTACCCTCTCCTTCCCTTATCCTGCTCCTATTCCCCTTGAAACTTCATCCTTCCTCTTGACTACCTCCTCCTCAGCCCTCCCTCACCTTCTTCCACCTAGGTAAATTGTACTACATATTGTTTCACTGGTTTGTTTCATGATTGTAAATATGCTTCTTTCATAATTCTTGTATCTTGTTGTTATAGTGTAAAGCGCTTTGGATTAAAGTGCTATATAAACCTAATAAATACAAATAAATACAAATTCTTCATTATGTTAGGTTCTTGCCTAGCATTGTGTCTGCTTGAGGTACTCTCCTGCCAAGCATACAACTCTTCCTTATTTGCCTCTTTTGCAATTAGGGTCCCAAACCCTCTTATTCTCGGTTTCTCATATGGGTGCAGGTCCCAGTCTCACAACCAATTATTGTATCTGCTTGGTTCAGTCTCCTGCCAAACATATGATTTCTCAATTTTGGTAATTCTCAGTGTTCCAAGCCCTCTTGTATTTTGATTTCTATATGGACGAGGGGGTCAGTACCTGGTCGTCTTGATCAGATCGGGATTTCCACAGCAGGTTGTAATTGTTGTACCCTCGACCAGAGACAGAATATCTGAGACTCTAATGAGTACGGTCAGAAATCCTCTCTATTGTCCGGTCCACAACTGCAAGATGTCTCTAGAAGGTTTGGGTGGGTTGAGTATATAATCTCTGATCGTGATCTAGAATGGCACAAGAAACTATGTGAGAGGTAAACTATGGCAAACCTCCCCCATACCTCCCAGTGGTCATATATCCCCAAGGTATGCTACTTACAATTAAGCATTGTGGACCTAGCTGTGATGAATCTTGGGGGTGGAAGGTGAGGTAAAAGGATAACAGGTGAGGAAACAGAAATGAGAGTGAAACAAACAACAAGAGGGAAACTCTCTAAAAGACCAATAGGTCTATCTAACTTTCCCTAACTAAATAACTTACTTGGTCTCCTGGGGCACTGGCGTCACGGAATACTGGCTTCTAACAGTTGATCGGATGTGAGACCATCGTGAAGCAGCCTTTTATACTTTCCCCCACTTCCATGTAAGGGTCGACGCACCGTCGCCTGGTGTGTGCATCCCAGGCCTGACCCTGTTCCAAATCCGCCATCTTGGGAACAGGCGCTAGGCTCCGGGATGCTGTTGGACTCTTAAGAAGCCTTCGAGGAGTGGGTCCGTTGTTGGTGCAGATGGCGGAGGAGGTAAGGGGTGTGAGTTCGTAGGAGCTTCCCCTTTTGTGGAGAGCGGTTCTGCTGCCGGTGTTGGAACAATGGGAGGGACGGAGTGACATGCTTCATAGCTGGATGGTGGTCACGCCAGTGTGTTGGCAAGGTTCTAACAGTAGGTCCCCCTCTAGACCCCTTTGCTGGTTCCAGTTTGTGGAGATACCGCAAATGATAGTCTTTGAGGAGTTTGGGTGCATGTATAAACAAAGAGGGCTCCCAGGTACGGTCTTCTGCACCATATCCCTTCCAATCCAACAAATAGTACAATCTATTCTTTTGCCACCTGGAATGGATGATTTGCGAAACCTCGTATTCTTCTTCAGTTTCCACTATAACCAGTGGTGGGCGAGGTAGAGTTGAACGTGTGGGTTGGGTCTGCTGATATGGTTGTAGCACCGAAACATGGAAGACAGGATGTATCTTGAATGTGGTTGGCAGTTTTAAACATATTGCCACAGGATTGAATAGACTCTCGATAACATAAGGTCTTATGTAACGGTGTGGGAACTTTCGGGGAAATTCCTGGAAGGGTCAGGTTCTTGGTTGAGAACCAGACTTTTTGACCAATGATATATGAGGGTTCTTTTTGCCTATGGCGATTAGCATGTTTTTAGGCTTGCAGTTGGCTATGGTGAACGTCATCATGTATAGTGACAAACTCTTCCCAGATCTTGTTTTTCCATTCATCAGCCGTGGGAATGGAAGACGCGCTGCTCGTCTCTAAGGGGATGATTTTTGGATGACAAGCTGAATACCCCAAAAAAGGTGAAATTCCGGTACAGGAGTGGATGGTGGTGTTGTACGAGAACTCGACTAATGGAAGAAAAGTAGCCCAGTCCTGTTCCTTTTTGGCCACAACTGATATTGATATTTTACTTGTATCGCGCTCATACAAACGTGTCTCAGAGCGCGACGAGGCAAGGGAGGGGAACAAGGGACAACAAAAACAACGATCTTACTAGGCCCAGTAACATTGAGAACGCACAAGTGCAATGTGAGAGAGAAGGGGGAAAAGTGCTAAGTAATGGGATAAAACAACAACAGTGATAGTGCAGCCAGCAAGTGGCAAATGCTAGGTTTAAGGCACAGACAGGGGGTGTCCGATAAGTGCAGAAAAAGGGGGAGGCTGTAGGGTTACAGATACAGACCCAAGTGCAAGGTTTGCCAGGAGGCAGTGCGGGTGCATGGCAGGGTGAGCAAGTACCTGGGATCGAAATCAGAGGGTAACCAGGTGCACGATGCTGAGGCAGAACAGATCAGCAGGGGAGAGAAGGAGCAAAGGCAGAAGCAAAGAGGAAGGTCTTGAGGTGCTTCTGGAACCGGAGATGGTTCTCCTCAAGTTTTAAAGTGGCAAGGAGACTATTCCAGAGGGAGGCCCCAGCCGAAGACAGAGATCTACCCCCAGCTCATTTCTTTGAGAAACAACTCACCCTGAGGGAGTTGGAGGTGGAGGAGCGAAGAGCTCCGAAGGGAAGGTATTTATGGAGGGAGAGTTGAAGGTATTTTGGACCCAAACCCCAGAAAACCTTGTGGACAATGCAAAGGGTCTTGAATGTATTCCTTGCAGCCACTGGGAGCCAATGAAGAGATTTCAGGGCTGGAGAGATACGATCCCAGGGCTTGAGGCCAAGGACAAGTCTTGCAGTCCTGTTCTGGATGAGCAAACGGAAGAGAGTAGAAGCAGGTAGACTTAGAAAGAGGCTGTTAGGAGAGGCAGGATAGTTTAAGGAGGAGCACTCTCTTCCAGTGGAGCCCGCGGGGAATTCGTTACCTGGGGCTGCAGATCACAGCTACTCTGGATGGATGGTATTCAGCTAACTTCCCCCCGCTCCTTAAGATAACAAAGAGGGATTTCCAGAGGTGGAAAGCCTTAAGGGTGTCATGGTTGGGAAGATTCGCAGCTGTTAACTACTGTACTTTTTTCAGGCAATCCCCCAACCGATCCCGGCAAGCTTTTTCAAGGAGTTGGGGGTGCTGACTAGGCATTTTATCTTGGAAGGGAAGAGGTCCAGGGTGGGGGTTCAAGCTTCTGATGGCTCCTAAGGGCGAGGGGGGGCTGGGGTTGCCGGATTTTCGGCGGTACTACGAAGCGTCTCAACTTCGGGTCATCAGGGAGTGGTTACATGATGAAGACGCCAAGCAAGCCAAGTTATGGGTGTGGATGGATAGGGCAGTGGCACACCGTAGTCTGGCCGAAGTGCTGTGGCTCCCGAAGGCATGTAGACCCAGCCACCTGTATCAGAGCGCCATTACCAAACTAATGGCGGACATATGGGACAGATTAGCAGGCCCAGAGGGGATTACCACATTTCCGTCCCCCTTCACCCCAATTTTCGATAATAGAGATTTTACCCCAGGGTTAGAGAAGGGGGCATTTAAAAAATGGCGGGAGGGAGGTTGCGAGAAATTGTGCGACATGTTCAGGGAGGGGGAGATACTTTCCTTTAATGATTGCAAGAGGAGTTTTGCTGTACAGGAGGGGGAAAGGCTTAGTTACGCCCAAATACGCCACTGGGTCCTACAGCCGGGGGTCAGGCTCGCAGCCACCAGGACCCCAACACTATTTGAGAAATGTTTGCTCTCCAATGATGGATCGAAAGGGCTCATCTCTAATATATATAAAATCCTAGTTGCTGCAAAGGCAGGAACGCAGTGGGCCTACATGCGGGAATGGGAACGGGTCTTGGGACGTGAGATTGGTAGGGGGGAATGGGAAAGGCTTTGGAGGAGAATACCTAAGCTGGCCAGGGCGTCTCAATTACAAGAATCATGGTATAAGATACTGATGGGGTGGTAATATACTCCTGCACGGCTTCACAGATTTTATCCTGATCTATCAGGGTCTTGCTGGAGAGGGTGCGGACTGGCAGGAGCATATTTGGTGGAACTGCCCAAAGATCAAGCCCTTTTGGGGAGAGGTACGGGAGGCGCAGGAACAGGCATTTGGTCGGGGTGACGACAGAACCCCGCTGCAGATTCTCTTGGGCATGCGTGACACTGCAGGGGCTGGGGAGGATAGAGGAAGGGAGAAAGCAAAAGCGATCTTGACCTTGGCGGCTATGCAATTAATAGCGCAAAATTGGAAAGGACCCGAGGCACCTAAGTGTCAAGACTGGCTGAGGAAAGTGTGGGAAATCGTGGCTTTGGAATGAGCCACCTACGCCATGAACGACAAGGTGCAGACCTTTGCGGCAGATTGGGGAGAGGTTTTGTCTGTACTTAAAGATGACTTTAGGGTGATGTGGTGCCCGCAGCGTTTAAGACTATTGGAGCTACAATAAACTCGAAGATACAGCCTGGAGGGAAGGAGTGAATCTACGCTAGTCGCTGAGGGGGCAAGGGGGGGTTTTAGTGGGTGGGGGAGGGAGGGAGAGAGGGGAGGGGGATGGGGTGTTTTTCCTTGACTTCTTTGACTGTTTTGTTGTAAAACTTAATAAAAAGAGTTTACAAAAAAAAAGAAAGGCTGTTGCAATAATCCAGCCTAGAGAGAACCAGGGCTCGAGAGACAGTGAGCTTCTGGGGGAAGGAGAGGAAAGGCAGAATACCTCTGAGGAGGTGCAGTTGGAAGCTTGACTTTTTAGAGACATCAGAGATGCGGGCAGAAAAGGAAGGTGTGGAGTCGAAGATGACCCAGAGGTTCTTGGCTTCGCAAGTGGGGGTAGGCGGAGGGCCAAGGGAGGCCGGCCAGAGAGTGAAAGGAAAGGCGAGAGAAGGTGTGCTGATGAGGACGATCTACGTCTTGCTGGGATTCCGGCAGAGATTGTTGGTGGCACACCACTCCTGAATGGCAGACATGCAATCAGAGATGAGAGAAGGAGAAGATGTGACCAAGGGAAGCCTGAAAATGAGTTGAGTGTCATCAGCATAGCACTGAAAATTGGAGCAGAAAACAGCAATGCGATGGGCAAGAGTTGACAGGTATTGGTTGAAAAGCCAGGATGAGAGCTTAGACCCCTGGGGAACACTGCAAGTAGAGAGGGAGATAGAGGAAAGGAAGGACCCAAGTTGGACCTTGGAGGGTTGATCAGAGTGGAAAGAGGTCAGCCAGACCAGAGCCTGATTGGTGACACCCAGGTTATCACAGAGACAGTTGAGCAGGATGGTATGGTTGACCGTGTCGAAGGCAGAAGAGAGATCAAGTAGGATGAGGACAGAGGGGATGTTAGAGTCAAGGTTGGAGAGCAGATCTTCATGGATGTTCAGGAGAGCAGTTTCCGTGCTTCTGGCAGCTCTAAAGCCAGAGTGATGGTCGTGGAGACAACCGAAAGAATCAGAGTGAAGGTTAAGCTGCGAGATAGCAAGCTTTTCCAGGAGTTTTCCCCAGGAAGGAAGTGATGGAGATAGGGCGATAGTTTGCCGAGCAAGAAGGGTCAGCTGTGGGTTTCTTGAGAAGAGGATGCACAAGAGAGTGTTTCAGAGGAGAGGGGAAAGCTCATGAGGTGAAGGAGAGGTTGTAGAAATCGGCCAGGGCAGGATCAAGGAGTTAATGTGGTCCTTGATGGTTTTGGAGGAACAGGGAAGAACCTGTTTTGACGAGGCTTTCATAGATCAGACTTTTCTAGAGACCTTGTTGGGGCAGAAAAGAGGAAAGGACGAGAAAGAGGGTGGGTGGGCTACTGCAGGAGGGCCAGGGTTCATAGTAGGACAAGGGAAAAGAGGGGGAGGGGATGAGAGAGTGGATAGGATGTCCTGAGTTTTTGAGATGAAGTGAGAGGCAAGGGCAGTGCAAAGGACTTGGGAGGCGACAGGAGAGGTAGAGACTCCAGCAGAGTTGGCCAGCTCCTTGCAGATTTTGAAGAGTGTGGCCGAGTTATTAGATGCAGCAGAGACACAGGCTTGGATGTGGACTCTCTTCTTAGTATGGACAGAGAGTCGGTATTGCCTTTGAAGCAGGCGGCAGGCCATTTTGTCAGAGGATGAACAAGAAGCCCTCCATTTCCTCTCAGCCACCCTGCACTTGTGTTTAAGGGTGGCTAGGTCAGAGTTGTACCAAGAATTGCACTTGGCTTTGGGCTACAAACAGATCCTCATGGCAGGGGCAAGAGCATCAAGAGTATCGGAGATAGAAGAGTAGGGCATGGAAAAGGCTGTGTCAGTATGTGAGTCAGCCAGAAGCGCAGGGGGAGGAGAGAAGGTGGCGGCGAAGGCCTCAACTGACACACGCTTCATAGGCCGGATGTCCGAGAAGGTAGGTGGCAGTGTTGGGGTTGGCTTAGCTTGGGGCTTAGAGAGGGAGCGATGAGAGGAGAGGATGGAGTGATTGCTCCAGGAGAGAGGACTAGTCAAGGGGATAGAAAGGGGGAGGTCAGAGGAGATCAAAGCATCAAGCATGTGCCCTGCAGAGTGAGTCGGGCCTGAGGGGAGGATAGAAAGGGAGAGGGAATCGCAGAGGTCACAGAAAAGTACAGAGGAGGAACAGGGAGAGTCAAGATGGATATTGAGGTCACCAAGGAGGCGGAGAAGAGTGGTTGAGGCCAGAGGGAGGAGGATAGGTCCACCCAATCAGAGAGAAATGGGGTGATCTGACTAGGAGGCTGACAGATAGTAGCCACAGTAAGAGTGGCCAGGAGAGAGAGAACGCCTGCAGACAAGGCGTTCGAAAGAGGAGTATGTCTGTGTGGGAATGATAGAGACAGGAATCCACTCAGGGAAGATCAGGGCTACACCCCCTCCCGACTGGGTGGATCTGGGTGCGGAGAGGATCTTGTAGCCATTAGAGAGGAGAGTGTCAAAACACGTGACAGAGCTGGCCGTGAACCATGTCTCAGTGAGACCGAGAACATCGAGGTCAGGTTCTTCAAGGAGGTGGCAGATGTCAGAGGAGTGTTTGACAGCAGAGCGAGAGTTGAGAGTGGCAAAATGAAGAAGGCTGCCAGCCTTAAAGGCCTTCAGGGGAGGGGTACAAATCATAGTTATGCCCTGTGAGGTGCAGAAGGATCCTGAGGAGGGGCAGAAGAGGAGGGAGGAGAAGGCAAGGTAGCCAAGGGGGTGGGGGGCAAAGGGGACAGCAGGAGATTAAAGGAAATTGATGAGGCGAGGGAAGCACCTATCAAGGAGGAGGAGTTTGGCCTGAGGGCCTTGGACCATGATGGTGCCATTTAGGTAGAGATAAATGATGACCTTAGAGGAGTCGAAGGGGGCCATGAGGGCTTCCCAACGGGTGCCACCATTAATGGCAGAGGAAGAGAAATGACTGATCACAGATGTCATATGAAGAGTCCATAGATCTGGTGAAGGAACGACAAAGAAGATGTCAGTGAGGGTCTGTCTAGAGGCAGCGCTGGAATAGGTGTCAGCGATAAGGAGACCAGGGTTGAAGGCCAAGATATCCTTTTTGAACTTCTTCCTACCAGACTTAGTGAGAAGGGAAGGATAGCCGATGGAGAACCAGTTGGAGAAGATAGGAGAAACAGAAAGTGCCATAGGTGTGGTAGCGAGATAGGAGGGGAGCAACAAGAGAGGGGTGGGGGGGCAGCAGGAAGAGTAGAGCAAGTAGAAGGGTGCAGTGACTGGGCCAGCAGGTTATAGAAAAAGCATGTAGTACAAGCAAAGGGCACAGGAAGTTTGCAAAACTCAGCTAGATTTGAATTTGAACTCGGATGCAAAAACACAGCTAGATTAAAAGTTGCAGTTAGATTCAGAGGCCAGCAGTGAGGTGTATAACGCAATGCAATCAAGAATGTAAACATGGGAGACGGGCAGAGATGGAGGAAAAGTTGAGAGAGAGTAGGAGTGTGACCGGAGGAGGGGACTAACCCATAGTTAAGGGGGTGTCAATGTCATGGTAGTCCAGATTTCTTTGAAAAGTGAGGGAGCAGTATCATGGAGGTTCATGTGCAGGGGTGCAAGAAAGTTCCAGGCAGCGTACTTGTAGCGGATAGGGGCCTTCGTAGTGGGCCTTGGAAGAATTGGCCGCCTCCCGGTTGCTACGATTGGCTGATCAAGCCAAGGGCAACCATAGGGAGGGGGAGCTGGGCCAGGCCAAGGAGAAGGCTCATGAAGATCCTGATGCAGACATGTTGGAAAGCTGGGGCACAATAGGTGTGCTGTTTCAAATGCACAGAAGCAGTCAAATATTGCAAGAAAAAGCTATTTGAGTCACAGATGCAGGTTTCAAAGTGCACGTGAGAGTATAAAGTAAATTAAAATGAGAGCAATTCAGCTTTTGAAGTCAGACGCGGCACCGGCGTGCAAATAAACTCAGGAAATCACAGGCTTACCCTGGATCAGCTGACTGTGCAGCAGATGAAAATTTGTCCGCAATCAGGCTGCGGAGCGTCGCGTTGTTGTAGCTGCAGGAGAAGAGAGTGAAATGAGATGAAAAGGGCCTCATAGTGGGCCTTGGAAGAATGGGCTGGCTCCTGCCTCCCAGTTGCTACGATTGGCTGATCAAGCCGAGGGCAACCAAAGGGAGGGGGAGCAGTGCCAGGCCAAGGAGAAGGCTCATGAGGATCCTGATGCAGCCATGTTGGAAGTCCGGGGGTACAATAGGTGTGCTGTTTCAAATGCACAAAAGCAGTCAAGTATTGCAAGAAAAAGCAATTTGAGGCACAGATGCAGGTTTCAAAGTGCACTTGTGAGCATAAAGTAAATTAAAATTAGAGAAATTCAGCTTTTGAAGTAGGACGCAGCACCGGCGTGCAAATAAACTCAGCAAATCACAGGCTTACCCTGGGTTAGCTGACTGTGCAGCAGATGAAGATTCGTCTGCAATCAGGCTGCGGAGCGCGTCGTCATCGTAGTTGCAGGAGAGGAGAATGAATCTCATGATCATTAACAATAGCATTAACAATAGCAGCAGAAATATTGTTCTGTGTTTTTATGGGTTCTGTCCGTCTGCCCATCGGTTTGTGGATGATAGTGTCAAAGTGCTTTCCCTCTGGTGCCTATTGAAGAGATGGCCATTCCGCCATTAGCGTTCTGCCACGTTTTCGTAAGAACATGCAGCAGTGCTGTAGTCTTTTCCAAGATGGACGCTGTCCGATTGGATTTCCTTCACTTGCCAACACAGCACTGTGTCTTGCAACCCCAGTCATTCTACTACAGGTAAGATGCTAGTCGTTAGGCTTTGACCTGGGCTACTGACTTTTTTTAAAAATTTGTTTATTTGGAAATCAACAAACAGGAGAAATTATACAAGTGCATTACATGTAGCTTCTCAGAACGTGCCAACCCAGAGTCCCCTTCTCATATCCCATGCGTTCCCCGGCGAGCATAGGGCTACTGACTTTTATCCTCCTCTGTGTGTCCTTTATGCCTCCCCCTCCTGTTCCAGCACTTCCTCGTACAAGGTCCCTGGCAGCTTCCTCCCGTTCTTTCCATGTTCTCCATTTCTCACTCTACTGCTGCTTAAGAAATCAACCTTTCAATTCATGATGTTATAATCAAAGCTTCACAGCGATACAATAATTATCAAGTTCATCATCAGTTAAAATAAATTAATAAAAATAGGATATAAAACTTGGCATCAATTCAGGCACACACACTACAATATTTTTACATACATCAATTTAAAAATAAAACTAACTCCCAATAAAGATCATTACAGTTCTATGTAGACAGTTAATTATATTTAGCTGCCTGTAAATTGAATTGAATGGCTTAAAATAGACCTAGTGATAGCAGAAATGTTACAATTGCAATTCTGACTATCGTGCCTTTAGCATGAAACATATCGTGGCACAATATTTCTGGTGTAACAATCAGAAAGTCTTTAAAATATGGTTTCATATGTTTCAAAGTTTCTTTTTCTTTCATTTCTCCACAGAATCGGCATACATTATCAGACAGAGATAATTTTATGCTTAGCTAGAACTTCTTTTGTCTGCCATAGATTAAGTCGAAATCGTAAAAATACATTTCTATGGACAGTTGACGGAAACTTTACAAGATATGCTTCTGGTGTGCAAAACATGTTGAAGCTAAAATGATTATTTTAAATTCTTTGTAAGTCATGCATAGTTGGTGTGTGTGAATCCAATCATATTGCCAAAGGTTCAGTTTGGCACGTGTTGGATTGATTAGCAAGAGTTCAGTCAAAATGTCACCTTCTGCCATGATGTTGATAGTCTGTTATCTCCAGATTGTCATGAAACAATGCATTATCGATGTTACATAGATGGACAGGGTATGCAATAAGGATACAGGATTGGTAGGGATTACACATTTTCTGTACAGCGGAAAACGTTTCCAAGCATAAGTGCTGTTGAAGGAGAGCAGGCCCAATTCATGCCTAACTATGCATATTGGTTGAGTTGACGGCAGAACATTCCTTCTAGACAATGCCAAAATAATCCAGGTCTCCAAGCTCTGGTCTCTGCACTGTACAAAACTGTGGGCACTACTTTCTGTTTGTAAAATTTTAGGAGCGGTATACAGGAACATTTTACATATTTGCCATGGATGATACGGGTGACATTTTCCTCTTGAGCTCTGTGAGGTATGGTAGATTATAATTATGATTAATTGTGTTTAGGCCCAAATAGCAGTATTCATTGACCACTTGCAGTCATGCTCCGTGCAGGGACCAGGTATAGGAGCATTTATTAATTTGAGTCTTCGAGCCACAAAGTAAGATCGTTGTTTTCTCCAGATTGACTGATAAAAGGTTCTCATTGGCATAATTTCCAAGGGCAGTCAGAAGATTTTGTAGGTCCTTTGGGGTTTTAGGCAGGAGGACCAAGTCATCTGCATAAAATAACCATGATATGATCTGTTGGCCGAGTTTTAGAGAATCAGAGATGACTCCAGTGATATGGTGTCTCATGTCTGAGATTAAAACATTAAATAGTGCAGATGGCAGGATGCAACCTTGCTTAAGTCCTCTACAGGGGGGATAGGAGAGAAGAGCTTACATCTAGAGTTAGCCGAATTTGTACCGTTGTGTCAGTGTGTAGTTGTAGAATTAATGCCTGGATCGAGGATGGACAGGCTGCGTTACTTAGTTTTGTTTTCAGTAATTATCTGGATACAGAACCGAAAGCAGTTTGGAAGTCAATGAAGGCCATATAAATGGGTTCCTTCATCTGCTGCTCATGCATTTTTATGGTGCTAATGGTTAGCAGATTGATTGCTGTACCTAGTTCAGGGACGAATCCCGTTTGGAAGGGCTCTTGTATATTCTGTGCAGTTGTCTAGTGGTTGAAATCTCTCAAAATTAATCGGGCAAACACTTTGCCTGGAGCATCAAGCAAGGCAATGAGCCGATAGTTGGTTGGTGACTGATGATCTTTTTTAAAGATCGGGACGATGATCGACTTTCGCCATGATGTGGAATTATTTGAGATCTTAAAACTTGATCAAATATGGTCTGAAGGATTTTGGCCCAGGCTTCAGGGTGAGCATTCAGAATGGGAATACTGAGCATGTCTGGTCCTGGAACCCTATAGGAGCTCAACTTCGAGATATAGTACAGGATGTCTTCCTGATCAAAACTGATGATAATATTGCCAGATATTGTTTTGTCTGATGAAGCTCCACCAGTAGTGGTTGGAGCATATAGGGCTCGGTAGTAATGGTTTCAAACTTCTTCTGGGACTGCGTTTATTTGCACAGGAATCTGGGTAATGTGGTTTGCCTGGTAGAGTAGGCTCCAAATGAGAACTGAGTTTTTAGTTGCAAGCACTTGTAGCCTTTGCTCGCCATCTTTTTGCATTAGTAATGCTTTGCTTGATCTGATCCAATTTTTGTATTGGGTGTTAAATTGTCTCAAGGCATTGGATCTGGCCACAGGCGATAAGAGGCAGGCTGTCCTTTTAGATCGATGAAAGGCAGGTTTTTTTTCCTGTTATTGAGCGTCATAGACATGTTTATGTCTAGGTGTACATTTTGCTGATGCAGACGGTTGTTGCTTAAAAATCTGTAAGGCTGCAACATAAAGACCTTCAGAGTGTATTACTTTCAGACAGAATGTGTTGGCCTGGATCAGGATTTGATCATTTAGATCTTTCAGCAGTTTAGGGGTCCAACAAAGTCAATGTTTACCTCCAGATAAAGTGAGGCTAGTGTTATAAAGGTGCAATTTCAACGGGGCTCGAGATAAAAGCCAAGTCCAAGTTAGTGAAAGGAGCTTGTGATCGCTATGCTTCTGAGGCTTGATTTGAAACAGATCTCTGTCAGTGTATATGCAGTCGGTGATTGCTTCTTGCTGGAGTCTTTTCCAGGTGCTATGTCATCTGGAAATGCTCCATTAAGCATGACTAACTGTCTATTGGTCATCAAAGAGGACCAACGTCGTACAAGAGTAGATTCTGCAGAGGTTTTGGATATGCAATGTATATTAAGATCACCTACTAAGATGGTATGTGCTATTGATGTATCATTTGTGATAAGATCCAGAGTATCGTCCAGGTCTTGTAAAAATGTGTCTGCCTCTATACCAGCATGATTCCAGTAGACATTTATCAAGGCTATTATTTTGGATGGAGATTTTATCTTTGCCAGCTGGATGTACATATTAGGAGAGGCCCATTGTTCTAGTTGTAGGCCGGAGGTAGCTTTGGTCGGAATTAGTAAACCCGCCATGGGTCTTCCTTCAGATGAAGTTTTGGCAGGCAATAATAAGACACTATAGCCATCCCAGATTGGCGGTTGAGATAACTATATTTCTTGTAAAGCAATGATGTCGTAATTATTTAGGTCATTTGATCTTGTATCGATGAGATGCTTAAAACCTGTAGTGTTCCAGCTACAGTTATATAGCGTTGAGAATGATTTATCTTGGATTGTTATTTCTGATTTGCAGATCGTAAATGTGAATAGTCATGACATTTCGTAATGGGCTCTATCTGTCATGAGAGATTATAGACTCCCTGTGTACATGTCACTTTTAAGGATGGGAGAGATACAATTTCTCTCTTAGGATGAGTAGTTTCATCAAATGGTTTGGGTTCCTTGAATTTATTGGGAGGGAGCTCCTGATGAGGAAGAACCCCAAATCAAACAACGGAGCCCTAACTTGCCATTTAATATTAAGGACGATGCCAGACTATGTCCAGAGTCTTGTAATGGATAAAGTCTGTGTCTCGCAAGAATTCTACTTGCTCTATGTTAGATGACGATAAATCTTCCAGACTTAGAAGATCGCTGAAGATGTTCAGAATACTAGCTCTGTTTAGGTCATAAATCGGATAGGGGCTGCCTCTACTTGGATTGTCAGATGGTGAAAATGTGTTGACTGGACGATATTTTCATAATTTTTAGATGAATGATCCTGCCAGAGCTTGTCAGTTCGACTTGGAAGAATACCTCTTTTAGAACTAGGTTCACTATTGGACGCTAGGTTATCTGAGGTTAAGTTTCTAATTGCGAGAAAGTTTAGCATGGATCTCTCATTAGGATTGTTTTGTCTGTCTTTGTATTGATTTCTTGGGGTCAGAAGATGTCCCTTTATCTGACTGTAGGGTATGCATCGTATGTTGTAACAAGGTTACTTGGTCAGCCACGGCAATGTTATCATGACGATAACTGGTCATCTCGGCTTGTATTGCCTGTATGGCCATGTCCATTTCCATTATGGCCTTCTACATTTCACCCTGGATGGAACATGGGGTCCGAACAATCTATCAGTTACTGGTCAGTTCCTTATATCCTTATGGCACTTGCCAATGCTTGTTCTCTCCAGTTATGCATTTCCTTTTTTATCAGGGAATTGCACCAAACTACATTCCATCCAATTGATATTCAATCACACTTGCTTTCTTTCGGATCGGTATTCAAAAAGGTTTCATTTCATTCAAATAAATCACATTGAATAAACCAACAACAAATTCCCAGTTTACTCTCCTCCCTGTTCACAGGCTTATTCACAAGTTCCAATATTACCGTTTCCCTAGCCCTCTCTTGGCCTTGTCATGTATTCATCTCTTTTGCAGTCTGTTATTCACAAAGCAGAATCTGATAATCGTGCTCATCTAAAGTATTGAGTTCAATCTTGACCAGCATTCATATTGCCCACACGGTTCATCGCTCACTCGCGAGCGACCCCATATGCAGAACCACATGGTCCAGACCTGAGCTTTCCGAGTCATTCAGGTTTCTTTGACTCACCGGGTACACTGTGTCCAGGTGATGTTCTCTGTGACAGCAGGCTCGCTTTGGCTGTCACTGCTCTCGGTTTGGTTTTGGGGGGTACCATGTCTCAACCAAGGGTGACTCAACCCCACTCCCCCAAGTGTCCTCCACCTAAGTGATCCTCCCTTGCATATCCACCCCCAGGGTCAGGATCCGAGAGCGAGAGAGTTTCCCTGGCCACCTGGGAGGAGAATATATTCGGGAAAGAAGTCAGGACACCCTCAGAATTCTCACACAACCTTCACCTCTGTGGGTTGGATCTGGATGTTTAGACAGGTAAAGACTGATACCTATGACGATGTTTCTTCAATCTCTTTTTCAATGACGAAGAGCAATGGCAGTAACTGCTTTGAGAACATTTCTTGGAAAGTTTTCTCAGCAGTGACTCACCTTTCGAGTCGTCTGACGACCGTCTTTTCAAAGGCATAATGGAAGGAGATTTCTGAGGGGGCCTACACGCAGCAAGTTTCCTTTTTCGTTCTTTGAGTGTCTTTCCCATCATCGACTGACGGGACCCGCAGTCAGCCTTCTTGTGATCGATGCCTAGGCACCAAAAACCGTTGCAGTGAGGGTTGGTAATTGACATTGTCGACCCACACTCTGCACGTTTTTAAAACCGGGTCTTTGGGGTTGACATTTTAGAAGATTCGTAGTTTTGGACAGAAACAACTGCACTGAATCCGAAGCAAAGCTTTAGTGGATAAACAGAACTGAATTAACGGACGCAGTGCATGCTATATATACTATCAATGACATCAGCCTCCAGAGGGGACAGAGGCCTTCGAGGGACATTGAGTCGACGAAGCACAGAGTTATCATAAAATGAGAAATACGTGGGAGGACACAATCCATTCGAAGTGGAATTTTGGTGTACTGTCAGGACACTCTGAGGTAATGACCCAAGCGGAGGAGGGGTACTGCCAAGGGGAACGGTTGTTACCATTTGGCATACCCTGTTCCCTGACACCATTATTGCCATAGTGCTGGCAAAAAAGAAGCAGAGGGTTCCCCCTATAAACAAGAAAAATATAGGTGGCCGTGCAAAGATACGCAAAGATAGGCAAGTAGTGGTGCAGAAAAAAGGGACAATGGCCAGGCACTGTGCAGAATAAAGGTGACAAAAAAGTGAGGCAGGCAGGGAGCTAGGTGCAGGAAGCACTAGAAAAGCAGGAGGCCAAGAAAGGGGAGCTGGGCGAAGGGGAGATGCAGCACGATTGTGTTGGGCAGCAGCAGGGACAAGGAGGGATTGGAGGCTACAAAAAAATGCTGGGAACGCAGGCTTCCACAGGAAGGTTACACCAACGTTACTTGTGCTGTGATTGGTACCGAGATTCAAAGGGTGGTAATTCAAGAAGTTAGCTTCATAAAATGTTTATAAGAACTAGCATCAGCAACCAAAAAAAAAACAAAGGGGTTGTGCCAAAGACTCAACACTCTCTACACTTGTCAAATGTTACATTAACAGAAAATAAGAGGCCATAACAACTACTAGTGAGCTTGGCCCATGTAGAAAAACTGCATATGACTCTCTCTCGTCACAAGGGAGCTAACTCTTGAGATAGATTGTTAGTGTGCCACCTATCAAACCACACTGGATACATTGCTACCACCCAACGGCCAGTATACTCAGACTCACTAAATACTTTAGTGGGCCTCGCAAAAATCTGCCAGCAAGCTCCTGATGAGAAAGGATCAAGTATATGAAAATAATAAACATAATTAAGCAATAATGCCTGATTCCGATGACATTTCCAATTGGCAACTCAGGACTTGCACAAGCGACCTTTCCATGTTACCACCATGTATCACCAAAGGAGGGGGCTATTATTGCTACTAGAGAACTTCACTCAACAAGGGTAAAATATTCTGTTTAAAACAATAAAAGACAAAGGATGTATATATGAATGGTAGGCAGAATACTTATTCCGGCCATTAGCACCCTGAGAGGGGGCACTAGCCAATCAGAAGCTCAGAACATGGGCTGTATTCACTGGTATGAGCTTGTGTTCTGAGCAGTAGGAGTGCCGCTTGGCCAGCGCCCTCTACATTCCATCTCTTTGTCGCCCCTTAGCACCCACAAAAATTACACTTGGGTGCTAAGGGCACATTTGAATGAAAAAAAAGGAATAATCTTACTGGTGCTGCCCGACGCCACCCTGTATTTCTTAAGTACATGTTTATTTATTTATTTATTTGCATTTACACAGCCCAGGGGCATGGAAGTGCTGTTTCAAGAACATGGCTTAGTTACAATACACATATAAGCAGCTAGGTACATTGATAGGGGGCTGGGTTAAATTGGCCCTTATCTGATTTATATAAGCAGCATTGGTTACATATGCAATGGTGCAGTTCGGGGTTACATGTTGAGCAGCAAATCATCAAACAGTGTCAAAATGTTGCCTCCGGGCACACAGGGTTCAAAGTCAAACTGATAGAATTGTTTGACTTTATATGCTTAGCATAGGCGGGGTAGGGCCTTTTGGCAGTGTGTGCGAGGTTTTAGGCAAACAGCCTGGTTTTGAGTGCTTTGCAGAAGGCAGGGTGAGAAGGTTGTGCTGTGTGATGGATGCATTTATGAGTGAGGGCAAGAGTTTTGAAAAGGATGTGTTGGCAGACAGGCAGACAGGGCGCATGTTTCTTTTTGATGACATCATGGCCATCAACAAGGAAAATAGACTTTACAATTGCATCATGGCATCAGGCAACACTGGTAAGATTAATTTTTTTAATGCAAATGCCACACCCTTAACCCATGCATCTGGGCTATGTGGGGGCTAATGGCGATTTGATCCTTCACAGCGGGCCAAACAGGCTGGTAATGGCCCCACTGACCGTGCATCGGGGCTCGCGCAAATATGGCCCTCTGCCACTGCATTGTCTGCAATAGTACTGCCTCCATGCCAATGTTCTAATACTAAATTGAAAATGGTATGGAGATTCTCCAATTAAAAGAAAACCATTAATCAAAAATGTATCACTCAGTAACAGTAATAAAAAGTAGTGGTATTAAAACACTACTTGAGCCAATAAAAGGAACACTGTGCCTGACCTCATCCCATTAGTTTTCATTTAACAGTCTCCAAATTTCTACATTTCTCAGAAAATGATATCTAAAAAAAAAAAAGAATGCAAGTCAGGTGATGCATAACAAGACGCTAATAATATGCCCGATTGTGGCTAATTAAAAAACAAACTTACCTACACTCAACAAATCACTTTAAATTGCCTCGTGCCTGTTATTTCTTCAGGCATTCACCACATCAGTATCCTCTTTTTAGGGGGACCACAAGTGAAACTTCACCACTTGACATCACAGCTTTGATATAATTATCTGCATTAATGGCATTTCTGCACATTGTCATCAGTACTTTCAGTACTTTCAGTTTCCCGCTGGGTGCATTAAAGACTTTCCCACATTCTAAGCAGCTCTTTATTTCGGTGGCAGCGCATTCAACCTCGTCTCCTTGGAACAATGCTTCTGTTCCTCAGAAAATGATTCCTAAACTACACATACAGAGGGTAATTCATAGAAATTCGCAGAAAAGTGTCGCAAGCGGCTGGCGCAGAGTGTCCGCGTGCGATTGTCTGCGCCACGCACATGCGCTAAAACCGATTTCCGTGCACAGCGTATTCATGGATTTTAGGCTCCCAAACCAGCCGTGGCGCAGAGAATCGCAGCGACCCTGCAGCAGCGCCAGCAACGCCCCGAAGAACGCCCTCACGCAAGGAAAAGCCATCAAAATCGCTAAATCATCGCAAAGGGCTGCGCTAACCCTGGACCAGTTCACCGGGCTGGCAAACAGCAAACGCCAAGCGGGGAACGTGTATTTCAGGGGTGCGCGGGAAGTTCCACACGCGATTGGGCCAGTGCGAGCAAGGTATGTGAATTTCAGGGGTGCGCGGGAAGTTCCACACGCGATTCCAGCAGGGTACGTGTATTTCAGGGGTTCGCGTGAACTTCCTCACGCGATCGGGCCTGGGGGAGTGGGCTACGTGTATTTCAGGGGTTCGCGTGAACTTTCTCACGCGATCGGGCCTGGGGGAGCGGGCTACGTGTATTTCAGGGGTTCGCGTGAACTTTCTCACGCGATCGGGCCTGGGGGAGCGGGCTACGTGTATTTCAGGGGTTCGCGTGAACTTTCTCACGCGATCGGGCCTGGGGGAGCGGGCTACGTGTATTTCAGGGGTTCGCGTGAACTTTCTCACGCGATCGGGCCTGGGGGAGCGGGCTACATGTATTTCAGGGGTTCGCGTGAACTTTCTCACGCGATCGGGCCTGGGGGAGCGGGCTACATGTATTTCAGGGGTTCGCGTGAACTTTCTCACGCGATCGGGCCATGTCCACCAATTACACGGTTTGTCACTTCTGCGTGTACGGCCATTTCCACCAATCACACGCGATGAGACTCTGACGTGCAGTCTTTCCACGTGTGCACTGTCATCACGTGGTGTGTGGGAAACACCCGTGCGGGTCACGTCACAGACGCGCTTACGCGCTGAGGGCCTTTGGTCCAATAGAATCGCGTATGCGTGCTGACGCGCTTACGCGCTAAGGGCCTTTCCTCGGTTTTCACGCTGACGTGCAGGATTTTCACGTGCCAAATCACTCCGTACCAAGCTGGCCACACGTAAGCACACGGAAGACCACGCTCCTGCCCAGAAGGCTGAACTACTGCCCCCCAGAGCCCCGAGCACGCTCCCACCTTCTATCTGCTGCTGCCTGACTGCCTGCTGCCCACGTGCACTGCCATTTGCTACCTGCACATCAGCCAGGGGTGCTGTTGCTGTGACCACCCCTGCTGGAACCGAAGACTCCCGACTGGAATTCCATCGCTCCACAGCCCAGCCCCAGGACCCAGTTGCCCACCCACTCCTGCCTCTGGGGTTGTCATGTCGGGGCAAACACCATCTGTGACCACTGACAACCCCCGGCCAGAGGGGCACCAGCTTCAGTGCCACCGAAGTTGGTGTCCTGGTGGAGCAAGTCCTGGGGCAGTATGATGCCCTCTTTGGAAGTTCCCGCGCCGACAAGGAAGGACGGACTCGGATCTGGACTGACATCGTGACTGCCATCAACGCGGAGGGGGTGGCAGTCCGGGACTTACAACATGTCAGGAAGCGCTGGGAGGACTTCAGGTCCAGGACCCTGAACAAGGCCCGGCGCCTCTTGAAGGCAGCGGATGCCAAGGGGCGCCGGGGCCACTTGTCGGAAGAACAGATGGGGGTCCTGGAACGCATATCCCCAGCGCTCCACGTCCAGGTCCTAGAGAAGCAGACCCGTCTGGAGTCGAGCGGTGAGTGTACATGCATCCTGGTTGTGAGCAGTGCGTGTGGTGATCATTCGCCATTGTGCCGGTTGCACATCTGTTTGTATGGGGTCGAGTATGGGTGGGGGTGTACAGGGCCGTGGGGCTGACACATGCGAGGGCTGTAATGTGTGAGACATGGATGGTGCTTGTGTGTGTGGGCTTGCATGGCAAATGCAGTTGTGCGTGCACACATGTTTGGATGAATGTGTATGTAAGTAGACATGTCCGTGATGTCAGGCATGTATGTTGTTTTCGGCTGCATGTATGAGCACTGTGTACATGTGCATGTGTGTGTATTTGACAAGGGTGCAACAGTGATGCAACATGGATGCATGTGACAGCGGTATGTGGAAGCCTGATTGACAGATGTGACATGGATGCCCGTCTGAACAGTGCGACACTTGGCAGAGGTGTAGACATGCATGCAAGTGTGTTGGTGTGTGTACATGTGTGGTGCACTTCCAGTGTAGCATGTGATGTCTGGCTCCCCTTTGGCTGCTGATGCTGTTGTATGTGTAGGGATGGTGCTGGCAGTTGCGATATGGCTGTGGTATGGCTCATGTGTGCCAGTTGCAATGACGTGTGTTGGTGATTGTGATGACATGTCTGAGGTTTGCCAATGCCACTCATGTGCAACTGTCATGCGTGTATGTGTGCATTGTACAGTGCCCTGATGCCTGTGTTTTGTTTCTCCCTGTCTGCAGCGTCAACTGATGAAGAGGGCGGAGAAGGTGCTGTGGAGCACAGCGGCGGGGATCCGACCGCCAGCCGGAGACGCAAGGCCCGGCTCCCCTCCCGTGTTGTCATCTCGTCGGGGAGTGAGGAGTCCGGTGCCGCGTCCCAGGCCGCAGCTGCCGGGGGGAGGTCCAAGAGGCGGAGGTTGCAGTTGGACTCGGCAGCAGAAGGGGCAGCTGGGACCCCACAGGGCCCAACAGGGGAAGATGGCACGGAGTCATCCAGGTTGGTGGGGGTTTGGTGGAGGAGGGGGCCGCGCAAGCACCAGAGACGGGGTCTGGAGGTGGGGATCCCACTGGTGCTAGTGGTGCAGTGCAGGACCAGGGACAGGAGGCAGCACAGGCGGCCGCGGAGGTGCCTGTGTGCAATCCTGTCCCCGATCCTGTCCCTGCATCATCTTGCACCAGCAGGGATGCCTACGTCCAGACCCGTTTTCAGGCAGGGGATGAGCTGACGTCAACTGGCCTTCCTCTGCCTGCGGACGTGGCCATCCAGGTCCGGGTTGAGCCTGTCCTGGCTGGTGTGGCGTTGCGTCAACGAGCCATGCGAGGTGACCTGCAGTCTTTTCATGGAGAGACTGCACGTCATCTCGAATGGCTCGTTGACCACGTCAGCCTGCTGGGACAGGTCACCCAGGCCGGATTCCTCCGTCTGATGGGGCTTGCTCCGACCCCCTTCTCAACTGGACCCCCTACGCGCCAGTCGTCCTCTGTGCCATCTTCCCACCCATCAGTCAACTGGGTGCCCTGTGGAGCTGCCTCTGACGGTGCGGCCAGGCTGGTGGAGGAGGCATCCCTGCCACAGTCGGGAGTCGGAGGTCCAGCAGGGGTGGCCACATCAACAAGTGCACCCCAGCCGGCGGAGGATGTGCAGGCAGCAGGAGGCAGTGCACGGGCAGAGGCAGAGCAGCAGCAGCAGCAACATGGTGGGAGACATGAAGGCTCGGGGCTTTCCACATCGGAGGGGCAGGAATCGGCCGGAGGGCAGGGGGACCCAGGACAGAGAGTGTCTTCCGTGTGGCAGCGGTTGGGCCACGCCATAGGTGCGGAGCGGCGGCGGGCGGAAGAGGCGCGGCTCACAATGGTCAGGGCGGAGAACTCCAGGCGGAGGGCCCTGAGGCGGGCCGAGTGCCTCGAGGCAATACGCAGGGGGTTGGAGGAGGACACAGTGTCGTCCCTGCGGACCCTCGGGGCCATGGAACTGGACCGCCTCCGGGACATCGAACAGGAGTTCGATGATGCCCTGGCCCGGGACACCACGGAGTGAGCCGCTGGACTGGCCCGCCGCCTTTGTATATAGTTATTTAGTTTTAGGTTTCCTTTCTTTCGAATTATAATTTGGAGTCGATGGACACTGCTCCACTTTTTGTATATAGTTGATTTTTAGGTAGGTTTTTTTAGTAGGTTTCCTTTGTTCAGTTGGGCTCATGGACCCTTGGTAGTTTTTTATACGGACATGCATGTTTTTTGTTCTCATTCACATTGTAGTTAGTTTTCTTTCTTTTGCATTCTTACATTTTTTAATACAATTTTGTTAGCATACTTCACTGTGTGGTATCATCTCATTGGTTTCATGCATGTCATGTTGTGTGTTTTCCCATTATATTGCAACCATTGTGTGTGACGGACATGGGTTCATTAGCTTCATGAACATTGGGGGTGTAACATGTGATTTCCATTTCCATGTGGGTGAATGGGTTACTTGGTAGGGCTTTTTGGATGTGGAGGCTGTTCATTACGCACATGATTGGGGATTGTGAGCACCTGGTGGAGGCTGCCCCTGCACTGCTGGGGGGTGGGGGTGGTGAGAGACATGAGTGGGTGCCTGGTGGAGGCTGCCCCTGGTGGCTGGGGGGTGGGGGTGGTGGGAGACATGAGTGGGGGCCTGCTGGAGGCTGCTCCTGGTGGCTGGGGGTGGTGGGACACATGGGTGGGGGCCTGGTGGAGGCTGCCCCTGCACTGCTGGGGGGTGGGGTGGTGGGAGACATGAGTGGGGGCCTGCTGGAGGCTGCCCATGGTGGCAGGGGGGTGGGGGTGGTGGGACATATGGGTGGGGGCCTGGTGGAGGCTGCCCCTGCACTGCTGGGGGGTGGGGGTGGTGGGAGACATGAGTGGGGGCCTGCTGGAGGCTGCCCCTGCACTGCTGGGGGGTGGAGGTGGTGGGAGACATGAGTGGGGGCCTGGTGGGGGTGGTGGGAGACATGAGTGGGGGCCTGCTGGAGGCTGCCCCTGGTGGCTGGGGGGTGGGGGCGGTGGGAGACATAAGTGGGGGCCTGCTGGAGGCTGCCCATGGTGGCAGGGGGGTGGGGGTGGTGGGACACATGGGTGGGGGCCTGGTGGAGGCTGCCCCTGCACTGCTGGGGGGTGGGGGTGGTGTGAGACATGAGTGGGGGCCTGCTGGAGGCTGCCCCTGCACTGCTGGGGGGTGGGGGTGGTGGGAGACATGAGTGGGGGCCTGCTGGAGGCTGCCCCTGCACTGCTGGGGGGTGGGGGTGGTGGGAGACATGAGTGGGGGCCTGGTGGAGGCTGCCCATGGTGGCAGGGGGGTGGGGGTGGTGGGAGACATGAGTGGGGGCCTGGTGGAGGCTGCCCATGGTGGCAGGGGGGTCAGGGTGGTGGGAGACATGAGTGGGGGCCTGGTGGAGGCTGCCCCTGCACTGCTGGGGGGTGGGGGTGGTGGGAGGCATGCATTGTTGATCAGTAGTGCAAGGTGACATGTGGGTTGGCTGGGGGCATGCCCATGGTGGATGGGCTGCCTGCGGGACATGAGCAGGGGTGCAGGGTAGTCCCCCGTGGTGTGGGCTGCCTGCAGGGGCCGTGGAGGTTGTGGAGCGTACACCTGGGAGGAACCACAAGGCCAATTCACGTGTAGTACTCCCCAGAACCCCTGAAATACACGTACCCTGATGGAATTGCGTGTGGAACTTCCCGCGCACCCATGTAATACACGTACCCTGCTCGCACTGGCCCATTCGCGTGTGGAACTTCCCGCGCACCCCTGATATGCACGTACCCTGCAGAATTCGCGTGTGGAACTTCCCGCGCACCCCTGAAATACACGTACCCTGCTCGCACTGGGCCAATCGCGTGTGGAACTTCCCGCGCACCCCTGAAACACACATACCCTGCTCGCACTGGGACTATCGCGTGTGGCACTTCCCACGCACCCCTTAAATGCACGTACCCTGCAGAATTCGCGTGTGGCACTTCCCACGCACCCCTGAAATACACGTACCCTGCTCGCACTGGGCCAATCGCGTGTGGAACTTCCCGCGCACCCCTGAAATACACGTACCCTGCTTGAACTGGGACTATCGCGTGTGGAACTTCCCGCGCACCCCTGAAATACACGTACCCTGATGGAATTGCGTGTGGAACTTCCCGCGCACCCATGTAATACACGTACCCTGCTCGCACTGGCCCATTCGCGTGTGGAACTTCCCACGCACCCCTGAAATGCACGTACCCTGCAGAATTCGCGTGTGGAACTTCCCGCGCACCCCTGAAATACACGTACCGTGCTCGCACTGGCCCAATCGCATGTGGAACTTCCCGCGCACCCCTGAAACACACGTACCCTGCTCGCACTGGGACTATCGCATGTGGCACTTCCCGCGCACCCCTTAAATGCACGTACCCTGCGGAATTCGCGTGTGGCACTTCCCGCGCACCCCTGAAATACACGTACCCTGCTCGCACTGGGCCAATCGCGTGTGGAACTTCCCGCGCACCCCTGAAATACACGTACCCTGATGGAATCGTGTGTGGAACTTCCCGCGCACCCATGTAATACACGTACCCTGCTCGCACTGGCCCATTCGCGTGTGGAACTTCCCGCGCACCCCTGAAATGCACGTACCCTGCAGTATTTGCGTGTGGAACTTCCCGCGCACCCCTAAAATACACGTACCCTGCTCGCACTGGGCCAATCGCGTGTGGTACTTCCCGCGCACCCCTGAAATACACGTACCCTGCTCGCACTGGGACTATCGCGTGTGTAACTTCCCGCGCACCCCTGAAATACACGTACCCTGATGGAAGCGCGTGTGGAACTTCCCGCGCACCCATGTAATACACGTACCCTACTCGCACTGGCCCATTCGCGTGTGGAACTTCCCGCGCACCCCTGAAATGCACGTACCCTGCAGAATTTGCGTGTGGAACTTCCGGTGCACCCCTGAAATACACGTACCCTCCTCGAACTGGCCCAATCGCGTGTGGAACTTCCCGCGCACCCCTGAAACACACGTACCCTGCTCGCACTGGGACTATCGCATGTGGCACTTCCCGCGCACCCCTTAAATGCACGTACCCTGCAGAATTTGCGTGTGGCACTTCCGGCGCACCCCTGAAATACACGTACCCTGTTCGCACTGGGCCAATCGCGTGTGGTACTTCCCGCGCACCCCTGAAATACACGTACCCTGCTCGCACTGGGACTATTGCGTGAGTAACTTCCCACGCACACCTGAAATACATGTACCCTGATGGAATCGCGTGTGGAACTTCCCGCGCACCCATGTAATACACGTACCCTGCTCGCACTGGCCCATTCGCGTGTGGAACTTCCCGCGCACCCCTGAAATACACGTACCCTGCTCGCACTGGGACTATCGCGTGTGTAACTTCCCGCGCACCCCTGAAATACACGTAGCCTGACGGAATCGCGTGTGGAACTTCCCGCGCACCCATATAATACACGTACCCTGCTCGCACTGGCCCATTCGCGTGTGGAACTTCCCGCACACCCCTGAAATCCACGTACCCGGCCAAATCGCGTGTGACACTTCCCGCGCACCCCGGTATACACGCACACGTATTTTTTGTCAGCGGGTCCGTGTTTGTGGGTACCCCTTTGCACGTCATTTGTCCTCGAGGGCCACAGTATAGGACATTCATCATGGCAGTATATAGGTGCTATTTGTTGGCGCACCTTTTGGCACACATTTCTTACAGCCGCAGAGACGCTACCGCCTGCTTTCTTGTGGCGGTCGTGTTTGTGCCTGTGCGCTGGTTTGAGCGTGCGCTTTTTTGCCCTATTCCATTCCATGAATACGTGTTGTAAGCTAGCGTGTGGGCGTTCCGCGCACTTGTGCCCTGTACTTCCCCCGTGACGCCCACGTTTTGGCAAGTTGTTCCCCATTCCGAGTGTTACGCCCGTGTTACGCCTACTTTTGTTGCGTGCGCCGCGCTATGTGCGATTTTCGCTCTGGCCTGTGCGATTTTCGCTGTGACCTGGCGCACGCTGTTAGATGGCCTGTGCGCCAACGTGCACCGCGCACTTTTTTATCGCACATCCGCTGGTTTTCTCGCGCACGGACTTCCATGAATCAATGTGCGCTGCTTTTCGTGCGATTTTCGCACTTGCACTGCGATTTTCGCTATTCCACTGCGATTCGCACGTTTTTGCCCACTTGCGCCGCGCTAATTATTCCATGAATCGGCCTGACAGTGTCCTCAGTACAATGTTCAATTCATACTCTATTTCACACAGCCTTCGGTGTCCATACCTATGAAAGAGTCCTTGAAAACATCACAGTCCTCGGGAAGTTTTACATTTTGCTCTTGTTAAATGTTAAAAGTATTTGTACCGCGCACCGTCACCAATGCAGTTGGTCCCCAGGCGCTCTGGCGGATCTGCAAACGAGAAGGTGGGCTGGGTTAGTAGGTGAAGCAGGAGTAGGTTAGTGAGAGGAGTGGTGTTCTGTTGGCAGCTTCAACTCGGTACACACCGGGTGCTGAGCTTTGGTGCGAGTATCGGATGAATGTCAGTCCTCGTGTGCTGTCGGTGTTGCTTATGTGTTGTTGCAGTGTTGTGAAGTGCATGCGGGTTGTTGTTTGAGAGATGGTTGTGTGAGATTTTTGAGTGAGATAAGTCTGCAGAAATGCTGAGTTTTTTGTTAGTGGGTTGTATGAAGTTTAACATGTTAACATTCAGAACTACGTCCGAGTGTGGCGCTCGCCAATCCTCCCAATCACATCAGGGTGGGCTAAGGGGTTATGCCTGGCAGGGTTTTGGTTTGTGTGAGGCGCTCCCTGTGCTGTTCTAACGCGCTCTGTAGGTGTTCTAATTGCTCCTCGCCATTCTATTCTAGCGAGCTCTGTAGGTGTTCTAATGCTGATGGATTGATTAATGGGGGTTGGGTGTCTATTCTCCTCCTTGGGTGCTGGGGTGGTGTAGTGGACTCCTCTCACAAACTTTCTATCTAAATGCGTCTGCTGGTGGTTTGGATATGGTACATCCAGCAGGGAGTGGATGAGTCATTTAAGGGCATTGGTCTTGGGCTGAGTACGTGATCAGTCTTTGGTGACCTCCTTTTGTGGCTATTTCCCATGATGTCGTAATGTCTGTCGTGGGGTCCGTTCTTTGGGTTCAGTGCTTGTCCATTTTGGGAATGACCGAGGTTGGTGTTATTTTCATCGTTGTTTAATGGGTTGGGCATTCTAGTGCGTCGCTGTTGTGGTTACGCTGTGAAGAGCCATGATTTGAGGAGTTTCCTGAATGCTAAGTGGTTTGTTGCGTTCCGTATATTCTTAGGTAGATCATTCTGGTTTTCGGTGCCTGGTGAGAGAAAGAGGATCCTCCGAGTTTTCTTCTGTTATAGGCTTTTGGTTCCAGGCGGATGTCGGTGCTTGATCTCAGTGTTCTTGTCGGTTGATGTAGGCGTAGTTCATCGCTTAGGAATTCTGTGCCTTGTCTGTGTATTGCTCTGTGCGTGATGCACATGGACTTGAACTTTATTCGCTGTTTTAATGGTAGCCAGTGTAGTATTTTTAGCACGGGTGTGATGTGTTTTTTTCTGGGTAGCTTGAGGAGGAGTCTGGCTGCCGCAATTTGTATGTGTTGTAGTTTTTTTAGAAGTCGTTCGGGCATGCCCAGGTATAGGCTATTGGCGTAGTCTACTCTGGACATGATCAGAGCGATGATGTTAATTGTTTTGTTGGCGAACGACAGGAACCGTAGGATCCTTTTTGTTGCTCGCAGGAGGAAGAAACATTTCTTGAGTAGAGCGTTTACTTGTGGCTCTAGAGTGAGGTTGTTATCCATCAGGACCCCTAGGTTTTTTACAGTTGATGATGGTGCTGGTGTGGTGCCGAGCTCTCTTGGCAGATGATCCCAACAATGAGTAGACTTTCGGGACTCTGTAGCTCCGATACACTTTGCTGGGGAAAGACCTGTCGAATTAACCCTGTTGGCCTGGGGGCTTTCCTGGTGCTGTTTTCCTGTCTGTGAGTAAGTTTGTACGCTCACTGTCAGTATCTTTGGACAAAGCACCGCCAGGAGGCCAATATTGGATACACAAAAGAATGGACTCGGTAAGTATAATTTGCGTAGTTTCTACACACAAAAAAATGAACAAAAGGAATGCAATGAAAGAACATTGAAGAAATCAAACCAAGTCTCTTGCACTGGGTGGGTTGCCGTCTCATTTCCCTAGTGGCTTATCGGGTTTCAATAGGTTCCTGAAACATTGAATTCAAATACTAGTGCATCATGGGTTCCCCAGGGGTTCCTGAACCTGTTGACATCCCTCGTTCCACAAAAATCTCAGGATCAGATGCGTCATCTCCTCAACCAACCAACTTCTTGTATAGGTACAGCTTTCTTTGTTGGGTTGAGATTGTGCCAGGAGATGTTGTCTCTGCCTCCTACCATCCCACTTATTCCAAGGGCCAATCTTCCCCCTTCCACCAAACATTTGGCCTCTCCACCATTACATGCCGTTAATGTACCTTCTCTGATCTCCCTGCCTGGGAATCATTCCTCCTACCAACTTCTGGTCCTGCCTACAGCCCAGTTAGCCCACGGAAACTTTACTATCCCGTATAACTGCAGGCTTCAACTCCTCATACTTGCTTTCATAACCCCTCCCTCTTCTTCCTCTGTACTACCTTTGCCAACTGATACAACCACCTCATCAATTGTACCACCTTCACCTCCTGATGTAACAACCTCATTAAATGTACCACCTTTGCCACTTTATGTAACCTCCTCCTCCACTGTACCCCATTTGCCAACTGATGGAACAGCCTCCTCCAATGTACAATGTACTTCCTATGCCATCTGATAAAACGAACTCTTCTGCTGTACCACCTTTACCACCACCTTCTCTCCCTTCTCCCCGTCAGCTTAGGGGGTGGACCAAGCCACCATTTGGCCTGTCTGCCATCTTGGATTCCACACTCTCCTTCCAGCCACTCTGGTGCTGATTGTGCAGGACTCAGGCCTTTTGCTTCCCCAACGTGTGAATAAGTTTCTGAAAAACCTCTAGTTAAGGTTTAAACTCCATTAAATGTATAAAGAATGTGGGCTTGGGATGAATTTGAGGCATTGTATCCTAGGATAGGGAATGCAATGCTGTGAGACAACAACGTAGTAACTTTGTATTACCCAAAGGTAAATCCACGGTTGGGAAATCAAACTAGCAGCACTGTATCAAGAATGGGTCTCAAAACTTCACAGAGTGTTGCGATGGGGCCTTGAAGTGACTTCTCTTATGCTACGGGTCCTACTGTAACTTTAATAGTATAAGTGTAAACCCATACATCTACTTTGAGGGTTGCCATGTAATGCGTAGTTCCACCATACCTCAGTGCTGGGGTATATTATTGGCCAGGTCCCCTAGAATAAGCATGATCATGCATGGGATAGTGCCCTTTCATGTGGTTTCCCCCCTTTCCCGAGTCGTGGCACTATCAGTTGCATTTTTGTATATTTATATATATATATATTCAGTAAAAAAACGTTGTTAAGAGGATGTTATGGTTACAAGTAAAATCGAAAAAACCCCTGAAATTCGCCAGTTATGGTAAGCTAAGCAACCATAACTGCCGCCACCACCGTGCACTGTTAAGACTAACACCCAGGACATCAATGATGACATCACAAATATCATTGATGACATCACATGTCTAGCTTCTTCTTTTTGTTCACTGCCATATCTAGGCCAGGTGGGTTTATTTACTGACAGTCAGAAACTTAACTTTCAAAAGGTATTAGATTTATAGATATTGCTATTTTCACATGTTCTTACACTACTTCCTTAGAATTTAATTGCATCTTATGGTATACATATATAGGGGAAGAGGCAGGCCTGAAACACAGCAATCATTTTTGTGTGTGAATACAATCATGTTGGTTATACACAGTTGCTAATGATACTGCCTCTTGTTTGCTTACTTTACTCTCCTTATATAAGCCACATATTTGTATGCATTGTAGTCTATTAATGTTTTGTGTGTATTAGCAGAAATTTGTAGTAAGTGATGCATTTTTAGCTACTTGGTACATGTTTCACAGTATGGAAAAGTCTGATACGGAAGCATTCACCGTTTTATTATAAAACTTTGAAAAATTACAAATATAGCACCTCTGTGGTGTATGCTGCAGCCAATACCTGCATTTATGTATGAGTAGGTTCCTGTACTAGAAAGAACACTGCAATAGAATGTTCTTTAGAATGCTACATTGCGTGATGAAGTATGTAGTTTATTACACATCTCCCGATAATCCCTGATACGTTTTTGCCAACATTACATTCACAACCCCTTGTATGAAAAGTAAATGCACATGTGATGTCATCAGTGATGCCATCAATGATATTTGTGATGTCATCTTTGATGTCCTGGGTGTTAGTCTTAGCGGTGCACAGTGGTGGCGCGAATTATGGTTGCTTAGCTTACCATAACTGGCGAATTTCAGGTTTTTTTTCTATTTTACTTGTAACCATAACGTCCTTTTAAGGTTTTCTACTGAATTTCATAGGTTTTTATTAGTGCAACTTAACCATAACGTCCCTTTAACAAAGTTTTTCAGTGAATTTCATGGGTTTTTACCACTGCATGCTATTTTCCTATAACTTACTACTTACTAATATCATACTTACCAAATATAACAATATTTGTGTCCAATTTACAAAGTGTCACCTTAAAACTCTGCCATTTCCCACCTTCTAGAATCATTTTTAACACTTCTATACACTTTCTGCAACTATTTCAACTAGTTTTGCATTCGTAGACGTCTACGAACATCTGACTTCATTGCGAACCTTCCGGACAGTGCCCATGACCATACACTGGCGGGTGGCATGTGGACGTGTCCGAGAACCCGTCCGCACTTCACGATAAGATCCGTCCTTCGCGGACAGTTCAGAACTGCATTTTCTACTGATCTAGGAAAGTTGAACTTCAAAATTTCACTTGCACACCTCCTACACCTTTTCTTATTCAATATCCATTACAAATCTAGTACACAGTACATACTTGGAAGAATTTAATCAAAACTGCTATTTATCTTAAAAATGGCATCAGTTATTGCCACCACCACCACCAGCTGGAGGACCTTCACAACAAAAAAAGCGCAGTACTTTCAAAGACAATGAAGAGGACCAAGAAGATGAGGTGGAGGAAGTGTCTACTTCGAGCACCAAGATCGAATCATGGGTGTGCCAGTTCTTTGCTACTGTTGGGAGTGTACCAAAGGCTAAAGCTACCAAAGTGAAATGCACTGAGTGTACCTCAGTCGCAGACTACCTGGACAGTACTCCTACGGGACCACCTGCATGCGCCGCCACACCAAATTCAATGACTGCAATGCTCTCAGAAAGGTTATTCCTTTCTCAGCAAGTAGTAAGCTGTCTTCTTCCACCTCATCTTCCTCAACAAATACTGTAACCACACAGCCTGATGTCTGCGGGCATTTGTGTGTTATAAATAAATAAGGAAGGCTACGGACCATTATCGTCCATTGCAGCCCCTGAAATGGGGGATAAAGGCCATTAGCACCCCTGGTTCCCAAAGCGGGAACCCAGGGTGCTAAAACAGATTTTTCTTCCTATAGCGGGACGCCTGTGGCGTCCCGCTGTAAGAAGAATGGATTATTCTTCCTAAAGTGGGATGCCAGCGGCGTCCCGGGCTGGCATCCCGCTGTAGGAAGGAAAATCCTTTTCCAAGACAGCCAACATGGAAAGAGAAGACGGGGCTCGTACACAGCCCCTCTTCCCTTGCCATGGCAGCCTGCAAAACCCTATGAACATATTACCACAAGCACTTTTATTTCCATTTCAAACCTATCCTACCTTCAAATAACTTTACCACATAACCGGTCCCAGGTAGACATAGCCACTTTAACACCATTTTTCGTCCCTAGAGGTAATGGCCAGTAGCCAGATTGTCCACATCATGACCTTATGCCATGACCCAGACAATCTGGCCATAGGCTATACCTCAGTCAACAAAGGTATTTGACTATCTTTTGTACCTACATTATTACACTTGTCAAAAAATAAAACACAGGCACATTTGCAAAACCATGCTTTAAAGTCCTTGCCAATGCTCCTCACGAGTTTGCTCGAAATCCGCCCATGTTTTATTTTTTTAAAAGTGTCAAAATGTATGTTCATACAATAGTCATATAACTTAGCTCCCACTTGACAAAATCCATTCAGTCTTTACACAAACATTGAAGGTTGGGTCTATAATCTTTCTCAAAACGTTTGTCCACATTCGTCAAATAGCAACAAAGTTATAAGCCATCTAAAAATGTTGAGACCACCCTCTAATTTCTCCCCCTCTTGAGAAAATCCCACCAAACTTTAGAAAACCATTTATATCTAGATCCAAAATCGTTTTGCCAAATGTGCAGATTCGTCAAATGACACCACATTTATATGCCTTTACAATATTTTGGGACCCCCCCCTCTAATTTTGCCCCCTCTTGACAGAATCCCACAACTCTTTGCAAAACCATTCAGGGTTAGTTCTAGATTAAAATTGCAAAATTACATGCAGTTTCATTGAGTGGTGCAAACGTTATAAGCCATCCAAAAACTGCTTTTCCCCAACCCTGTAATGCAAAAATAGGTACAGCTGTCCTAACAGATGTCCAAGGACATCTGAAGTGTCCGCGGACACCAGAGGACTGCCCCAGGACATCTTGAGTGTTCGCAGACTTTCAGGGGATGAAACAACCAGTTTCCTGGCTTTTTATGGCCATATCCAATCCAATCCCCATCCCACCCACATCCCCAGAGATTGTCTGTTGAGTTTGACAAGTGAAATCCTGCTTTTTTAAAATGTATTCACTGCGCTGTCCGCGGACCCCAAAAAAGTCAGCGAATCCAAGATGGCAGGTGTTTCAGGAAAACCGACGCATTACACGTTTTCGCACCACCCAATCAGCGGCCACGTCCAGATGTCCGCGGACCACGCAAAAGTCAGTGAATTTTCTGATCATTCAGAAGCCAGTCTGCGGACAGAGCAGCCAATCAGAGGCCAGTCCGTGGACCGAACAGGGAAGTGAGTCCGTGGAGCGGACATAGATAGCACTAATTCTTTTGCCTTACATTTTGGTTGTTTAAAAAAAATACTACTGGAAGAATTTACACCAAATTAACAAAAGCACGCTTTCGGGACCAAGCCGCCACTCCTGCGGCAAATTTGGTGAAAATCCGTCCAGCGGTTTGGGCTGTAGGCATGACCAAAGTTTTTTCCCATTATGGCTATGGGAAAAAAAGAAATGTTGGGACCCCCCCTATAACCATGCCCCTCAGTGGGAGCACAGTTATAAACCGCCCAAAAAGTGCTCTTCCTATGGGTTTAGCAACCTAACCATAACTACATGGCCGCTACTGCATATATAAAGTTTATAAAGTTTAGCATGTTTGTATTGGCGGGGTACGACGCGCTGAGTTGTTTTCAGCGCGGGATAGTGCATTAGGTAAACATGGTACGCCCCATTTGCAGGGGGAGCCTGTGTGCCTGTGAGGTGTTTTCATCTCAGCATAGATGAGAACTCCCCTGATGGGTGCTGCCAGTGGAATGTCCCAGTGGGGGGGATATATAGCGCCATGGGAATCCAGCGAGGGAGAGCGGGAGAGAGAGCGGAGGAGAAAGAGTGGAGAAGAGGAGGAACACAGAAGGTGGTCAAGCCGTCACCGTGAGGTACGTCCTCTGAAGCCGTTTCGTTCTCCGGCCCGGTTTCACGCTTTCCCCTTTCCAGGGTTGAGAAGTCGAGCCGGGCCTGGGGTTTAAGGAGAAAGTTGGCTGGGGGCGTGTTACACGTTCCGACGCAGCTCCGTAAGGGACAGCGTGTAGCCACTTTCTCCCCGGGTTAGCTGCCACAAGGTAGAAGTGGGAAAATGTGGGGAAGGAGAAGAAGGGAAAACCAAAACAGAGAAAAATGTTTCGTTGTGGCAGACTTTGAGAACTTTTGTTTAGGTTTCACCTACAGGCTTGACCTTCAAGGGAGAAAATCTGGTCAGAGGGCACACTGAGCGGCAACAGCTCACTGTAGGCCTTACAGGTTCGGTGCCCACGGTATCAACCCTCAAGACAAGCGTTTAGTGCCCCTCCAGGGTACCGGAGAGAGAGGCCCTATGGGTATTTGAAAGGGTTGTTGCTGACCCCCTTTGGAAGGTTACTCATGGGTTCTTTTTTTTCTTTCTCTCAGAGGCCCTGCATGGCCCTGAGTTATGAAGGGAGTAGAGGAATAGGACAAGCTGCCAGCTGAGGGTGCGGTGAGCAGGGTTGGTTTTTCTTGTTCGCCCTGGGGGAGTGTGAAGGAATCCCCCCTCCCACCGGGTGAATCAGTAAAGGGTTGGGTCCACAGCCACTGAGGGACATACTCAGGTTGGCCTGAGGCAGTCTAGTCACAGGACTACCAACAACTCTCTTGGGCAGTGTTGTGTGCTGTGAGGCATTTGTTTTTCTTACCCAGGGGTCCGGTGCTGACTCTGATTGTTACCAAGGGAAAGGGGTCCAGTTCTCCTCAAGAGGAAGTGTGATATTACTAAATAGAGGGTGACAGTAAAGGCTGTATAGGAGGGCCGCCATTAAATTATTTATCAGATGCCAAAAATATGAATGCTACATAGCTACATATTTTAAGTGTGAAATCTACCCAATTAAACACCCCTCTGCCCAGGTTACTAACTGGATGCTATTTACATTTTTATTATCAGATGTCAAGGAATTCATGCTAAATAGCTACTTATTTTAGGTGTGGAATCTACACAATTAAATACCCCGCTGCCTGGGTTACTAAATGGATGTTATTTCAATATTTATTATCGGATGCCAAGGAATTCATGCTGTTTAACTACATATGTATTTAGTTATGACAAATACCCAGCCAAACACCCATCCTCCCACAGTTTTGCCTGGATGTTATTTAATTATTTATTATCAGATGTCAATGGACTCATGCTACCTAGCTACTTACTTATTTATGTACGAAATATATTCATTCAAACACCCCTCCTCCCAGGTTGCTAAATTGATGGTATGTGATTATTTACTAGCTAAGGCAATGGAGAGAAGTCATTTAAGTATTAGTTATTGCATGTGCTAACTGAAAGCACCCCACTCTAGGGTTACCTATGTGTAATGTTACTCATGTGATAAAGAGAATCCGTTATAATCATTCAGTTATATAAAGGAATTGCTGCTCATGCAGTGCAACTGAAATCAGGCTGTGTTTGTTTATTTAACCTGGCTATAAGATACATTTGGTAGAAAGCGGGGTGAACTGCTCTAAAAGGGGTCAGATATTCCTTGGTGCAGCCTGCCTCTACTGAGGTCTGTGAAGAGGAGTGTATGTGATGGTTCACCCTTTTGTACCACTGGGTTTCATTTGCACATGTGTGCAGTAAGGTGTAAGGATCCCGGCTCGGGTCGCATAAAGGTTGCTGCTCATTCCTTCATACAGAACAACGGGGAGAAACACCTTACATAAGGACAAACGCTACTATCGTCGGGTCAATGAGATTGGCTCTGGGTATATTATGCGCAAACTACGCACTTACCCACATTGCAAGAACTAGCAACTATATCTGTGTTGGAAGCAACCCTGCAGCACTGTGCAGCATCCCAGTTGAGCAGGTATTCTTTCCCTGCAACGCCGCCCGATGCGCCACCTTGACAGCAGACAACAAAAGAGACAATTGCTGCATCACGGCTGTGTTGCCTGTTGACATGGAAGCACACAACGCTCCAACCACCTCGTCTTGGACACTGCGTTGCATAAAAGGACTGTAGGCAAACAGAGGAGTGTGTCTTAACGCTCTGCGCGGTCCTTGTGTCCTGGCCCCTTTGTCCTTTGACAGATTCTCTTGTCTACTGACTTCTACCCACTGTCAGCCCTCTTTTCCTGGTTGCTGCTTTGTGCCTCGCCATTCTGTTTCCATAACTGCCTCATACTCTGTCTTTTCTTGTACTCTTGGCTAGCAGTTTATTTGCCATTTGTCCTTCCTTGGCGGTCACTGCTCTCTTGCAATTATCTGCAACTTTGCCTTGTCCAGCCTGACTGCTGGACAGGCTGCAAACATGGTCCATCATCTTGGGGTGCTCCATGCTTCAGTATTACATTATGCACATGCGCAGTGCAGGGAATCTTATCCAGACTTGCCCCGGTTGGGTCCTTTGCACCATCTGATCAACTAACCTGGATTCATCCCACAGAACAGCCCGCCGGACACCATCAAAACTTCCAGGTATTACGTGATCACGTGATCTTGTGACTGACAATATAAAAAAGAAATCTCTTTCCAGACACCTTAAAGCTTTCGCAGTGGGGGAGAGGGCAATAGCAGGTGACCCTGCAACTCTCTCATACCATGAAATGTGAAGCAGGGGAGGGTGCCAAAGAATCCTCATAAAACCACCCTCTGGCCCATCAACCCAGATTTGTAAGGACTCTGTCAGGCAGTTGACCCTGGCACAACCTGTACAGTTGGCTTGTGTTCTACTACTTAGTGCTGCAGATTTCTCCATCGGGCTCCAAATTGTCACATTCTCATCTCCTCCAGCATGGAATCAGTGGCGCAGAAGCCAGTGGATGCGTCTCCACCCAAGATGGTGGCTCCAGTGCGTTGAGTGCATAAGCAGGTTCAAGTCTATGTTAGACCGCAGTGAAATCGAGAGATCCTACAGTGAATTGTCTTCACCAAAAGTCCTTAACTACGACTATATGTGGTGATTCTGTAAATTATGAAATTCAATGTCTATCCTATGCCTCATAGACATGAATTAGTGGAGAAGTTAGGGAAGGCAAAGTTCATCTCCACTTTAGGCTTAACTAATGGCTACTTGCAGGTGCCCCTAAAAGAGGAAGCAAAACCAAAAGCAACCTTATCAACGGGATCTGTAGCGGCAATGAAAACCTTAGTGCTGCAACTAGAGTACAGTCTAGAAGAAAGAATAGCAGAATGACTTGGGTCATGATCTGTGGCTGCACAAGGATCTAGTCCTGTTAGTCTAGCCGAAGCAGGAAGTAAGGAAACAATGCAACCAATGCAGGTAGGCAGTCCCAGAGCCCCATTAACTCTGAAAGAAGCTGTTGGCACAACCAAAGTCTATGGGTTCCATGTGATAATGTCCCTGCAAAAATGTCGTCTGACAAAAATGTTGCCAAAAAATGGCTGTAGTTTGCAGGGACATTATCACAGTGAACATGGGGGAGACACCCCCGGAACCCCCAACACCTTTTTATTTCAAGAGTAGCGAGGAACACCCCTGCTCCCCTTGACCCCATATATATGGTCACCCTATATAAAGTCGCCTTTTCCCAGCAACCATATGTATGGCAACCGGGAAATAATACAATATATTATATAATATGGGGTTAATATTACCAAATACCAGTCGATGCATGTATTGTGTCTCCTCTTCCCACTTGGTCAAGGAATATTCTTTGGTCCCTCCCCTGGAGTTTGGGAAATGCCAGCTTCAATCCATAAAAGGGGCAGTGGGTCAGTAGAAGTTATTTTTGAGCCCCACCTTTGGTAAAGCTGGAAACCATTTGCACTCCTTACTGGTGCTGAAAGTATCCTTTGTACTAGAAGATGAAGTGAGTCTGGTAACATCAGCCCTGCTGTACAGTGGTGCTGTAGGTCTGGTCCTAGACTGTCAATGGGCCTACCAGAACAGGGTGCCCAGATGAATAAAGAGATTGCGCAACCAGTGAAGGGTGTGGATGAATGACTGCTAATCTCAGAACCTACAACTGATGAGACCCTTTCTCTCAGGATGATATCCTCCCATCAGGAACGATTTTCCTTTGATCTAGTAAGGATGGCACACTTCCCTGTTATCCTGGGAATTTAATGTCTGAGACACCAATCCGTATGGTAACTAGATAGCCGATATGGTCTTCCTGGTGTCTGAGCACTGAAAAGGAACATTACGTGACCATTTCGATCTAAAGGAAGTAGGCCGCACTTGAGAATTCCTCAGAAGAACTTACAATAGTTTATCTCCATAACATACCAAAGGCTTACTAGAATTATCACTCCGTTTTAAAAACCAAACCATGACTTGAAGACTGCTGTATATATATAATCCGAGCATCCATAGTTCCTTTTGTCTGTATGTGCCCCCTAATCAACTCTGAGAAGGAAGCATTGAAGGAGTATCTTTGAGCAAAGCATCAAAATGGCCTTACAACCAAATCGAAGCCTACAGGTTCCCCCGATGTTTTACCGCAAAAAATACACATCAAAATTAAGGCCCCCTGCGACCTTAATTAAAGAGCCTTTAAGGATATATACCTGCTTGCCTTACGTACAGAGATCTAGGTGGCAGTGAGAAGAGCTGAAATGTTTGCTATCTAGAATCTCATCCAAATCCATCCCGGAAATAAGTGTAAGATGGCCTTTCGAATACTATTAGGGTATTCATATATATAGTTAGGCCATTTGGCCTATCCAATGTCCGAGCTGTATTTTAAACATTCATGGAGCATGTGTACTATGATCTTTTGGTTCATTCAGTGATTGTTTAGATTGATACTTCTGGTCTAGGCCATGTGAAGACTGTCCTACAGAGTGAGGAGGAGCACACATTGCTGGCCAACGGATGAAGTGTGAGTTCTGCAACTCAGCCATCTGACACCTGGGGAATATCTTCTCCCCTGCAGACATTACTGCAGACAACCAGAAAGTGTAATCTATTCCGGACTGGCTGCATACTCCCAGAATTAAAGAAAAAAATGTTTCTTGGGTCTTTCTAATTTTGACAGCAAAGGTATACCCCACTTCTCCACGACAATTTTTGCTATTGCTAAACTGCTCAAAAAAGGGGTGTGGTTTCATCGAGACGACAAAATCATTTGGGTCTTTACCTCCCTGAAACAGAAGTTTAAATCCATTCCTATACTAGTCCAACCTTGTTAGGGAGAAATCTCATTTCATGGCTAATTTCCCTTACCTAGTGAGTCCCTCAGCAGCTTTGCTGGATTTCTCGAGTTATTATTTTCCACTTGGTAAGAGTGTGAGCTTTTCCCCCACTCGTACTTGTGTTTTGCTATGTGTTTCTACCTGTTTTTGTGATTGTGGACTCTGGAGTACACCACTTCAGTAGCCCCCTTCTTTTGTGTGTCACAGCACCTTCCGTGCAGTGACACAGGGTTGTCGTTCAGACTTACTTCCCACCGACTCCATTTCTGAGGCTGACTACTGTCCCCCCAGAAAACAGTAAAGTTACCATTAACTTTCCTTAGTCAAATTAACCACAGATCCAGTACACACCATCTTACTTGGAGTGCTGGAAAGGGTTACTTCTTAGCCCTTTTCATCTGTACCTCCTAGAGCATTTTTTCGCTCTTTTAACATTTAGACATGGCTGGTGGCAGTGGTATCTACCCTAATTTTCTACAGCGGTTATCTTATATAACCGTGGTAATATCGTAGGCTATTGTGTTAGCCTCGAACTTAAACCCGCTTGACCAAATGCTTTTTCTTTTGGCTCCGGTGCGGTTTATTCGCCATTTCTTTTTGTTAAACTCCTTCTTGTAGTCTACTTTGCGCGGCAAACCAGGTTTGCCTTCTTTGTTCACTGTCTTTTGGCGGGCGTCTGCCAATAACCCTCCTCAAGGTGCCTGGGTGTCTAGTTGGGCTGAATGTGAGGGAGGGGTGTAGTCATCCCCTGCACAGGGTATCCTAGGAAACCCAAGTAGCACTTTTTCATGATTGGCTGAGGTGGTTGTCCGGGCTGGACAACCCCCCTGCTGTGTGATTGACAGCCAGGCTATGTGAATGGGGGATTTTCGCATAAAAGGCAGGTCTCATGGGCTGGACGTCAGAGAGTCGCCAATGGAACTACAAGGAACCGAAGAGAAGCGGGGGAGAGGTTGACTGCTGCAACTATCCCGTACCTGTGAGGCCCTCAGCAGTCCTGAGCTATCTACCCTTCAACGACAAGAGGAGATCCAGTCCGGAGTCTTCTTCCCTTGAGCCTGGTGGGAATAACCAGCTCATCTTCTTCAGCCAGAGGTCCCCTTCGTGGTCGAAATCGCTGCACACTGCTGTGGTGGTCCGGATAGCCACCTGAAGAGCCTCTCCTGTTTTTAAGGAGCGCACCTTTTATTCATCGTCGCTGCTGCCGGCCTCATCCCTGTTGTGGTGCCGAAGCCAGGAATCGTGGGTCTACAGGAAACTACCAGGAACAACTTCCGTGGCATCAGCTTCTTCTTTGAAAAGGTACTTTGTCCTGCTTGAGGAATCTTGGGTGAAATCCCTATTCCTCGCTTATAAAGCTTGCCCTTATTTTTCCCTCCTTCGTATAACTTTTGCTTCCAAACATTTGACAATATCTAAAGTACTCTTGGCAACTTTGAATCGAGAACTATCCGACGTGTGATCCTCGACACAGGAACCCGGTTCCACGTGACACTGGCTGCGGCCTCTTGACTCTTGCATTTCTGTCCATGAGTGTTCTTCGATTCTGTTTGCCTAACTAATATATTGCCTATGATTTTTGCCCCCAACTCTATCTGGGTATCTCAGGTGCTAAGTGTGTTTTTGCCCCGGTAGCATTTCTTGCCGCGGATATGCGTTTATTTAGTAGACCGAACTGTCAAAAAGTGATCGCATTCGTATTCACGGTAACATGTCTTGTTCCATAATACTGGTTCTCTCAAACACAAGATACTTACCTTGATTCATACCGCACAAAGTGAATTGGTCAGTTGTAGTGTATTTAACGTGTGGTTTTAAATTTAATAAAAGTGTTGTTTTGATAACAAATGTTTTTAAAATAAACGTACTTCTATTTTTCCACCTGAAACCTTGAGTCAGTGTTTGCTTGAGTCACAGTAATTGTGGTCCCTTTGTGTAATCTCTTCTACTGCTCATATACTCTTGAGATAAGCCTGGCTGCTCCACTACTGCTACCACTTTAACATAGTAGTACAGGCTAGTACCAAAGGTAAAACTTGTATTGCCACCTGTAGTCTTAATTCTGTGTAGTGGTCCCTAAGGGCACTGCACAGGATTCTGCCTAACAAACCTGACAACTCCTGTATTGTGGAATACAATGCTTTGTATAAAGCAAACTGGGAGCATTGTTTGAATAACAAGTAGGAGAGGACCTAGGAGAAAATTCCAGTGGATAACTTATCAAACACAAATGGAATTACACAGTATTGTCCAAGGATCTGTTAGCCATTAAACAAGCTTTAGCTGATTGGAGACATTTGTTATTGGGGTCCAGGTACCCAGTGAAAGTCAGGACCAACCATAGGAATCTGCAGGTGCTACAAAATCATAAGTAACAAAACAGTCAGCAATTCAGATGGGCTTTCTTTTTCGCACCCTACAGATGCTTTCTTATGCATTGGCCAGGAAATTGGAGAATAGTGGCTGACATATCTCAAGAGGGCAACTACAAAGAGCCCCTGATCTTACCCGAAACAATTATTCCAAGGAAGCTGATGATTTGTCATGGGTCAAGCTTTCCTCAGAAGATCCGAAGCACCATAGAATGAGCCAAGGAGAGGATTGCTCCTTATAATCCACATTGGCCTTTAGTTTCGTGATCATCATTTTTATATTTCAACAGCCGAACTGCCACTTTCACTGCTTCAATTTTAGCATGAGAACCCCCCTGGCCGGGTTTAGAAGAGAAAATTTAACCTTGGAAACTATAAGACATTCCTTTTAGTGGCTTACACTGGCCAATGACGTCAAAGACGGTTTATTTATGTACCATCTGCATGCAGTTGAAAACACCCAAGCATAAGGCTTTTGGAAAGACAGAGAACCTGATTACGAAGTGTCAAGGATCTCCCATCTTTTTCATGGTCACCTACGATTCAACATCAATTTGAAGGCCTATGGCCCATGGGAACTATGGTACCTGGCTGACCTGGTTCATGCTCCAGTCCTTATCAAACGCTTCTACTTTCTTGACCCAAGAAGCCTGGTTACCCTTGGCATAGAAGGGGCATGCTATCATGGTCTCTTATCCCCTCATTTAGAATTGATGGTTCTGGGGTCAGAGGATGCACCACCACCCAAGATGGTGGCCACCAGCACGTAAGCCGCGTACACAGGCGGACGCAGAGGAAGTAATTTGCTTCGTCGTGTTTCGCTGTGTCGCAACTGCCTTCTGTTACTCAGACACTTTGTGGTCTTCAGTACCTGCTCCTCACCCTCCTCACGAACAGGACCAGAGCCCTTATAGTCTGTTTCCATGTCACCTGCTGCTTTCGGTTTTCTCCCCACTGTGGATTCATGTGCTGCCAGTTCCTGGTTTGGACCTCAGGCACCTGCTCCTTCTCTTCCATGCTTCATCTTTGCTGTTGCTTTTCCCTCATTGTCCTGCCTTGGAATCTTTTCTTCTGGTCCCACCTCAACGTCTCCAGAAATAATTTAGCATAACCGGCATCAGGGATTATTTTGCCCCTCGGGGGGAGATTTCCTGGTCACCACCTGTCTCTCTCAGGTGTTGGTACAGTGGGCCCATGGAGTCCACCCCCTACATCACCCCCATCACATCAGTGCCCAGCTGAGCCTTTAACATACCTTATACAATTGGTGTATCTAGACTGGACACCTAGGTGCATTTGAAACAGAAACGTGCTCTGTCTGTCAACTTGCACTGGACCAGGAACGTGTGACAGATTTCCCACTTTAGTTGTATCATCAGTAAACTCTAATGAGGATTATTTTTGGGGGGTTTCTTCATCTGTACACTGTGTTCCACAAATTATAGCAGTACTGGGCTTTATGCTTTAGGTGACGACATTTGGTGAGGAACACTTATTACTGATTAGGTTTGTCTAGCTTTTTAAAGAAAACAACATATACAATTAAAAGCAGACAATGCAGTGCATGGTACGCACATGTGATGACTACTGAGAATAGTATAGACATGGGCAAAAACTGTAAAACCAAGGATACAGGAATAAAAATCATTGATTGCAGAAAGACTGGTAATCTCCACCGTGGAATCCATTTGGAAAGTATGCATTGATTTGCACATGCTTTTCTGTTTATACCTACAATAAAACCAATGCAAGACACTGTAGTTAGAAACAGAAAAAAGAATGGAAACATTACTGAGCAAAAACACATACTTTATAGCATAATGATGATGTCACTTTGATTTCAGCTAGCAATTCAACGCTATGAAAGTCCAGAAATAATAACTGTTTTTTTTCTTTACAGGTGTGGCTTGTACATCAATGTGTACTGTTACACAGGGCTCTAAATAACTTTTACTATAACCCGATTTAATGATTTACAATTCAGAGACCTCCAAATATGAAGGGATGAGTCAACTCCACCAAGCTTTGGACCTTTGACCTGTAGGTTAAATACAACTCATAGTAGCGAGCAAACCACTGAATGACCCATCTGACCAGCTAAATAGAATGTTGACATTTTCAACAGAAACTAGGCCTGCTGATGAACGATAAGGAAATAAACATACGTCTGCATGCACCCAACGATGTACCTCCCACTTGGTTACCCTATATCTGAATCGTATATCAATGCAGTGCAGCCTCACCGATACTTGTGGGCAGTTTCTGCAGAATATGATTATGCAGATTACCGTGAACATTTAGAATTAAAAAAACAAATGGAGAAATCACCTAATTTTTAGACCAAAAAACAAACATGCTTGTTCTACCTTTTATTAATAATGAGGGGGAAACCCCCACGTAACCCCTCCCCCCTACCCTAACGTATACCGTTACCCCACCCCCACCTATTATTTACTATACATATATAAAAATACCTACCATTTTTGGTCAAAAGAATGGGGAAATTTCTCCTTCGTTTTTTTTGCATTCGTTTTTTACTGCGGATTCTTGATTATGTTTTGACCAGGGAAATTTGGCATGCTATTTTCATCTGGGAAGTCCTAATATTGCAGAATAGGGAGTTAAAGGGGAATTAGCAGGATGCAGTATCCTGAGCTCTGAATTATATAGCAAGTGGAGTGAGATTGTAGAAGCACCTATTCTACAGGTGTTCTCAGTGCTCCAGATAAGATTTTGAATTGGGAGTATTTTGCTCCCTATTTTTTAAAGTTGGGAGTGAAATGATTTTTTAGGAAGTAAAAAAGTAAGTCCCATTATCAGTGGGAGTGTTTAAAAAGTGAGTAAAATATGTTTTACCTGTAAAACAGAAATTTGTAAGAAAGATTTTTTTGCATCAAGTTATTCATGAACATGAAAAGGTAAATGGTCACCTCTTCAATTTAGGAAGTAATAGTAGAGCTTCTTTCTGTGCACTACGTGTACTAATGGACCAAACATATCCATGCGACTGTCTGGATGAAAGCAGGGGACATGCTCTGATGTGTCCATTTCCAATATTTTTTTGTTGGGAGTATTTGTACTCCCTAATTTTATTTTTTGGGAGTATCTGCATATTTTTAGGGAGTAAAGTGGCCAATACACTTTACTCCCTAAAAATACTCTGTAGATCTGGCTGTTCCGTATGACGTACTGAACCTCTTGTTCTCCAAGGAGTAGAAAGGAGGACGGGATCTATGACTGGATTCCACAGTTTAAAGAACAACATTTCCGAAGGCCGCTTTTAATAGTCTGCCTTCTGCAAGGTTGCTCTTTTTGGCTTCCCCCTCCTTCCCTCTACTTTCTAGCCCCCCCAACCCTCACACCCTCCATTTCGTGCTCACCACACTTATCTTTCCCTCATCTCCTCTGCGACTCCAACTTTCGCCTAGAGTGGTGTGGTGCACAGTTGTGTGTCAGCCTTTTCCTGGTGCTCTTCTATGCGCTGCACTTCCCCCATGTTGTCCATAGACTGTAGGATGAAAGACGCTTTGTTTCTTAATGGGAATTGTGGTGCTACCCCTTTAAGTATGTGTGTCATGACTTCTTCATGACTGCCTGTCAATAAAAGGAACCAAAAAATATTTTGACAATATTGTTGACAAACGGTTGTCATGGCAACCGTAAGCATTGCGGGGTGGCATTGGTTTTTTATACTCTGAGACAACATAGCTAATGGCCCCATGAGGTTGTGATTACCGAAAATACTTCATTTCAATATGTTGTGGCATGGATCACAAAATGTTTATTGGTCTCAGGAATCTCAGCAGAGAAAAACCATAATTAAGTAGGTGGACAGTTTGTATTGTATTACTAACAGCCCGAGAGGGTGAGAATTAGGGCGTGTCGCCTGGAAACTTAATACATAGTTTCATAATGACAGAAAACATTTGGAATTAACAAAGAAAGTATAGTTTTTCATGTAGGTGATTTCATACATTGACCAAAAAAAAAAAAAAAAAAAGAAGAAAAAAAAAACAGTGTCATAATGTCTACTGACTTCTGCATTTCATGAAATGAAAAATGATCATAGTGTTAAGAAGTTTATAGCTCATAATCATTGGGCACATGTCATTACAGGAAAGACTTCCATTCAACTGACACATTTAGACCAGCCTGAACGGAGTTAAGTCTGTGGACCCACCGTTGTTCTAATTGGGTCAGCGTTTTGTTCAGATCCCCCCCACGCTTTGCTGGTTTCACTTTTTGGAGGACAAACCATCTTAGGTCAGTATCACTATGGTTCTTACTGATAAAATGTACTACTAGGGGCTTGTCTGCTACCTTGTTCCTGATACAGGAAAGATGTTCAGAGATGCACATTTTGATGGCACGTGTGGTTTTTCCTATGTAGAGGAGTTTGCAAGGGCATTGTATTACATATATGACACCCTTCGTGTTGCAGTTTGTAAAATCTTTCATTGTCCATTTAACTTGTGCATGTTCGAAAGATTTCTTTTGTAGGGTCAAAGGGCATGCCACACATTGACCACATTTGTGATGTCCAACTATCGGACGTAAATCCCATAGTGTGTTCTGTGTTTGTGGGGGTGGCTCTATGAAGGTGTGTACTAGAGCGTCTCTTAGATTTCTGTTTTTCTTGAAAGCAAAACATGGCACATTGTGCAGAGTGCCGGGGTGTTTCACCAAATGCCAGTTCTTCTTGATGGTTTTCTGGATCAATAGGCTCAAGGGTCCAAAAGTGGTGACACATACCAGTCTTCCCAAATCTTTTTTCGGTTTGTTTTCCAAACAGATTTCTCTAGGTGTATGTTTGGCTCTCTTTTTGGCTTGGTTGATGGCCTTTTTTGGATAGCCTCTCTCTGCAAGTCGTTGGGTTAGTCCTTCCGCATGTTGATGGAATTTTGCCAGGTCTGAACAATTTCTTCGTATACGCAAAAATTGTCCGTAAGGTAAATTGTACTTTAATCCCATTGGATGATAACTTTGGAAGTGCAACAAAGTGTTGCGGTCCGTGGGTTTTCGAAACAACTCAGTTTTTAGTCGATCCCCGGTCTTGTAGATATGCAGATCCAAGAAATCTATTTGGTGGTGGTCCCAATGCATGGTAAAATTAATGTGAGTATTTCTTAAGTTGATCCAACTGTGGAACTGTTGTAGTTTCAAAGGTGTCCCCTGCCATATAATAATCACGTTGTCAATGTATCTCTTCCATAATGAGATGTTTCCTAGGAAGGGGTTGTCTGGCGTGAAGACATGGTTCTTTTCGTAGCGGGCCATATATAGATTGGCAATGTCCGGGGCGAAAGTAGCGCCCATACTCACACCTTTAGTTTGTTTGTAGATTTGGTTCTGGAACAGGAAGACATTTTCAGACATTGCCAATCTAGTGCACTCAAGGATGAAATTTGTGGGGGTAGAATCTAAGTCTCTGGTGTTCAGGATGTCACGAATGGCTTCTAGACCTTCTTGTTGTGGTATCGATGTATATAGAGCCTCGACATCCATTGTGACAAGGAGGCTATCGATGGTGGGGATGATGTCGTCAAGTTAATAGTGTGTGTGGTATCCTTTAGGTAGGAGGGCATTTTGATTACAAAAGGTTTTAAAAAATAGTCTGTGTAAAGGGACAAAGGTTCCAGGAGGGATTCACACACCGATACAATCGGTCTACCGGGCGGTTTTTCTGAATTTTTATGCATCTTTGGGATGATATAGAAGGCTGGGATGCGTGGGTTGGTTTTGTTCAAGAACATCTTCTCATCTTCACATATCCAACCTTGCGTGAGAGCGTGTTGAGTGAGGCTTGCAATTTTGTCTTGGAGGACCTTGGTAGGGTTGTATTCCAAAGGTAGGTAAGCTTCTCGATCGCCCAGTAGTCGTAGGCACTCAATGTTGTAATCAGAGGTATCCCAAACGACTATGCCGCCCCCTTTGTCTGCGGGCTTGATTGTGATTGATCTGTCGGTTTCCAAATTTCTCATAGCAATCCTTTCTTTTTTGTCAAGGTTATCGCTGTAGAAGTTGTCTTTTTTTAAACCAGCTAGTATGGTCTTGGTGACTATCTTCTCAAAAGTTATGATCTCGACGGGAGTCGAGCTAGGTGGAGGATAGAACTTGGATTGTTCTTTTAAACCTGTAGTGTTGTCGGACTTATTCTGTGGTTGTTGTTGTCCAGTGTCTCTGCACGAAGGTAAGTAAACTTCAAAAAAATGTTTCAAACGTACATTTCTGAAGAATTTCCGCAGTTCTAATTCAATCTCGAAAGGTCGTGCCTTTTGGGCAGGGACGAAGGATAAACCCTTGGCGAGGAGCCTTAATTCTGGTGAGGTCATAAAGCGGGTGGATAAGATGAAGACTGGTATCCCTGGTTCTGTCCTTGGTTTTGGTACCACTGGCGCGTTCTCATTCGCTGTCCTGGTTGCGTCGGCCGTCTCCTGGGTCTTCCTCTTTGTCCGCCCCTGGGAAAAAAAGGTTGTGGTTGCTGTTGCACTGTAGATCCCAGTAGGCTTGAGGTACTTCCACTCCCACTGGAGGAGGTCCCTGCGAAATTGACTGATCTATTTCTCCGGTTGTAGTTTTGGCCTGCTTGTAAATCTGTGTAGTATGTAGGTCTGAGAAAAGGATAGGTTTTTTCTTCTGAATAGTTTGCTAGGTCTTTTTTGAACTTGTCCACCTTCCTGTCCAGTGTCAGATTTTTGAACTTGGTGATTTCCAACTCCAATTTATCCATTTTATCCTTAGCATCCTGAATGGATTTGTCTTCGAGAAACTTTTTTTCGATTAATTCAGTGCCTTGTTTTTGACATTCCTCCTTAGCCGTGTCTATAACCAGAATCAACCAATCGCGGCTGCATTTATTTCCAACCCCACTAAAGTTTTTCGTGAATTTAGGGTTATCTGTAAATACCCTGGGGATGTTCCGTACCTGGAGGCCTTCGGGTATTATGCCGGCCCTCAAGTATTCGAGCATGAACTTGCCATGTAGCTCTGTTCGAATTATTCTTTTTTCTTTTGATTGAGTATTTCTAATTGGTCCTCAGTCAAACCTCTAGTGAGCACACCCTCCTCGTTTCGTAGTGTGGAGGAGGTCCCTAGAAGTTGTTTAAAATAGTCATCGGTATACGAGACAACATTGACGTTATCCATAGATGACAGATGGAAATTTATTTTACTATAGCTAGATTTTGACCTTGTTATGGGTCGGTCGATGCCCACAGCCACGGGCTGTACAGACTAGAATCAAAAAATAGGGCTCCTGGTGTGGAACCTATTCTACCCAGGAGGGTTAACTAGGAAAACAAAATATACAAATGAATAGGTCCAAGGATGCTAGGCTCAGAACAACACCTCCACATGTATTATCAAACTCTGCATTGCTAAGGAAGGAATCACTCTTCAATAGTATGTTGTAGAGATAAATCTCATTTTTTTATATTAAAGTTGTGTGCAAAAAGACATAAATCCAACATTTAGAGAAATTAAGACATCAAAATGGTTTGCTAAAACAGAACAATCAGAAAAAAAATATATTTACAACACACCGTGCCAAAAAAACATTTTTTGGGACAATCTCCAAATTGTGTGTGTGTAACAAACCCGACTCCTATTAGGATTTGCCAAGAAATTCACATATTGCAGTGTACATATTCAAGTCAACATTTGTGGAAAACACATAGAACAATGGTAGGTACACAAAATTATTTTTCTTGCGTAAACAGCATTAATGTGCTGTAGTTTTGGGGGGAGTAGTGCGTCTACACCAGGTGTTTCAGCCGTTTCTAGATGGGCTAGGTGTGCCTCATCTTTAACACGGCCTTCATCAGGACAGAGTTCTGTGTAGATTGACGTCTGTGCTGCAGGGGAAGGAGACTACAGTCAGGGGGGTGTCTGAGCCAAAATTATTTAGTTTGAGTGAATCACGTGTGGTTGATGTAAAATCAAAAAGCACATAGTTTACCTATGGGTTAATGGATTTCACAGGCGCTAAATTTGAGATCTGCTAGCCGCATGGGCTGGTCTCTGTATGGTCCTGTTGCAAATAACAGAGAACGAGAGAAGCAAAGGGAGGTTGAAGCTAAACATGTCCCCGTTTAAAAAGGCATGAAAAAAAGTTTTTTTATTATATGCAGGAAAAAAAAAATCTTACCTCTCGCTGGAGGTCGAAAAATGCTGATCCAGGGTGGTATCAGTGGGAAACAGACACGGCTTGCACAGCTAAAAAATATATATGGCTCAAGGTGAGTGTGGTTACCTAGTAACAACTGTCTCATATATATAGCAGTAAGTGCAGGGTTTATTTTAAAGTACCTGTGAGGGTTGCAGCATGGGCAGCCTGTCTGCCAAAAAAGTATGAGCTGGAGCTCCTCAGGCTGCTGTGTCACAGTTGAGACTGCAGGGGCCTGACTGCAAAGCGTTGGTAACGCTGTTGCTAGGTCCCTGTAGGTATTTATATGTCAGCCATCTTGGAATGGCCCTTGGATCGAGTGAGAAACAAAATGATGGATTCTGCTCCATCCGGGGGGCACAAAAAAAGCTCAATCAATTATGGGTGTGATTAGTGTCAACGCGTGTCTAAAAAGTTAATTTAGACAATATTGTTGACAAACGGTTGTCATGGCAACCGTAAGCATTGTGGGGTGGCATTGGTTTTTTATACTCTGAGACAACATAGCTAATGGCCTCATGAGGTTGTGATTACCGAAAATACTTAATATGTTGTGGCATGGATCACAAAATGTTTATGTGTCTCAGGAATCTCAGCAGAGAAAAACCATAATTAAGTAGGTGGACAGTTTGTATTGTATTACTAACAGCCCGAGAGGGTGAGAATTACGGCGTGTCGCCTGGAAACTTAGTTTCATAATGACAGAAAACATTTGGAATTAACAAAGAAAGTATAGTTTTTCATGTAGGTGATTTCATACATAGACCAAAAAAAAAAAAAAACAGTGTCATAATGTCTACTGACTTCTGCATTTCATGAAATGAAAAATGATCATAGTGTTAAGAAGTTCATAGCTCATACTCAATCATTGGGCACATGTCATTACAGGAAAGACTTCCATTCAACTGACACATTTAGACCAGCCTGAACGGAGTTAAGTCTGTGAACCCACCGTTTTGTTCTAATTGGGTCAGCGTTTTGTTCAGATCCCCCGCCACGCTTTGCTGGTTTCACTTTTTGGAGGACAAACCATCTTAGATCAGTATCACTATGGTTCTTAATGATAAAATGCTCTACTAGGGGCTTGTCTGCTACCTTGTTCCTGATACAGGACCGATGTTCAGAGATGCGCATTTTGATGGCACGTGTGGTTTTTCCTATGTAGAGGAGTTTGCAAGGGCATTGTATTACATTTATGACACCCTTCGTGTTGCAGTTTGTAAAATCAATAAAAGGAGCCTCAGCTGGCACATGCCCCAGAACGGCGGCAGACTCCATGAATGGCACTCCTGTCTCTGTAGCTCATTATTGGGCTTGCAGGGTGACGCTGTGTGACAACAGTACTGCAGCCTGCTGATCTGGCTGCCCCCAGATCAGCATGTGCAACCTGGGAGCCCCAGACCACTGTTGCGCTGTGTGAGCACAGCCTAGTTGCTAGCCCAGGAGCCACCGGCAACTGCTGTCCAGCCGTGTGATCACAGCAATCCGGGTGATCCCTGCAACTGTCCGAGTCGTGTGACCACAGCACTATCTGTGTCTGCTGGGTTCCCCCAGCACTCATCGGGCTGACCTGTGTGACCACAAGTCCTGCCCACAACAATGGTGACGAGAGGTCCAAGAACGGAGCTGCTAAAATTGGAGGAGGTGGCTGCTGTGTAATCTGGATTAGAGCAGGGGAAAAACAAGAAGTGAGCTCGCTCTGTGAGGGGAGCCACAAAAGGAAGGGCCCCTCAGTGATCCCGTGCCCAGAGTGCAGTGAGTTCTGTTTGCGCACAGTGTTGGGAACTCAAAAGGAAAAAAAAAAAGATTGTGTGCACAATCAGCTTAGGCGCGACATCCACCACCATGTGACTTTGTTGGTCTCCCGCCCGAGAGGAGAAAAGGTGAGGCCAATCCCAGCCGATATAATTACACAAATAATTCCTGCCTGGTTCAGAGGAAACGTGACGCAACCACAACATCTGCCTGGCCCCTCCTGCACAAGTGAGCACAGGGCGCTACATGGTTGGAGCTCTCAAGGTAGAAATAAGGATAAGAAAGCAATATCTCCATGTGCTCTGTGATGGAGCTATAACGCTGAAAGAAAGGGCTCTGTGTTTGCACTGAAAGCAGGCATGTGACATCGAAGTGCAGCTGCAATTTCTTATATGTGGGTACGGATGACAAGTGTTTATTCTATTTTAACAAAGATTTCGAACTACATTGTGATATGAACATTGTGTACAGGTGTTAACCAGTTATAGCGTGCTTCCACCTATTACAAAATTAGTATACACTTGCTTATACTCAGTTATCCATGGTTTCCATGTAGTGTAAGAATTCGGTTAAAGTGTTCCCTCTTGGTAATATGATACGCACAGATTACCAGGGTCTGGGTTGGCCAGGATTTCATGTTGCATGTGTTTGCTACAATCCAAGAAATCATTCAGCGGTTGTAAGCTCTAATTGAATGAAGGTACTGGATCAGCACTTCCACGACATTCTATCAGTAATGCAACTATAGCAATTCAAGGAATTAGCATTTAGCAGAAAATCACAAGCCACTGAAACAAGGAGAGATCAGTGGACTTTACTGCCGCATGGGATAAAGTATCTCGTGGCTGGGGGAGAACATACATGGCGCAGCTCAGACACCCTGCTACCAGTGTCTCGCTGCTCCCTGCCCCACCACCTGGACTGCAGCCGATGTGGCCCCCGGGTGCGGCATTGCTCAATAAATATGTACTTTTGACGCTTTGAGCCTGCATGTCATTGATGTACTTAAAGTGGTTCCAGTAATTAAGCTATGATCCCACAGATTGTCGGCATGCTCAATATGGTTCCAGTAGCTGACAACAGTGTTGTCTGTTGGTTCGAAGTTTCCCCTCTCAAATGCTGAATAAAATGTTCCATTATAGTGTGTTAGAACTGCAAAACATGCCACCAGCAGTCCATCAACTGCCACCATCGCCCGCAAAATATTTATTGGCATATTTTTCTTCTTATCAAGGCTTAAGTATGCCTCAGTCCAAAGTCAACAAACTCCCGTGGCTTTAAGAACAAAAGATCTTCCCTTATCCCTGAAATGGCTGCACAGAGTGTTCGAATCGGCTTCCCTTAACTCTTTTATAAGTGGCTAAAAGAGTGTCCCGAACTAAGCCACAGTCCAATGAAATCTTTTCTTTTACTCGACAGCCTCTATGTCCTTCTTCCTCTTCATAGACCTTTGTCTGCATTTGCTGAGGTTCTTCCCTGATTCTTGCTTCTGAAGGGGGCGGGAGCAGAGGGGTTTCTCCAGCATAGATTTTTACGTCAGCTAGAAAAGTCCAAGCGCGTTTGCCTTGCACTCTGACTGCAGAGGGCATTACGTCTTCCACAATGAAAGGGCTGTTAAATCTGGGCTTGTGCCACTTCCTTGTGAAATTGCGAATTAGGACTGCATCTCAGGGGAATAGTTTGGGAAGACATCATTCTTGAACACCACTTGTTGAAGCATCTCCTTCTGTTTTCTGTACTGCCCCACACCCTTTTCACTGTAGCTGACCTGAAATGACAGAGATACTTGAAGTCATACACATAAGATAATCAAGTAGCTTCATTCCTAACAATTCTGCTGTAGTCTGAGCATCACCTCTAACTCTGGATGGAGGCATGAGGGGTGTCCTCATCCATCTCCATGTCACTATCTCATAGGGGGTGTGATGGTGGTCCGAACCTGGTTGGTTCCTCAATGCATATAATGCCAGTGGTAGGCAATGCAACCACCCTTTCTTCAAGGTAAGCTTCAACTTGGCTATCCTTTCTTTAAGCAAGCCATTCATAGATCCCATTTCCTTGTGGATGATAGGCCGAAGAAAACTTGTGCTTTATACCAAGCAACAAGTTGATCTGCTCAAATGTTTGATTCATAAAATGTGGGCCAGTGTCTGACCTCATTACTTCACATATGCCCCATCTAGGAAACACTTCTCGTACTAAAGATCTGGCTGCACAGGTAGATTCTGGGTGTGTACACAGATGTTAAATTCAGGGTCCGGCCATAAATGACTCTGACCCTCCAGTTAACTGTTAACTTATTTACGTAAGTTCAGGTACATCAAATACAGTTCTCAGAGTCAGGTAAGTAAAAGGGGACATAGGACACCCACCGGCATCCTCTCTCGGGGCTTACATCCTTTCAACTGAGAAACCTGCAACACACTCATAGATAAACATTCTAAGCCCTGCATTCCATCTTAAGATTCTAGTCACTTGCACCAGATGCATGCAAAGTTAATCACAACACATCTTCCCCCTATAGGGACAACAACAACAGCAGTAAAATATGAGTGACAAGATCAATATTTCATCCAAAAAATTAGTCCAGTAAAGTCCCACCTGAAAAACAAAAGATTAAAGAAAGCATTTCACAATAACCAAAAACAACTCCAAAAAGTTTAGACCTTGTCACCACTTCAAAAATCTATTAACATTAATGTCCATCTGTGGAATAAAATTAAAAGTCCACCTGTGGAGAGCACATATTAATCTACCTACATGGAACAGCTAATGATGAACACTGTTATCAACTTAATAACTCTAATGAATAAATAATCAACACTAATAGCTCATCTCACTCCCTTCACACAACATCCACTGAAGCTACACCTCATACACTTAGATCTAAAAATCCATGCACAGCACCACTCCCTACTCCTGCTACATCACCAGTAAGTAGTTTACATTTGCATTGCCATATATATCACATTGTTCTAGTTGAATTTAAAACCACACTGTTCTTGCACTATAACGTTGACATTGCACTTGAGTCAACAACCACAATTCCCCACACGCATACCATATAGGCCAATTGACCATTGAACATGGTAACTAAGTAAAAGAAACGCCCCATCAATGTCCAGAATTCAAGCCTACAGGGCCCATACTGATAATGTGCCTGTGGGAAAATGTAGGGTTAAAGAACCAGTTCCCAAAAACACGTGTTTTGACACTTATCCAACATCACACGTGTGTCAAAGCAAAAACGAAATAGTGCACCAACTTTTAAGCTTTAAAGTCCCCCTGTAGAGAGAACATATTAATCTACCTACATGGAACAGCTAAACATTTTTTTTTTTTTTTGTTTAGCGTTAAACTCACAAACATCCATTTTGCTAAATGCATCCCTGATAAAGGCCACGACTTATAATGGTGGCCAGCTTGCACTCCATTCTCAAAACTTACTGCTACGGCCTCTTGCACTCACTCTTGCACTCATGCTCAAAATTTCGATACTATAGACCTCTCATGACAGCTAATTCCTTTCTTAATCTAACGTAACTAAAATGCCAATTGCATGCTGCCAAAACGTTGTATCTCCACTTGAAATCGGCACTTTTAAACTTTAAAGTCACCTGTGGAAGAAAACTTGTTAGACACAACATTCCTACCAACAATCATTGGCAATCATTGTACTGAATACACTGAACCCAGCAACCTCCACGTGGCAGGCCAATACTACCAAACTTCAAAACAGGGAGCCAGCCCCCAACCAATGTCAACCCCAAAATCAACCAACATCAAACCCACAACACTCCACCAGAAATCCACTTGCATAAAGATTATAGCACCTAGCCTAACACACCCACTGAGAATAATTTCTAGTCACATTGGCGCCACTGATAACACACCAAACTAGACACCATTATCTCACACAACTCGACCTCACTATGAGAGAACACCAATTGTACCCTATCACACACCCACTGAGATTAAGTCTCAGTCACGTTGGCACCACTGGTTCCACACAACCTTGACACCAGTTTGTCAAACAACTTGACTTAAACCATGAAGAGAGCACATACATTGCACCCTTTGATCCAACACAATGCTATGCTATCCACTCAGACTTGCACACTGAACCCACACACAATTCTAATCGACAACACCCAGAACAACGAATTTAGTATAAACATGGTTAACAGTAAAACAAAAACGTCAGATAAGAGTCCATAGTTTAAACTTGCAGGGTTGATCTTGGAGTGAACCTGTGGACATAAATGTTTGGTTGGGATACATAGTCATGCATATTTACTTTGAACATTGGATCATGCACATCAAACAACAAACCAGCCAGACTCACACAAATGTTCGCACACATGTCTGACAACATATGCCAAATACAAAGGCACCACATAACCAGGAACTACCTAGTTCACCACAAAACTGTGTACTAGCACAGCCAGCTACTCAGGGACCACGTCCCACCAAATTTGTGTCACAGCAAAACTAAGGACCACTAGTCTCCAACCTTACACAGTACATGTCAGCCCCTGCAAAACTCACAAGTATAAGTCCCGCACCATGCTCTATACCACACACATACCAAAACGACGAATTGAGCATTAAAAATGGTTTAAAATAACAATAAACATTGCATCACAATACCATACTTTAAGCCTGCAGAGTCTTAATGGTAAGATCCTGTGGCAAAATGCATGGTTAAGTTACTCAAACACATGCATTGAACTTCTTTAGCGAATTTCACCCATATGCCGATAGCATGACTGACCAAACTTGAAGTGTGGCCCAACCACAATGACCACTAGAACCTTCCACAAGATGGTGAAAAACCATACATCACCCTCCTGGTCGTTTCCTTGAGGTTCCCAAAACAGACATCCAACCATCAATTAAGAAAACATTAATAGGCCTCATCATCACAGATATACATTATTGGATGTCAAATCCAAACATCAATAGCGCGACAACATTTCCATCAAAATTAAATTGTGCACCCCCTTTCCATGAAACGTATCACCTGGCATCTGTAGAAAAAGTATTCAGGAATGGAGATCCCCGCTCCTACTGTCATTCTTGTGGAAATGCAGTACCAATAAGGAACACAAGTCACTGACTTAAACTTTCCCCAATACCTTTGCTGGCTTCCTCCGCATTGCTAGCCACAACCGCTAGTGCTCCACGGCATTCCTCTCTTCCAGCTCCTTTTTGCACTAACAAAACAGCATCATCTGGCCCAGCAAGGTGCTTCACCTTGGCACGTATCATCAAAGAACAGAACCTAATCACATGCAGACGCCACCTCATGATAACTCGACACGTAACCTGGGTTCCTTTTTCTTTTCCTTTGCAGATCCTCACTTCACTGTTCCAAAGAAGCAAGTGCTGATACTAGTGTTGCCTTCGCTCCGCTGTAGTCATCGCCATCACTCCTTGTATTCTGAATGACGTCATCATTCAGGCTGAGACACCCATAAGAGCAGAGCTCCCAGCTCCAACAAACTTTTCTGGAACACGCCCAACTCATAGCTGTGGACTTCCGCCAGCCCCTTCTGTAATCAAGCCACATAGCAAAGGTACTTCCATTGCACCTTTCTCCCATCAACCACCGCAATGTTCATCTACGTGACTCCCTGACACAGCAATTTCTCATTTAAACTTTAACCAAGTCACTTCAATTTTCTGCTCCTCACAGTGCCTGTAGCGCTACACTGAGCTCCAGTCCACTGCAGCTCCTCACAGCTCCCTGTAGCACTTCCTTGAGACTCCAGCCTCTGCCATTCCTAACCAATGGACCGCTTGACTTTCCACTGGCACTTTTAAGCAGCTCCCTTGGACCTCCTGTCCAATTACTTTTACTCTGCAATGCCGCTTGACAGCCTTTTGCAGCGCCTCACTGCACACTGCAGCACATCACATAGGGGCTCACTTGCCCTTACTAAAGCGCCTCTTCACTTCAGCAAAGCGTTACACTTCAGCAAAGCGCCTCTTCACATCTGCAGCACCTCTTCACATTTGCAGCACCTCACTGTGCCATACAGCACCTTGCTGCCTCTGCAGCACCCCTTATGCAGCGACTCTTCACTGCATCTTGCAGCGCCTCACTGCCCTTGCAGCATCACTTCACTGCCTCAAGCAGCACCTGTTCACTGCCTCATGCAGCACCTCACTGCCTCTGCAGCTCACTGCCCCATGCAGCGCTCCTTCACTGCCCTCGCAGCACCTCTTCACTGCCTCATGCAGCACCTCACTGCCTCTGCAGCACCTCTTCACTGCCTGTTGCAGCACCTCACTACCCTCACAGCATCTCTTCACTGCATCAAGCAGCGCTCCTTCACTGCCCCATGCAGTGCCTCACTGCCCTTGAAGCACCTCTTCACTGCCTCATGCAGCACCTCACTGCCTCTGCAGTGCCTCTTCACTGCCTGTTACAGCGCCTCACTGCCCTCGCAGCATCTCTTCACTGAACCTCACTGTGCCATACAGCGCCTTGCTGCCGCTGCAGCCCGCCTTATACAGCGACTCTTCACTGCAACTTGCAGCCCCTCATTGCCCTTGCAGCATCACTTCACTGCCTCAAGCAGCAACTGTTCAATGCCTCATGCAGCACCCCACTGCCTCTGCAGCACCCCATTGCACATAACAGCGCTCCACTGCCTCTGCAGCACCTCTTGACCACCATGGCTGCACTCTGATTCCAGTGCCTTTGCAGTGCCTCTGTCTGGGCCTTTCTTGCGCCTCTGCCTCTAACACCTCAGTCTGGGCCACGCTTGCGCTCACTGCACCTGCAGCGCCTCACAGCCATCCAGCGCTCTTACCTGAGAGAGGATCACTTCTCTTAGGGGGGGCGGTGGGTGTCTCCCTTTGGTGCTGTCCCCCCAGCACAGCCAGCTTCATCCTCGTCGCCAGTGTTAAATTCAGGGTCCGGCCATAAATGACTCTGACACTCCAGTTAACTGTTAACTTATTTACTTAAGTTTAGGTACATCAAATACAGTTCTTAAAGTCAGGTAAGTAAAAGGGGACATAGGACACCCACCGGCATCCGCTCTCAGGGCTTACATCCTTGCAACTGAGAAACCTGGAACCATTCTAAGCCCTGCATTCCATCTCAAGATTCTAGTCACTTGCGCCAGATGCATGCAAAGTTAATCACAACTCATCTTCCTCCTATAGAGACAAGGATGTGGTGTGAAGGGAGTGAGATGCGATATTAGTGTTATGAGTGTTGATTATTTTTTCATTAGAGTTATTAAGTTGATAACAGTGTTCATCATTAGCTGTTCCATGTCAATGGATTAATATGAAAATGTGTGCTTTACACCTAGCAACAAGTTGATCTGCTCAAATGTTTGATTCACAAAATGTGGGCCATTGTCTCACCTCATTACATCACATATGCCCCATCTATGAAACACTTCTCGTACTAAAGATTTGGCTGCACAGGTAGATTCTGGGTGTGTACACAGACCAGCCTCAATCCATCGTGAAAAGGGACAACCTACTACAATCATATATCTATATCCATTAAATACTTGCAGCATGTCGACATAGTCGATATGCAAATGCTGAAAAGGGTCAGTGGGTCTCGGAATAACTCCCCTAACTGTGCGCAGTGTATGCCCAGCCGTGAATTTTTGGCACACGATGCAGTTCACTACATAGAACGCAACATGTTCTAACAAATTTGATAAAAAATAATCCTCTGCAATAGTTGCAGCAAGGGTCTCTCTAGTTGGGTGCGCAGGGTAGTGTAGCTGTTCCAGCGCCACCCTTAATGAGGCTATAGGTATCACCGGTTTACCAGTGCTGTCTTGTCGCCACAATGCTTCAGAGGGGTTTAAAGAATACCCTCTTCGCGTCCACAAATCCTTCTCACCTTGAGGTGCTTCCACCTGGACCTCTATTAATTGCGTCTTTGACAAACGACTATATCCTTCAGACACGTTCATCATTATAACCATTTTCTCATTTATATCAGGCGTATCAAACGTCATAACGTTTTCTCAACATACAGCAAGTTTTGCTTTATCGTCTGCTGCTTGTTTCCGCGTGAGATAAAGTCTGCCCTTTTAGTATGTGCTGCGCATTTAACGACTGTGATGGCTACTATGAGTTGCAGTGCCTTAATACGCCTGTCCAATAAGGCGGCATGCTGCACTGGGTGCCATCCGCTCTGAGCTAGCCCCTTCTTTTCCAACGTGCTAACCCTGCGTGCACCGTTGACGTCACATAGGCGGAGTCGCTGTACACTGTTACTTCCTGGTCTGCATGATTCTCGAGCGCGACAATCAGTGCCACCAACTCTGCAGCCTGTACTGAATAATGAGACGGTAGTCAACCACTTACCATCTTCTGGGCAATGCTGCATGGGCATCCCACAAGCGAGGCAGGGTAACTGCTGTTACCATCGGCAGCTGGGAGAGGGGCAGCCCCAACCTTCTCTGTGCCTGCTCCTCTCCTCCCCCAGCTACGGAGACATGGCAGTCTCAGCAGCACAAAGCCACGGAAGGGTAAGGTGCGAACAGTCATCTCACCCTTCCTGCAAACAGCAAGGTGCTAAGCACCATAAGGAAAACAACCGTCAGGCAGGGCCCAGGTTCAAAAGATCTGGGGGGCCAGATAGTCGGCTATCCTGCCAGGGGCTGCGACAACAGCAGCCCCCACCACATACACAACAAAGACCCAGGGCCTCCCTGGGTCCTATAAATATGAGCAGCATGCTCAGAGTAAACACAATCTATTTGTGGACCCTGAACGGGGACCCAAGCAAACAGGAGGTTCACTGTTTACTCGGTGTCTTCCAAATCTTCTTGCTTCTTTAGCAAATCTTGAAGTTTCGCTGTACATCGCAGCGTCTTTTTTCCTTCCTGAACATTGTACTGTTCAAAGCAATTGCATTGCAGCCTTAACGAAGGAACAAGAGGCAACCGAACAGCCAGCGCGGACGGCGTCAATTTCAACATCTCGGCATAGAGGAAAAGCGAGCGCGAGCGTGTCCAAAACAAAACAAACAAAGACGCGTGCTGTGGAATCATCCTAGGCCAGTGCGAAAAAAGGAGAGCGAGGCACCCAAGCAGCCCAGCGCGGACGGCGGCCGATTCAACAATTTACAGGTGAGCCACTGCGCTGGGGCTCCGAGGGAGGAAAAATAGACACTTGTGTCCGGGAAGAGATACAATTTGTTAGAGTGAACCGGAGCCCCCCGGTTATAAGGCAGGCGGGGCAAGATAACACAAGCCAGTTTAAACTCGGGCAGAGCCACAGCCAGCCTGGTAGCTCGGCGAGCCGGGAGCTTGTTTTTCTTGACATCCACGCAGATTTCAAGCTCGGCGGGCCCAAATACTGCAGATTAAAAATATTTTCTGTAATTTTGCACGGGCGCCCTCACAGCGAAACCAATTATTTAAATACCAGTAAAACAAATCAAGGGGCTGCCCATTTATTAAAATAAACACCGCACAAAGCGGACACTAGGAGACAATTTTTCTTTGACAAATAGAACAGGCTCAAAGAGCTCATCGATAGCAACAGTTTTAACTCCTTGATAAAACTTTTTCCTTTTCCTATAACAAGCATAAAAGATCATGGGGCCTAAACGGAAAGCACGGGCCCCCTCAACACCGACACAAAAGCCCAAATCACCACAATTGTTAGCCGCCATTGAAGCTGTTAGGCAGAAACCTGTGCAGTTCCCTTAGGGACCACTGCAAAAGATTTAAGACTACGGGTGTTTGGCAGTAAACCCACTTGGTAGCAGTCTGTACCACACAGATTCACTTGGTAGCTGTGGCTGAGCAGTCAGACTTCCCTCAAGAAGAGTTAGGCAGTATGCAGAGTATACACAATAGGTACAGAGACACAGTAGCACAAACAAACACTGACCAGAGCTTTGGTGTAAAAGTATATAATTATTTATTTAAAAACACACTTGTAAATTACACTAGCAAAAAAGAGTTAAGTAATTTCAGCACACAGTCACTATCATATATATATACAACCCTATTCCCTTATTAGACAAGTCACTTATTTTCAGATAGAGGTGAGCGCTTAACATAAGATGACACAAATTGCCCCGACCAGTATGTCCACAATATGATGGTTTCTACTGGTTTCTGTTCATAATTTGGGACTAGTAAAGCCAATGGTGACTTTACATGCCCCGGGAGACAGTAGTCAGTCCCAGGGTATGGAGTCTATGTTGGGGGGTCGCTATGACACCCGTGGGTTACGGCACGGAGGGTGCTGTGTAACCCACATCAAAAACACATGAGACCCTATGGAGTAAAAGACCCCATAGCCCATAAAACACATGGAAAGTTAAAGGAACACCTCAAATCATGTCTAAGAGTGGGAGCAAAAGAATCTCACTCTTAGCAGGAGAGAAAAAAATAAACCCCAAAAATCCAGCAAAGCTGCTGGGGGACTCACTAGGTTTGGGAAATTAGCCTTACAGAGAATTCTCCCTAACAGAAGCGGCAGAGCACTACGGATGGGCATGGGTTAGAAAAAACATGTACGGCCTACCCAGGGAAGGAATTACCAGCCCACCCAGCCAAGATGAGGTTTCTGCACCATTAAAAAGGAGAAAAGTATCTGAAGGCGCCAAAAAAGGTAATAAAAAATTGTCAAGACTATGCGAGAATGTAGCGGAATTACAACAACTAATCGTAGAAGTAAGGGGGAAAAAGACACCGCCCACAAGGGAACCTGGGGCCTCAAACCCTACCATCACAGTAGAACCTACAATAACGGTTGTCAACCCACCCGTAACCCTACCTACAGCAATCCCGCCACAACAAGTACAGCAGTTGCCAGTTGCACCCACAGCTATAAATACAACAGCCTCCACAACTCCAGCAACAGACTCAGCAGGTGCTCTAAAAGCATGGGCAACCCCCAGCACAGACAATACGGCCGTGACAGGGACATCCGGCAGCAATACAACTGACATTGTAACAATCTGTAATGCACAGTTAGACCAAAAAATGAAATCTTTCCAAACAGAGATATTAAATAGATACAAAAGATGCCTGGCATGGAACATTGATACCACAATCAAAGAAGCCATATGGGCCAAGGAATTTATAGAAATCTTTTCCTTAATAGAAGCCCAACGCAAAGGGAAAGATCCTTTCAGAGACCCAAAAAGATAGAAGAAAAAGCTATTGCCAGAAACGCCCAGGTCGAACAAAACTGGGACAACTGGTTACAAGACGTTGCCATCTTAGCAACAATATATGAAGAATAATTCCCCATGGATGGTAGGAAGATCTGGGCAAACGTTGATAAAATAAGGGAAGTAAAAGTAACCCAGAGGTGGAAGACATGGCTAGCATATGACATCAGATTTAGGAGGAGCATTACAGAAAGGCCGGTCATTGAGTGGGATGAAGTCCAGAACGATTTATACACCCTCAACGCCAAACCTCCCCAGGAAGAAGATACCATGCATTCTTCTTCCAGAAATAGCAAATATTCGCAAGGAAGCAAATCCCATGACAATGATAAATCCAAAAAAGGGGAGCAGCCCTTTTGGAGGAACCAGCCTTGGGCGGCTAAAAATAATGCCCACAGACAGAACAAACAGAAGGCTGCCAAATCCAACATCGCATGCAGAAATTTTGGGAAAAAGCAGTGCACATGGGGCAAAGAATGCTGGTACAAACACGCCTGCACAAACTGCAACGGCGACCATGCAGCAAGCAACTGCACCAGACTACCAGCCAAGAAAGAATGATAGGTGCCAACCCCCAATTTTAGAACCAGGACTAACACCCATCAACCCGGGCAACTTTAGGGACGCCCTAAACAACTACCCAGACAAGGAAATCAGCAGGATACTATGGCAGGGTTTCACCAAAGGTTTTTCCATCCCATTTAAGGGCTCTGGGTCACACAGCATCCCAATGAACCTGAAGTCAGCCAGGGACAACCCCCAGATAGTAGAAACCAAAATCAAGAAAGAACTGCAACTAGGCAGGGTAGCAGGTCCCTGGGACGGCATCCATTTAAAGAACTATTTAATATCTCCACTAGGCCTGGTCCCTGTTAGGGAGAATTCTCTCTTTAGGCTGAATTTCCTAACCTAGTGAGTCCCCCAGCAGCTTTGCTGGATTTCTGGAGTTTGTTTTTTTCTCCTGCCAAGAGTGAGACTCTTTTTCTCCCACTCTTGGACATGTTTATGGTGTTCCTTTGACTGTTAATGTGTTTTATGGGCTATGGGGTCCCTTACTCCACAGGGTCTCATGTGTTTTTACTATGTGTGTTACACAGCACCCTCAGTGCAGTAACACAGGGGTGTCATAGTGACCCCCCACCATAGACTCCATACCCTGGGACTGACTACTGTCTCCCAGGGCATGTAAAGTCACCATTGGCTTTTACTAGTCCCAAATTATTAACAGAAACCAGTACAAACCATCATATTGTGGACGTACTGGTCGGGGCAATTCGATTGCCCCGGGGTCTGTTAGTCGAGGGGGCACATCTCCGTCTCCCCTGATCGAGTTTTGGCTGGTGGCAGTGGAAACTACTTTTTATATTCGACCGCGAATATTTCCCGATGGGATTTTCCCATTGTTCAAGGCTACCAACTTTAATTATTTAATTCTCTTAGCCTCGAACATACCGCCGGTTTTCTTTAATTAATATTAATTCACCGGTTGGTATTTTTTGCCAGGACTCGATTCTAAAATGGCGTTTGTGTTCTCTTCTGTGACTCCAACCCAAGTCGAGCTCTTTGTTCCACTTTTTGGCGGGCTTCTCCACAGAAGCGTCCAAAAGTGGTGCCACTCTGTCTGGGTACCACAGGGGGTGTAGGAGGGGGTTTAGGCACCCTGGACTGAGTTACCTTGGTAACTGAAGTCGCACTCTTGTGTGATTGGCCCAAGTGGTGAGCCAGCCCGCTCACCACTTAGCATGTTTGATTGACAGCTAGGCTGAGTGAATGGGGGTATGCTGCATAAAAGCAGGGCTTTGGGGACTGGAACTTCAGAAGTCGCCACAGGACCTGAGAATCCGACGAGGGAGAAGCTGAGCCGACCTACCACGACGACACCGCCGGTGGAGCCCTGCGGAACCGACTCACCACTTCCCGACTACAGAGAAGATCTGCCGGCTGGAGGGGCTTCTTCCCCTGACTGGTGGGCACAACCAGTTTACCTTCTTTCTTCGCACCCCAGACCGGTTTGTGGTCGAACTGCCCGTGCCAAGCACCCCGGCGGCCGGATAGCCACTCACCACTGAATTGCGAATCAACGGACCACTCCTTTTACCTGAGAAACTCTGCGGCTGGTTTCTTCCCTGGCAGTGCAACGGACTCCTGTCTTCCTCCCCGACGAGATCCTCTCTTCTCCCGGATGAAGCACCGACTTTCATCCGCTGCCAGGAACAACTGCCCCCGCTGGAGTATTCTCACCACTGTAAGGTACTGTGTCCGCCAGGCCTCCCTTTCTAAAGATTGCTACAAGGTAATAATAACCCCTTAACCTTCTGGACTGGGCTGGCCGCCTTGACCCTCTACCTGGTCCCTTTCTTTGGTCCAACTCCTTTTTGAACCGTTACAAGACTTTTGTGCACTGCAACCGTGTGACCTTGGACACATTTCGTTTGATCCTCTTAAAGTGGATCCGGCCTACTGACTCTGAATTCACGGTTTTACTTTGCCTTCCTCTCTTGTATGTTCGTGAAAAAGTGTTGGGATCTATTTCAATTTATTCTCTGCTTTTCTCTCCCTTTTAAAAACGAACTATTTGAGTGCCATCTACGTTAAGCGCTCGCCGCTGTCTGAAAATAGGTGGGGCTTTACTTAAGACTTGTCTAATATTCTTTTAAGGGAGTGTATATCTTTTAGTGACCGTGTTTTTGAATTGCTTACTATTAGTGCATGTGTGTTTTTCTAGATGTGGTTTTAAATAAATAATTATATCTTTTACACCAAGCCCTGGTCAGTGTTTACTTGTTCTACTGTGTTCTCTTGACCTATTGTGAATACTCTGTATACTGCCTAACTCTTCTTGAGGGAAGTCTGACTGCTCAGCCACAGCTACCAAGTGAATCTGTGTGGTACAGACTGCTACCAAGGGGTTTACTGCCAAACACCTGTAGTCTTAAATCTTTTGCAGTGGTCCCAGAGGGAACTGCACAGGTTTCTGCCTAACAGTCCCCAAAAAAGAACCTGGGAAAATGAGGCTAATCCATCATCTCTCCTACCCTAAAGGCCAGTCTTTAAACAACGGCATCCCACACACAGAATCCGCCGTATCTTACACACATTTCCAAGAGGCGGTAAGGCTCATACAAGAGTGCGGCAGAAACGCATTGATGGCCAAACTGGACATCGAATCTGCTTTCAGACTTTTGCCAGTCCACCCAGATTCACAGCAGTGGCTAGGCTTCACTTTTAACAACAAATTCTATGTAGATAGATGCCTCCCCATGGGGTGCGCAGTATGCTGTGCACTATTTGAGCAATTCAGTTCTTTTCCAATGGGCTTTCCTAAAGCAGAGACCAGGGACAAAAATAGTGCATTACCTATACGAATTCATGGTCAAAGGGCCACCAAACTCCAGGGAATGCGGCAGGGCTTTGGCAAAACTTGCGCACATGGCCGCACAGTGGGGAATTCCTCTAGCGAAGGAAAAAACCACCAAACCAGACACAAACATAATTTTCCTGGCCATCGAAATAGACACAGCAAAGGGGCTCTGCAGAATCCCCAAAATAAAAATAGCAGAACTCCTGTTTAAAATACAAAACCTGATAACGAAAGAAAAGGGGACAGTAAAGGAAATACAATCCTTAGCAGGCAGCCTCAATTTTGCATCCAGAATAATACCTCAAGGGAGGATATTTTCCAGAAGCCTAGAGTTCAAAATCAAATCACTCACCAAACCACACTTGCATATCCGGCTAGGCAGAGAGGTGAAACAAGACCTGGAAACATGGGGAAAATTCCTCAGAGATTTCAACGTGTCTTTACTTTGGCGAACGCCTTTAAATACCTGGTCAAACAGGGTCCTATACACCAACGCAGCCGGGAGCAAGAGGTTTGGAGCCATACTAGACTCCGAATGGGTGGCAGGACACTGGCCCAATTCATGGCAAGCAGCAGGGTGGACAAGAAACATCACCCTACTAGAAATATTTCCCATCTGGCTAACATTACACATCTGGGGCAGGCGACTAGCGAATACGGAACCTTTGATCTGGTGCGATAACATGGCTGTAGTGGGCTCCATAAACAGAAGGTCTACAAAATGCCCTTTAGTACTGAAAGTATTACGAGCCATTACAACAGTCACACTACAAGAAAACGTTGTAGTCAAAGCGAAGCACATTTCAGGGGCAGATAATACCATTGCTGATGCCTTATCTCGCTTCCAGTGGACAAGATTCCGAGAGCTAGCGCCGCACGCGCAAGAACAGATGACGCCAATACCAGCAGAATGCTGGGCAATAATGGGAAGACAAGAATAACGGCAGCAACGCCAATGCCAGAGAGCACAGGCCGGGATGCCCAACTAAAACCAGGCACCTCTAAAACAAGTGTCAACAACACATTGGCATCAACACCAGCGCCAGAGAGCCCAGGCCGGCATGCCCAACAAGAATCAGGCACATCACCAACGGGTGCCAACAACCTCACAGGCTTCCTGGCAGAGAGGGCAGTGGCAAGGACTACTGCAACACAGTACCACAGTACAATAAGTGTTTGCAAACAGTATTTAAGGCCACAGGTGTAAACCATGTAGAATTAATAACGATTAAAGATATAGAAGTATTTTTAAAATGGGCTCGGGAAGGTTTCAAAAGGGATTGGGACAAAAGACACCTGGTGGCAATTTCATATTTTACAAAAATACGGGGCGATTCAGACCCCACCCAGAACACCCTCATCTCTTATGCAATGAAGGGATGGGGCAGAATAGAGGGTGCTTAAGTGGACACCCGCCGACCCCTTGATTTCAGCAAACTGGTGCAGATAGCAAGCCAGCTGGAAGCCATATGTTGGCACCCATACGAGATGTTATTTAAAACAGCCTTTTTCCTAGCCTACTTTGGGGCTTTCCGGGTAGGAGAACTCATCGCTTCCAGCACCTACGCCACAAACGGCCTGGGTGTCATGGAAGTCAGGGTGAGACAGGAGAGTGTTAACATAGAAATGCAACAGTCGAAAACGGGTGCAAAAAGAACCATCAACATTTGTTGCATTGATGAAGCAACAAACTGTCTGGTTTGCATCACCAACCTCTATTACGCACAACGACCCAAAGTGGGGGGGTTTAATCAAAAGGATGCATCGGCTCTAAGCCGCTACCAATTTAAAGGAGTGCTGATAAAAGCAATCAGCAAAGCAGGGTGGGATCCCAAACAGTTCGTCACCCATTCCTTCAGGATAGGTGCCGCCACTGCAGCATGGCAGGGAGGCTTAGCACCGCAACAACTAAAAAAACATAGGGGGATGGAAGTCAGACTGTTATAAAAGATATATCAGACCACAACTGATATAGCCATCCTCCCTCAAATTTTCTTTTCTTTTCCCACCCTCCCGCCACCACAGAAACAACAGGTGAATCGAGGACCACACTCCGATCATCATGGATAGTTGGCCACTCATTCGTTTTCAGGAAAGGCAGATGGGCAGAAGAAACTAAAGAAGGGCCACCTTTCAGAAACACCATTACTGCATGGTGGGGATAGAGAGGCCTACGATGGGCCGACGTCCACAAAACACTAGCAGAATTGGTGGCATACAGGGACCCCCAGAATTCCTGATCATTCACCTAGGGGGCAACGACCTAGTCAACACAGCTAGACGCATCCTATGCGAAGAAATCTGCTCCTCCTTAGCAGGCATTTCGCACAACTGGAGGGGTACTGAAATATACTTCTCAGCCATCTTACCAAGAAAGAAATGGCTAGGGGCCAACTGCTACAAATCTATAGACATATCCAGAAGAAAATTGAACAGGGGGATAGAGAGATTCTGTATGACAAGAGGACTGGGTTTCATAAAACACCCAGCCATTACAGTAGGCAACCCAGACCTCTTTCTCCACGACGGCACCCATTTGTCTAACCAGGGCATGGAGCATTTCTTTCAGGAAATCAACGCAACACTTGCTCACAGGGGCTGTTTTCTAGGGCATACTCTTGGGAGAACACGGTCAGCCGTCAACCTGCCCGTGTGTGGCGGCACGGGTCAGAGGGGGTAACCTCAGGACACGGTGCCCAAAAGTATGATACCATCATGATATGTGATATTGTGTATTTGCCATAACTCATATCTGTACAATAAAATCCTACGGCCTTTTATTGCCAACACTTGACACAATTTGTGAGCCTATCTTTACGGGGGAGGGTTTGGGGTTCGGCCAATACTAATGTATGCATATGGGTTCAGCAGTTATGGGCAATGCTGCATGGGCATCCCAGAAGCGAGGCAGGGTAACTGCTGTTACCATCGGCAGCTTGGAGAGGGGCAGCCCCAACCTTCTCTGTGCCTGCTCCTCTCCTCCCCCCAGCTACGGAGACACACAGTCTCGGCAGCACAAAGCCACGGAAGGTTAAGGTGCGAACAGTCATCTCACCCTTCCTCCAAACAGCAAGGTGCTAAGCACCATAAGGAAAACAACCGTTAGGCAGGGCCCAGGTTCAAAAGATCTGCCCCCACCAGGGGGCTAGACAGTTGGCTATCCGGCCGGGGGCTGCGACAACAGCAGACCCCACCACATACACAACAAATAAATATGAGCAGCATGCTCAGAGTAAACACAATCTGTTTGTGGACCCTGAACGGGGACCCAAGCAAACAAGAGGTTCACTGTTTTCTCAGTGTCTTCCAAATCTTCTTGCTTCTTTACCACAGAACCCGCCCTCCCTACAAAAAGGGGAGAAGAACTAAAAGAAGTACAAGGCACTGTACGGTGCCCACAACAAGTCGTGGGACACAAGAAGGCGGCACGGGTGAGAGGGGGTAACCTCAGGACCCGGTGCCCAAAAGTATGATACCATCATGATATGTGATATTGTGTATTTGCCATAACTCATATCTGTACAATAAAATCCTACGGCCTTTTATTGCCAACACTTGACACAATTTGTGAGCCTATCATTACGGGAGAGGGTTTGGGGTTCGGCCAATACTAATGCATGCATATGGGTTCAGCAGTTATGAAACTCCCCATTGGCCGTGTGCCTTACTACAGCAGCACCTGTGTATCTCTGTCCATCATTCTGATCGATTCTTGAAAAACCGTCAATAAAAATAATTTCTCCTCCTGCTAAAGCATCTTAATTTATCCTGGGGATTTCATCATAGAACTCTTCATAGTTCGAACAGTCATGCGCATGCTTGTCGTCTGCCAGTGGTTCAGCTACAAACATGGCAGGATTCACTATTCTGCATCAAACTAATTTGATTGCTAGATTCAATATGACTACTTCATAGGCAGAAGCCCTTTGAGAAGTCAACGTGCCTTTTGGTTTCTCTAAAATGGCAAAACGTGCATGTTCAACAAATAACGTCATAGAGCATCCCATTGCTAAGCTTGCAGCTTTCTCTAGGGATAACGCAGCGCCTGCCAAAGATTGTACGCATGGAAAATGACCCCTCATCACTAGGTCTAAAATCCCACTGTAATATGCAAGGGGCTTGTAGCCCAACGTGGTTCTCTGCGTAAAGACTGCTGTCATAACAGTGCCGTCCGTGTGCGAAAACAAAAAGAATTCCTCGGCATAATTAGGAATCCCTAAAACTGGAGCTGTGCACATTGCTTTTTTCAATTCATCAAACTCTTCTTCCATTTCCTCAGTCCACACAATTTTCTCCAGCATTACATGTGCTTTCTTTAAAGCCTGCAATAAAGGCCTTATATATGAACTGTAGTCAAAGACCCATGTTCTGACATAATTACACAATCCCAGAAATCTCTGCATGTGTTTTATCGTGTGCGGCTTTGTTGGATTCCAAATAGCCTCAGCTCTCTCACAAGTAACCTTCTTTCCTTCATGCGAAATCAAATGGCCTATGTATAACACTTCCCGTTGACAATACTATAACTTCTCTTTGTCAACCTGATATCCTTTGTCAGCAAGTGTAATCAACAGCTGAACAGAATCGCGTCTGCACCCTTCCTCTGAAGTGCTGCAAACTGTAATGTCATCTAAGTATTCCAACACAACACTCTCTAAATCAATATTGCTTAAGTCCATCTGGCGGCCTCTATTGAAAATCGATGAAGACTCACAATACCCGTGAGGTAATCTCGTGCTTTTTAACTTAGTCTGTCTGAACGTAAATGACGTCAGATCCTGCAAATCTTTATGCAATGGGATTGAGAAAAATTAATTTTTCAAATCAATCACAGTGAAATTTTGTGCTTGAACAGGTATATTACATAAGATTGTAGCAGGATTAGGAACTAGAGGGAACTCGGCCTCTACAATCTGGTTTATCGGTCTTAAACCTTGAATTACTCTCCACGACCCCCCTCTCCCCTTTTTCACAGGATAAATTGCTGTATTACAAGGTGACTCTGACGTCACTAAGATACCCTGCTCCATCATGGTGGAAATTGTCTTAAAAATACCTTCATCTGCCTCTCGAGACATAGGATACTGTCGTGCTTGAGGTAAAATTGCTCCTGCTTTCAATTTAATCTTTACTTCTCCAACCCCCTTCAATAGACCTACGTCATAGTGGCGTGTGGTCCATAATGAAGTTGGCACTTTCGCCATATCTTCAACAAAATACTCGGGACGTATTTGTCCTAACATCATTTCTGAGAAACTTCTCGTTTGATTGCTCTCACCCAATAAGTAATACTCATGTCAAATATCACTTCGTCATCAGATGGATGATCTCCAAATAGATCCACATCAGTGACGTCAGTCAATCTGTAACTTTCCCTGAAAGCAATTACTGCACACCATCGCCTGCCCTCATCATCATGCCCATCAAGCAAAGCCATTTCACCTCGCGCTATGGCTGCTTGCAGCTCTAAGGGAAAAACTTGTCCCTCTTCTTCAAGAATAGGTATTTTTGGTCTAAACAAATATTCATCAGGTATTCTCATAGTTCTGCCTACTAGGCCTGGTAGCCATGTCAACAGAATGCGTACTCCATAATGAAAAACCTCTAGTTCTAAAGGCGTTGCCCGCATGGCCATTGTCCTGCAAATTCCATAATACATTTGCTCACATTTAGATAATGCATTCCTGGTGTTGAACACACTGTGCCTTCATCAGTAAACAAAATTGTCATGTACAACTTTGTCATTAGATCTCGACCCAATATGTTTACAGGTGTCTGCCTTGAATATAGCAATGGCACCGACATGTCACACTCTCCTATAAAGACTGGTAATTCTTCAGTGAAGGGAACTCTACTTGTAGCTCCTATAAAACCTTCAGTATTCATGGGATTTCCAGACATCAACAAGGTTCCCTCTCATATACATGAGCGCCTTGCACCCGTGTCTACTAAAAATGAAAATGATTTGCCTCCTATACTAACGTCTACCCTCGGTTCCTCGGGAGGATTCAGCGTCACGGATAGTATTGAACACATAAGGTCTCCCAGTGACCTGTCCTATTGCGGGTACAGCCTCATTCTGTTACCTGTAAAAGGATTCCCTCCATCGACATTGACACCCCCTATTCAGAGAGTCAGAGAGTCATTAGCTGTCCTGGGTATCACTACATAATATCCCCAACAAAAATATCATCGTAGATATGGCTGTTTGGTTCGCCATAGGCGATATTTTTGGGGGATATTATGTGTCCCCGCACATTAAAAAAATGATGCTGGGGTTGCGGGGGTGGCCCCCGCAGGGTCCATGTGTGAATTTTGCCGCATAAATATGGCAATATTTTTGCATCGCAATATTTTTGCGGCGGAATGAACACATGGAACTCTGTCCTGTGCTTGTACTCTGCTGAATCTGCGTGGGTGAATGCTGCAACTGCACTTGTGGCTTATTGGTTGCTACCTGCTGTGTTTGCAAATCTTGCTGCATTCTCGGTACTTGCTGCTGCTGCATCGTTTGATTCTGAGCAAACCCGTCTCCACTCTGCTGTGAATACGCAGGCGGGTTTGAAGTCCCCCTCTTAAAAACTGTCCATTTTGCACAAACCCTTGACTTCTACACATATGAGCAAAGTGCCCCGTCATACCACATATCCAACATGTAGGAGGACACCTAACCTGCCCATCCTGCATATTTTGACTGTCATTCTGCATATTTTGAAACCCACCTTGATTATTCTAGAAGCTTTCCTGATTATTCTGCCAATTCCCTTGATTATCCTAAAAACCTCTTCCTCAAAATCCTCCCCTTCCTCGCAGATCAAATCCCGTATTGCCCTGATCAAACTGCCTTTGGTTATTCACCTGTGGCATATTCGTAGTCTGCTATGAATTCGATCCGTCTACACTAGTCAACATTGTCCCTTCAATGGCATATTTGGAAAATTCTGTACTAACTTTGTCTCTTCGCTTTTCCTAGCATCATCTTTCTTGTGATTCTTTTCCTGCAAGAGTCTACAATAATGCGTAAGGGTCAGCTGAATCTCCGACCATGGTTTGGCTTCTATACCAACTAACTACTTGAGCTGCTTCTATACAGGATCCGGCAGCCCTAGGCACAATATATCATAGACCACAGGTATAGATTTTCCCCAAGATTCGCGTGACTCCAAGCTCCACCGCTCTAGAAAATTCTGAATGTAAACAAGAGGATCATCCCCGTCTTGCATCTTTTTCGTCATTATAGCTCCCATATCGGATGTGTCCGGGTACAGTGCGCTAAGCGCTTTCCAGACTGCCACTCTACAGTTATTGAACGGTGCTCCATCGTGAACAGTGTTAACTAGTAACACCAGCATATCCTGCCCTTGACCACACGTCATCAGCTCTCTCAACAAGTATGGTGATCAGGAGACCCCCCGTTATTTTCTCTAACTCATGTATCCACTTACCAGCGCCAGAAGTTAAACTCTGAAGTTTGCACCTTAAATTATCCTTGTCCATCTGCCCCCCCCTTTCTCTAACAAGGGAAACTGAATCCCCAAACTCATTCTCATTTCTCATCATTTGTCTGTCCACTGCAGGGACAATATTCCCACATCGCCTCCTTCCTGGCAGCGATCTTAATCTGATCACATATGGTGCCGACTCCCCCCTCTCACCATGGAGTTCAGAGTCAGTCTATCTAAAGACAACTCCTTCTGCCTCGTACTGCATGAGGCTCCCTCTGTGTCGTACAACTTCGTACTCTCAAATAGATCATTTTTTCCCTTCCCCTTTGATTCTTTCTGGGCTTTCATTTCATGGTATACTTTATCGATCGCTTCCCCAATGTTCCTAGAGTCAAATTCGTCCTCTAGATTTACTCTAGACGGGCCTGGTAATGACTTGTATTCTGGAAAGAATTCCTCTATGTCCTCCCATGCTACTTCTGGTTTAGGATCCCTTATCTCCTTCTCTAAGCGATTGAGATCGCGTGTTCTCTGTCGTCTTTTACGTTCTGTATCATCGTCAAATTCTCTCGGTTTCCTTGCTACCTCTCTTACCCAATCTTCCTCTTTTTTCTTCATATTTATTCTCTCATTTGCCCTGCGTATCTCCTCATCCTTTTCGTCTCTGTATTCTTTTGTCCCTTAACTTCTGTTCCTCCTCTTCCATTCTTTTTCTTTCTAGCCTTTCCTGCTCTTCAATTGCTCTTTGGCTTTGTCGGATGCCTGCTACAAATGTAACAAATATTAAAATGTGAGCCAGCTGAACATGGCAAGACTTGTGGTAAATCATTGGAAAATTTCACAAGAACATTGGTTGGAACCAATCTCAAGCTCAAGGGAAATTGTGTGGATGAACATTCCAGTTTTTCTTTCTCATATCACCCATTTATCGGCAATGCTGCTTGCCAAATCCACATACTATCAATATCAGCGACAGTACGCATTCCCTGCTATAGATAATGCATGCAATATGGTACAGGTAGTACAATACAATGTCCTCGTGGAAACAAGGCTTTGGGTAGCCCGAGATGGACAGTGTAGCAGTCCTGGAATTTCAGCCAGGAACTGCACATATCACTTCAAGGACATGGACACACAAAAAACTAACAAGCTCTGTTGTGGTGCAAGTCATGGAATGCCCATATTCTGTTGCCATGGAGAAGCAGCGTTTTGTAAAATCCATCAAATTTGTTAACTTCAAATTGAATTAATAGTAACAGACAGACTTGTAAGAATTTCAAAGGACATGCAAGAGTGGTTACCGCACATAAACCATCAATTTAAAGTCTGTCATCTGTCCAAATCAATTGCCAAGGAAATGAATGCAAGAGGGGAAAAAAGGGTTGTGAAGAAATACAAAAATGGTCTCAGTAAATTAACAATCATCTGTGGTGGTGTTTCAAAAGCTTTGAAGGTTCCTTTGAGATATGTTTGGAAAAGTGGCAGCCAGTAGTCCGCTATTCAGCAAACATTATCACACGTGCCAACATGGACCACTGACTAATGAGCACAAGCGGAGGGAAAATGGCTGGTGCCTGCGCCGCACCCACAGATGTGAAGGGCCTCACCCAGTTTTGCCATTCGGGGGATTTGAAGGTTTTCCATAGCATGTATCTCAAGTACAGGCCCGAAAACAGTACTGGTTCGCAACAAGAACATTGTCAGGCTACAGCTAGTGCTGTATTCCTGCTTCATTACAACATGGCTTTTACAAAAAGGACAAAGGAATGGGGAGCCAAGCCAATATTCGAGCCAATGGAGTAAAAATTCACGGAAGAGCTCACTTTGACTGAACTGGCAATGGAAACTCACTCTTTGAGAACTAGTTTTGTTCCAAAGGCAATGCTGAAGAATATTACAACAGTAAGTTGTCTTCGAGGTCTGCCATAGTAGCAAAACTGACAAGCAGGTTCAAGTGAACAATGTGTGCTAAATACAAACATTGGTTGACGCCGGAATCCGCCATGGTGAATGGTGGAATTACCGCCCGATTCCAAGGTTGGCGGTGCGGTTATCCCCCATTCACCATTGGCCCTTCCCCATTCCCATTTTTGCCCCATAGGGCTCAATGGGAATGGGGAAGGCGGTAATTACGGTACCGCAAATTGCAGTACCGTAATTACCTCTACGGTCCCTTTGCGGGTCCCTTCCTGAACGGCTGGTAAAACCAGCCGTTAAGGTCGGGGACCTCGTAATTGGGCGTTAAGGGGTTAACGGCGCTGCCACCTTTTACGGCGCCGTTAACCCCTTAACGTCTGGGTTGTAATGAGGCCCAATGTCTATTTCCATTAATCTCTGTACATCTATTTATTTTCGCCTGGACTTAAAACCACACTTTGTACTCTACATCTATAACTATATTAATAATAATAATAATTTGGCACTTATATAGCGCTACGAACCCTCAGGTATCTGAGCGCTGCTTATTATTACCCACAGTGTGTGGTGCTCATTTATCGACCTCGGAAGGATGAAAGGCTGAGTTTGGCCCCGCCGGAATTCGAACCTGCGTTAGCAAGCTCTGCACGGATGTCAGAGAGAGCGCTCTACTCGCTGTGCCACTTGACCGGCATTAAGAATGAACCTTTTCACTAATTCCCTGCCCCTCTTGTTTTCTCTCTCCACCTTTATGAATATCTAATTATCACGGTTTCCTCTCTTTTGTCCTCATTCAACCTTGCTCTGTCTTTTTCCATCTCCCTCTTTCTCTCTATTTATCCACCTTTCTCTGCGTTGCACATTCTCTCCTTCTCCCTCTGTCTCCCTCCCTCTCTCGCTTGCTCTTTTTATCTATCTCCCTGTCTGTCATTCTCTCTTTTTTGCCATTCTCCCTCTCTCTCATTCTCTTTAACCCTCATTTGCTCTCTCTCTCTCTCCTCCTCATTCTCGCTTTTACTGTTTCTCTCTCTTTCGAACCCTTCTCCATCTTTGTGCCTCATCCTACTGTTCTTTTGCCCTCTTCCTTCCCCATTCTACCTGTCTCTCTTTCTCCCTCTTCTATCTCTGTTTCTCGCTCCTTCTCCCTCAGCCTCATTCTTCTCACTCTCTTTCTCCCTTTAACTCACCCATTCTTCCTCTGGCTCTCTTTCTCCCTCTGCCTCATTTTCTCTCTCTGTTTCTCTTTCTCCCTCTCGCACCCTCCATCTATCTCTTTCTCTCTGTCCCTAATTTTTCTTTCGCCGGTTTCTCCCCATCACGGTTTCTCCCTCTCTGCCTCTCTTACTCGCTTTCTCTCTCATTCTCCCACTCCATCTTTCTCCCTCTATCTCTCCCTCATTCTCCACGTCTCTTTTTCGCCCTCTGCCTCTCAATATTTACCTCTTTTTCTCTTTGTCTTTATACCTTTTTCTCAGTCATTCTCGCTGTTTCCCTTTCTCCCTCATGCTGCCTCTTCCTCTCTATTTCTCCCTATTCCACACTCATTCTCCCACGCTCTCTCTTTGTCTTTATCTCAAAAAGTTGGTGTGTCTCTGTCACCATTTCCCTCTTTTGCTATGTCTATCCACCACCTTTTTACCAAATTCTATCTTTTTGTCGGTCCGTTTGTATGATTAAAAATGGACCGATCCCTATTTGTGTTATCTTACTGATGTGTGGGTGTGTGTGTGCGCAAGCGCGCATCTTTCTATATCACTCTACATGTCTAGTTCTTTCTCAAAATCTCTATCTATAAAACTCCAATCAAATTTCTATTGTCATATGTCTTTCACCCTATCTATAATTTAAAACGTTTCTCTGTATTTATATCTCAAATATTTCACTATGTCGCTCCTGCCCCTCGATCTACCACATCTATGAATCTCTCTCATGCCCTCATCCCAGTCTGCATCTCATACTTTGGGCCTCATTAAGACTTTGGAGGTAGCCATGGCGCTATTGGCACCATGGCTGCCTCCAAAATCGGGTCCGGGTTACCTGAACGGGGAATTATCGGGCAATTCCGAGTTCGGAGGGCCCGGTAATTCCTCCTTCTGGGAACCCGGGCCCAGACCTTCCCCATTTGAGCCCCCACAGGGCTCAATGGGAATGGGTGCGGGAGCTAACAACGGGCCGATTACGACCGGCCCGTTGTTAGCTCCCTAGTCCCCTTGTGGGATCCGCTCTGGACGTCTGGTAAAACCAGACGTCCAGAGCGGGTCTCGCGAGGGGCCCTCGTAATCGTGTGGAGTGGGTTTAATGGCGTCAGAACCATTACCGGCGCCGTTAAACCCATCCCGCACATCTTATAATGAGGCCCCTTGTGTTTCTTCCATCATTAAAACGAAACACAACTTTTCGAACCCACTGTAAAAAATAAAAGAATGGAATAAAATATATAAATAAATGTATAGAGTCTGCATTGTTTTTTATTGATAGATCAGTTTAGGTGTTTGCACAGCTGTGTAATATTCAAAAGTTTATAATTTTAGGAAATTACTCATTACAACATTTTAACAGGCATAATGTTAGCTCAGCTGTTGGAAATAATTAAGAAGTAATCTCAAAATTAGAAGGATGTGAAACAGACAGTTTTATTTTGAATATAGAACATTTACAAGAAGCATTTAAATACACATATCATAACACCTATAAAATACAGCACAAATGCTAAAAGAGCTTAACAGAAATTAGTGCACCGCAAAGATCCCTAAGAAGAACTCTAACAACATCATCACGTAACTGCAGCACACTGAGAAAGGTCTTTCAACACTAGGGCAAGAGTTACTTTCTCCTTAGGTTGATACATAATAGAAAGAAACGAACAAATGCAACAATGTCTCGGCTATGCCATGAGCACATAAACAACTACCTTCTTCTGCATTTTTCCCTCCTCAAGATGTATTAAGAGAATACATTTCTCCTGAATATGGTCAATAGCGATCAGTGGTCTTTTGGACATGCTTTCTGTTTTAGAGGAAGATACTGGCAGAAACTAAATTCATCACAAGAAAGTTGTGTCTTAGAAAAATACCAGACTAATAAGTATCAGAAATGTCCAAACCCTCTGATAAGAACATAAAAAGATGTCAGCATTTAAATGACCTTCTGAGATTTGACATTTATGCACAGAGGTGTGGCAGTACCAAGCTGCAGAATATGTCATTTGCGATGTTGGGCCTGTGAGTCAGAGTTACTGCTTTAATTAACATTTCACTTTGGTTTCATGGAGCTACTACTTGAATGCAGTACAAGTAGGGCTATGTATCAATGGGTTTCATGTGAGAGAAGTTCCATTTTAAACTAAGAGTAATGGCATTCTATTTCTATGAACAAATCACACAATGAAACTTACTCAAAACAATATTTTCAACAAGTGTTATAAACCTTTTAAACTGAAAAGGACATAATATTGCTGCATCAATGGAGTTCCACCAACCTTTTAATGTCGTCCTTGTCCGTATCAATGTTATATTTCATCAACTGCCATTCTGCTCCAGAAGATAAAATTATAAACATATCCATGTAATAAAACTGAGTACATCTGACAGGTTTACAAAACATCTCCTTTCCCTAAAATATAAAGTACAGTTAAAAATGTTTGTAAAGGTATTGTTAAAGTGTACTGCTTCATGATACACAGTCCAATAAACACTCCAGTTCTTTGCTGTGTTACTTCAATTGGTGAAAGAATACACTTGACATCTGGGGTTAATTGTCGTCAATAAGACAAATGTAAACCAGTACAACTTCACTATTTTCTTCTTTTATTACAAATTGTGCCAGATTAAACATTTGGTAAGCAAGACTATTCTGTAGAAGTTTATCCACTTTGAGAAGCCAATATGTGACATGACTCCAGAGTCTTCTAATGACCTTCAGAGCATCACCCATATCAATTTTGCAACCAATATTTATTTCAGCTTCTTTGTTGGGGTTCTAGGTTGTTACAATGAACTCCGTTTGTTTATAGTCACCACTTGTTTGGCAACCATGGTCCACCCCGCTCAATGAGCTATATTCGATGGAATACGTTGTGCTTGTAAAAGGATCTGTTTTGTGAGACACTGCTGACAAATGAATTCTTTGCGTGAGCAGGGACAACTGTAATAAGTGTATTCCTCTGTGTTTGTTGATATAGAACATGGCTGTTGTGTTGTCTATATTGATGAGGACTGTGGTAAATTGATCAGGAGATGGACAAAACAGCATTTTGAATGACTGCTCTTTTTATTCAAGTCAATCCTTACTATCACTAACTGCCTTGGCCTTATCCTAAGAAAAGAAGAAGTCAAAAGGGTGCTTGTCAGGATTTCCAACAACACAACTTCCTGTCAGAACCCGTCCACACTCAAGAAGTAGGACTGGAATTGGTGGTTGAAATCGTTGTGTAGAAGACAAATTCTCCCTACCAATGTACCCCTCTGATGTGCTTATATAAGTATCAGCAGAGGGATCTATTAATCAGAAGATATGGAGGACGCACACAGAACACCAGAGGCTGTAAGGAAAAAGGCACAGAATCAATACCACACTAGGAATACTTGTAGTCGTGATTCAGTGAATACACAATGTTTTCTAACATAATTATTTGCGTGGGAAGGAAAACACTGGCACCCTGTGTCAACCTGGAGGGTGTATTCCTTCTGCAAACAGATAAACCCAGATTACTCAAAATTACAGGAAGCTCAAGTAAAGAGTACAGTAAATACAGGGTTATGCTTACCAACAGGTGAAATGTCTTAAATTGATGGAGGTCCTCTGTGAAGTTTGTAGGATCTAGAAAGGGCTAGCCCGACGGCACAAAGACACCCAAATAAACAAGTAGATGTCCACAGTGGTGGAAGTGCAGTGCTGAAGTGTTCTTTATTACATTGGTATTATCTTCATCTAGCCACTTATAGTGATCTCTTTCCTCTTCTATCCTTTTTTTGCATTTTTTTGTTTTCTAATTTTCATTGTGCTTGAGTCATCTTAATGGTGACTCAAAGATTTACACTCAAAACAGGCATGCCAATTGCGCTCCCTGTACAACCATTATCGATAGCCCAACTCAAGATGGCGGCGTCCAAAGTGGCGACCAAAGCAACTGGTGTTGTGGCCAGAAACGCCCTGCCCGGCGCTGGTTTCTCAAAGTTCAAACCCACTCGATCAGTTTCCGTCTCTTCAGATATTTGCACCTTCTATTCTAAAGAGTCCCTCAGTAGGAGTGAAAGTCAAACAGAAGTGCACCCAGACGATCGATCAAACCACTCCCCCACCCAGGCAGCGGACTCGAGTGATTATCCTACTAACCTCATAAATCCACAGGCGTAAGTTGGCACGCCACTTACCTCACCGAAACCTAACAACGATGTTATGCAAGTAAGTTCTCATATTAATTGGATACCTACTTATTCGAGGGGTGAAGTAACGGATATCACCCTCAAGTCCATGTGTCTGGCTGGGGAAATGCAGTTTAAAAGTGTGCCACTCAGCATAGAGTCTCCCAGTCCAGGCAAACTCTGGAGCCCATTCGATGCTCAGTGGCTGCACAACAGAGGGCCTCATTACAAATCAGGCGGTCCGGAAATAACGGTGGCGGTAAACCCGCCGCCACCGTTGTTTCCGGACCGCCTGAGCCCGACTCCTGCAGGCGGGAGGTGATGTTCCCGCCAGGTTTGACCTGGCAGGTTTAACACCGCCCGCCTGCAGGCGGACGAGGAAACACCGGCAGCATTACGAGATGCTGCCAGTGTTTCCATGATCTCCATTCCCATTGAGTTCCATAGGACTCAATGGGAATGGGGATTAACACCATTCCCCCTCCGTGATTCCCGGAAAACCGGGGTTGTAATTCCCCAGTAATTCCGGGAATCACGGAGGCGGAATGGTAATACGAGTCCGGCGGTAACCAGGCGGTTTTACCGCCTCGGTTACCGCCGGACTCGTAATGAGGCCCAGAGACTTCGTAAAGCTCATGAAATCTTAACTGTAGCAGAAATTGATGACGACGCAATGGACTTCATGGATATATCCAGGAAATCCAACTCACCCTCTCAGGAGATTCAACACATTTGTTCAAATTCTGGTGATTTAATTAAATTACAGGAAGATTACACATCTAATAATGCCTCTGCTCAATCTGAGCATGTGTCAATAAATACCACATCCCATCACGCAAAGAATCCTGTTGCTCTTACGTCACCAGTATTACAGGATAAGACCCATATTCACTTTGTCGATGAATCACCGTCATTTATAGCCCCTACACCAAGACGCTCTCGCTTCCAGGAAGCAGCCCAAGAATCTGAATTTTTTATTCATAAGACCCATTCTAAACGCTTCTCCTTCCCAGAAGCTCCTGCACTCAATAACACATTGAGTGCCATGAATACTGCCCTTCTGGCCGTGGCTAAACTCTATGAGATACTGGATAGTAAAATGAATCAACAAACCTTACTTCTAGAACATCTTGTCGGACATGTGAACTCTTTGGGGTCCTCTATTGACACTAATAAAAACATTGAAATGTTGCCTGAACAACTAATAGAGTCACAAGTTTTATCCAGCCATTCACCAATGTCATATGGCAGTATTAGTCTCCCTTTGGGAAACGGTGTAGCTCCATCTGTAGTCGATCCAATGACAATGCAACCCATCACATTTTCTCATAATTCCCCTGATGTGATTGAGTCGAATGCATCACGTGCCAGGATTTACCACATGATAATCCTTCAGAACCCGATCTGGCCGACACGGTGACGATTATGAAAACAAATGTTTTTGATCTCTTTGTGCCAGTACCTAACAAGACATTAGGTCAAAGGGCATCGCATTCTACATTACACCCAGATTCGAAACAATCACACAAGGTGTCTAGAAAAAGCCACCGTCGACCACCTCAAAGTAAAGAGAGAAAATATGTAAAGATACTCAGCAAGCTGGGCAAACCACAGGTAATTCCGTGTGTAAAATTGAGTTGCTTAGCTTCAAAGGGTTACAAGCCATTCGATGACCTAGTATCCTTATCTCTCAACAAAGTGCCCCTATCTGATTTAAACCACACTTGCAACAGCTTCAAAGAAATGTCATTGACAAAACCCCCTTCCGTTGTCTCCAAGGTGGGAGACAACACACCCATGTCCCTTGCCCCGGTCATTGCAACTGCCCCGCCCATGATTCAGCCGACCATCGCGGAACTCAGAGAAGAAATAAGAGCTTCTATTGATTTATATATAAAGCAGAACACAATAACAATGCGGGCATCAGACTCTGCCCAAGAAACGGTTGATGGCTCTTTTGATAATGCCCTGACATTGCCCTCAGGGCCAAGCAATACGACACAAGCAGTAGTGCCTGAAACAAATCCACAAGTGATTTATATGACAGCTCCAATTGCCAACCCATTGCCACAAGATACTAGTTGGCAGACTACGCAAAGTATTTGCTCATCGCTGCAAACCCAGACCGCCATAGAATCCATCCCAAATCCACTATTGCCGGTGATATCTACTAAGTATGTGGACCCCCAATCGCAAGAACTAAGAGACATCATAAAGCTGTCCACCGATTCATACATTGCGCAAAATCGTGATGCGAATCAAACAGATACTAATGTCCGCAACTCTACTTTTCCTGACGTAAGTTCATTACTAAAGGGTCCCTCCAAAGTGGTCAGTTCAGATAGACTTCATCAGGAACCCAGCTTAGCTCGTCCCAGCCCTTCTAGTCATGTTCATTTGACACTTACGGGCATCCATGAACACCATCACCTCAACAGCGGCAATCTAAACCAACAAAAAACCTCCAATTGCTTAACTTTAAAATGTCGAGTAAGAAATACATTCTGAATAGAGCCAGTATCTTGAACATCTGTGCGGAAATACCAACGCTGCAGAACCTAGCTACAACTGACATCGACTTAGTTGAATTCACCAACAAGGATGATCTATCTGAAGCTAAGATATACATGCGATTTGTTCTAGTAGCCAATACACTGTGGCAGACGAGAATTATTTTGTTTGAACTGGGCTTCATACTGACACAAGATGTCAAGCAGCAAATCCAAAATGTGGAGCGCCCCAAATGAACATTTACAAATCTGGGCCACGAGATGCAACAAAGATGATCCAGGTGCCATCACTCTATGGGCCTCATTACGACTTTGGAGGTAGCCATGGCGCTACTAGCGCCATGGCTGCCTCCAAAATCGGGTCTGGGTTCCCTGAATGGGGAATTACCGGGCCATTCCGAGTTTGGAGGGCCCGGTAATTCCTCCTTCAGGGAACCCGGGCCCGGTCCTTCCCCATTCCCATTTGAGCCTTCACAGGGCTCAATGGGAATGGGGAGGGAGCTAACAACGGGCCCACTCATAACAGGCCCGTTGTTAGCTCCCCGGTACCCTCGAGGAACCCGCTATGGACATCTGGATAAACCAGACGTTCACAGCGGGTCCCGCAAGGGAACCTCGTAATAGTGTGGAGTTTGTTTAACGGCGCCGGAACCATTACCGGCGCCGTTAAACCCATTCCGCACATCTCATAATGAGGCCCTATGAGTCAGCAACCCAAATATACAACACTGGATCATAACATAGTGAGTCTGCTGCAAATATTAGTATGATTTCCTGGAACATAAGGGGCCATAAGCATATTATTAACTCTAGTGAAAGTGGTCTTGTGAACTACGACATTATTGCGCTGCAGGAAACCTGGCTCATGGAAGCGCCTGTATGGTCTACTCATACAATCATCTCGACACCAGCCACCAAGAAAGCAATGGGACGCCCAGGGGTGGTTTGCTACTAGCAGTCAGAAAAATCACTAGCTTCACCAGCATAGAATGCCCATTTTCTTCTCCATGTTTTCAAGTGGTAAAGTTAATTAAAGGCTTATTAATCATTGTCATCATTAACATTTACTGGAGCAGGCTTACTATGGCCACAAATACGTTTTTTAAACAACTGCTCTCAATTCTCCACACCCAGCTCCTAGACCCAGAGACAGCCCGCACCATCATAGTGGGTGACTTAAACCTACATCTATTCCCCAAATATGGTCTAGAATTGGCACTGGACAAATTAACATGGTTATCCATCATGAAAGAAAGAGGTTTCATAATGTTAAATGGTGTGGTGGCTGGGGATGTCCCTGCACAGTTCACATGGGCTAGAGGACAGGAATCCGCCACTTTGGATTATATATATGTTTCTTCTAACTTTTTCAAACAGGTCCTGTCTCTAATTGTGATTCCATCTAGTTTGAGTCATCACAAAATATTGCATGTGAGTTGCAAAATTCCAACAGTCACATTTAATACAGATAAATTACCATGTGGCGCATATAAATGTAAATAATGGTGGCAATCGATTATATTGGACCTCATTTAAATTGCATCAATTTAGCACCCGTCTTAATAAGCTCTTTATTTCGCCACAGCTAGATGGATCTGATTGTTATGTACAACTGATGCAAGTATTCAGGTGTTCCACCATGCCAGACCACACCATTAAACATAAACATTGTCATGTATTTGATTTAGAGGTTCACCAAACAAAAGCCCTCCAAAGACGGAACATTCATAATTTGAAATATCATTCCATTGCAGAAAGAATTGCAGCAAAAAAACGATTGAATTTAGCTCACAAGACATGGCTCAAAGAGCGCAAATCACTTCAATATCAAAAAGATGGTGAACGCATGTTGAAACAAATCTTAAACAAATCAACAAGCAGCATCTGGTCTTGTCTGAATACGGCTACCCACAGGACTCAGGGAGCAATGCAGATTAGCCCCATATCAAACGAGGCGTGGCAAAACTATTTCCATGATTTTTATTGTACTCCCTTTCCCGGTTTACATGGAGAAGTCATTATACAAAGTATTCCTGATTTGTTTCCTTTAGAAATTGCTGATATTTTACTTTGCATTAATAACTTAAGTCGTTCCCGAGCCACAGGGCCTGATGGGCTGCATAATGGCATGTTAAAAAATCATCTGCAAGAATGGGCGCACATTTTTTTTCAAATCTTTAAACATATATTTACAATAGGCAAGATTCCCGCGTCCTGGAAGCAATCTATAGTACTGCCTATCTTTAAAAAAGGCAATAGGGGTGAGCCTAAATCATATTGTCCCATTGCATTGTTAATTAACAAGGGGGGTCCTGGGAGTCCCTCTGCCAGACATTAGTCCTGGTTATGAGAGACTTACCCAGAGTCTTTAGCTCACTATCTTTCACAGAGAAGAAATATCCCAAACATATCAGTCTTTGTCCTGCCCTGGGGCAGTCCAGCACCGAAATGCTAGGCAATTCTCCTCTGAACAAGAGTACCAACAGAAACCCCAGACACGTGTTTCGGTCTGGTTGGACCTCATCAGTAGGGTGGATCTGTGCCTCTCTAAGAATAGTGAGCAAGGGGTCCACGTCTGGATTCCCCTAGTAACTTAGGGTGAGACCCAAAGCTACTTAAATATGCAAATTAACAAGGGGGGTCCTGGGAGTCCCTCTGCCAGACATTAGTCCTGGTTATGAGAGACTTACCCAGAGTCTTTAGCTCACTATCTTTCACAGAGAAGAAATATCCCAAACATATCAGTCTTTGTCCTGCCCTGGGGCAGTCCAGCACCGAAATGCTAGGCAATTCTCCTCTGAACAAGAGTACCAACAGAAACCCCAGACACGTGTTTCGGTCTGGTTGGACCTCATCAGTAGGGTGGATCTGTGCCTCTCTAAGAATAGTGAGCAAGGGGTCCACGTCTGGATTCCCCTAGTAACTTAGGGTGAGACCCAAAGCTACTTAAATATGCAAATTAACAAGGGGGGTCCTGGGAGTCCCTCTGCCAGACATTAGTCCTGGTTATGAGAGACTTACCCAGAGTCTTTAGCTCACTATCTTTCACAGAGAAGAAATATCCCAAACATATCAGTCTTTGTCCTGCCCTGGGGCAGTCCAGCACCGAAATGCTAGGCAATTCTCCTCTGAACAAGAGTACCAACAGAAACCCCAGACACGTGTTTCGGTCTGGTTGGACCTCATCAGTAGGGTGGATCTGTGCCTCTCTAAGAATAGTGAGCTAAAGACTCTGGGTAAGTCTCTCGTAACCAGGACTAATGTCTGGCAGAGGGACTCCCAGGACCCCCCTTGTTAATTTGCATTTTTAAGTAACTTTGGGTCTCACCCTAAGTTACTAGGGGAATCCAGACGTGGACCCCTTGCTCACTACTCTTAGAGAGGCACAGATCCACCCTACTGATGAGGTCCAACCAGACTGAAACACGTGTCTGGGGTTTCTGTTGGTACTCTTGTTCAGAGGAGAATTGCCTAGCATTTCGTGCTGGACTGCCCCAGGGCAGGACAAAGACTGATATGTTTAGGATATTTCGTCTCTGTAAATGATAGTGAGCTAAAGACTCTGGGTAAGTCTCTCGTAACCAGGACTAATGTCTGGCAGAGGGACTCCCAGGACCCCCCTTGTTAATTTCCATTGCATTGTTAGGCTGACCTGGGAACATTTTTGCGCGACTAGTCTTGGGCCAATTTAACTTGTGGCTGGCCTCTAAAAAGTTATACGACCCATTCCAAACGGGTTTCATGGCAGGTCTCGGTACAGCCATTAACATCATCTCCTTCAACAGTATTATACACCAAGCTCGGCAGCGCCACCAGGCCCTATACATTGCGTTCATTGACTTTCGCATGGCGTTCGATGCTGTGCCCCGCGAGCTGCTGTACAAAAAATTGATGGACAAAAGCTGCCCATGGTTCATTTGAAATGGATAATTGATTTGCACACTGGAACCACAATTCAAGTGAGGCTAAGCAGTGATGGATTACTTATGAATCCCATCCACACTGCCCGTGGTCTAAAACAAGGCTGCCTATTGGCATCTGCCATGTTTAATTTCTTTATTTCTGACATTGGTAGTCACTTTGAGAAACTTCTAACTGACTCACCTAAAGTTAATGGCATACAAATTAAATATTTACTTTATGCAGATGATATGGTTCTTTTCCAAGACCCCCAAAGGACTACAAACCCTATTAGGTGCCCTCGAACTCTATACCCAGAAAAACTGTATATCAATGAATATTTAAAAAACTAAAGTCATGCAGTTTGGGAATCTAAAACAACGCACCAGTACATATAAGTGGCTATTACAGGGATCTGTACTGATGGCCATCACATCATATACCTACTTAGGCACCCTAGTAACTAAACAAGTAGGTAATAGTTGTAAAGACCATCATATAAAACAGAAACTACTTACAGCCACATCTCAGGCCCGTGTAATCAAAGCCACATTTTGTAAATTTTCCATTATTCCCATTCTAGTCTATTACAAGCAAAAATGTACTCCATTAATTCTGTATGGTTCAGAGGCATCATCAGGGAAACCATTCGAATACTGCGCGCGACTGGAAGGGAGTTATTGGAAACAAGTGTTGAACTTACAAGCCTCAGAACCTATATGTTTAGTGAGACATGAACTAGGTTTGCTATCATTATATGGCGTTTTCAAGTGGAAATTATGTTCACTCTATTGCAAATGTATATTGGCAACTGGCACAACTGGATTATTATGTCTTATTTCAAATTATCTTTTAAATTCACTGGATTCCTTTGCGGAGACATGGAGAGGGAAAGCGCAGAGAGTCCTTAATCATTCGGGAATCTCATTGAAATTGCTATTGTAAAATCCTGATAAATCCTGATAAAGCTATTAGCGCCATGGCTGCCTCCAAAATCAATGGGAATGGGGAGGGAGCTAACAACGGGCCCACTCATAATGGGCACGTTGTTAGCTCCCTGGTTCCCTCGCGGGACCTGCTATGGATGTCTGGATAAACCAGACATCACCATCGGGTCCCGCGAGGGAACCTCGTAATAGTGCAGAGTGGGTTTAATGGCGCCGGAACCATTACCAGCGCCGTTAAACCCATTCTGCATATCTTATAATGAGGCCCTATGACTGGATCAAAACAAGAACTGCATGTTATAAATACCGTAACTTTGTGCATTACCCTTTTGCATTGAAACAACATGGCCTGGCAGAAAGCTATTTATACCTGTTTCCCAATCCTCGCCAACGTGATGATTATCTGCGCTTTCGCCTATATCTATGGCCCACCAAGGAAGTCCTATATAATCGTAGGCAAGTAACATCGGAAGATGCATATTGTCGCTTCTGCAAATTAGCTCCAAAAACAATCAAACATATATATGTTGAATGTCCCAATCTTTTATCACAAAGAATTAATTGTTTTAAGCCGTTATTCGAGGACCATTGTCTTTTAACAAGTGAGAAACTCTGGGAGTTGTTATATCACACCACTATAAAAGCAGAAAGGTACGCCATTCTTAACTTCCTATACAGAATAGGTGTGCCAAAAAAAGCTGTAATTGAATGCAAACTATAACTGTTGTACACGATGATTTGTCATCAAAGCTATAATGCAATAGTGTGGTGTGTTGTATTTTAGACACGTCGATATCCAAACAAAAATTCATAACAGTGATATGTATTGATTTGCATCTCTGAATATTGCATCCCACCATGTAGAATTTTATGAAATGTTGATTGTTTTATTTTCTTTCTTATCTTTTAACATGGTTTGTAAGTTGAAAAAATCAAGCTTAAAGGTTGATTAAAACAACAATAAAAAATGTTTTAAAAAAAACAAGTAAATCTTCCAGAGAGTATGTAAGATCCTCCTATTCCGACGGCACGAGGATGCCTAGAAAATCCATAGAAGTGCATATACGGAAGTCTCTAGTCCTTGCACTTCTTCCGTGATGATGGTAAGTAAGCAGAACAGAAGAAAACTGTTACTCACCAGACGGTGAATGGCCGAGGCAGGAGACCTGCCCCCATGCCCTGGGGAGTTGACTGAAGAGCTCGGGGTGGTGCCTCCACACGAGCCTCCTCTCTGAGGAAAAAAGATCTTTTCTATGATATGTCTCTTTTCCGTAATTAAATACACGTAAATAAACCGATCATTTAAAAGAGCCGGGAGAACACATCGCCACGGAAGCAGCTGCAAGGAAAGAACAGGCAATCAGAAACTGGTGATGTAGGAGTATAACAATTCCCAAAACACAAAAGGAGGATACCTGAGAGTACTCTTTGGGAAGAACTCAGAGAAAGCAGGGGTACTCCAACAGCTCACTCGGATCAGCTTCAAGATAATGAACAACGATGGTACAAAACAATAAACAGGAAGGTTAGTTGGGGTACAAATCCCGAACCGCACGAGGACTGCACTAGATCCGGGTTGGTGCACACTCTTCAAAGTATTGCAAGGAAAACACTGGGTCCCTTTTCATAAAGGGACTGTATGCAGAGCAGGAAGATGTTATTCCCCAAAAAAGGATCACTCACTGTGGAGGAATGCGGTATATCACAGTAACCGTTGTTCAGGAATAGCAAATAATCCGGCATGCGGGGTGACGTGCCCATGTTAAGCCAACTAGCGGATGGGATCCAGCTGGGAACTTCTATCCCCCACGGAAGGCTGGAGGAATCCTGTGGAGCAGGCAGCACGTCAGGAGGCGGGCGCTTAAAACAAAATCAGCAGGTCGGAAGAGTCCTTTAAGACAGGCAAGGGTACACAAGTTAACAGTCGGAGGAAAACCAGAGATTGAGACTCAGGAGGTAGAGAAATCCAAATGCCAGGCAAGGTACGGTACACGGATAAGCATACAATAGATAAGAATGAAGACGGAACTTTGGTAACTGGTAACGCAACTTCAAACAGAAGCAGCGTTTATTAGTTCACCGCTGCTTTACGGGGACAGGAGCGGGCGTAACAGGAAACACATCACAGATGAGTACTGATTGGAGGGAGGACTCACGTGACCATGGAGCCTAATGGGAATTGAAGTCTTTGGGGCGGCTCACGTGAGAATGAAGCCTGCCGGGAATTGAAGGGTTTATTTTCCTTTTCTCTATTGTAGTTTCCAGCGTTGTATTTTCCAGCGCTCGTAGAACAGAGCCGTCAAGTGCCGCACACCGTGACGGAGGGCAATGGTTTTGTGCCCATTCCCCTTTGAATGTGTAACGCCTGCCCTGACGTGCGAGAGGTTATGTACATGCGGGGACCAAGCGGCGAGGCATAACAGCATCTACCCCCAAAGGCGGTGCCAACCCCCTGCGGGCATGGAAACGGCGCACAAGTGCAGGAGCATGAATGTTATGGAGGAGCTCCCAAGACCTGTCCTCAGGACAGTAACCTTTCCAATCAACCAAATAGAAAGGGCAACCCCTGTGCAGCTGGCAGTCCAAGGTATCAGCCACTTCATATTCCAGATCACCGTCCACACGTATAGGAGACGGATGAGGAGGCAGTCTGGTAGAGAGAAGACAAGGCTTCAACAGACTTTCATGAAAGACGGGATGTATCCTCCAAGAAGAGGGCAGAGAGAGGCGCACCACCGCAGGGTTGATCACATCCGCAACAGGATATGGACCCACAAACTTAGGGAGAAGCAAGCGTTTTCCAGGGACTTTTCAAGTGACGAGTAGAAAGCCAGACCTTCATGCCCACCCTGTAGGTGGGAGCAGGAACTCTATGCCGATCCGCATATCGCTTTGCTCTATTCTGGGCCCTTAGTAACTGCAAGCGAACCGATCGGTGCAAAGCCCTGATATCTCGAACACAAGCCCGGGCAGCTGGATTGTCAATGGGAAGAGCTGGATCCAAAGGTAAAGAGCTGGGATGCTGTCCTTAAACCCCAACGAAAGGAGTAACACCAGAGGCGGAATGTATAGAATTATTGTAGGCATATTCCGCTGGGGAGAGCGTCGCCAACCAGGTAGCCTGATTGAAGACACAGACACCGAAGATACTGTTCAAGAGTGGCATTGACCCTCTCAGTCTGTCTGTCCATTTGCGGATGGTAAGCCGAGCTAAACCATATTCGATGAGAAGGGAGGCAGTTAGGGCTTTCCAAAAGCGTGACGTGAATTGCGTTCCGCGATCAGAGTCCACAACAGAAGGGAGGCCAAAGAATCTGAACACGCATTTTAGGAACAAGGCCGCCAGGACCGGAGCCGGCGGGAGTCCAGTTCATGGAACGAAAATTGCCATCTTTGTGAAGTAGTCTATGATCACCCGGACGTTGTCATACCCGTCCACGGGAGGCAAGTCCACGATGAAATCCATGGAAACCATGTACCATGGCTTATGTGGCACTGGGAGTGGTTGCTTCAGACCCATGGGCTTAGAGCATGAAGTCTTGCACTGGGTGGATACAGAACAGGAGGCTAGATAGTTAATAAGGTCCTTGGACATAGAAGACCACCAGGCCCAATGACGTAAAGAGTCCAGGGTTTTCTGCTGCCCCGGGTGCGCAGCCATCAAGGAATCATTGGACCGGGTAAGAGCTTGAAGACGCGCCTCCCCTGGCGGCAAGTATAACCGCCCTTGAATATACGGCAGACCCTGCACCACATCCAAGTTGAGATGAACAAGTTAGTCTCTAACCTGGTAACGTTCTTTCGATGGGATGGTCCGACGACGTATTCCATATCTATGACAGTAATCACCACAGCTGTGCTGCTTCGGAAAATCTTTCGGCATCTGTGTCCTGCGTCGATGACGTCGATACACTGTCCTCGAGGGCTTCCGTCGAGCCGACGTCACCGGATGTTATAAGTAGGACGCACGACGCCCGTAGCCTCAGTTGTAGTTTTTTCCCAGAACATGTGGCACCAATCTTCTGCCATTATGACCACAGAAAGCCTTGCAGAAACGTAAGCTGCAATCGCATAAGAAAATCTATAGCGGGGTAGGGAGGGAGGAAGCGATATTGAATACGTCGTCGAACCATCCCATCGAAAGATCGTTACCAGGTAAGAGAGTAACTTGTTCTTCGAGGGGATTGAGTCCTCCGATGTATTCCATATCTATGACAGACTCCCAAAGTAGTACCAACGTAAGGAGGTGGGAAAAGAATTTAGAATGTACAAATTTAGAATGGCCAATCAAATTGCAGAGTAAAGGACCGCCTTGCCAAAGGCCAGATCCTGCCCATGGATAGAATCGAGGGAGTACTGACGTACAAAAGTATTGACGGAAGCCCAGGTGGCTGCATCACAGATGTTACGAATAGGAACACCCCACTGCAGGGCAGTAGAGGCAGCCATACCCCTACTAGAATGGGCCCATAAGCCTACCTACCGGAGGGTCCTTACCCGCCAAGCGGTAACATTCAGAAATTGCCAAGATAATCCATCGAGACAAAGTCTGCTTAGTAACAGCTTGTCCCAAACGCCTTCCAGCGTAACCAATAAAGAGCTGATCGTCCACTCTGACCCGGGACATGCATGAAATGTAGAAACTTAAAGCTCTCCTAGGATCCAGCCTATGGATCCTCTCCTCATCTTTACCAGGATGTGGAGTAGGATAAAATGCTGGAAGAATAACCTTCTGGCTTAAATGAAATTCCGACACCACCTTCGGAAGAAAGGAAGGACGAACTCTAAGGACAACCCTGTCCTCATGAAACACAGTGAAGGGTGGCTTAACTGAAAGTGCCTGTAACTCACTCACTTTGCAAGCAGAAGTGACCGCAACTAAAAATACAGTTTTAAGGGTTAACCGTCTCAAAGGACAAGAATATAAAGGCTCAAATGGAGAACCCATTAGAAACTTGAGAACAAGGTTCAGATCCCAACCGGGCACCTGGAAAGGTGACGGAGGGAACACATTAGTGAGCCCTCTCAGTAACTGAGGGCCTCATTACACGTTAGGCGGTAAGGGTTTACCGGTACCGGTAAGGGCACCGGTACCGGTAAACCCTTACCGCCTTACTACGAGTTCCCTTTGCGGGACCTGACCTTAACGGCTGGTTTTACCAGCCGTTAAAGTAGGGTCCCGCAAAGGGACCTTGGAGCTAATTACGGTACTGCAATTTGCGGTACCGTAATTAGCGCCTTCCCCATTCCCATTATGCCCTATGGGGGCAAAAATGGGAATGGGGAAGTGCCTTGGTGAATGGGGAATTACCGCTCCCGCTCACCTTGGAGTAGGGCGGTAATTCCACCATCCACCAAGGCGGACACGGTAAAATACCGGCGGCAACCATGGCGCTAATAGCGCCATGGTTACCGCCTACCGTGTAATGAGGCCCTGAAAAATTAAAGGGATTTTAAAATAAGAACACTCCTCAGACGAGCGCTTAAATATAGACAGCGCCGCCAGGTAACCCTTAATAGTACCCACTTGCAGGCCCCTGTGGGCCAAAGAAAGCAAAAAAGACAGAACGACAGGAATGTCACATGAAAAAGGATCCACATTCTTAGCCCTGCACCAGTCGCAGAACTTTCTCCAACGGCAACGGTACAGGGACTTTGTTGCCGGCCATCTGGCCGAAAGCAACACCTCCATCATGTCTTCAGGGAGATCCCAATCCTTATACCTCAACCTTTCAGAAGCCAAGCGTGAAGGTTGAGGGATCTGACCTCTGGATGGAGAACCTAACCCCCTCCCGTGAGAGCAGATCGTCTCGGTAGGGAAGACAATGTGGAGGGCAGATGGACAAGTCGAGAAGGTCTGGGTACCACGTCCTCTGGGCCCATGCCGGAGCAATGAGGATCATCCGGGAGCCGAACCTCCGTAGCCTCTGCAGCACTTGCGGGATGACGGGGACTAGAGGAAACACGTACAGCAGTGGGAAGGACCACTCCACCAGGAACGCGTCCCCTAAGGCTCCTCTTGGAGGAAATTCACGCAAGCAGAACCTTTCGCACTTCCGGTTGACACTGGAGGCGAAGAGATCCACTTGAGGGGTCCCCCAAAGGGCGAAGATCTCCACGAGAATCTCCTGAGCCAGCTCCCACTCGTGAGAGACCGTGCTCTGCCTGCTCAGAGCGTCCGCCGTCTCGTTTTCGTCTCTGGCCAGATGAACTGCCGAGATCAAAACTTCCTGCTGGATGGCCCAGAACCAGAGCTGCATCGCCTCCCTGCACAGAGGAACTGACCCTGCCCCCCCTTTTTGTTGAGGTAGTGCATGGCCACCGTGTTGTACGTCAGAATCAAGACATTCTTTCCTCGCACAGTCGGCAGAAAAGCCTTCAGGGCAAGCCTGACGGCCCTCAGCTCCAACAGATTGATATGGAGTCTGGACTCCGACGGAGACTAACGACCGCTGACTGTCAACTCGTTGGCATGAGCTCCCCATCCCATGAGGAATGCATCCATCACAATCGTCTTCTCGGGCCAGGGCAGCCACAATGGAGCCCCCCTCATCATATTGCCTTCGTCGGCCCACCACAGAAGGTTCTGGGCGACCGAGGGAGGCACCTGAAAGGGGTCCGACATCCTGCCGGAGGACTGTGACCACTGCATCTTGAGAGCCCACTGCAAAGATCTCATCCGCAGTCAAGCCTCTGGCACCAGAAGAATGCAGGATGCCATGAGGCCGAGCAGCCTCAAGAACTCGAATGTCGGGAGACTCTGGGCATGTCGAAACTTGTGTACTATCTGCTGAATGAGAAGAGCCCTCACCTGGGGAGGAAAACACTGCCCCAGGGAAGTGTCGAGCACTGCTCCGATGTACTGGAGCCGCTGAGTTGCCGTCAAGTGGGACTTCTTTATGTTGAGGAAGAAGCCCAGCTTGTGGAGGGAGTGACAGGTGACGGACAGTTAATCCAGGACTTCCTCGGGTGAGCTCGCCCTAATCAACCAATCGTCCTTGTAGGGGTAGACGTGAATCCCCCCTTTCCTGAGATACGCTGCCACCACCACCCTGAGCTTGGTGAAAACCCTCGGGCGGAGGTCAATCCGAACGTTAGGACCCGAAACTGAAAATGCGAGTCGCCAACCACGAACCTCAGGTACTTGTGCTTGGGATGGATCGGCACATGAAAGTAAGCGTCCTTGATGTCGAGAGACACCAGCCAGTCCTGACCTAGAAGGGCCTGGAAGACTTGAAAGAGAGTAACCATCTTGAACTTGTGCTTCCTAAGGAGTTTTTACAAACCGCGCAAGTCCATGATGGGTGTCAATCCCCAGTCTTTCTTCGAAATCAAAAAATAAGGGGAATACCATCCCTTGTTCCTCTCCGCTACAGGCACCAGTTCTGTGGCGCCTTACTCCAGCCGGGCTTGTATTTCCTGCGCAAGGAGCAGATCTGGACTCTTCAAAGAGAGATTTCCTGGTGGATTGTCGTGAGGCCTCTGCCAAAAAGGAAGACAGTAGCCGTGAGCTATGATCTCCAGAACCGACACATCTGAAGTAATGGCACACCATTCTACAAGATGCTGCGGCAGCCTTACCCCAACCGGCGAACCATGGGACCTGGCCTCACGACTGCGCGGAAGCGGCTGCGGCATTGCCTGAGGGCAAAGAGGCAACTGCCCAAGTGGCCTTGGCACCTCGAGTACCCTGTTTTCCACCTCTGGCACTCCTACGGTGGCCCCTTTGACTTGCAGCTCCTATCGATTTACTAAAGGATGAGTAATAACGAAAGGAACCTCCCTTCCATTGCTGTGCCCTAGGACGAAAAGGCAGAGGTTGGTGAACTGCAGCACTCAACGACTTTGCTGCAGCTTTTGAGGTCTGTAACCTCTCAAGGCTCTCACCAGCCTTGCTGCCAAAAAGATGTTAACCATCAAAGGGCATGTTGAGGAGCCGGGCTTGCACATCAGGAGCAAACCCCGACTTCCGCAACCATGCAAACCTGTGTATTACGGTGCTCGCAGCCATGGACCGGCTGACACAGTCTGCCATGTCCAGACCCGACTGAACAGACTCACACATGGCATCCTTGCCATCTTGTATAATAGCAAGAAAACCATCCCGTTCGTCCACTTCGGGAATATGCTCAGCCGCTAAGGAAATACAGTTCCACAGAGTATGCGTGAAACGTGACAAGGCACATACAGAGTTGGCTGCCTGAAGAGCCATACCCCCTGAAGAAAACACTTTCTTCGCCCAACCATCAAAATGCTTGTCGTCCCTAACAGGAGGGATGGTAGGACACAACGCCTGCTTTGCTGGGGCTGTAGCCGCCTGCACCACCAACCACTCAGGAGTGGGCTGCATGGTCAAGTAGCAGGGGTCGCTACTGGCTGGACGGTATTTTCGCGGCAAAGACTTGCTCACTGCCAGTAGACTCTCCGGGGCAGTGCAAGCCGCTGCCACCCTTCTGTGCAAGGCCATATGGAATGGCAGTACCGGATCAGTCTGTGGACCTTGGTCGAGGATATCCGTCAGGTCATCCTTCACAAAATCCATTGGTGGCTCAGACCACCCCAAGTAATCCATGACCCTCGACATAAGGCGCCGGTACGAGGACTCGGCATGGGTGCCAGGCTCAGGCCTACAGAACTGCACCTCCCGAGAGGTGTCCAGACCGCTGGCATCGTGCAGCGACTGACGCAGGTCCTCAATCTGGCTATGACCAGATATAATCTCGTCTGGTACCGTGTCAGGAACCAACCCATCTTCAGAACCCTCATCCACCTCAGAAATATAATCCAAAGGCTGGAATGTGCTTACAGAATAAGGGATAAAGACATTTTTTGCCTTGGCCAGAGCCTTTCTAGGGGGTTCCACCGTGCCACGGGGTACCTCAGACAAAACAGCCTCGAAAGGCGTCGACGTTGAGCGCGGCACTGACAGCATCGACGGCTTCGACACAGGCCTCAAGGGCAAAGCCCCGAGCGTGTCTCTCCACAGTCTAGGCGCCGATGATGACTTCACAGGTTTGCGTGGTCTCGAGGGCGTCGAGGACCGGGACCTGGAACGGGCATGACTAGAACGATTCCCCTTGTCCGAGCAGGACCTCTCCCGCAAATCGTGCTGACCACCCGAGCCCGAAGGCGTACTAGCGGTGTCTCTAGCACGGTCATGGCCGACCCCTCTCGGAGGCGCGGACGGACCAGAGCACTGTGATTAAAAAATCGCCAACATCTCCTCACAGAAGGAAGCCTATTCCTCAGGGGTCAAAATGCGTGGTGGGACAATCAACCCGCCGACGGGCGGTGTCCTCAGAAGAGGACCGGGAAGGCGACCGATGACGGCGCTTCCGTGAGTGCCTCGAAGAGGCAGAGGAATGGCGGGACCTACTCCGGGACCGAGACCTCCCGGACCGACGACGACGATGTGGAGAGTCGCCCCTCGAATCGTCCGTCGAAAGCCCAGAGGTCACCTTACCTACAGAAAGCTTCCTCTTACGCTCCCGCAAGGCCTTCGAAGTAAGCGACTGGCAGTCCACACAGTCATCTGTATCATGGTCCTCCTTGAGGCACGAGATGCAAGCGACGTGCAAATCCGTCAACATCTTGGACCCACAGTCCCGACACTTCTTAAAACCCAGCCAAGGGGTAGAAGAAGACATCATACAATAACTTCACAAAGTAACAGGTTCGAGGAACCGAAAGAACAGAACTCAGAAGAGTCAAGGCACGCCGAGATCTCCGAAGCGAACATGTTCATGGAAAAAACGGAACTGAGGCTACGGGCGTCGTGCGTCCTACTTATAACATCCAGTGACGTCGGCTCAACGGAGGCCCTCGAGGACAGGGAACAAGTTACTTACCTGTAACTGTTGTTCTCCAGCATGGGTCTGGCATGGATTCACATGCTCATGAATATTCCCCGTCGTCAGGCTGGGAATCCTCGGTAAAGAAAAAACCAGTATCAGTTTCGTTTCTGATCTGTCTTTCGTAGTAATAACCAATCACTGGTCTCTGCGTCATACTGACCACAGCCAATGACTGCCCTCTACCTAAGCACCGCCTCTGGCAGCCATCTTCAGATTTGGAAGCACGTGAAGTGGCAGTATGACCAAGTGAAGAGCCGCAGAGGGGTAGGCGGGAGGGTTCGCATGTGAATCCATGCCGGACCCATGCTGGAGAACAACAGTTACAGGTAAGTAACTTGTTCCTTCTCCAGCATGGGGTCTGGCATGGATTCACATGCTCATGAATAAAGAATACATAGCAGTACACACATGCACAACCACGGGAGGTGGCAAAGGCTCAACATTAAGCATTGCATTAAACTCAACATTAAGCATCTTACCTCCTCACCAGGCTCACCTCAGGCGAACAGGTTGCGCAGCACTGCTTGGCCGACCCTGGACTCCTCCCTGGAATCCCGATCGACGCAGTAGAACTTCGTGAAGGTGTGCGTCGACCTCCACGTAGCAGCCCTGCATATGTCCAGCAGGGGCACACCAGAAAGGAACGCCGTGGTAGCTGCGATCGCTCTGGTGGAATGGGCTCTCGGACGGCCAGGCAGCGGTCGGTTTGCCAACCGGTGACAGTACATGATACAGCCGGAGAGCCATCTGGAAATGGAAGCCTTCGAGAGAGCCTTCCCCTTATTGACAGGTCCAAAGTTCACAAAGAGTTGTGACGTCTTCCGAAAACACTTCGTGCGGTCCACGTAGAACTTGAGCGCTCTAGCCACATCCAGCGAGTGCAAAGTCCTCTCAGCCGGCGACGAAGGCGACGGGAAGAATACAGGCAACACCAAGGGTTCGTTGAGGTGGAAGTCCGACGGTACCTTGGGCATGAAGGAGGGGTGCGTCCTGAGCACTACCCTCGTATCGTGAAAAGTCAAGTACGGGGCCTTGCAGGAAAGGGCCTGGATCTCTCCCACCCGTCGTGCGGAGGTGATGGCCACAAGAAACGCTGTTTTCCACGACAGAAACTTCAACGGGGCCGAGTGCAGAGGCTCGAACGGAGGTCCCATGAGCTTGGTCAGCACCACGTTGAGCTCCCACGCCGGGGCCGGAGCCTTCACCGGCGGGAACGATCTGAACAGTCCCTTCATGAACTCTTTCACCAGACGATGAGACCACAAGGACGTCCGCCCCGTGGTTCTGGTGTATCGGGAGATCGCAGCAAGATGAATCTTGATGGACGCGTGTGCCAGTCCAGCTTTGGCCAGCGTCAGCAGGTACGGCAGTATTTGGGGAGCCGTAATCCGTAGAGGGTTAATCTTCTGTGCGTGGCACCAGACAGAGAACCTCTTCCATTTGTGTCTGTAGCATTTAAGAGTCGAGGACGCCCTGGCCTTTGCAAGAACCTCTCTGCAGTCGGCCGGTATGTCGTATCCTCCAAACTCTAGCGCTGCAGGAGCCAGGCCTGCAAGTTCAGCGATTTCGGGTCGTGGTGGAGGATGGCGCCTCCTTCCCTGGAGAGCAGATCCGCGTCCACCGGCAGCTTGATTGGCGGGGACGCTGACAAGTCCAGAAGGTCCGGGAACCATATCTGCCTCGGCCACGCAGGTGCGACAAGGATCATCCTGCACCGTGACCTCTTGAGCTGGTTGACGAGCCGGATTAGCAGTGGCAAAGGAGGGAACGCATAGAGGAACAGGCCCTCCCAGGGGAACGAGAAAGCATCGCCCATGCTCCTCGCCTGGGGAAACCTGCTGGCGAACCTCCGGCACTTCGAGTTTGTCGCCGTCGCTAACAGGTCGAACCGGGGTGTGCCCCACCGTCGGAAGAGGCGATCCACTAGATCCTGCCGTAGTTCCCACTCGTGGCACGAGCGCAGCTCCCTGCTGAGTGAGTCGGCGATGGTGTTTTTTATCCCTGCCAGATGAAACGGCACCAGAAACATCCCTTGGGCGACTGCCCAATGCCACAGGTCCTGCGCCTCCTTGGACAGTGCTGGGGACCTGGTTCCGCCCTGTTTCCTGATGTAAAACATGGTGGTGGTGTTGTCGGTGAAGATCCTCACCACCTTGCCCTTGAGGGACGGAAGGAAGGACCTGAGGGCCCAAAACACTGCACGGAGCTCCAGGACGTTGATATGTAGGGATTTCTCCGTCGGGAGCCAAAGGCCTCTTGCGTGCAGATTTTCGGTGTGCGCTCCCCACCCTTCCAGGGAGGCATCCGTGGTCACTGTCTCCTGGTGGGCTGGGGTCTGGAAGTCCATGCCCGTCGTCAGATGCGCGCGGGTGCCCCACCACCGGATCGCTCGTCGGAAACTCTCGTCGAGTGTGATCCTTTCCTCGAAGTTTGGATCCAGCGCGCGTCCAGGAACTCCTGCAACGGGCGCATCCGGAGCCTGCACATGGGAATGAGGTAGATGCAGGAAGACATCATTCCGAGGAGGGACTTGATGGACGTCACCTTGGCCGCGTCGGCCACCAACATCCGCTGCACCTTGCCCAGGATGGTCCTGGTCCTCTCCTCCGACGGGGAGGCCAGAAGGGACACTGTGTCGAGCCTCGCTCCCAGAAACAGAGCGTCTTGCGCGGGCACCAGGTTTGATTTGGCGTAGTTCACGGAGAATCCCAGGTCCGTGAGCAGTTGGACGGTCCTTGCCGTGTGAACCACGGCGAGCTCCCTTGTCTTGGCTCGGATGAGCCAGTCGTCCAGGTAGGGGTAGACGTGGATCCCTTCGCGGCGCAGCTGAGCCGCCACCGGTGCGAGGCACTTGGTGAACACCCTGGGTGCCGACCGTAGACCGAAGGGAAGGGCTTTGAACTGGTAATGACGCCCTTGGACCACAAACCTGAGGAATTTTCGGTGCCCCTTCAAGATGGGAATGTGGAAGTAGGCATCCTCCAAATCCAACGACGACAGGAAGTCTCCTTCCTCTCGCTGACCCAGGACGTGCTGGAGGGTGACCATCCGGAACTTTTGCGCCTTGATGAACTTGTTCAGACGTCGCAGGTCCAGGATGGGGCGCCATCCCCCCGTCTTCTTCTTCACGAGGAAGTATCTCGAGTAGACTCCGGAGCCCCGAAGCCTCTTTGGGACGAGTTCGATGGCTCCCTTCTTGAGCATCGCCTTCACCTCCAGGAGAAGTTGAGGGACGTGAAGTTCTTTCCTGGCCACGGGGGGGACGCGCGGACACTTTATCTGAAACTCGAGCGCGTGGCCCCGGGCCAAGGCGTCCAGCACCCAACGGTCAGTGGAGATGGACTCCCACACGCTGACGAAGCTCGCCAGCCGGCCTCCCACCGGGGTGCTTCGGTGGGGGCCCGACCCCACGGTCGGTTCAATCCTGCTTCGACGAGGCCTTGCCGCCTTGTCCTTGGCGACGACGGCGGGGTCCGCCAGATTTGCCTCGTCCTCTGTAGGCCTCCTGAGACGACGAGCGGGCCGCTTGACGGTAGGAGGAGAAACCGCCGCCGGAACCTTTGGAGGCGCCCTTGCCTCCGCTGCTCCGAAAGGGCGTCCGTCGTTGTTGTAGAACTCCAAGGGCCCGGGCCGTCTCGGTGTCTGCTTTAATGGCCTGAAGGGAATCGTCCACTGTTTTCCCAAACAGGTTGTTCCCATCGAAGGGCATGTCCAGGACTCTGGTCTGAACGTCTTGACGGAAGTCCGTAGCCTTGAGCCATCCACGCCGCCTAAGGCAAACGCCGTTGCCCAACTGGCGGAACCCAGTGTCGGCGATGTCCGTCGCAACGGTAATGGCGTGGTCCGAAGCCACCTCACCTTCCTGCAGGATCTCCAGGGCCTCTGCCCTCTTGTCGTCCGGCAAGAAGTCCAGCAGGGGAGCCAGTTTGTACCAGAGCTCCCTGTCGTATCGGGCCACGATAGCCAAGGCGTTGGCAGCTTTAATCGTCATCGCTGCAGACGAGATGACTCTCCGTCCCATAGCGTCCAATTTCTTTCCCTCGCCGTCCGGTGGGGAAGTCGAAGTGGAGGCCACACCCCCCCCCGCTTTTTTCCTGGCCGCCGCGGAGACGACGGAGTCCAGGGTAGGCTGCGCCCGGAGGCACAGGGGGGCCGTGTCCGGGACCCGGTACTTTTTCTCGTACCGGTCTCTTCTAGCTGGCGTCGTGGATGGGTTCTTGAGGAGGGTGAGGCCCTCATCCCAAATGTCGTCCAATAGAGGCACCGCGAGGACCGTCTTCCTCTTGGCCTCGCGCCGCTGATAAAGGAAACCTTCCTTCTTCTTCTCCTCAGGGCAGAGTTGGAAAAGCTCGGATGCCCTGGCGATCATGGAGTGGAACGATCCAATCTCATCGGGCGGAGAAGCCCTGGTGGGAGGCGACGACGGTAAATCCTCGTCGTATACCTCGTCGTCCGTACCCGTCGCTGCCGTGTCAGTCCCCGTATCATCCCCTCGGGTGGACGGGGAGGAGGGCTGGAAGGGGCGCGACGGCTGAAAAGGAGGAGGAGGGTGGATCCTTCTTTTCTTGGCAGGGGGAACTCCAGAAGGTCCCGGTTCTGGGTCCCCCGACGGGAGAGGTTCCGTCGGCAACGGTAGTCTCGTCCTTATCTCTGAGCATAAGGACTGTATAGCCAAGAAAATGGCCGCCGAGCTGTCCCGTGGCGCTGGCAGAGGGGAATCCGACGGGCGATCAGGGGCCCCGTCGGTACCCTCGACGATGTCGTTGTCACCTGCGTCGGGATCCATCCCGACGGGCTGGTCTTCTTCCACGCCGAGGCCGTGGCTTAAGACTTCGACCAGCTCCTCCTCCGAGGTTGAGGCCGAATCTACGACGACGCCCTGCCCCCCCTTTTTCTTCCCCACGGGGGATTTCACGGGGGTCCTATCGATGGGCACAAAAGAGGACTCCCTCCGCGGTGGCAGGGAGACTCTGAGCCCCGAGGTCGCCACCACTGGCGTAGCCTCCACAGGCTGAGCCAGGGCCGCCGCGACAGACTCGATAGAGGGCTTGGCCGGATGGATTAAGGCCTTCACCACCTTAGGTGAGCTCACCGCCTTATCCTTGAGGGGGGGGTCAGTGCCTCGCTCCCCCTCCGCCTTCGAGCTCGACCGGGGCCTCTCCAGGAGCCTCGCCGGGTGCTCGGCCTTCCTCTTACCCGACCCAGAGCGTTGGCTCGTGGTTGATGGTGCCCGGGAGGGTGCGCCCAGCCTGGCGCCTGTAGAGCCCGACCGTTCGGCGCTCCCGGTGCCAGCGGACTCGCGGTGCTTGGCCTTATGTTGGACCCCCGTCGCCGGGGCGTCCTCAAAGGTCTTAGAAGACCGCTCGGATTTCTTCCTCTTCTTCTCGCCGGACGGGCTCTTCCCTTCCAGCCAGTTGGCGAGACGTTGATGGCGGTCCTTCATGGTCCGCTCCGACATGTTGCCGCAAAACGCACAGTCCTTCTCCACGTGCGTCTTGTCCTCATGCAAGCAGTAGAGACAAAAGGAGTGTTCGTCCTCCTTAAAGACGTTCTGGAGCTGGCATCCAGGGCAGATCCTGAACAGCTTTCCGGGCGTCGAGCTTCCCTTCTCCTGGGCCATGTCCGGGCCTGAGAAACTTCTGGAGTCCTCCAAAAGCATAGCTCGACGAATCTTCACCCTTGAGGGGCGCAGACGAATCCGACACGGGTCCCCGTTGATCGGATGGAGAGTCGGTGGAGCTTGAGGCTCTTTTGACCGAAAAAACGAAGTTTTTGAGAAAAAACGTGAAAAAATAGCACTAACGCTCGAGAGCAATAGCACGAGGATCCCAACACATGAACGTGCGGTAAAAATCTGAAGATGGCTGCCAGAGGCGGTGCTTAGGTAGAGGGCAGTCATTGGCTGTGGTCAGTATGACGCAGAGACCAGTGATTGGTTATTACTACGAAAGACAGATCAGAAACGAAACTGATACTGGTTTTTTCTTTACCGAGGATTCCCAGCCTGACGACGGGGAATATTCATGAGCATGTGAATCCATGCCAGACCCCATGCTGGAGAACATATCGATGTCATCGACGCAGGACGCAGATGCCGAAAGATTTTCCGAAACAGCACAGCTATGGTGATTACTGTCAGATATGGAATAAGTCGGAGGACCAAATCCCCTCGAACCTCACATTCTGCCTCATGTGATGAAACCCAATTGGTGACCAAGGAGCGTAGCAAGGATTGTGGCGTATATCCACAAACAACCCTACAAGGCAACACCAAAGGACGCTCTGTTGGAGAACCCTGAGGCCCGTTGGACAGACAAGACAATGCGTCTAGAGGCGTGGCTTGATGGCTACGTGAGAGGACTTTCCTTGGAGGAGCTCCCGATGATCCGATGCTGATCCTGGGAAGAAGTGACGGTTTTTGGTGGACTTTCGAGCCCACGGTGCATCTAAAGGCGTATAAAAGTGGGGGGCACACGGTGCGTGCCCTCCCCAATGGCGAGACTGCATATTCACGGAACTAGACCCCGAAGAAGGTGGCGGTCGTGCAAAGGAAGGAGAGCACCCAAGATGGCCGCCTGTGGACAAAGGGCCATAAAAGGTCAGACGAGCTGAGGAAGACAAGGTTGGTCGGAACGTGGGCGAGCCCAACCAGATAGACGGGTCGCATGCGCCTCGGGCTGAAAGCAAGAACATAAGGGCGAGCCCCCACTGCAGAGGCCATGGATTGTGGCGGGCTAGCAGAGTGAACCCAGGTTCAGCGAAACCTCGCTGTGAAGGGGCCGGTGAGCGAACCCCGCGAGGATACAGCTGGGCGCGTGGGCCCAATCGACGCAACACGATGTCCTCCAAGGTGGTGCGACCCCGGATCAAACAGCCCACGATGGAGACCTATGCTAGGTCGCCCTCGGGTGCGGAAGGGGGCAAGAGCAAAGAAACACCTGCGGCGGCGACGGACCCACCGGGTACTATCCAGGAGGTGCTGGCAGCAATTGCCGACCTGAAGGTGGCCTGGGAGACGAAGCTGGGCCTGGCCATGAAAGAGTTGCAAGAGGGCCTAAACCTCAAGATAGGAGTGGTCCGAGAAGAAGTGAACCTGTGCGAACGATTGCGGGGCGCACTGGGGAACTGGAGAAGGAGTTGGCCCCGACCGTGGAGGCATGCAATACACACGCCAAGGAACTTCATGCCCTCGTGCATCGAGTGGGCAATTTGGAGGACAGAGCAGAGCAGGCGGAGGGGCGCGCCAGGCGCAATAACATTCGTATAGTGGGGGTACCGGAGGGAATGGAAGGATCGAACCCCACAGATTTTGTTGAAACCATGCTTTTGCAGGAGATTACGGGCGGAGAGCTGACCCAGGGGTTCACAGTCGAAAGGGCGCACAGGGCCCTGACCAGGGGACCGGCCCCAGGAACCCCCCCCGCGGCCGTTGATTGCAAAGATCTTGAACTATCGTGACCGCGAGAAGATTCTCAAATTTTTCCAGAAAGGGGGCACGATAGAAAGGGGGTCAGCGAATATAACAGTGTATCCGGATTACACGCTGCTTGTACAATGGAGTCGAATGGACTTTGGAATGGTGAAGAGGAGGCTCAGAGAAGCAGGCCACCGCTACATGTTGCTTTACCCCGCCAGGTTAAAGGTGTTTCATAAGAACAGATCCCTCTTCTTTGAGACGCCGAGCGAAGCGATGGAATGGTTGGATATGCAAGGTCGACCTCAGGAATCGGATGCCCAGACAGAAGCGGATGGAGATAAGTAGCACGTTGCAGAGGCACCCGTGAGGCCATAGCTATGACATTGGGACTGGAATATAGTTTGATATTGTGCTTGTGTGGGGGAAGTCACGGCATCTGCCGGCGGTCCCGTTGAATTCACTTCTCCTAAATAGATGACTGGGACCTCCTGGGGAGCATCCTCTTCACCCGATAGTAGTATACTTAGTTAGGTCACTGTTAGATTGGTAACACCCCGCGGGGTCCTTGTTCTTGGTCACGAGACGGGTCCAGACGTGGGTAGGCCTGAGATCCAGGGATGGAGCTGGGCTATTGTTGGGGGTTGGTGGGGAGGGAGGGGGGGAGTTGTGTGCAGTGGTGTGAGGTTGGGGAAGGGGTGAGAGGGGCACGGTTCGTCAACAGAAGGGAAAGAGTCAGGAAACGACCCTACATGGGGAACATTATGGGGAGGGATGGGATGGAGATAGACCGACCAGATGGCATTGGGTAATCTCAGAATTGTGACCTGGAATGTACGGGGCCTCAACAGCTACCTTAAACCTAACAAAGTGATGTTGTATTTAAAGAGGATGCGCGTAGACATAGCCCTGCTGCAAGAGACCCACCTCGCTAGCGAAAGGCTGGATGTGGTCGGGAGGAAATGGAAGGGCACTGTTGTGGGGGCAGCGTACTCGGCGTATGCCAGGGGGGTTGGCACCTGGGTGGCGACCCACGTGCCGTTTCGAGTGCTTGATTCTACGGTGGACCCGGAGGGTAGAATGGTGGTGGTAACGGGTCTCTTGGAAAACAGAGAAGTACACATCATAAATTTGTACGCCCCCAATAACGATACAGCGGCTTACTTTAGGACCCTCTACGGTAAACTTGGCACCCTGGCGGGGTGTACGGTAGTGTGGGGGGGGACTTTAACTGTACCGTAGACCCCAGTATGGATAGGTCCAAGGACAGGGCAGGAAAAACGGCAGCGGCGGCTAAAGCGCTGAGTACCTTACTGAAAGACCTAGGCCTAGAGGATGCGTGGAGAAGGCTGCATCCCAAGGATAGACAGTACTCACACTAAACAGCGCCACATGATTTGTACACAAGGTCAGACTACATGTTTGTAACAGCCGGGATAGTGAGAGAAATAGAAGGAGCGGAATACAAAGCCCGAGTGTTGTCGGACCACTCGCCCTTGGTGGTAGACTGGAGACACCAGCCCCCACGACCGCAGATCCCTACATGGAGACTTAGGACTGAGGCTCTGCAGGATGAGGGGTTTCAGGAGGGCCTGAGGGATGCCATTGAAGAATATTTTGATACAAATACGGGAAGCGTAAGCTCTGTGGGCACATTGTGGGAAGCGTTTAAGGTGGTGGTGCGTGGGGTAGCTATTTCCCAAGTTAAGGGGCTACAGGGGGGGCGAAATGGAGCTCCGGGAGGCGGAAAGGGAGCTAGAGGAGCTCACGCGTTGCGTGAGCACCGCTCATGATAACAGAACCAAAGTAGAGGAGCTACAGTTGTCCTGCAGCGCACTCTGGGATAGACTGTGCAGACTCAGCTACAGGAAATATACGGAGAGGATACACGCAGGGGGCGACAAGCCGGGCAGACTGCTGGCTTGGCTGTATAAGAGTGAGACCCCCCGCTCGGTGATTAGTGAGATTCAGGGCGAAGGAGGTAGCATATGCAACACCCAGAAAGAGGTAAATGAGGAATTCCTTAAGTTTTACAGACACTTGTATGAGGACACGGGGGAGGATATGGGTCAAGACATACTGGACATATTGGGGGACATTGAGCTGCCCACCTTAGATGATCTAGAACGTTCTGAGTTGGACGCACCCGTCACCTCGGATGAGCTGGAGGTAGTGATTCGGAACTTGCCCACTTGCAAGGCGCCGGGTTCGGATGGGCTGCCCAGCAAGTTCTACAAAACATACCAGCAAGAGTTGCTCCAGCCACTGCTTGCCACTTCCAACGAGGCCTATGAGAAGGGAGAACACCCGTTGTCCCTGCGTGAGGCTGTAATCATCCCACTCCTGAAACCAGGCAAGCCGGCCGTGGAGCGCGGGTCTTACAGACCGTTGTCCATGCTCAACCAGGACAGCAAAATACTCAAGGTGGTGCTGACTAATAGACTGAAGAGGGTGATTAAGAAACTGATACACCCAGATCAGACGGGATATGTTCCGGGTAGAAACATCACCGATAACCACAGGAGGCTACACCATGTCATAGACCAAACTGAGGAAGACATGGGCGAGCTGGCTATAGTGTCGTTAGACGCGGTCAAGGCCTTCGACTCGGTACGATGGCCATGGCTGAAAGCGGTCCTGAAGGGGTACGGAGTGGGACCTGGATACTTCAGATGGGTCCAGTTGTTTTACAGCACCCCGATTGTGAGGGTCAAGACAGGGTCCACAGTCTCAGATTCTTGCCAACTGGGCAGGGGGACCAGACAGGAATGTCCCGGGTCACCTATGCTATATATACTGGCATTGGAGCCGCTGGAAATATGCCTGCGACAACAATATGGGGAGGTGGGCATAAACACGGCCAGTGGAGAGCATCTGATATCATTATATGCGGATGATATGCTCCTTTATTTGCGCTACCCAGAAGAAAACCTACAGTACGTCCTAGAGGTGATAGAACGGTACCCCACCCTCTCGGGAATATCGGTGAACCCTGGAAAGTCCAGCCTGTTCCCTTTGGGTAGATATAGGAATGTCCCGGTGCAGAGGCTGCCTGTTCTGCCAATACCATGGCAGCCCGTAACATTTAGGTATTTGGGAATAAACATTTACCGCAAGATCGAGACAGAACACAAGCACAACACGGAAAAGGCGATAGAGGGGATTAAGAACAGTATGGTATTTTGGTCCAGATTGCCCCTGACCATGATGGGGAGGGCGGCCTTGCTCAAGGTGGTGGTCCTGCCTAAACTCTTGCACTTCTTTATAAACGTCCCGTTTCTGATACCCAGGAGCCTATTCGCGAAACTTCACAGCGTGTGTATGGGTTTTGTGTGGGGCAGCTCTAGGAATAGGGTGGCTCTGTGGAAGCTCCAGAACCCGTGTGACAGGGGGGGGATAGGCCTGCCTAACTTCGAACTCTATTACCTGGCGGGGCAGCTGCAGTACGTGGCCAGGTGGCTCTCGACTGAAGACTCGGCGGAAGCCAGGCTCCTGCGCGAAGATACAGCCCCATACTTTCTGATGGAAGTGGTGTGGTTGGGCAGAGATAAACTGGTGGGCAAGGGGCGGCTACCGAGGTTGGGCTGGGAGATCTGGCACAGGACATGGAAGATTGGGGGGGACTCGGAACCATACTCCCAGCAGGCCCCTTTGGCGGCGCTGTGCGGGAGCGACTCTCAACTACTTGAATCGATCCGCAGATACTGGGAACAGGTAGGCCTAGCCACCCTCGGGGACATATGGCAAGAAGAGGGGGCGTTGGTCTTTCAGCGGCTGCAGGAAGAGACGGGAGTACATGGTGGCCAATATATAACCTACACTAGGCTGGTGAAAAAGACTAGAGAAAGATGGCCTGAGACAGTGCTCGCGGAGGATCCAGATGTCTCCCTGGAAACCATGTATGATGTATCGGAGGGCGGGCACGAAATATCGAGGATATATGAGCTCCTGCGAGTAAGGGCAGGGAAGGAGTTGCTCCAATTGAGACAAGATTGGCAGGAGGAGGTGGGAGGACCCATGACGAATGGGCAGTGGGAACGGGCCCAGAGGTACCATAAAAAGGTGACCCGTAACGCGAGATTCCAACAGCTTCAATTGTATGTTACCCACAGGGCTTATTTAACCCCTGGGAAGATTGCAAAGTTCGGGGGATCAGCTATGCAGCAATGCCCCAGGTGTGGGGAGGTGAACGTGGGACTGCTACACATGTTTTGGGCTTGCCCGGAGGTGCATAGATTTTGGGACGAGGTCAAGACGAAACTGGCTGGCGGGGGGGTGGTGCTGGATGTGGAATCGGCCTGGTCATGCATGCTTGGACTTTTCCCTAGACCCCTGCATTTGAAACACATAAGCAAGATGAAGGACCTGGCCTATGTCTTGGCCAATCGTAGGATTGCCATGGGCTGGAAGGCGGCCCACAGACCTAGGGTGGAGTTATGGTGGACAGACCTCTTGAGGTGGGCCGAAGCTGAATCCGTAGTCTGGTTTGAAGCGGTCACCAGGGGGGCGAAGAAGAATTAAGGCCCTTGCTGGCCTGGCGGCAATTGGTGGCCTCATTGGCAAACACTCACCAGAGGACCCGGTTGATGGCTGTCTAGGTAGTGTGCCACCCAATGATGTTCCCGTAAACAACATGTGAGGACCGGCTCTAGTTTAAAGGGGGAGGGGGGAGTTGGGGAGTTTGAAAATGTGTTGGAATATGATGCTTTCTATGTTTTGAAACAGTTCTAGTGTGTTTGTTTGACCTTAAAAAATGAAATAAAAATATTAAATAAAAAAAAAAAAGACAATGCGTCTAGACAAGAGTTGAAACGGGCTGGGCGATAGGTGATGGTGAAATCAAACTGAGAAAAGAAAAGGTGCCAACAGGCCTGTCGAGCAGTGAGACATTTCATAGACTTAAATGCCAGAAGGCTACGATGATCCGAGAAGACCGTTACGGGATGGCGGGTGGCCAGGAAATGGTGTCTGCATTCAGAGAAGGGATCCTTAATGGCTAAAAGTTCTCTTTCAGTGATGGGATAGTTCTTTTCATATTGAGTTAGTTTCCTAGAAAAGAAAGCAATCAAATGTATTTCCCCTAAATCGGGACACCGTTGGGAGAGTATAGCCTCAATAGCCGAGCCCGAGGCAAAGTATGGCAATGGATGATTAGGATGTTGTAAGACAGGAGCAGATGAGAATGCCACTTTCAAGTTATAAAAGGGTTTTTGTGCCTCCTGGTTCCACCGATACGGTTGCTTAGAACCTGTCAGAGCTGTCAGGATGGACGAAAATGAATTAATGAATCGTCTGTAAAAATTGGCGAAACATAAAAATTACTGAAGCGCCTTGACCGTAGCCGGAACAGGCCACTCTAAGACTGCCTTGACCTTGGAATGACTCATTCTGATGCCGTGGTTGGTAAGGTCATAACCCAGGAATTCCACCTCTGTAGTATTGAATACACGTTTCTCAACCTTGACGGACAAATGATTCTCCCTAAATCTCTGTAGGACAAAACGCATGTGTTCTACATGTGCCTCCCTGGACGATGAATATATCAGGATGTCGTCCAAATAAACCACGACAAACTGGTCCAGGCAATCATGAAATATGTCGTTCATGAATGCCTAAAAGGTGGCTGGTGCATTGCACAACCCGAAGGGCGTAACAAGGTATTCGTATAGACCATAACAGGTTTTAAAAGCAGTCTTCCACTCGTCCCCTTTCCGTATATGAACGAGATTGTATGCGCCCCAGAGATCCAACTTAGTGAACAGTACAGAGGAACCCAGTTGATCCAAAAGGACCGATATCAACGGGAGAGGGTACTGATTCTTCACAGTGATAGCATTTAGAGCCCGATAGTCGAAACAGGGGCGAAGATCGCCTTCTTTCTTTGGAACAAAGAAGAGTGGGGAGGCCGCAGGAGATCGAGGTGGCCTTATGAGCCCGGTAGCCAAGGCCTTGTCAATGTACTCTTTCAGTACCTTGTCCTCTCCTAAGGTTAGAGAGTATACTCTGCCCGCTAGTATCTTGGCCCAAGGTAACAAGTCGATGGGGCAGTCATAGGGACGGTGTCGAGGTAAATGGTCAGCCCCACCTTATGAAAGACATCCCAAAAGCCATATACTCGGAAGGAATACTGTTGGCGGTTGTAATGGCCCAGATGAGTGCTGTGGAGGCCACCAAGGCCCGGCAAGAGGAATCCGAACATACGCTCGTATTCTGGAAGCATTTCTCATTACAGGCAGAAAAATGTAATTGGACAACCCTTTTTGCCCAGTCGATAGCGGGGTTATGGTGTTATAGTCAGGGTACCCCTAATATGACCTGGAACTGAGGAGCCTTGATCAGGTCAAAGGATAGATTTTCCACGTGTTCCTCTTCCGTCTGCATGCGGACGATAGAGGTATTTTGCGTGATCAATCTTGACACCAACGTGGCCATCCACCGCATGAACGGTCTCAGGCTGAGCTTTGGTCCATACGGGAACTTCGTGGGAGATAGCATAGCCATAGTCCATGTAATTCCCCGTGGCTCCAGAGTCAATGATGGCCAGAGAAGAAAAAGAGGCGTCAGCTGGCGTTGTAAAAACCACCGGCAAACTGACGGGAGCAGAGACTGTTCCATGAGTGTCCAAGGAATTAATCCCGGCGTAGGGACTCTAGCTATCGCCGGGTTTTGGCATTTCCCGCCTTCTTGACGTGTTTCTTTGGGCAGTCTTTCAATTGATGCTCAGCGGAACCGGAGTACATGCAAAGATTGTGTGTTCTGCGATATTCGCATTGAGCAGGAGTAAAAGATCCACGTACAGCTCCCACCGGCATGGGTTCTGGGGCAGAGGCCGATGATGAAGGACCAGCGGAATCTGGAAGAGAAGGAAGGGGAACAGCCGGTTTGCGTCCCACTTTCCTCTCTGCTCTTCTGGCATCTATCTGTAACACCAGACCCAGTAGTTCGCCAAAAGCAGTGGGAACAACAGGTACAGTTGCCAGAATATCTTTAAGCTCCTCAGAAAGGCCTTTAGAAAAGACAGCTGTCTTCTTTTCTTCCGGCCAGTCCGTCTCTGCGGCAATGGCCAATTGGTTGAACCTGGTGAGATACGTGAACAAGGAAGAAGTTCCTTGGCGCAAATTCAAATATTCCAGGTCCGTGGCTTGCGATTTATAGCATGTATCATATACTCTGTTCATGGCTGTAATAAGAGCATCGCAATCATATAAAACTTAACTATTAGATTCGAGCAAGAGATTGGGCCAAGCTGCTGCTGTTTGTCCGAGATGCAAAAGCACAAACGCGGCTTTGGTGGTAGAGTTGGGGAAGGCTGTAGGACAGCAAAGGAAGTGCAGCTTGCACTGGTTGATGAATGTCCTATATTGCTTGGGATCCCCAACAAACCTCTCAGGGGGTGCCAACGGGAACTGTGAAGCCATAAGGACTGGAGCCGTGGAAAACGCAGACCGGGAGGCAGTAGGAACCCCAGAGGCAGAAGCCACAGCACTAGATGTGTCGATACCCACATTCTGGGGAGTAGGAAAAGTCTGCAGACCATCAATCCTATGATGCAAAGCATCAGGGGCTGCCGCCATGTCCGCTTGGAGTTCGGCCACCAAACGAACCATGGCAGCACGTCAGGAGGTGGTTGGTTAAAACAAAATCAGCAGGCTGGAGGAGTCCTTTAAGACAGGCAAGGGTTCTGGTACACAGGTTAACAGTCAGAGGAAAACCAGAGATTGAGACTCAGGAGGCAGCGAAATCAAAATGCCAGGCAAGGTTCGGTACATGGATAAGCATACAATAGATAAGAATGAAGACAGAACTTTGGTAACTGGTAACGCAACTTCAAACAGAAGCAGCGTTTGTAAGTGCACTGCTGCTTTTACAGGGACGGGAGTGGGCGTAACAGGAAGCACATCACAGATGAGTACTGACTGGAGGGAGGACTCACGTGACCATGGAGCCTAATGGGAATTGAAGTCTTTGTGACAGCTCACGTGAGAATGGAGCCTACCGGGAATTGAAGTGTTTATTTTCCTTTTCTCCATTGTAGTTTCCAGCACTATAGTTTCCAGCGCTCGTAGAACGGAGCCGTCAAGTGCCGCACACTGTGACGGAGGACACTGGTTTTGTGCCCATTCTCCCTTCAATGTGTACGCCTACCATGCGGGAAGGTCCATACATGCAGGGACCAAGCGGCGAGCTGTGACAAAAACAGGCAGCGGTTGTGTAACAGGTAGCGAGGTCGGCAACGTGCGGGCAGTATCCAGAAACAGAAAGATGTTGAAGGCAATCCTTAATACAAGTCCTTGTCACAGTTTAGCAGGGGGCGTGGGGCAGAACGAAAGGCTTAGCAGTCCGAGAAACAAATCTGAGTCGAAAAACCAAGAAACCAGAACAAGACCAGGAGGAAGGCAATGCAAGGTCCGGTAAGCAGGCAATTGGTCGATGCACAAAGGAGACACAAGAATTAACATAGACACAAGTACAAGGTACGAAAAGAGCTGCTGGAAAAAATCAGAAGCACTGCAGCCCCGCTGTTGTGTCCTATTTCTATGGACATGTTGTCCATCGTTAGTTGTGTCCTTTCTTTTTGTTCTTGAAAATGTTGTGGCGTAGCCACGGGAAAGGAAGAGGCGGGGCTACCGCCTCCGACAGCAGTTCGGTGCGGAGAATAAAGAAAAGTAGATTGCATCATCCTGGCTCCCGCGTCTCATTATGCGAACCTGCTTTATTTAGTTGCATTTTATTATACGAAGTTCCGAGCGTCGTCGGAACTTAACATTGGCGACGAGGACGATCCACCCGTGCTGCGGACCTAATTCGCACCCACCCACAGGCAGCTCCAGCGACGTGTGAGGGCCGCGGAGGAACGCCGCAGCCTCAGACACCACCCGAGCTGCAGACCCAATTTATACCCACCCGCAGGCAGCTCCGGCGTCGCGTGAGGGCCGCGGAGGAACGCCGCAGCCTCAGACACTGCAAGGCATCATCAGTAACAGAGGCGGTGGAGGGAAAGCTCCCGCCAACTCATACACGCTGCAGGAGGTGAGCCGCCAGAAGTTACACAGCACACTAATTAAGGGCCACCGGCTGCCCATGACACTTCATGCAGGCCAGATCACCGCTAGCCCCTACATTCAGTCGGCGAGGCCGTGCTGAAGAAGGAAGTGGAGGTGGACCCTCAGCACACGACACTCCAGTGAGTAGAGTGCCACAGCAGCACAGCCCAGCCACACCTACTAACATGTCGGCAGACAATGCTGACAGCGGCCTACAGAGCCCTCAAGCCAGCTCCACTCCGAGAGCAGCCAGCAATGGACAGGACAATTCCTCTGAATCTCTGCAGCTACAAGCAGCCCCTCACTTTGACATGACTGATACCAACAGCCTGGCACCCAGATGGGCTCGCTGGCTAAAAGAACTCCACATTTACATCGATGTTTCTGGTGTGAGAGAAGAACGCCGTTTGAGAGGCATCCTGCTTCACTCCCTGGGTCCAATGGTGCGGGACATCGTGTTCGAAATGCCGGATGCCAACACCAACTCATTTCAAGGTATAATTGACTCACTAAATGCGTACTTCGCACCCCTACGGAATGTCGACTATGAGAGACATGTCTTCCACACAACGACACAAGACAAAGATGAAAGCATGGATAATTTTATCATGAGGCTAAGGAAAAGAGCCAAGTACTGCGACTTTGACAAATATTCCACTGAAGAGGCACTAAAATCACAAGCCATCGCAGGGTGCGGTTCCCCTGATTTTCGTAAAAAATTGCTACAAAAGAGCAGGACGCTGGAAGAAATCCTTCAAATTGCAAGAGCAGACGCTGCTCTAAACCTACAAACGGAGTCCCTAGGCAACATCTCCATCACGCAAAATGCCAAGTCAGCGTCTCTCTGCCCCATCCGCACGCCTGCTGGCCCGTCAGAGCAAAAGAAATGCTATCGATGTGGATTCCGTTTTCCCCACGTAGGCCCATGCCCTGCGATTGGACATCAGTGTGATAAATGCGGGGGGGGGAAACCACTTCCAGTCCGTCTGCAAGAACATTAAATTCCTCCAAGGCTCAGGGAGCACAAGAGAAGCCGGGAGACAAGAAGGGGGGCGCTCCAGACGGGAAAGCCCGCGCAAATATCCAAATCGAGGCTCCACGTATGGGAGGAGGCGCTCTCACAGTTCAGCCAAGGAATACGCGCCATCCTCGAGGAGGCGAGAAGAAAGGAGAGATAGAGAAACGTCTAACCACCGAGAGAGCAGACGCCACTCCCCGCACCGCAGAACAAGACAAAGGATCAGATATGTGGACGATTCGCCTCAGGAAAGACAGACAAACAGGTCATCTTCATCCAGTGGAGAAAGAAAACGAGCGTACATGCCATCGGAAATGCCACAGCGGCTGAATACAGTCCGACTCTGCTACTCCAGTTGAATGGCCAAAACTTAGAATTTCTGATCGACACAGGTGCCACTGTGAATGTTATCAATGACATAATATACAAATCATTGGAAATCAAGAAAGACTTAAAGAAAGCCGACACGCTAATATACCCCTACGGGTCCAACAAACCGCTAGACTGCATAGGAATGTTCAACGCACACTGTCAATACAAGGAGCAGAGCCAGAAAGTAAAAATATATGTAATCAAAGGTGAAGTTCCGGGAGGAAGCATCCTAAGCTTCCGCAGAGCGATACAAATGGGTCTAATTAGCATCATGTATCAGATCATGGGGGGCGTGGCTACGAGAGCCATGTAGGAGGACGCGTTCCAGCGGAGCTCCCGAGATCCTGAACAGATCCGGGCAAATCAGTGCAGTACGACTGCTTATTGAAAACCGACGACATGCATGCCAGCGTGTGAAGGTGCTACCGAAGTACTGTGAACTTTTGGAGGTCATAGTAGCTACGACGACTGAGATCGGAGAAGAAAAGTCGAGAGACGCTGAGAACAAAGGGCGACTCAAAATGGCCGACATAGACTTGAGACGGGATTGAAAAGAGTCGCGGGAAGACCTAACCAGGTCAGCGTGCAATGCGCCCACTCATCATTCGGTAGACCTGCACATCCTCAGAACCATGTCCAGTAAGGCAGTGCGACCTAAGGCGAAACAACCCACGCTGGATGACTTCACCAAAACGTCCCCGGGCTCGGACGCCACCAAGAATAAGGATGCACCGGCCGTAGGTAGCGCGACGACTTCGAGCTCTAACCAAGAAATCCTAGCAGCGATTGCGGACCTGAGAGCGGCCTGGGAGTCGAAATTAGAACAGGCTGTCTCTGAATTAAAAATGGCATTGGACCTCAAAGTTGGGGAGGTCCAGGAAGACGTCAATCTACTGAGACAAGACGTTAGGGTTCTGGCAGAGCGCACAGAGTCCCTAGAAAAAGAAGTTGGCCCGAATACGGCGGACTGTGCCACCCACAAGACAAAACTGCACGCCCTAATCCAAAGGGTGGGCAACCTGGAAAGTAGAGCGGAGGAGGCGGAAGGACGGGCCCGTCGCAACAATATCCGCATTGTGGGCCTACCGGAGGGGACGGAGGGCCGTGACCCTACTGACTTCGTTGAGACCATGTTTCTGCAAGAGATATCCGGAGGGGCCTTATCCCAAGGCTTCGCAGTGGAGAGAGCACATAGAGCCCTAACGAGGAGGCCGCCTCCTGGAAACCCGCCCAGACCCATCATTGCCAAAATTCTTAACTACCGTGATCGGGAAAGAATATTAGAACATTTTCGAAAAGGAGGCACGATCAAGAGAGGAGAAGCAAACATCACGGCGTATCCGGATTACACCCTAGCTGTGCAGCGGAGCCGCATGAACTTTGGAACTGTGAAACGGAGGCTGAGGGAGGCAGGTTACAAATATATGTTGCTTTACCCTGCAAAACTGAAGGTCATACAGGCGCATAAGACTTTATTTTTCGAGACCCCAGAGGACGCCATGGAGTGGCTCGACGCACAAGGGTGCCCTCAAGAATCGGCGGACCGGCCCCAGAAGGACTCGGAGGAGCTACGGAAGACGTAAAATGGCGTCGCAAGATGGCGCGACTCATGGACCCTAAGACTTGATTATAGTCGGTTCGGAACCTTCGGTATGGAAGGTCAGTTGGTTGTACTGTTTGCCACAAACATTGAGATTATTATTGAACGGGAGCCCCATGGAGCGATACTCTCTCCCCACAATAGCTTAGGTTAGGTTAGGTGGCCATTAGGGCGACCTCACCCTACTGGGCTCCGTGTACGGACTGGTGTTTGCGGAGCCAGATGTGGGGGTGCCTGAGCTCTTTTGTTGAAGCTGGGCAACAGTTGGGGTGTGTGGTGTTGGGGGGAGGGTGGGAGAGGGAGGGGAAAGGGGGTTGGAGTTTGGTTGTGTGTGCGGTTAGTTTGGGAATGAGCTTATTTGCGGAGTGGCCGCAGTGGGACGCTTTCTGTGTCATGAGAACTGTTGGAGGTTCCCGTAAGGGGGGTGGGAAGACACATAGCTGCCATGGGTGACCTCAAGATTGCCACCTGGAACGTCCGAGGCCTCAATAATTACTTGAAAAGAAATAAAGTCATGTTGTATCTTAAACGACAGAAGATCGACATTGCCCTGCTACAAGAAACGCACCTGGCCCAACATAAACTAGACCTTGTAAAGAAAAAATGGGGGTGTACAGTGGTGGGCTCCCCGTACTCGGCCTATGCCAGAGGTGTGCTGATCTGGGTGGCCCCGCATGTCCCACTCAAAATTGTACGAGAGGAGGTAGACACGGAGGGTAGGCTGGTAATACTGAGGGTACTGATTGAGAACAGAGGACTGAGTATTATTAATACATATGCCCCCAATCAGAATACTGCCGTATATTTCAGGACTCTATGCACACGCCTGGGCCCGTGCGCAGTGGAACCGATCATCTGGGGGGGGGATTTTAACTGTGTTCTTGACCCCAAGATAGATAGGTCCGACAGGAAAGTAGACAGGCCCACCCCAGCGGCCAGGGCTCTACGGGTACTATTAGACGACTATGGACTAGAGGATGTCTGGAGATTGAAACACCCCACGGCCTTGCAGTACTCTCATTATTCGGCCCCTCAACAGTTGCACACGAGACTAGATTACTTCTTTGCTACGCCAGAAGTGACGATAACAACTACACAGGTTGAATACAGAGCGAGGGTCCTGTCGGACCATTCGCCCTTGGTGATGGCCTGGCAATATGGCCGCCCTAGAGGGCGGATTCCAACATGGCGCCTCCGGGCGGAGGCGCTCAGAGACCCGGCCTTCAGAGAAGATATTAGAGAGACGATTACAAGGTATTTTGAGGAGAACACAGGCAGTGTGGATTCGGCTGGTACACTTTGGGAGGCCTTCAAGGTGGTAGTGAGGGGCGATGCTATTTCTAAATCAAAGGGCCTTCAGGGGGGGGTTTTAGCTGAGCTGGGGAAAGTGGAGAAAGAATTGGAGCGTGAATGTACCAGAGGGGGAGGGGACACAGACCTAGTACTCGAATTACAACAACGATGCTCAGAGCTTTGGGAGCGGCTTTGTGACCTCAATTACAGGAAATACGTGGAGAGGCAACATGCAGGAGGTGACAAAACTGGTCGCCTACTGGCATGGCTTTACAAGAGGGAAACCCCCAGGGCCCCGGTCATGATGATAGAAAGGGAAGACGGAGAGGAGGCTCACACTCAGGAAGAGGTTAACGCTGCTTTCTTAGATTATTATAAAGCGCTGTATGAGGACAAAGGGGAAGACAATCTGGATAAAATCAGGGACACACTGAAAGATATAGAACTGCCCAGGATTAATGCAGAGGAAAGGGAGGAGTTAGATGGCCCCATTACGCTAGATGAACTGGAAGAGGTGGTGAAACGGCTGCCTACTTGCAAGACCCCGGGCACTGATGGACTCCCGAGTGAGTTCTACAAAACGTATAGCGCAGAGATACTCCCCCCTATGCTTGAGATGTACAACGAATCATTCGAGGGAGGCCGATTGCCAGACACGCTCAGAGAAGCGCTGATCGTACCACTGCCCAAGCCTAACAAGCCGAGACAACACTGTGGATCGTACAGACCGCTGTCGATGTTAAACCAAGACAGTAAGATCCTGACAGCGGTCTTGGCGGATAGGCTGCGCAAGGTCATCGGCAGGCTGATACACTCGGATCAGACAGGTTATGTCCCTGGCAGGAATATAACTCATAATCACAGGCGGCTCCACCGAGTGATAGAAGAAGGGAACAGAAGAGATGAGGAAATGGCAGTGATCTCCCTAGACGCAGTTAAGGCGTTTGATTCGGTGAGGTGGCCATGGCTGTTTGCGGTCCTGAGGGAATATGGGTTTGGGCCAGGCTATATCAGATGGGCGAGACTACTGTATAGCCAGCCCACGGCTAGGGTGCGTACGGGATCAGTGATATCCGACAAGTGGCACCTAAGTAGGGGTACTAGGCAGGGATGTCCTTGGTCCCCGATGTTATACATATTGGCCTTGGAACCCTTAGCAGTATATCTTAGACAGCAATATGACCTGGTGGGCATCGAGGTGGGAGGAAAGAGCCATTTGATATCCTTATATGCCGATGACTTGCTGCTGTACCTAAAGTATCCTGAAGAGAACCTCCAGTATGTTTTGGAGGTCATGCAGAAGTATGCCGAATTGTCCGGCATAGCGGTTAATCCTGACAAGTCGAGCATGTTCCCTCTAGGGTACTATTCGAGGGTCCCCACGGAACGCTTACCGGTATTGCCCGTGCCTTGGGCAGCCGAGTCCTTCCGATACCTCGGAATAGACATATATCACACTGTGGGAAACGAACATCTGCACAACACCGAGGTTGCTGTGGATAAAATCCGTGCGTCTATGCGATTTTGGGAAAAACTGCCGCTAGCGATGATAGGGCGAGGGGCGTTGCTTAAAATGGTTGTCTTGCCTAGACTGCTGCATTTCTTCAACAACATACCATGCTTAATAGCTAGGAAGTTCTTTACCAAACTCGACAGTATGTGCAGGGACTTCCTATGGCACGGCACTCGCAACCGAGTGGCGCTGTGGAAGCTACAAAACTTCTACGATAAAGGAGGAATTAAATTACCACATTTTGAGGCCTATTATGTAGCGAGCCAATTGCAATATGTTACACAGTGGCTCTCTGATGAGGAATCTCCCGAGTCCAGGTTGGTTGGGACAGATTGCACCTCGTTTTATTTGAAGGAGATCATCTGGGTCCCTAGACAAGACTTAAACCTTTGCCCTGGTATGCTGTTACTTGGGTGGAAAATGTGGCGTAGAGCATGCCGGTTACTGGAAAGCCCGGATCCGTGTTCGCCGCAGGTGCCACTGGTTGCCTTGACTGCGGGGGATGGTCAACTTAGAAAATTGATCAGAATGTACTGGGAACCGGTTGGGTTGGCCACGTTAGGAGATATATGGCAAGATGGGGCCATCAAGGATTTTGCAGACTTAGAAGAAGAAGCTGGGTTACATGGGGGCCAATATGTTACATACTTCAGGTTGGTACAGATTATCCGAAAATCTTGGCCTGAGACGGTGTTAGCGGAGGATCCGGATGCCCTGATTGACACAATATATGACATATCAGAGGGCGGACACGAGATCTCCAGATTGTACGAGGTGGTGATGTCCCGAGTGGGAAAGGACTTGACAGACTTGAGACTAGAATGGGAAATGGAGGTGGGGGTTCAGATGACGGATGGGATGTGGGAACGGGCTCTGGGATATCATAAAAAAGTGTCCAGGAATGCTAGATTACAGCAAATCCAACTATATATCACACACAGAGCGTATTTGACCCCCAAGAGAATAGCTAAGTTTGCTAACTCGGGCAGGCAAGCATGCCCGAAGTGTAACGAGGAGAACGCGGACATGACGCATATGTTCTGGTCCTGCCCAGTAATTGAAGTCTTCTGGGGAGAAGTGTCACAGAAGTTGGCTGACAAAGGGGTCCCGATAAGCATTGACACGACCTGGGCTTGCCTTCTACGGGCTTTCTCCAGACCAAAGAACACCAGACATCTGGGGAAACTGAGAGACCTAGCGTATATACTCGCTAAGAGGAGGATAGCTATGAACTGGAAGCAATGCTACAAACCTAGGATAGAGATGTGGTGGAGGGATCTCCAAAAATGGGCGGAAGCTGAAACCATGGTCTGGCAAGAGGCATGCAGTAAATGCGGGGAGGAGGATGTGGGCAACCTAGTAGCCTGGAGGTCATTAATCACTGGTCTGTTTGGGGTACGAGGAGAACCTACTGCCTCGGAGGAGGAAGTCACCCGGCCACACCAGGTCGATACGGAACTACCCTGTGGATGAGCTCTTGGGGGGAGGGGGGAGTGTAGTGTTGTGCTTTGTTAAGTGTTTTATTGGTTTATTGTGTATAATGTCACAAGTTTGTTTATACTGTTTTCACTTAAAATAAAAATAAAAATATTTTAAAAAAAAAATGTATCAGATCATGTCTGCATACACCTCCAGCGCCAAAGACATGATCCAGAAGATATTTCCTTCGCTCTTCAAAGGACTTGGGTGCTTAAAAGATAAGCAAATCAAACTGCACATCAATCAACAGGTAAAACCCATTGCTCAACACTACCGGGGTATTCCCCTCAACATACAACGGCAAGTAGAAGATGAGATCCACTCACTGCTCCAACAGGGCATAATCGAACCAGCGTCAGGCCCGACTCCATGGGTTTCACCAATAGTCCCGGTACCCAAGAAAGATGGCACCTCCAAGATACGCATCTGTGTAGACATGCGTGCTCCAAACGTAGCCATTGAAAGAGAACGACATCTAGCTCCACGCATGACTGACATGATACACCTTCTGCATGGGGCCACCATCTTCTCGAAGCTCGACCTGAATAAAGGCTACCATCAACTTGAACTTCACCCATCATCACGATATATAACCACGTTCTCAACTCATCTAGGACTCTTCAGATACAAGAGACTAAGTTTCGGAGTGTCATCTGCGGCCGAGATTTTTCAGAATGAAATACATCAAATAATTAAACACATTCCACACTGCTTGAATTACAGTGATGATATTCTCATCTTCGGCACTTCCCAAGAAAGTCACGATGACACGTTAAGAAGGGTCTGCATGGCGTTAGAAAACACCAACCTCACGCTCAACCCAGAAAAATGTGAGATTAATAAGACCACACTCAAGTTCTTTGGACACATATTTTCGAACAAGGGCATGCGCCCAGATCCAGAGAAGGTGCAAGCCCTGGTGGATGCCCCCACTCCCACTTCATCATCGGGCATACGATCATTTCTGGGCATGGCGAGTTATTGCACGAGATATATTCAAGATTTTGCGTCAGTGAGCACTCCATTAAGGGTTCTCACTGGCAAAGACCAGGAATTTGAATGGACAACAGAATGCGAAAAGGCGTTCCAGGAAATCAAACGACGCATATCATCAGCTTCATGCATGGCCTACTATGATCCCGATTACGATACGGAACTCACAGTGGACGCCAGTCCAGTAGGCCTGGGTGCCATTCTAGCTCAATCCAGACCGGGAGCACCACCCAATTCACCCAAGCGCATAGTAGCCTATGCCAGTCGGAGTCTATCGAAGGCGGAATGCGCGTACTCGCAACCTGAAAAGGAAAGTCTCGCAGTTGTATGGGCGTGTGAGCACTACCATCTCTTCTTATATGGCCGCCCATTCACTGTCGTGACCGATCACCAAGCGCTGACCACGATATATGGCAAACCCACTGCCAAAATGCCACCCCGGATTGCCAGATGGGGTCTGCGTCTACAAGAATACTCTTTCAAGATCATACATCGCCCAGGGAAAGAGAACAACCCTGCTGATTTTCTCTCCAGATACCCGCTACCAGCTCAAGTGGAACGACAGTCCATAAAAGCAAACCAATATGTCAACTTCTTAGTTAACAATGCACTTCCAAAGCATGTCTCCATTGCTCAACTTGTGGAAGCCACATCTGCAGACAAGCTGATGCCTATTGTAAAGGAGTGTCTGCGAATGGGCCGGTGGTATGTCAAAGGACTGACAGAAGCAGAGAAAGCTCATCTTCGCGTTTTCAAATTGATACGACACACACTATCCGTGTCTCCAGAAGGTCTGCTTCTCAAAGAGAACCGAATCGTAATCCCCACTAGCCTGCAGAAACAAATATTGGACATAGCTCACACTGGCCACCGCGGAATAGTGTCCACCAAGAGACAACTGAGAACAAAGGTCTGGTTCCCGAAACTGGACGAACAAGTTGAACAGATCCTAGGTAACTGCCTCAGCTGCCAAGCGGTGGGGCCCCGAACATTCCCAGCACCCCTCCAACCGTCAGAGATGCCTCTGCAAGTGTGGGACAAAGTGGCCGTAGATATGTTTGGACCACTGGCAAACGGGAAATATGTGCTGGTAATCGTGGACGAAATGTCACGGTTCCCGGAGGTACATCTCATTCATTCAACAAGTGCACAAGCTGTAATACCTGCCCTGGACAAGACCTTTTCTGATTATGGCATACCATCAATAGTAAAGTCAGACAATGGCCCACCATTCAGTGGTCATGACTTCGCAATGTTCGCGGAACACCTAGGCTTCCAGCATAGAACAATCACACCACTGTGGCCACAAGCAAATGGAATGGCCGAGAAGTTCATGAGCTCTCTCAAGAGAACCCTCCAAGTATGCTCTATCACAAATCGTTCATTCATGCAGGCCATCTGCACTCTCCTACGTGAATACAGGAACACTCCACACAGCACCACAGGGGTGTGCCCGTCCACGCTAATGTTCGGGCGCATCATACGAACGCAACTGCCCCACAATCCCCATGCCCAACCGCCGCCAACCGTTGTTGATGACGCCATCAAAAGAGACAAGCGAAGCAAAGAAGTGACAAAAGCATACACGGATCAAAAGAGACAAGCCAAGCCTTGTCACATTCAAGTGGGCGATGTGGTGCTAGTAAGACAAGAACAAAACACCAAGGACACCCCGGCGTTTAGACCTGAACCTTTAAAGGTGACGCACGTCAACGGCTCCATGATAACAGCAGCCAGCCCCAAAGGGACCATTACGAGAAACTCGTCATTCTTCAAGAACTTTGAGGGACACTCCGAACAGATCACTGATCGCTCGAGGACTGACTATGAATCATCAGATGTGGAGTCAGAATACCGGATGGAAGAACGAGATGCAGATGACAGCGACAGCGACACACCGGTGCACTGGGAGAAGACACCACGGAGAAGCCCATCAAAAAGGACCATTCGCCAACCCACTCGGTGGATAGAAGAAATGAAGTAACGTGCGCTCCTCATTTAAGTGGGGGGGAGATGTTGTGTCCTGTTTCTATGGACATGTTGTCCATCGTTAGTTGTGTCCTTTCTTTTTGTTCTTGAAAATGTTGTGGCGTAGCCACGGGAAAGGAAGAGGCGGGGCTACCGCCTCCGACAGCAGTTCGGTGCGGAGAATAAAGAAAAGTAGATTGCATCATCCTGGCTCCCGCGTCTCATTATGCGAACCTGCTTTATTTAGTTGCATATTATACGAAGTTCTGAGCGTCGTCGGAACTTAACACCCGCTAGGTCGGAGCTTAAGTTGAACAGGTCACATGACTATGTGGACAGCAGCTCCGCAGTCGCTGCGTTTGCCGTAGTGTATGCACTGCGTACCATTGTTTCTAGGGTAATCCCCAACGCACTCAGAAAGATGCCTTGTGACCAAAGGGGATAGTTATTGTTTGAAAACAGGTTCATGGGAGGCCGGATTCCAGACGGTTCCTTTTGGAAAATCATATTCGGGTATTTGGTGACAACCGGGGAACCCATGTTAGTGGTGCAGGGGGCGTGGCTGCAGGGCGTGTGGCTCTGAGCAGTTTCCTGACGCTTCCGTCCTTCATCGAGAATCTACCCTAAATCTTATCAATACCACCAGTACAAAAAAGAAACAAACAAAAAAACAAAGCCATGGCCGCTTACCCAAAGATTAGATGGTGGTTCATTTCTGACCCTCTGTTCAGTTTCTTCTTCCAAAAAGGGGTCCTTGTCCTTGGCCCCATAGCTCAATTAATACAAAGTCTCTCAATTGTCACAAAGTCTCATTTCACCACCCCCGTTCTTGCTTCTGCATTTGGCTTGTCATACCCTTTTTGCCAGCCTCAGATGACTTACTCCCTTGGGATTATAACGACTTGTAAATCCGGTTCTCGGTTCTCTCTGGGCTTATATTGAAGACCTTATTGTAATGAATTCTTCACTCTTCCTCTTGATTTCCCCCCCACACACCCCACGTTGGCGGTTTCCTCTCTTTGACCATCCGCAGGGCTGAATAACTTTTTCCTCGCCTAGGAGTTGGTTGCTTCTCTAACTGCCTTGGGGGTCATTCAGTTCCGACCCAAGTTCTTAGGCTCCCACCTCACCTTTGAGCCGTAAGGTTATCACCCCATTATGCAGTCATCAGCTTCTCACCCCGCCTTTGTGCCGTTAGCTTCTCACCCTGCCCTGGGGACTTTTCTTGATCTTGCCACCCACATTCTGACTTCCTTCAGGGACCGTGTAACTCTTTACTTTTTACTTTGCTCCGTTGGGGAGGTGGAGTGGTCTCTCTCAGTCTGCTTGCAACACCTCTGTCGGAGTGGATGCTCCCTTCCTGCTGGCTCCAAGTGGGGTCTCGGCGGCGGCTCCGCGCTTCAGTGCAGTTTGCTGGCCCAAGCTCCTTCTGCTAGACCTTAAGTGCCAGATTCCTCTCTTCTCTGCCACAGCCTGCTTGTCGGCTGTTCCGCAGGCTCTGCCGTGGATCTAAGCACCACATCTGGTGCCGACTATTCTCTCCAATTCACAGCTCCCATGAGGAGGGTTCTCCCGTGCATCTGCGTTGGCCTCTCCTGGCCCTTCCAGCAGTCTGGATGGGCCTATCTTCCTTCGTTCTTGTGCTTGATCAGAGGATGGCGTCCACACTAACCTTAGGTATATCCACTGGTAACTCATTACATTTATCAATCCCCATATAACCAACAAACATATGGTGTTCTGGAGATGAGGTAGGATACTACATATCCCTGTGTAGGTATTGCCTGTCCTATAAGGGGAGGAGGGGGTCACACCCAGTGGGATGCTTTTTGCCCTGTCTCCTAGGGGATGTTAAGCTTAGTGGGCTCTCCTCCCTAGTCCCAAAGGTAGCGATTACCCCTTAAGGAGAGGATACGAAGTCCCTTAATTTGTCACAGGACACTCTTGTTAATTAGGCTTGCCTGAAAAGAGTATAACGCCATTTCTACTGGTAGAAGCTCTAGGACATGTATCTGTCTCTTGGCTTCTAGCCATGACCACCTTCCTTGTGTTGTGAGGTTATGGTCATGCACCCCCCATCCGTCATGTATGTGTCTGTTGTGATGGTTAGGGGTGTTCACAAAAGGTCTTTTGTTTAACATATTTTCTTTTGCCCACCACTTTAGTGCTGATATTATTTTTTGCGAGACTACTATCCAATCGTCCCACTTGCCTGTTGCTTGAGACCACTGCAATGTTAACTATTTTGGCAACAGGCGCATATTGTGTCTTGCATGAGGGATTATGTAGATGCAAGATGGCATCATGCCTAACAATTTCCTGACTGCTATCTGATGCCACAAAATAGCAGAGCAACTTTGGTTTTGTGCTAGTAATGCCTGTACCCTTTCCTGTGATGGATATGCAATGGCTATATTTGTGTCAAGAATTGCTCCCAAGAATCTTTTTTTTTTTACTCTGGACTACGTTTGATTTCTTTTCATTGAATGAAAAGTCCAATTCATGTAGGAGATTGATTGTTTGCTGAGTGTCCTTTAGCTTGGCGTTCAGTCATCTCGATAGGGGTAGACCAGAATTCTGTTGCAAGTGAGGTGTACCGCCACCACCTCAAGCCCCCTGTGAATACACAAGGTGCCAAGGCAATACAAAAGGTAGAACCTTGAAATGGAAATGACTGATCTATTTTGAACGGTAGGTATTTTCGATGGCCTGGGAACATTGAAATATGAAAGTATACATCGTTCATATTCAATATTGCCCTACAATCCCCTTTTTTGTGGAGGGGAATGGCCTCTTGCAGTGTGGTCATTCTGAGTTTTTTCTGGTTTGACGTCCTAGTTGCAGGTTTTAATTGTAGAACTGGTCTCTTTGTTCCATATTTTTGAGGAAACTGGAAAAACAGAGTAAATCTGTGTGTGTACCTGATGTGAAAGAACTCTTTTGATGGCTCCTTTTGTTTAGGAGGGTCTGAGCCTCTTCTTGAGGGGTGTTTTGGAGGTAGATGTCTGTATTTTGAAGGATGTTTTCAAGTTTTTTGCAGGGATTCAATGCAATAACTGCATTCTACTGTGGACAGCACCCATTTTTCTGACGTTACGCCCTTCCATGCATCAGTGAATGAGGTTATGCACTCCTCTTCCCCCACATGGGAACTTGAATTGGTGAGTCCTGGTTTCGTGGCTAAAGTCGCTCTTCTTGGAGCTTGACCTCTGCCACAGGCTTTTCCTCGTTTAAGAAAGCGCTGGTTGGGGGGCGTGGCCAACAGCTGAGCAATGTGGACGTGAGCCTTCAGAGCTCCCACGGCCGCCGCAAAAATCCTGTAAAAAAGAGCCTGTCATCCATGCCGGTTTGGTACATTATATATCCCTACGGAAAGATAAACAACTGCAGCACGTACCAGTGAAATACCAACGCTTACACCGAAAAGCTGCGGCTGCATGGAGACGCGGAGCATTCCCTGTGTGTGCCCGGAGAGTGGAACAAAATGGCGGCGAGCTACAATTGACGGCCGCGAGCCCAGCAAAGGGGGAATCGCTCGAGCGAGAGGCGACTGAGGCGCCCAAGCTGGAATCGGAAGGTTGGCGACGTATAGAGGGCGATTGCCGGAGACACATAACCTGTGGGGCATATGGACAGGTGAGACGGTGCCTGGCGGGTTCACCCGTTCTATTTTCGCCGCCCTGGGTCAAGAGGGGAAAGATCAGAAACACGCACTTAGTAGTATCACGACACAGTAGGAGAATCACTGCCGCGGGGTGGAATACACAGCGACCCCCCCCACTCAACGAACTGCGTGGGGGTCCACTTCAGGCGGACTACTACGATGTGTGGAATATGACTGCCAGTGGGAATGTCACGGGCCGATAAAGCAATTCAGACACATGCGTGAACTGCACCGGGCTGCGACATTCTGTACAGCGCAACGGATCCACAAATAAGGCTGTGCGCTCCATCTTCACACCCGACCTAACACCCTGCTGAGCCCGAGTCACTGCAGACAACGAGGCGTGAATAACACAGCGACTAAAGATTGGTTGGTGCATGAAGGAGTGTAAGGCAGTGTGCGTGCCCTGAAACAGAGAAAAAGGTGCAGAAAGGAAATCAGCTCCTGCACTATTTGTCCCTGCTAAGAGTCTACTACGCCTCCATTGGACCTGAGGCGCTGACCGGGGTGATGGACTCACAATAACACCCCGCAACTGCAGCCCCGAAAACTGTGTAGCCCTCTTTCAGGCCAGTAAACAAACGGAATACACCATCCTGGTGACGCCAACTGGAGAACGGCAGAGGTGCAAGCCAACAAAAATATAGGAACAAGCTTGGTCACGCAGCTCTGTCATCCACATGTCAGAATCAGGTTGGAGGCAAGGACACCCCTGAAAACGTGGGCAGGCACCATTATACACGTCTTCCGAACTGGTCCTGGGGAAGCGGGCACGAGAGGGCAAGAGTCTGGCTAGAAGGCCTGCATTAGGGTAATGAATTGGACGCAAGTCCATAACTGGAAGTGATTTAAGGCTGTAGTACGGCACAATCCATCCTACCGAGGCCTCCCGGATACCGCGAGCCAATCACCCCAGGACCACACGTTTGTGCGGCCCCACATTAGGAGAAATAAAGCAATCCGCCCATAGTCTGCAAACCACTTGCTTTATAAATCAGCATTGAATTAAAAGCCCTTACACTGCACGTCGGGTATGTCCCACAGCCGAAGATATATGGCAAACCCTACTGTAGCAGACAGATCCAATTCCAGAGGAATCACAGATCTCCAGTAACTTCGCCAGAGCGCAGTGGTAAAACGGATTAGCAACCTGACCCGATCTCTTCAACCCAGGCAGATCTTTGAGATAAATAAAAGCGGAACAGACACCGGACTTCTGGATCCCCGGGGGACACAGCGGTAGTGGCACCCTGAGTCTAACAAGCATTGTTGACCCTGAATGTTGGATGGAATCAAATGCTCGGCGGCAACTGTTTAAGGAAACGCAAGCAAGCATCACCGGATCTGGCCACCAATGGTAAAAGGTGTTGGCTGTTCAAACAACTTGTCACGACATCCAGAAACAAAATAAGCAACAGAGCGTTGCCCATTGCCACCCGATATTAGTATGGGCAAAGACAGAGCTAAAGAAAACAGGTACCCAAAGCAAAATTGATCAATTTACCACACTGTCAGCAAACACACTGACAGAACAAAACCAACCAGAAGCAATGGCGGAGATGGGACGTTCAATTTCTTTAAAAGACGTCATGGCTGCAATAGCGGACTCACATGCTTCCATGGAGCAGAAAATGGATGGCATTAGTATGGACGTCTCACTTCTGCGCCATGATCTTCAGAAACATACGTCCCGCACCGGGGAGGCAGAACAATGCATTTCTGGTGCAGAGGATGGACTGCGGAATCTGGAACAACTAAGCAGGGTCACAACTCGCCTTAAAGCAATGGAGGGAAGAGTGGATGAGGGCGAAGGCAGATCAAGACGAAACAACGTCAGGATTTTAGGGCTGCCAGAAAAGACAGAAGGACCAAACATGGAATTGTTCCTGGAGCAATGGCTTGCGGATATGTTTGATCCGAAAGTGTTCGCTAAATTCTTCTCGATAGAAAGGGTGCACCGTGTGCCTACTGGATGTCTGATACCCGGTGCCCCACAACGTACTGTGTGTCATGTACAGGCGTGCAAGCAGGGCTAAGCAACGGATGCATGGCCCTTTAAGAACACTACAACCAGGTGCTTGGAAGTTGGCATGGCAATGCTGGCGTCCTCTTGGCGTTTCCCACGGTCGACGCAGGAAGCCGCGGAACGCTGTCATGTGACCTCTCCTTCTTAGTCTCCGCCTTCACTTCGTATCGGTGCTTCTGATTGCGAGTGGTGGCCCCTCGTACCTAGCTCATTGTATCCTGCTCCCTTGAATTCCGGTCTCTGTAACCTTTTCCCCCCCCAGTTTCCTCCTGTATACCTGATTGCCTCGTTTCCTCGACCCGGACCGTTTACCTGGCCTTGATTTTGGACTGCTTGGTTCTCGTTTACTGCCTGCATCGTTCTTCGACCTCGGACTGCATACGGACTTCTAGCCTTCGCCCTTCTGTTGTGGTTGCTCTTCGTTTTTGTCTTCTGGATCCTCACTCACCTGGACTGCGTGTGGTCAATATTGTGGAACTTTTGAAACTTTTGAAATTTGGATTCTTGACCTTGGAACACTTGGAGTTTTGGATTGTTGAACTTTGGAACTTTTCGAACTTCCTTGCGACGCACTCTAACAAGTGTGCCCTAGGCGTCCTCGTGCCGGCGGGATAGGTGGTTGGGTTCTTCTTGGACTTGGCATCGTGGACTTCGGAGTTCCTTCCCTTCCCTGTCCCATCTGGTTCTCCCCGGTGTTGATCCGCATAAAACACGGTAAGCCATAGTCTCATAGGGGAAAGGGGTGGTTATCAGAATTTGTGGAACGTATTGCAATTTGTCACTATTTTTCAGGTCTTGTTCAGAAGGGCGGTTGGTTATACTTTCTGTATTGTGTTAACTCCTCACTTCCAGATCCAACGCCTGTCCTCGACTACCCGTACCACCCATACTCTGCATTTACAACTCCTGCGGCACGTGTCTACTTCTGGGTCATCTGGATCTCATCAGGTATCCTTTCTTTCCTCTGATTGATCGCTCTGGCTGTCCATTTCTGGAGCCAGAGGGTTCCATCAGGTGGGAGAATTCTTCGGCTACACGACGTGGGCAACTGGATTCTGACACTGTGATAGCAAAATTCCTGAACTATAGAGATCGAGACGCGTTACTTCAAATGGCATGCACAAAGGGCACGATAACCTACAACGGATCTAAAATAGCATTTTTTCCGGATTATACAAAAGGAGTACAGAAGACAAGACAGTCGTTCGACCAACTCAAAAAACAGCTGCACTCCCTGAATGTTAAATACGGCCTAGTGTTTCCAGCACAGTTGAAGACTTTCCACAAAGGTACAGCAGTCCACTTTACAAACCCTAAAGAAGCCTGGAAATGGGCAGAACTGCACATTGAGGGTGATTGGAAAGCAACACGGAACAACAGAAACGGGAACCCTGGCGCCGGACCGGCTCGGGCTCACCCTGCCGACCAACCTCTGGGGCAGGGACAAGATATGCCACTACATGTGGAGGAAGACTGACAGGCGGTTTGTTACTGCGCAACATACCCTAAACTCTGTGACAAGAGAACACAGCATGTCACAGAACAAAGCATTGACATGGATGAACATAAAATGGGTGGCCGGCTCGAACGGACGGAACCCCCCAGCCCAATGGGACTTGTTGTGGGTATTGTAAGTGTTGTTGATTACAGTCTGGAGTAGGTTTTGGTTATCTCCAGGCTGATGTTCGGGCAACAGATACTTCGGAATGGGGCAGAGTATGGGGTGTGGGGAAGAGGGTATGCAAATGTTTGTTTAGTGTTTGGTTCACAAATGTTTGCAGAGAGTTGGAACAAAATTTGTGAGGCAATTACTCAGGCATGCATCCATATATTGCCTTGTAGGGGTCCTTTAAAGATAGCAACACACCAGAAACACACAACTATAGTGATATTCAAAAGTCATGCCCCAACACCCAGTATGCATAGGCAGAATGTGCCAAAGAACAAAGACTGCACTCTCAAGCTCCTGACTTGGAATGTCAACGGGCTTGGCAATAGCCTCAAAAGGAGACTAGTCATACAATTCCTGAATAAACATACACCGGGCATGTTATCCACAGAGCCTATCTGACCCCTGGAAGAATAGCCAGGTTTGGAGGCTCAGCCATACAGAAATGCCCCAGGTGCGGAGAGGAGGAGGCAGGGTTGCTGCACATGTTCTGGGCTTTCCCAGAGGTGCATAGATTCTGGGAAGAAATAAAGACAACAATGGCGGGTGGAGGAGTGGTGCTTGATGTGAGGTCTGCTTGGGCATGCATGCTTGGGAATTTCCCCAGGCCACGTAATTTGAAGCATATCAACAAAATGAAGGATCTGGCCTATATCTTGGCCAAGCGCAGGATTGCAATGTGTTGGAAGGCGGCCCATAGGCCTAGAGTGGAGACATGGTGGGCGGACCTCCTGAGATGGACAGAAGCAGAAACTGCGGTTTGGTTTGAAGCTGCCACCAGGGGATGAGAAGAGGAAGTGGGCCCCCTGATAGCCTGGCGGCAACTGGTGACCTCAATAGCAACCCCCCAACCAGGTCAATCATGAAACAGATGACTCAGATGAGTCGACAAGCACTGAGATTCCCGAAAATGCTCACGTAGATGGCACTGATGAGACGGCTCGAGTTTGTGGGGAGGGAAGGGGGAGGACGGAGAATGTATAATGTGTTGGTTTGACATTGATTATGAACGTCCTAAAAAGTTGGAATGTTTGGTGTGTTGGTTGTTTAAAATAATAAAAATTGTTTAAAAAAAAACAAACACCGGACATAGCATTTCTCAACCTGTAATCTATTTAAACGTACTATCGCATTGCATTACACACTGGTTTTACGATGGGCTCACAGGGTGTACTCATACTTTTGCATAAATCACTTCCCTTTGCCCTTTCCATGGTCACCTAAGACACTAGAGGCACCGGAGGCAGATTTATATATGCCAAGGGGACACTATGGAATCAAACAATTGCCTTATTGGCAGTCTATCCCCCCCCCCACGTTGCTAACAGCACTAGTGAATGATATCACACTGTTGATTGGCAACAACACATCGGACCTACTGATCCTAGGGGGTGACTTTAACGAAGTGATGAATGTAGAGTAAGATCGGTCACACTTACGAGGGAGAAACCCCAGATTCCATACTAAACTCGCCACCTTCACCGATGCAATGGACTGAGGGATGTATGGTGGGACCTGCAACCTGATACGAGAGAATATTCATATCACTCTGGGGTTCACGCCTCGTTGTCAAGGTTGGACTTTTTCATTCTTCTGGTGACATGTATTCATAAGGCAATAGTAGCGGGACTTCTCTCGAGAGGCATATCAGATCACTCCACCCTATTGATGGAGATGACGACGTTGAGACCACTCCCTCCAAGGTCGTGGCGCCTTAATAGCTACTATCTAGGTTTTCCGGAACTCAAAGAACATATACGAGCTATTACCAAGTCATATTTTGAGAGGAATGAAGGGTCGGTGGATAGTCCCGCAGTATTTTGGGAGGCGTACAAGTCGGTGTTCCGAGGAGAGATTATCTCCTGGACCATGGCCACGAAAAAGAAATACAGGGAAAAGCTGGAGGCAGCGGAATTGGACGTCAAACTAGTGGAAGAGGCCCACCTAATCCAAGATCGACCTGAGACACACAGATCACTTATCGTGGCACAAAAACGCCTACAGAGTGTAGCGATAGACAATGCCAAACAAGCACATAGGGCAATGAGGGCCAGAATTTACGAAACGGGGAACAAGGGGAGCAAATTGCTGGCCTGGTTAGAACGCAGAGATGAGGGACACAGTCAGGTCAGGATGAACAGACTGACGAATGCGAGTCCTCTCTTGACAGATAAAGATATTGCTGAAGGCTTTGCAGACTACTACACTGAGCTTTACGGGCCTCCAAACAGCCTTGGCGATATCTCTATACTAGAGAGGATAACCCTCCCATCCCTGAATGTCGAACAAAAATCCCTCCTGGAAAAAGACACTACGGAAGAACAATTGAGTATGGCATTGTCACAACTCCAAACTGGTAAAACCCCAGGCCCGAATGGCTTTCCAGTCGAAACCTGGAAAGATATAGGTTCGAACAAACTAGCCCCATACCTACTAAACATGTATAGACACTCAAAAAGAACAGGGCCAATTGCCAGCAGACCTTAGAAAGGCTACCATAATTGTAAGTCTGATAAACCCCCCAAGCAATTTAGTTCATACAGACCGATCTCCCTTATAAATAGTGAAACAAAACTATTGGCCAAAATATTAGCGATCAGATTACAAAAAGTCATAACATCACTGGTGCACCCCGACCAATGCGGATTCATGCCGAACAGGTCAACACGTATGAATATACGTAGAATACACCTGGCGCTAGATAGATCGCATGATTCCGTGACTCACTGGCATAACTGGCGATAGACTTTGAAAAAGCGATTAATTCAGTTTACTGGGAGGTACTGTGGGAAATAATGCGTCGGATGGGATTTGGTGCAAAATTCATGGGCTGGGTGCAACTACTATTTAGCGCTCCGGAGGTGGAAACTAGAGTCAATGGTTGGTCATTTAAACCTTTCAAATTGAGCAATGGAATGAGACAAGGATGCCCTCTGTCAGCGTTGCTCTTTGCATTAGCTATAGGGCCTTTAGCTTGTTTACTGAGACAAACACAGACGTGGAAAGGCTTGCAGGGGTCGGCAGATTGGGAAGACACGGTCTCCCTATATGCAGTTGACCTATTACTCTACCTAAGAGACCCACACACTTCCTGTCGCATAGTAACGGATCTCCTCCAATGATATACATCCTTTAGCGGGCTAAGGGTGAACTGGGCTAAATCTGTACTGTTCCCATTTCAGAGGGCTGGGTTATGTAATTCCTGAGAACTGCCCATACCGTATTGAGGGAACCCATTTCCGATACCTTCAAAGATTGATCTGGGAGGGTGGTATTGGGCTCCCCCGCCTACAAACTTATTATTGGGCGAGTCAGATGGAAGTGGTAAATGACATGCTACACCAGGACAAAGCACTCCCACATGTAAGAGCTGAGTTAGAAATGAGGCAGAATCTCCCTCCTGCCCGCCCCACTGTTGGAAGGACTACCAGAAAACGAGTGCAGCAACCCTTCAAAACATGATGACACAATCAACACTGATCTGGGCAGAGACACATAAGTTAATTGGGGGGGACAAGAAAGTAACCCCAGCCCAACCGCTATGGGGGAATGGGAACCTATCTGAGGTGGGTAAGTTACCAAAATGGCCGTCCTGGGTTAAAAGAAAGATCACCAAAGTGGGCGATGTGATAGAGGATGGGAAACTAATGCCTTTTGAGAACTTCGGCCTTCCTGAAACTGAAAGGTACCACTACACACAGCTAAAACACGCGTTACAAAAACACCTCCCAGCCATTTCTAACATGCCAGACAGCACTCCTATAGAAAGGAACATTGTGTTGGCAAAAATTGATAATAGAATTACTTCTACCATGTATAGTGTTATGACCTTCTCTGCCACACCAGAGATGTTGGGACTGAAGTCCAAATGGGAAAGGGAGGTGGGGGAAATCCTCCTGGAGGACTGGATAGCTGCTCTGATGTATCCATGTGAAACAGCCGTCTCATCCAGGCTCCGACTTATTCAGCTCAAGATACTGCACAGAGTGTACTATCCAAGAGTAGCGCTCTTCAGATGGGGCAAAAGTGCTGATCCCAACTGTCTACTATGTCGACAAGAGGAGGGAACCTTTTTCCACATATTATGGGAATGCCCACCTATCCAACAATACTGGCAACAGTGCCGTGACATGCTTACGACAGTTATGGGACACATAGTGCCCAAAGAACCCAAATCTTTGTTACTGGGAAAGGAGGGTGAAGGTGAGATGACACAATATGAGAAGGGACTCTTTTCAACCGTAACCGCACTGATTAAGAGGAATATAGTGAAATTATGGGGATCTGAGGTGTTACCGCAATTTGAACAATGGATTGCAGATGTAAATGTTTGTATAGCTATGGAACGGAGAGTGTATACGGCCAGAGGATGTCCCGAAAAAGCCGGGAAGATTTGGCAAAAATGGGAAGAGTCTCAGTGACCTGCCTTATTGTCAAATCTCTTTAAGATAAAGAGTAGAGAATTGTGTTCTGTGGTTACTGATGCAAACAAAATGGTGTGTGTACTGTGCAAGGTGCATGGATCCAAAGACCTCTTGTAGTATTGTTATTGATTGACTCCCTTGCAGTGCTTTGTTGTAATGCATGTAATAAAACCAAGAAAATGTGTTACAAAAAAAAAGGAAAGAAAGCACTGGTTGCCAGATGTGGCTATGTGCTGGTAACCTTGGATGTTTTACCATGAGCAGCATGTGGGTGTGTATGTTGTGTAAGGAAGGCATGGTATCAAAGTAGACAGACACAAGTGACCACAGTTCATGGGTGTGTATTGAACTTTCAGAAGCGGGTGAAAAACACCTATATAAACCTAAATCTACAGATGGGACTAGTGGGTGATACACCTCACAGTTGCCTGGGGCACCCTGTTGTATATGTGCTGCCGGGGTGAGCTGGAATGTTGTGATGTCATGTGGAGTGTTTATGTGTGAGTGTTGGAATGTGTGATTGAAGGTTCCAGCCCTGGTCAGTTGGTGAATACCCTGCCTGGGTGAGGGGCTGCCAGTGTTCAATGTCCTTATGTAACTTATTTAAGAACTATTGTAACTGCTTGTCAAGGTGTCACAAGAAGCTGGAATAAACCTTACAAGTACATTCAAGAAGGTATGAGAGCCACTTTTTAACAATGGCGACGAGGCGGTCTTCCAAAGAATCTGCGCAAGGAAAGCTGGAGAACCTGCTGTGGGGGGTGCAGGAGGATGGAGAAGGACAACACTGTCCCCACACCAAGTAAGGCCCATCACCCAGGGCGGGAAGGGAGAAGGAGAAAGACATAACTCCTTATGTATGGGCTAATCCTCCCATAAGGCCACAATCCCCGTAAGAAAGATAAAGGGGAAGGTACTGTCCATAGCCGCAGGGAAGCTCCACTGTACTGGCCACTTATAGGAAAACATTGAAGGGGTTGGAGAGAGCCGGTTAATGCCACACTTAATATGTGACTCTGTGGAAAGTGCTTTATCACATCTGTTGGCATCCTGGTTAGGCAGTGCCGGATATGGAGCATAGGAAGTGTGAAGATGGCAAGGTACTCTGAGTAACATTATAGCGCTTTTAACATTAGATTGGCCCTGAGATGTTATGGGTGAAGGTTGGTCCACCGGAGACCTTTGCTCCACTCTGTCTGCTGCGACAATGGTGACGTCAGTGTGCCTGTGAGGGAGTTGGTGGACGGGCGGAACGCCCAGGAGTTCTTAGACGTGCCGTTCTGGCTGCTTGACAATGATACGTTGCACGTATGACAAGATAAAGAGAATAAGGAACTTTAGAGCAAAGGACCCGAAAGTGTGTCCATACATGTTCAGGAAGTTCACTTTGATTTTTTTATATCGTCTAGTGACAATGGGAAGGAGTCGATGTAATGAAGCTTTCTCCGTCGGTCCATCAGTGCAGTGGAGGTTCAGCAATTTAGCCAATTAGATCCCATAATGTCTGGTGAAGGGAATCAGCGTGCTGTACATACTTCGCCTGCACGAGCCCTGGCAAACTAAAATGTGTAGTGCAGCACTTTTGTAATGAAAATCCTGTGGACAACGGGAGCTGTCATTGTCAAAGTGATTGGACCCTGGATTGGCATGGTGATATGGGACAACGGCTTCGCTCGATGTGAGGCTTTTACCAGTAAAAATCAATGCGGATCAAAGCTGGATTGGCGTTGCAAGTTGGATGCAGATTGCATCGTCATTTTCTTTGCAGTCTGCAATGGACTGTCTTAACCGCAAGTATCCGGTTATCTGTTGCAGAGACAAAGTGGAGGTATTAGTTTGCTGCGTTGGAGACAAAGATAATGTTTTCAAGCTTTGTGTAATGGAGGTTGAGTTAACTCAGAGAATGGGTATGGTAGTTTGTTGGATGTGTCAACTGTGATTCTGATGCATAATTGTTATGTAGACGGGTAGTGTTGTATGTACATTATGTATGATGCAACTAATGTGTTGTGGCACTAATATATTTGAGGATTTTCAGGTTGGTGGGCTGCCCTTCGCAACATGTACTCTTAAGTTTTTGCAGTCTTTTGCATTTAACAATTGCAATATGGATTTTAGGAATGGGTCTTATGACTTATGAATGTGGTGCCTAGAATTAACTATTTGAGGATTTTCAGCGGTTAGGTCACTTATCCGTGACAGGGACATTTAGTTTTGGATTTGGGTTGTATTTGGTGCATCAATGTTTTCTTTGTGGAGACTATATGTTTTAAGATTCATTGATATAGATATACGGTGTTGAAGCAGCACATCATTTTAATTGTAAAGAACAATGCAATGTAGTCTGGATATTGTGCTGTGTGATGTTTGGTCGGGTTGGGTATGGATGGGAGTGGTTTCAATCCTGCTTATGGATGGTGCTGACCTATATGTTAGGAGCGCAGATTGGCCAATGGTGAGTGTGCCTGGCCGACATGTTTGACCTACCGTATGCTGTAGATGGGTTGTAACCTCAGCATGATTTTAAGTATGGTATGGGTGCGTCTGTGGTAGGGGCGTACATGGGTTGACCTACCATTTGCTGTAAATGGTGACATGTTAGGAGTATTCTTTGGCTTATGGTGAGTGTACCTGGCCGACATGTTTGACCTACCGTATGCTGTAGATGGGTTGTAACCTCAGCATGATTTTAAGTATGGTATGGGTGCGTCTGTGGTAGGGGCGTACATGGGTTAACGGTATACGTTGGATTGTTGTGGTAGCGCCACTACTTCAGTGTGGAAGCGTCTGTATTAGTTGAGGTGCATGGTGAGGCCACGTATGGTTGTACATGGTGGTAGCGCCACCATTTCAGTTAGGGCGTGACTGCGTTTATTGTCACGCAGGGTTAATAGCTATTCTGAGTGGTAGTAACTCCATCCAGACTAGGTGCGACTGTGAGTGCAGTCATGCGTGAGTTAAAGCTATTGAGCAGGGCGGTAGCGCCCCCAGTTAGTTGGGGTTTGACTGTGATCTTGGTCACTCATGGGTAAAGAGTTATGTGTGCGGGTGGTAGCGCCCCCGGTGTTTGTAGGAGCATGTCTGTTGGTGATGGGCATGCAAGGTCACACATGTAATTCTACCGTGTGGTCGTGTACCACTAACGTTTTTCTTTATTGCACGCAGGCTGTTGTTTCTGCATGCACTGCGTGCCTATTGAAGACTCGTCCCATCTCACAGGGTCCAGAGTGTGCCAGTATTTAGTTGTTGGTCTCGGTGTGCCTGGCCAGTACTCTGGGAATAAGCTGAGAGTCAGAGTGTTTGTGCACATGCGGTGTGCCTGCCCTGGTCATCCGAGTCGGTGTGGATGGTGTGTTTTTGTATGAGAGGCGGTGTGTCCCGTTGTGTTTTGCATGTTGTGGATAAGTGCAAGGAGGGGAGATGTGTTGTGTGTAGTGCTTAGTGTGTGCAGAGTGTTAATGTTTAGGGGGGGGAGATGTGTTGTATATGTCCGGCCTGGGTGAGCAGGAATGTTGTGATGTCATGTGGAGTGTTTATGTCTGAGTGTTGGAATGTGTGAGTGAAGGTTCCAGCCCCTGTCAGTTGCTGAATCCCCTGCCTGGGTGATGGGCTGCCAGTGTTCAATGTCCTTATGTAACTTATTTAAGAACTATTGTAACTGCTTGTCAAGGTGTCACAAGAAGCTGGAATAAACCTTACAAGTACATTCAAGAAGGTATGAGAGTCACTTTTTAACACACCCCTTGGCTAATATGTTGTGCATGAAAATTATTTCATCCTGCAAATAAAGCCCCTTGCTGAGAAGGCTTGTGAGACAATTGGGTGAGACTTTTTATAGTCTTGTGTTCTTTTTTGGCCTATTCTAGAGCCTCATCCACTGCTGTGCCAAAGGGTTCTATGTTGTTTTACCGCCAGTAGTTTTTTCAGTGGATTTTGTACCAAAAGAAAATCCATCGAAAAAACTCATTCACATTTATTTTTGTAATTTTAGGGGGGTCCCCCCCAAATCCCCCATTTCCCTATATTCTTAATCCCACCCAACCCCCTCCCATCCCGTTTAACCCCTTACCCACCTCCCCACATATATTTCAATGAGTTTTTTCGATGGCATTTTTTTGGTAAATATTCTGTCGAAAAAAACTACTGTCGGCAAAGGGACGTTTCACCGTGCAAAAGGGTGAGTCTCTTCAATAGGCATGTCTAGGAGTATCGATTGGGTATCTGGCTTAAAACATAAGCCTTGTAACTACATGTGCCTTTTGATAACACAGGCCTCTGCAATACATCTGCCAGCTGTGTATGGTGCACCTAGGTGCTTTTATGACCATGGTTGCAGACTGTTTTATTTTGTTTCTCAACTTACTGACAGCTTTTTTTAATTGTTCTGCAACATCTTTTATAAAGTCGTCCTTCTGGTCGCATTGAGCGTTGTTGTATATGGCCATGAATGTATTTGAGTTAGTTGTTCTACCTGGTATGCAGATGGCGTGGACATGTTTTTGCCCAAAGCATAAATGTTTTTGCTTTTTTATCTATTAGAAATTAATTATTAGAAAGAGGTGTTCCGCTGCTTTCCCACATGGTAATAACCAATCAAGAGTCGGGTATTTACTGACCCTTAATGTACATTGGGTCTGTTGGTGCGGTTTTATATTTCTTCTCAAACCTATGGGTTGACTAGTTTTGTTAACACAGGGTTGAGAAGTGATGGAGTGATTCTCTTTTAAACAGTGGCACACTTTGGGTTACTTATATCTCATGAAAAATGTATTCAATTAAGTATGTGTCTTCCTCTGACCCGTGTTTCAATCCCAAAATGATGTGGTGCCCTGCCTAAAATATTATTGTATAAACAGAGATACATCTCTAGGGGGAGGAGGTTACAGGAGTATTACACCTGGTGATAAAATTGGGAAGTCTTCTGGGTCGATAACCTGCTCGTAAAGCGTTAATAACCTTGTTGTGTGATGTCTACTTCAACCTGTGGACTTTGTTCTTTTTAAAACACCACTTTCTGTCTGTGTATCATGTTTTCTTTTAATGGGGTATCTTTCTATAAAATCCATAAAAGAAGGTAACTTAGCCATTGTTTCCTGGAACCTTTGCGTGGCCCATGCACCTGTGGTTGGCATATGTTCTTCCTCTATATTTACACCCGTAACCGGTTTTGCATTGCCTTGGATAATGTGTTGTCTCTTACTGTACCTGTCTGTTGTGTAGCGGTAGTGTTGTGCTTTTGTGTAGGTTTGGTCAATTTCGAAGTTATTGTCAAGGATTTCAATTTAGAGGGTTCAGTTGTGTAACCTCTGTTTTTGTGCTGATTTATGCCGTGGTGTCTCGTGTTTCAATTTCAGCATCGACTGGGAGAGGTGTTTTGTAGGAGCAGACTGACTGATTTGGTAGCCGAAGTGTGATTGCTCGACTTCGGTCATACCTTGTGATGTTTGCGTTTTACATGGTCCTTCTTATTGTCGCCAGGTGTGGTCTTCACAACGAGACTTGACATCAGTCCTTCAGAACTGGAGCACTGACTGTGAGGAAATGTTTGTTTCCTCCGTTATTGGTTATTAGGCATCGCTCTCTAAGGCAATGCTTCTCTCTTCGGCTGTGAAGTCTTCCGCATTGGCGAGGGGCTCTGCCTCCTTTTGCAATTGCATCGCAATTGCTTCATACAGTGCTCTTTCAATGTTTTAGGCTTGAAGAGTTGGCAAGCCGCACACTTATCCTCCTTTAGATCCCTACGGAGAAAGCTACAGCCTACCGAAGGGAACTCATGGCTACAGGAGGGACAGCATTTAAACAGAGTATTCGCCATTGGTCCAGAATCAAGTCAGGGTGGCAAGAAATGGAGGGATCTGGGGGAAGCAAAGGCATTCTAAGATCGTATGCGTGTTTAATAACTACTACCCACCTCTCTCCCTACCACTTGCCTTTTGCCTGAGTCCAACTATTTGCCTTTTGCCTGAAGTTGATGGTGTTGAAGGTATTCTTTTCGGCATTGCTCGGAACCGTGATGTGTTCAAGTTGCACAAAGCAATCAGTGCTCAAGTCGATTGCTGAACTTTGATTATTAATTTGCTTGAAGTTGAGTGTTGCCAAATTATTACTTTTTCTCTAACTGCATGTTTGATTCCAACCTAAGACCCAGCGGTCTGATGTTATTCCCTCCCATTGCCGGACTCGGGACGCATGAGAGGGAATGTGGATCGGCACGCCATTTGGCAGTAGGCGCTGCTGTGTGTCGAGAGGCAGCAGCCCTGCCTCATCCTTTTCCACAGCGAAACCCCCGCTGCTGGTGTTGGTAGGACGACTGAGCGTGTGGGCTATAGAAGGAGGCACCAGACGAGCTTGCCTTGCTTTCCTGAGCCTTGCGTCTAAAGGTTTCAGCGTGTGTTAAACGTTCCCTTTGGGACGAAGGGCTTATTGGAAATTTGACAAAGTGTCTTAATGGTGTCATGCTCCTTTTTTGCCATTTGCAGCTGGTCGTCGACAGCTTTGCAGAAGAGGAGACCCTCCTCAATGGACATATTAATCGGGCCGCCTGTATCTCTGGCTTAAATCCTGAGTCTCTAAACCAGGAATGTCTTTTAAGAAGGGTACCCTGCACAATTACTCTTCCTGAGGTGTCTGCAGAGTCCAGTACATTCTTCAGGGTGCTTTGGGAGACTTGCTTTCCCTCGGAGGTGATCTTAAGAAGGTGGGATCGTGTTGGTTCTGGCACTGATTCCAAATGTGTAACCTCATCCCACTGGGTGCTGCTGCAGCTGGCAAGCAAGGTGCTATTGTTTGCTATGCTGGTAATGTACGCAACAGAGTTTGCGATACGTTTTCCCAGCATGTACAATCTTTTGCACTCCTTTTGGGAGGTTGCTCGGAGGTTGAGAGTGGGACAGCAGCTCTCTTCCGTGTAGTGGTCACAACACCGAAGGCCTGCTTGACGTGGCCCCTGATGTAACTGGGATCCAAAGGAGGGGGCCAGAAAGGATTTTTCTTCCTGTGGTTTGACCGCCTTAGTAAGGGAGGAGTAGACAGAGATGGAGAGGCCCTCTGTTTAACCCCTTAACTGCTGAGGGTTTTTGATCCCAGTGCTGAGCCCTTTTTTTAACATTTTGCATTCAATCCGTTGTACCATTTTTTGTTACAAGTGATATTCCGTCCAAATTTGCACCATTTTCTTCCCACATGTAGGTGGTCATAACGCCACCAAGAATTCCCAGTTTGCTGTTGGGGGGTGTGAGAAAATAACAAAAAGTGACCAGATTGTGTGTTTTTTCAGAAAATGCCAATAAAATGAGGTACAAAGAAGCCTGTGTTTTTTCCTTGTAAGAGCTAGGAACAAATGGTTTGCTGGCCTGAATTTTCAATTTTCCAAGCTTTCAAGAACAGGTTGAGCGGAAACATAATTTTTATAAGGTTACTATCAGTGTTATGAGAGGTAGGCGATTGTTCCCTTTTTTTCAGTAGGACATGCTTTGACGGAATGGACAAGGAGGGTAGGAAAGCTGAATGGGAAGACAGAAAGGCATACATTTCTGAAAAGTAGACAACATTCCAACTTCAGGAAGGGATCATTTGCGCAGGTCAGGCAACAACTATAAAAGGTAAAATTCCCATAGTTTGGGAACAAATTGGAAAAATGACAGAGAAAAAAAGTATGTGCTGGACATGTTTGGACTTATAAGGTAATGACGTCTGTGAATATTGAGAAAAGCAATGCACCGCTACATTCCCCCAAATTTTCTAGTTAGGAAATCACACATTATTCGTAATGGTTGACAAAACAAGCAATGCCACAAGCCAAAAACTGAGTTATGGTACACAGGATATGTATGCTGACGGCCTAAACAGACGTGCTTAGCATTTGAAAATAAGGAAAACAAATGTGGTGAAGAATGGCAAGCATACATTTTTTGAAAGAGCAGAGGCAGGCCTTTTGAAGGCTAGCTGACTTGTGCAGGTTCCAAAAGCATACAGTGTCTAAAGCAGCGACTAAATGTAGGTCACATTTGGGAAATTAAAGGGCTGTGTAACAAAGTGCAGTGGGAAATGTATGGAAACTTTATCAATACAAGAGAAAACAAATGTCCTACCTTCCCACATTCCCACATGTGTCCCGATAAAAAATGCTACTTCACATGTGTCAGTGCACTGACCTGGGCGCAAAGGGAAAGGGCTAAACCACTGGTATATCAAACTCCCAAGGGAATACTGGATTTGACCGTTTGGACAACCCACAGATTTGGGCCTGGGTGTACCAGCCACTAAGTAAAAGAGGGAACCCCATGGATTTCTGAAAAAAAGACACCCACCGGATCCAAAGTGTCTAACGTTTGCAAATTGCCCTTGAATTTTGTACCCACAAGGCCTGGCAAAGTCCAAAATGTAGGGGAAAAAAACACAATTTTTAGTCATTTGCCACCAGGAAACCACCGAATCACACCGGCAACAACACATGTCTTACCTTCCCACGTTTCCATAGGTGTCCCGACAAAAACGTTACCTCATATGTGTAGGTGCACTTACCTGGGCGCAAAGGGAAAAGGCTAAACCACGGGTATACCAAATGGTCTGGGAAGAGGACTTTTTTATGGTGCTGGTCTTGTGGACAACCCACAGATTTGGCCCTGTGGTGTCACAGCCACTAAGGAAAACAGGGAACTCCATGCATTTCTTAAAATAAGACACCTGTGGGAATCCAAAGAGGTCTGATTTTTGCAAATCACCCTAAAATAACCCATAAGGTGTGAGAATGTCTAAAATGTAGGGAAAAAAAACACAATTTTCAGACATTTGCCACCAGGAAACCACCAAAACAGCCAGCAACAACATATGTATTACCTTCCCATGTTCCCACAGGTGTCTCGACGAAAACGGTACCTCACGTGTGTGTGCGCTTACCTGGGTGGAAAAGAAAAAGTGTGGACCGTCCCCAGCGCCAGTCCCAGGGAAACGCAGAAAGGTCCCTGTCCCTACCCATAGGGAAAAGCTCTAATGCAGCGCAACTAGAGCTCCAGGATGGTCGGGAGTGATGTTCCCGCCCATGGGCGCCTGTCTCCCATGTGGGTCGATCATCCCAAATTCCAGTGGCAGTCCCAAGGAGCCCCCGCAAGGTCCCCATCGCTACCCGGAGGGGAAAGCTCCAACGCAGCGCAGCTAGAGCTCCATGACGGTCGGGAGTGATGTCCCCGGCCATGGGTGCCTGTCTCCCATGTGGATCGATCATCCCCAAGTCAAGCGCCAGTCCGAGGGAGCCCTGGCAGGCTCCCCATATCTACCCAGAGTGAAAAGCTCTAACACAGCGCAGTCAGAGCACCAGGACAGTCAGGGGTGATGTTCACGGCCATGGGCGCCTGTCTCCGGTCGATCGTCCACAAGTGTAGCGGCAGTCCCAGGGAGCCCTGGCATGGTCCCATTCCCTACCCGGAGGGAAAAGCTGTAACGCAGCCCAGCCAGAGGACCAAGATGGACGGGGTGATGACCCAGGCCTTGGGTGCCTGTCTCCCATTTGGGTGGACGGCCCCCAAGCTCAACGGATGTCCCGGGGAGCCTGGAAAAGTTCCATGTCCCTTCCCGGAGGGAAAAGCTGTAACGAGCAAGGGACAGGGACGCAGCCAGGCTCCCCGGGACCACCACTAGACCTGAGGACTATCTTCCCACATAGGAGACAGGCGTCCAAGGTCGGGGCCATCACCCCTGACCATTATGAGGCTCTGGATATGCTGTGTTACAGCTCTTTCCTCCGAGGAGGGGTGGGGACTCTGCCGCTCCTCCCTGGGACCACAGCTGAACTTGGGGACAGTCAACCAACAAGGGAGACCAGTGCCCAAGGCCGGGGCCATCACCCCCGTCCAACCTGGAGCTCTGGGCAGCCTTTGTAACAGTTTTACCCTCCAGGAAGGGTTGGGGACAGCCGCAGAACTTGGGGATGGTCAAACAGGGAGACTTGGGTCAAAGGCTGGGGCAATCACACCCCAACCATCCTAGAGCTCTGGCTGAGCTAAATTACAGCTTTTCCCTCCAGGAGGGGAGAGGGACTTTGCCATGGTTTTATTGGGACCGCTGATGGACTTGGGAACCGTCGAACCACATGGGAGACAGGCGCCAAAGGCCGGGGACATTAACCCCGACCATCCTGGAGTGCTGGCTGGCCTGCGTTACAGGTTTTCCCACCAAAGATGGATGGCGACCCTGCCCTGAACTTGGGGATGGTCGACCAACAAGGGAGACAGGTGCCCAAGCCCAGATGGGGACCCTGCCGGGGTTCCCTGAAACCGCCGCTAAACTTGGGAACGGTTGACCAACAAGGGAATCAGGCGCCCACGCTCGGAGGCAGCACCCCCAGCCCTTCCTGATCTCGGGCTTGCCTACATTACAGGTTTTTCCCTCCGGGAAGGGATGGAGACCCTGCCAGGGCTCCCTGGGACTGCAGCTGAAATTGGGGATGGTCAACCAACAAGAGAGACAGGTGCCCAAGCTTGGAGGCAGCTCCCCTTGCCGTCCCAGAGCTCTGGCTGGGCTGCCTTACAGCTTTTCCCTCTGGGGAAGGATGGGGACCCTTCTGGGGCCCCCTAAGACCGCCACTGGACTTGTGGATGATCGGCCCGCATGGGAGGCAGGCGCCCAAAGCCAGGGCCATCACCTCCGACCGTCCTGAAGCTCTGGCTAGGCTGCGTTACAGCTTTTTCCTCCGAGGAGTGATGGGGACCCTGCCGGGGCTCACTGGGACCACCGCTGGACTTGGAGAGGGTCACCCAACATGGGAGACAGGCACCTAGGCTCAGAGGCAGCACCCCCAGCCATCCCGAAGCTCTGGCTGGCCTGCGCTACAGCTTTTTCCTCCGATAAAAGGGATGGGGTCCCTGTTGGGGCCTCACTGGGACCGCCATTGAACTTGGGAACAGTTGACCAACAAGGGAGACCGGCGCCCCAGGCAGGGGCCATCACCCCCAACCATCCTGGACCTCTGGCTAGGCTTCTTTCCAGATTTTCCCTCCCAGGAGGGATGGGGACCCTGCTAGTGCTCCCTGGGACCACCGCTGGACCTGGGGATGTTCAACCCACATGGGAGACACACTCCCAAGGCTGGGGACATCACCCCCGACCGTCCTGGACCTCTGGCTGGGCTGCATTCCAGCTTTTCCCTACAGGGAGGGGTTGGGATGGTGTGGGGGCTCCCTGGGAGCACCGCTGGACTTGGGGATAGTCGACCCATATGGGAGACAGGCGCCGAAGGCCCGGGACATCACTCCTGACCGTCCTGGAGCTCTGGCTGGCCTGTGGTACAGCTTTTCCCCACAAGGGAGCCCTGACAGTGTGCCAATCCTTCACCTGAGAGAAAAGCTGTAACGCGATACGGCCAGAGCTCCAGGCCAGTCGGGGGTGATGTCCCGGGCCTGGGCGCCTGTGTCCATTGTTGGTCGAACATCCAAAAGTTTAGCGGCAGTCCCAGGAAGCCCCGGCAATGTCCCCATCCTTCCTCTGAAGGAAAAGATGTGCATAGCCCAGCAGCAACTCCAGAACGGTTGGGGGTGATGTCCGGGCCTTGGGCGCCTATTTCCCTTGTTGGCCGACCATCCCCAAGTTCAGCGGCGGTCCCAGGGAGCCCCAGTAGGGTCCCCATCCCTCCCTGGAGGGGAAAAATGTAACGTGGACTGGCCAGAGCTCGAGGACGGCCGGGCGTGCTGCTCTCAGCCTTGGGCATCTGCCTCGCATGTGGGTAGACTGCCCCCCAGTTCAGCAGCAGTCATCGGACGACCCGGCAGGGTCCTCGTCCCTCCAAGGAGGGAAAAGCTTTAACGCAGCATGGCCAGAGCTCCAGGCCGGCCGGGTGTGCTGCCGCCGGGCTGGGGCGCCTGTCTCCCATGTGGGTTGACCGTCCCCAAGTTCAGCAAAAGTCCCAGGGAGCCCTGACAGAGTCCCCATCATTCCCCTGAGGGAAGAGCTAAAATGCAGCCCAGCCAGACGTCTAGGAAGGCCAGTGGTGCTGCCCCCGGCCTTGGGCGTCTGCCTCACATGTGTGCTGACCGCCGCCCGTACCATCGGCGGTCATGGGGCTACCAAGCGGGGTCCCAGCCCCTCCCTGGTGGGAACAGTTCGAATGTGGCTCGGCCAGAGAACAAGGATGGACGGCGGGGCTGGAACAGGCAACGGGCCGAACAGCCCCCACCCCCAAAGTCGTTTACTTGGTGGCCTAGTGCTCCTTTCTGCTTCCCAGGGATGGAAAATGGGGCGAGCCCCTCAATGTTGCCCCACCAGGGAAGCAGAAAGCCTGTGCCCATCTGTGGGGGGGATTCCTGCGAGGGCTGGCCCCCAGGGACCGGGTCAGCCACCTGATGCCCCCAGGTGTGCCACTAACAATGTAGTGGAATGTTGTTTTGCCTTCATTAGGGGCTAATGAATGCTAAACAGCACCAATCTGCCCCCAAAGGTAAGCAGTGCGCAGGACGGGGTATCTCATCCCCCGCAGTGAAAACATAGTGCGCAGTACAAGATACCTCGTCCTCCGCACATAAGGTGTTAATGGACTCCAAAAGAGGAATAGCTTGGCTAACAGGTTTCTTCTTGTTGAGAATATCCTCAACTAAGACCGTCCCTGCGGGACTAGATTTGTCAGTGTTTATGCCAACGTGGTAAGCAGCCTTCTTTAGCAGCTAGTTGTAGAGAGGCTAGACTGCAATGGGAGAAGAGTGACCGCACTCCACTCCCGAAGGGTGAACAGGGTTGACGAAGGTGAGGTCTTGGTCGTCCTGGTCCTTCAAGTAGGTTTCAGGACCATCCTGACTGGGGTTGTCTTGATCATCTATCCAGATGTCCAGGTCCGCTTGTGTGGACTGAATCTTCCCATAAAGAGAACTTTATGAGGGCTCCCCGGTTGGCAGGGATGTGGCAGGAAGTGGAGGTGAGGAGCAAGAGGCTGCTTAATAGGCTTTGTAGGATTGCGCAGCTTGCGCATGAAGTCCACAAAGAATGAGATCTTCCCCATAGTGTTCTCAAACTGTGACTGGGTCGAGGGTGTAAAAGACAGAATGGAGGATGATGCCACGGGGTGACCATTGGCACAGGAGGAGCCTCTTTTCAGACAAGGGGCTCTGGGTATGTCCTTGGGACTCTGCCTAGGGAGATTCTTGTTGAGGGCAGAATCTAGAGGTGAAAATTCTTCTACATATTCTTCAATGGTCTGAGAGGCTCGTTTATGGTGAGCAGAGTGCTCCTTTTGTTGTTTTTCTGAATGAGAATGTGATTTTAGCTTTTTAGACGGCTGTTTTCGGCGTTTCCGCCTCAGCTGTCGAGCAGTGTTTATGCGCACCCGTCACCGGAGTGTGTGCATGATCGGCTGTGAAAAATGCTTCTGCGGAACCACAGTGGCCGTGGTCAGCGTGATGTCAGTATGACGGGAGGCATCAACCAACGGTGCATGGCCCTCCGGCGACTGAGTTATTGCGTGACGGCTTGAGGGGAGGGTTGGGCTTATAGGAAGAGGTGTGTGGGGGCACGCCGGTGTCGACAGAGGCCCACCTCATAGCAGAGCGCTGAGACTGCCTATCGAGGCTGGGGATAGGTGTGTGGAAACTGGACAGTTCTGGGGTAGTGTCTTTCAGCTCTGAGTCAGAGTCTCGGCTGCCTAGGCCTTCTTGGTCAGAGGTTGGCTTCTAGCACATCCTATGGCAAACTGGCCTGTAGCCTGTTCCAGACGCAATACAGACTCTCCATCCATTCGAAGAAATGGGCCCATATCCTAGCCTATATCTACAGGGCCACAGACAACATGGCTGTACTTTTCAAATCTGTAAGGAATTTGCCAATCCTACTGCAGTCTCCAATTCTCATCTTCCTTCCCAGGCCCTCTGCATGGCTGTGGCCTCCCATTTCACAACCAAAACTCAGGACATCCTGTGCTCCCTTTCCTCTACTCCCATCCCTTCTCTTCCTGCACACAGGCCTCCCTTGGCTACCCCTCTGCCCCCCCTACTCTCCTCCTTCTCACCCATAGCACCGGATGAAGTCCCAAAAATGTATGCTGTATGACAGTCTCCTACAAACAGTGCCTCCCTGCTCATCTAGAACTATCAAGAACAAAATGGCCTCTCTTTCTCCCTCCTTGGCTGAGTTCTGTAACCACCATTTTGCCACTGGCTACTTACCTTTACACCTTAAGCACTCCCTTGTGCACCCCCTTCTAAAAAAGGGAATCGTACAAAAATGTCGACCTGGGAACTGCGACGGCCGAAAATGCTGACTTTTTCTTTTCTTTTTAACCCCTCCTATACACCATATATTTATGTGGGGGGGGGGTTAAGTTTATAATATTAATGTGGGGGGTCTCCCCCGCATATATATGTGGTGTAAAGGGTTAGAAAAGAAAAAGTCGGCATTTTCAGCAATCGCAGTGATCACATAGATACCTAAAAAAGCTGCCTGCTGACCCTCCCTGCCCAGCTAATTACCACCCTATCTTCACTACCCCCTTCTTGGGCAAACTCTTGGAGACATTGGTCTTCTCACAAATGATCCATCACACTGAATCTGTTGGCTGTTTCCAGGATCACCAGTCCGGCTTCAGAGCAGTCAGAGGCCCAGAAACTGCTCTCCTGAACACCTGGGACGACTTTCTCTCAAACCTAACTCTCCTTCCATTCTCATCCTCCTGAATCACGTTCAAGCATTCCGCCCTCGTAAATCAGCTCTGTGATACCCTGGGCATCACAGACCTGGCACTGGATGGATTGGTTGACCTCTTTCCTTCCGAAAAGGCCATCCCAAGTGGAACTGGGCCCTTTTCTCTCCTCTCCCTGATTGTCTACTTGCAGCGTTCCTCAGGGCTCTATCCTCTCACCGTGGCTTTTCAACATCTCGCTTGCCCCTATGGCCCACTTGATCTCCACTTTCTCTCCTCATTTCCAGTGTCATGCTGATGACACACAGCTCTCCTTTAGTCTTGCCTCCTCTACCTCCTCTCCTTCCTCTCTCATTCTCAACTGACTGCTATTCAGGGATGGTGCGGTGCTAACAATCTCTGCCTTAATGCCAGTAAGACTGAGATCCTTCTTATTGGGACTCCTGCCCCTTCCTTCCCTCCTACTCTCTGGCCGCCCTCCTTCGGCCTCCTCCCCTAACCCACGTGTGAGGCAAAATACCTGGGTGTCATCTTCAACTCCTCTCTCCCCACTTATCTCTGACCTTGCCAAAAAGGCCCACTTTCAGCTTCACCTCCTCAGAGGCATTCTCCCTTTCCTCGCCTTGTCCCAGAAACTCAATGACTCCAGAGCTCTGTTCTCTACAGGCTAGATTACTGCAACAGCCTCTTCCTTAATTTGCCACCTTTCCTCACTCTGCCCTCTTCAACTAATCTAAACTAGGACTGCAAGACTTATCCTTGGCCTCAAGCCCAGCGACCACATCTCTCCAGCCCTAAAGGCCCTCCACTGGCTCCCAGTGGTTGCAAGGATACAATCACATAAACATCAGATGTTTCATATGTTCTAGGGTTTCTATATGTACATGAAGACTGAATAAGGTTTTGTTTAAACAAAGTGGCTTTTAGAGTTTTACAATTAGATGGGGCTGAATAATGACACCAGGCCAGTAAAAACTCGAGAATTAAGGGATATTCCTCACAAGAAAGAGAAGTATGCTGCTTCTCTCTTGTTGGAGTCACCATTCTCCCCTGACAGCCATCTCCTCCCATGCGATCCACCCTCAGAATTCCACCCCAATGGTCAGGGTCAGGCAGTGGCTGCATTCTCCAAGCCACATGGGAGGAGACGTTAGGCTGGGGGATCAGTGATGACTCTGCAGGATTCATCAAAGGAAGTAGGCGTCTCATACTGGTTGCACCCACATGGGTCCTTCTCAAGGATTGGTATGATATTCACTAATATATTTCAGCTACATATGATGCACAACTCAGAGCGTTTGGACTTCTCGTTGTCTGATCACACCCCATTATTGGTGCATGCAGCATTGAGTAGAAGCAGAACACCCATACCCACTTAAAAGCTCCAGTATTCAAGGCTCACTAATTTTGCATTTGTACCCATAATGTGCACTTTACAGGCTTTCTATTCTAATTATGGGAATTCTGTTGCTTCCAAATGCAGGAGTGGTACACCTTCAAAGTGTTCATTAGGGTTTTCATAATGTCCTCCCAATAGGGCATTAGAACGATTTTTCCTAAGAAAACAGGACATAATGCACACACAAATCACTGGATAGGGCATATGCCACAGACCACACTCTTTTACAGCAGCTGTTTGAGGTTCTCACTTCCTTTTTCCAGGCTTTAGATAGGCGGGTTAAATTTGAAAGTCCAGAATATTTTAAGTGGCTGCATGAGTGCATGGACTGTAATGAAGGCATGGTATCAAACGGTAAAACAGACACAAGTGACCACAGTTCAAGGGTGTTTATTGAACTTCAATCAGGTTTGAAAAACACCTATCTAATCCTAACCCTAAAGATGGGCGCAAGCTACGACCATCAAATAATAATAACGCAGTCCTAGTCGAGTCTGTCAAAATAAAAGGGCCTATACTAATAAACCTATTGCCAATCCTTTCTTCTAAATACAAATAGTGTGGGAAATAATGTTATGTAAAAAAAGTGTTCAAGAAATGACATGTCAGTATATTCAAGCCATTGGCTTACCTTCCCCATGTTTTCAGCACAGGACAAGGCGACACACTCGAGCTTAGCACACTCTCTAGCTTCTCTAGCATGAGGAATCAGTTCAAATCTCAGTGTCAGGGCCTTCTGTGCCAAAGTCTCTTTGCTATTCAAAGGCCCTCATTACGACCTTGGCGGTAGCCATGCAGCATGGCTGCTGCCGAAATCGCGTCCAGGTCCACAGAATGAGGAATTACCGGGCCATTCTGAGTTCGGAAGGCCCGGTAATTCCTCCCTCCAAGGACCCAGACCCGGTACTTCCCCATTCCCATTTCAGCCCCCTTAGGGCTGAATGGGAATGGGAGAGGGAGCAAACAACGGGCCATTACGAGTTGGCCCATTGTTTGCTCCCTCTTCCCCTCGCGGGACCCGGTAAGCACGCGTGGTTTGACCAGGCGTTGCTTCCTGGGTCCCGCGAGGGGACCTCGTAATGAGGCGGTACGGGGTAAATGGCGCCGGCACCTTTTACGGTGCCATTTACCCCATACCGCCAGGGTCGTAATGAGGCCCAAAGTCTCTTCAGAGGGCCTGATACGGCAAACAAAACATTCAAAAGTTGCTTTCTCCTCAGGATTCTTATGTACAACATCTTGGGTGATTTCGATTTACCCTGTATCCCCCTCCGTCGGGCTCAGATCCACTTTAAACACAAAACCTTCAATTGATCTCCCTCTCTCAAGCTCTGACCAACTTTACATAATTTTCCAAACTTTCTCTATTTCATCGAAATCGAAGACCTTTGACTGTGCGCAGGGTTTTGCTTGGCCCGTCGCATGACCACTTCGATTCACATTTATTTGTTCACTTTCAAATGATCTCCCTCCGACAGGCTAGGATCAAAGTTATCTACTTTCGTCACTCCTCAGCTGGGTACCTTACAGAGACCTCCGATTGAGCACCCACGCAGTGTCAGATCACTCTGTCAAAGGTATTGTAGCTTGTTTCACAGTTTAATCTCACTTGTGCCTCTTATCACATGCATTAGCAACCTTGCCTTCAACACAGACCGGTGTAAAGATGGATTTCTAAACTCTGACCTGGTGTGCAGAAGTTTAGGAGGCCACCCTCGGTTTAGTGAAACATGGGAATCTTCTGGACAAGCCAGACCAATCTAGGTAGCTTGGCAGGCGGTCAAGACTAAGGGGGTCATTATGAGCTGGGCGGTAAGGGATTACTGGCACTGGTAAGGAGACCGGTGCCGGTAATCCCCTACCGCCCAATTCCGAGGTCCCTTAGCGGGAACCGTAAGGGACATGTGGTCGGACCACACGTCCTTTACGGGTCCCGCTAAGGGACCAGGGTGCTAATAACGGGCTTGCTATTCGCAAGCCCGTTATTAGCACCCTCCCCATTCCCATTGAGCCCTATGGGGGCTCAAATGGGAATGGGGAATGTTTTGTTCAATGGGAACTTACCGGTCCCTCCAGGGTCGGAATGGACCGGTAAGTCCCTATTGAACAACACTGGTGCCGGACCCGGTATTGGAAGCAGCTATGGCGCAAATAGCGCCATGCCTACCTCCAATCTCGGAATGAGGCCCTAAGTCTCAGGAGGGGTGAGAGTGATCAGAAGCCCACAACGAGCATACACAGAAATGAACCACAAATGACTCTTAGACAAGTGTATATGAAAAATATCTATAGATTTATTATCGGCCGGACCAATAGACACGTAATTTTAGCAATGCAAAGACAGTTATCACACAAAATTCTTATACCATACAATATATATACATTACGTTTCCTAATTGAGTACAGTGGTCATATCTAGCCACAACCTGTAAAGAGAGGGTTGAGTTAACAGAGTTATAGCATTAGGCAATTCTTCAGAGTTTGTTCCCTAACTTTCGAGTTCAACCCTAAGAAGAATGGAGCCTTGTGCGCAACAGTACAGTTTTGCGTAAAAACACACGATCGTGCAGGTGAAGAAAAACGCGGGTCTTCTTGGGAGGGCTGTAGCAAGTCAGATAGGGGTTTGAGGCAATGACGAATCGGTTCCCACTATTCGAGTAGGCCCTGTCCTTGGCGGCAAAGAAGTGTTCAAATGGCGATAATAGCTAAGGAGCGCAGGCTAACCCAGCCATGTTTGAATACCTTTTAAGGGATAGTCGTGGGTGAAAAAGTGATCTGTTGTGCCAGGGGGCCACTGGTAAGTGATGCAAGTACTCACCAACCCTCAGTACAGTCCGGGCCAAACTTTGCCAGTTTAATCGAGGTCGCTAGTAGGTTCGAGTTCTGCAGTTTTGCAGCACTGCCGCTCTCAGCGACTTCGGGGGAGAACGGTTAGCCGTGATCAGACAGTTGCCTTTTCTCAGCTTCCTAAGGAGGTATGAAGAAAATTCTGGTGTAGCAGGCTTCAGGGCACAGGAGAGCAGAACAGCAAGGGATCTACAGCAACCGTCACCACCAGATAGTGAAGCGGGAATCACAGATGCGGGCAGTGTTATGCATTCTCCTAATTCGGGACCCAGAGGAGCTAGGCCTGCAAAATATGGCGGGAAAATACACAGGACCAAAAGCAAGCGATGTCCCAAGTCTCGGGTTTGCACTCAAGACCGCAGCGGTTCTGCAGGATACCCAGAGGTAGAGCTGGACCGTTCACTGGACGGCCCAGGAACACTTCTGAAAGGGGCTTGTTCAGTGAAGCAGGGGCGCAGAGAGTAGTTCCTGTTAGGCAGAATAAGGAACAAGTTACTTACCTGTAACTGTTGTTCTCCAGCATGGGTCTGGCATGGATTCACATGCTCATGAATATTCCCCGTCGTCAGGCCGGGAATCCTCGTTATAGAAAAAAATCAGTATCAGTTTCTGATCTGTCTTTCTTAGTAGTAACCAATCACTGGTCTCTGGGTCATACTGCCCCCAGCCAATGACTGCCCTCTCCCTAAGCCCCACCTCTGGCAGCCATCCTCAGATTTGGTAGCACGTAAAGTGGCAGTATGACCAAGTGAAGAGACGCAGAGGGGTAGGCGGGTGGGTTCGCATGTGAATCCATGCCAGACCCATGCTGGAGAAAAACAGTTACAGGTAAGAGGGGCGTGGCCAGGACGGCCATGTAAGAGGAAGCACTCCGGAGAGGCTCCCTCGATCTGACGATGATCCTGTGGCAAAGTGCGTGCGCGGATTCCTGCTAGCGCTGAGATTAAACGAACCTAACTATGAACATTGCGAGCGTACTTGCTGAACCTTTGGTGCATGGCTGATGCAGGGAAACAAAGTTGCAGCTTCTTGAAGATCATGAGCCCCGCTGCGGAACAAAAACAAAATGGCGGGGGGCACAAAGGAATAACAGAGGGGCGTCGCGGCGGCGACGCAAAGAGGGCCCGGCCGGATCCCAATCTCATTACCGGCCCTGCTCCAGGCAACGGATGAGCAGCTGTGGATGCGCTGCGGAGCGGCTGAAGGAGGCAGGCAGCCCGGGCCGCGAGTCGGGTTCGCGAGCCGAAGAGCCCCGACGAAGTGGGTGCCCAGGACGGGTGCCTGACGGGACCCGCCGAGAACGAGCCAACAGCCGGAGGAGGTCGGCATAGCGCTGTAGCGCGACCCAACGGTGAAGGATCCCGAGGAGGATATTCTGTATCGGCAGGGGCACAGACCAGCGTCACGCTCGTACCACGAGCAGCGAGCGGACACAATGTAACTTGGTGAAGGGGAACAGATGGCGGCAACATCTAAGACCGCGGCCCCGTATATACAATAACACTGCAAGCTGGGCTGCCAGGGAAGGGAGAGGCGGCCAGCGCAGAGGAGTGTGCTGAATCTCTGGAAATAAGCCTGCTCTAACTGGCTGCCTCCTCACGGCACAGGGGGTTGTGGAGAGCCTAACTTTGCGGGCCTCCTCCCCCATAAATAAAATAAAAAAAAGAAAATTCTTTAAAAAATTTTTTTTTTACGAATTAGAGGAAAATAAACAAATAACAGAAACAACAGAACACACAGAGAGGTACGACCTGGGCCAAAGACTGGTGGGATTTCACCACAATTGTCAGACAACAAGAGAAGCTGACCTGAGGCAACTGTAGGCCCTGGCTGGTGTGTGGAGCGGCCCCCTTTGCCCTGGGAGCGAGGACATAATATCCTGGGCTACATTGCAAGTCAGTTGGCCTCGCGGCCTGCAGAGTGCGGTGGCGGGGGAGTGAAGAGCGAGTGAGGGCACATGCCCATGGGCCATGAAAGGAATACTTGAAGTGCCCGGATATACGATACTGCGTGAGCGCAGATTCTGAGAAGAATGCGACCCACGCCTGGTGGGGGCGAGTAACAAAGGCATACCTAAACACGGTTGCAAAAGCCCCGCAAACAGTGGCCTGACGACACGCGCACTGTGGGTGGGGTGACGCGGCTGGCTTCTGCCAGGACATAAGTGCATGATGTCCTCTAAAATTGTTAGACCCAGGAACAAACAGCCCACGATGGAGGCCTATGCTAAGTCGCCCCCGGGGCGGAGGGGGGCAAAAGTAAGGAGACCCCCGCGGTAGCGGCGGAGACACCGGGTACGATCCAGGAGGTGCTGGCAGCGAATGCTGACTTAAAAGTGGCCTGGGAGACAAAGTTGGGCCTGGCCATGAAAGAGCTGCAGGAGGGCCTGGACCTCAAGATCGGAGCGGTCCAGGAGGAGGTGAACCTGCTGAGACAGGATGTGCGAACGATTGCGGAGCGCACAGGGGCCTTGGAGAAGGAGATGGCCCCTACCACGGAGGCGTGCGCCGCACATACTAAGGAGCCCCATGCCCTCGTGCAACGGGTGGGCAATCTGGAGGACAGAGCTGAGCAAGCCAAAGGGCGCGGCAGGTGCAACAACATCCGTATAGTGGGCCTACCGAAGGGATGGAGGGGCCAAACCCCACAGAATACGTGGAAACCTTGCTCTTACAGGAGATAACTGGTAGGGGGCTGACCCAGGGGTTTGCGGTGGAAAGAGCGCACAGGGCCCTAACAAGGAGACCGGCTCCAGGAGCCCCCCCCCGCGGCCAATGATAGCAAAGATCCTGAATTATCGGGATCGAGAGAAGATTCTTGAATTTTTCCGGAGAGGAGGAACGATTGAGAGGGGGTCAGCAAAGATCACAGCGTACCCGGACTATACGCTGCTTGTACAGCGTAGCAGAATGAACTTTGGGTCGGTGAAAAGAAGGCTAAGGGAAGCAGGCCACCGCTACATGTTGCTCTACCCAGCCAAGCTGAAGGTGTTTTACAAGAACAGATCCCTTTTCTTTGAGACGCCGACTGAAGCGATGGACTGGCTGGACATGCAGGGCCGACCTCAGGAATCAGATGTCCAGAAGGAAGCTGCGGAAGATAAGTAGCATGTTGCTATGGCACCCAGGGTGACATAGCTGAGACATTGGGACTTGAATATAGTGCTGTATTATGCTTGTGGGGAGTGACTCGTGGTATCAGCCGGCTGGACCCGCTGATGCACTACTCCTAAAATAGATGATAGGGAGCTTCCGAGAGGCACCTCTTGACCCCAATAGCCGTATACTTAGTTAGGTCACTGTTAGATCGGTGACGCCCCGCGGGGTCCTAGTCCTCGGACACAAGACAGGATCAGACACGGGTGGGCCTGAGATCCAGGGATGGAGCTGGGCATTTGTTGGGGTAGGGTAGAGAGGGGTTGAGTGAGTTGTGTGCTGTGGTGTGTAGTTGGGGAACAGGGAGAGGGGGAACTGTTGATAGAGGCTAGGGGGAGAGTCGGAAAACGAACCATCATAGGGAGCATGGAAGGGAGCGGCGGGTTGGGAACAGACCGAGTAGATGGCGTTGGGTAATCTCCGAATTGTGACCTGGAAAGTACAGGGCCTAAATAGTTATCTGAAACGTAATAAAGTGATGCTGTACTTAAAGAGGATGCGCATTGACATAGCCCTGTTGCAGGAGACTCATTAGTTAGAGGTGGTCAGGCGAAAATGGAGGGGTAATGTAGCGGGGGCTACGTACTCAGCGTACGCTAGAGGGGTTATCACCTGGGTGGCGCCGTATGTGCCGTTTCAGGTGCATAGCACAACGGTAGACCCGGAAGGCAGAATGGTGGTGGTGGCAGGGCTCCTGGAAAACAGGGAGGTGCACATTGTTAATCTGTACGCCCCTGAACCACGACACTGCTGCCTATTTTAGGTCCCTCTATGGCAAACTTGGCCCCCTGGCTGGTGGTGCGGTAGTGTGGGGAGGGGACTTTAATTGTACCCTGAATCCCAAACTGGATAGGTCAGTTAACAAGGCGGGGAAATTGGCGCCGGCGGCTAAAGCGCTTGGGACATTATTGGAAGACCTGGGCCTGGAGGATGTGTGGAGAGGCTGCATCCTACGGACAGGCAGTACTCGCACTATGCGGCGCCACAGGACCTGCACACAAGGCTAGATTATGTGTTTGTAGCGGCTGAGATAGCGGCAGAAATAGTGGGAGCGGAATACAAGGCCCGGGTATTATCTGACCACTCGCCTCTGGTGGTAGAGTGGCTACACCAGCCCCCCAGATCACGGATCCCAACATGGAGACTCAGGACAGAGGCACTGCAGGATGAGGGGTTCCGGGAGGACCTGAGGGATGCCATTGATGAATACTTTGATATAAACACGGGGAGCATACGCTCTGTGGGAACGTTGTGGGAGGCGTTTAAGGTGGTGGTGGTGCGAGGAGTAGCCATTTCCAAGTCTAAAGGGCTCCAGGGGGGTATTGAAAGGGAAATGCAGGAAACGGAAAGGGAGCTGGAGAGCCTAACACGACAGGAGGACACTGCCCGTGATAACAGGACAAAGATAAAGGATCTACAGTTAACCTGCTGTGTACTCTGGGATAGACTTTGTAGACTAAGTTACAAGAAATACACGGCGAGGCTACATGCAGGGGGCGACAAACCAGGCAGAATGCTGGCCTGGCTATATAAGAGTGAGACCCCCTGTTTAGTGATCAATGAGATTAGGGGTGAGGGAGGTCAGATCTGCAACACCCAGGAGGAAGTGAACGAGGAGTTCCTCAGGTTTTATAGACATTTGTATGAGGACACAGGGGAGGATGTGTGTCAAGACATACTGGACACATTAGAGGACATAGAGCTGCCCACCCTGGACGACCTAGAACGCGCGGAGCTAGACGCTCCGGTCACCTTGGATGAGCTGGAGGTGGTGATCCAGAACCTGCCCACGTGCAAGGCGCCCGGGTCGGATGGGCTGCCTAGCGAGTTTTACAAGACATACAAGCAGGAGCTGCTCCAGCCACTGCTTTCCATGTTTAACGAGGCATATGAGAAGGGGGGAACTCCCGTTGTCCCTTCGCGAGGCTGTGATCATCCCGCTCCTGAAACCAGGCAAGCCGGCCGTAGAGTGTGGGTCCTACAGACCTTTGTCCATGCTCAATCAGGACAGCAAGATACTTACGGCGGTGCTGGCTAATAGGCTTAAGAGGGTGATCGGTAAGCTGATACACCCAGATCAGACGGGCTATGTCCCAGATAGGAATATCACCGATAACTATAGGAGGCTACACCACATTATTAACCAAACTGAGGGAGATACAGGTGAGCTGGCCATCGTGTCGCTAGATGCGGTCAAGGCCTTCGATTCCGTACGGTGGCCTTGGCTGAAAGCGGCCCTGAGGGGATACGGTATGGGACCTGGATACATTAGGTGGGTCCAGTTGTTGTACAGCACCCCAATGGCGAGGGTCAAGACGGGATCCATAGTCTCAGATACTTGGCAACTCAGTAGGGGGACCAGGCAGGGATGCCCCTGGTCACCCATGCTATACATACTAGCACTAGAGCCACTGGCAATATGCTTGCGGCAACAATATGGAGAGGTGGGCATTAGCAAGGTAAGTGGGAGACACCTGGTGTCACTGTACGCGGATGACATGCTCCTCTATCTGCGTTATCCGGAGGAGAACTTGCAGTATGTGTTGGAGGTGATGCACCGTTACTCCACCCTCTCGGGCATATCGGTAAACCCTAGAAAGTCTAGTCTGTTTCCCTTGGGTAGATACAGAGATGCCCCGTTGCAGAGACTGCCTATCCTGCCGATACCATGGCAGACAGAGACATTTAGGTATTTGGGAGTGAATATTTATCACAAGATTGAGGCGGAGCACAAACATAATACAGAGAAAGCAATAGAGGGGGTCAAGAACAGCATGGTGTTTTGGTCTAAACTGCCCCTGACTATGATGGGGAGGGTGGCCTTGCTCAAGATGGTGGTCCTGCCTAGACTCTTGCATTTTTTTGTGAATGTCCCGTGTTTAATTCCCAGGAGCCTATTTGCGAGACTTCATAGTGTGTGTAGGGGTTTCGTGTGGGGCAACTCCAGAAACAGGGTGGCCCTGTGGAAACTCCAGAACCCATGTGACAAGGGGGGCATAGGCCTACCAAATTTTGAACTCTATTATCTGGCGGGGCAGCTGTTGTATGTGGCCAGGTGGCTGTCAGCTGAAGATTCGGCGGAAGCCAGGCTTCTGCGGGGAGACTCAGTCCCATACTTTTTGAGGGAAGTGGTGTGGTTACGAAAGGACAAACTGGTGGGAAGGGGGCGGCTATTGAGGCTGGGTTGGGAGGTTTGGCACAGAACATGGAGAATGATGGGTGATTTGGAGCCACTCTCCCAGCAGGCCCCACTGGTGGCGTTGTGCGGGAACGACTCAACTATTTGAGTCGGTCCGTAGATACTAGGAACCGGTAGGCTTGGCCACCCTTGGGGACATATGGCAGGAAGGGGAGGCATTGGACTTTCAGAGGTTGCAAGAAGAGACAGGGGTGCATAGAGGCCAATATATAACCTATGCTAGGCACATGAAATGGGTTAGAGAGAGATGGCCCGAGACGGTGCTATCTGATGACCTTGATGTCTCCCTGGAAACTATGTACGATGTTTCGGAGGGCGTGCACGAAATATCAAGGATATACGAGCTCCTGAGTGTGAGGGCTGGGAAGGAGCTGCTCCAATTGAGACAGGATTGGGAAGAAGAGGTAGGTGGGCCCCTGACTGACGGGCAATGGGAAAGAGCCCAGAGGTATCATAAAAAGGTGTCCTGGAACGCGAGACTTCAACAGCTTCAACTGTATGTCACGCATAGGGCTTATCTGACTCCCGGGAAAATTGTAAGGTTTGAAGGCTTGGTTACTCAGAAATGCCCCAGATGCGGGGAGGTAGAAGCGGGGCTGCTGCACATGTTTTGGGCTTGTCCGGAGGTGTGCAGATTTTGGGATGAGGTTAAAGCGAAACTGGCTAGTGGGGGAGTGGTGTTGGACGTGGGATCGCCTTGGTCATGCATGCTCGGGATTTTCCCCAGGCCCCGGGACTTAAAGCATATAAGCAAGATGAAGGATTTAGCTTATGTCCTGGCTAAGCGCAGGATTGCTATGGGCTGGAAAGCGGCTCACAGACCCAGGGTGGAGCTATGGTGGGCGGACCTCCTAAAATGGGCGGAAGCGGAATCCGTAGCGTGGTTTGAAGCGGTCACTAGGGGTGGTGAGGAGGAAGCAGGGCCCCTGCTGGCCTGGTGGCAAATGGTGGCCTCTATGGCATGCCCTCACCAGGGTAATAATGAATCGGAGGACTCGGATGATGAGCGCATAAATACTGCGCTACCTGATAATGCTCCTGCAGTGGACACGAGTGAGCCGGCTCCAGTTTAAGGGGGGCAGGGGGGAGGTAGGGGAATTTTACTGCGAAATGTGATGGTTTAAGGATGTTTATAAGTACTGAAATATTTGTATTGTGTGGTGTTTTGTTTTGCAAATAAAAATAAATTTAAAAAAAACAGTTACAGGTAAGTAACTTGTTCCTTCTCCGGCATGGGGTCTGGCATGGATTCACATGCTCATGAATAAGAGAACACATAGCAGTACACACATGCACAACCACGGGAGGTGGCAACAGGCTCAACATTAAGTAATACAACAACTCAGCATTAAGCAACTCTTACCTCCTCACCAGGCTCACCTTAGGCGAACAGGTTGCGCAGCACTGCTTGGCCGACCCTGGACTCCTCCCTGGAGTCCCGACCGACGCAGTAGAATCTTGTGAAGGTGTGCGTCGACCTCCACATCGCAGCCCTGCAGATGTCCAGCAGGGGCACACCAGACAGGAACGCCGGGGTAGCAGCGATCGCTCTGGTCGAATGGGCTCTCGGACGGCCGGGCAGTGGTCGTTTTGCTAACCGGTGACAGTGCATGATGCAGCCAGAGAGCCATCTGGAAATGGAAGTCTTCGAGAGAGCCTTCCCTTGATTCACAGTCCCAAAGTTCAGAAACAGCTGTGACGTCTTCCGAAAACTCTTTGTGCGGTCCACGTAGAACTTCAGCGCTCTAGCTACATCCAGCGAGTGCAAAGTCCTCTCGGCCGGCGACGAAGGCGACGGGAAGAAAACTGGCAACACCAAGGGCTCGTTGAGGTGGAAGTCCGATGGCACCTTGGGCATAAAGGAGGGGTGTGTCCTCAACACCACCCTCATGTCATGAAAAGTCAAGTATGGAGGCTTGCAAGATAGGGCCCGGATCTCTCCCACTCGTCGTGCGGAGGTGATGGCCACGAGGAAAGCTGTCTTCCATGACAGGAACTTCAAAGGCGCCAAATGCATAGGCTCGAATGGGGCCCCCCCATGAGCCTGGTCAGCACCAAATTAAGCTCCCACGCCGGGGCAGGAGCCTTCACCGGCGGGAATGATCGGAATAGTCCCTTCATGAATTCTTTCATCAGGCGATGAGACCACAAGGACGCCCTTCCCGTAGTCCTGGTATATCGGGAGATTGCAGCCAGATGTATTTTGATGGAGGCGTGAGCCAGTCCAGCTTTGGCCAGCAACAGTAGGTATGGCAGTACTTGAGGGGCCGTAATCCGCAGAGGGTTAATCTTCTGTGCACGGCACCAGACAGAGAACCTCTTCCATTTATGTCCGTAGCACTTGAGAGTTGAGGACGCCCTGGCCTTTGCAAGAACCTCTCTGCAGTCGGACGGGATGTCATACCCTTCAAACTCTAGTGCTGCAGGAGCCAGGCCTGCAAGTTCAGCGACTCTGGGTTGTGGTGAAGAATGGCGCCTCCTCCTCTGGAGAGAAGGTCTGCGTCCATCGGTAGCTTGACTGGTGGGGACGTTGACAAGTCCAGAAGGTCCGGGAACCAGATCTGTCTCAGCCACGCCGGTGCGACGAGGATCATCCTGCACCGGGACCTCTTGAGCTGGTTGATGAGCTGGAGCAGCAACGGCAGCGGAGGGAATGCATAAAGAAATAGGCCGTCCCAGGGGAACGAGAAAGCATCGCCCATGCTCCTCGGCTGGGGGAACTGCTGGCGAACCTCTGGCACTTGGAATTTGTCGCCGTCGCAAAGAGATCGATTTGGGGTTCGCCCCATCGTCGGAAGAGTCGATCCACTTCATCCTGGCGTAGTTCCCATTTGTGGCACGAGCGCAGCTGCCTGCTGAGTGAGTCGGTGATCGTGTTTCTTATTCCTGCCAGATGAAGAGGCACCAGAAACATCCCCTGGGTGACGGCCCAATGCCACAGATCCTGGGCTTCCTTGGATAGGGCAGGGGACCTGGTTCCGCCCTGCTTCCGGATGTAGAACATTGTGGTGGTGTTGTCGGTGAAGATCCTCACCACCTTGCCCTTGAGGGACGGAAGAAAGGACCTGAGGGCCCAGAACACTGCGCGGAGCTCCAAGATGTTGATGTGGAGCCAAAGGCCTCTCGCGTGAAGATCTCCGGAGTGCGCTCCCCAACCTTCCAGGGAAGCGTCCGTCGTCACTGTCACCTGGTGAGCTGGGGTCTGAAAGTCCGTGCCCGCCGCCAGATGGGAGCGAGTACCCCACCACCGGATCGCCTGACGGAACGTCTCGTTGAGAGGGATCCTGTCCTCGAAGCTGCCTGTCGAGTGGACCCAGCGGGCGTCAAGGAACTCTTGTAAGGGGTGCATCCGAAGCCTGCAAAGGCGCACCAGATAAATGCAGGAGGATATCATCCCGAGGAGGGATTTGATAGATATTACCCTGGCCCTATCTGTGGCCAGCAGACGCTGCACCTTGCCCAGAATGGTCCTGGTCCTTTTCTCCGACGACGAGGCCAGCCGCGCCACTGTGTCGAGCTTGGCTCCCAGAAACAGGGCGACTTGCGACGGAACCAGGTGGAATTTTGGAAAGTTGATGGAGAATCCCAGGTCCGTGGGCAGCTGGACGGTCTTCGCAGTGTGCTCCACGGCGAGCTTCCTTGTCCTTGCCCGGATGAGCCAGTCGTCCAGGTAGGGGTAGACGTGGATCCCCTGTAGGCGCAGCCGCGCCGCCACCGGTGCGAGGCACTTGGTGAACACCCTGGGTGCCGACTTCAATCCGAACGGGAGGGCTTTGAACTGGTAGTGCCGCCCTTGGACCACAAACCTGAGGAAATTTTGGTTTCTTTTTAGAATGAGGATGTGGAAGTACGCATCCTCCAAGTCCAACGATGATAGGAAATCGCCCTCCTCGAGCTGTCCCAGCACGTGCTGGAGGGTAACCATACGGAACTTCTGTGCCTTGATGTACTTGTTCAGTCGTCGTAGGTCCAGGATGGGGCGCCATCCTCCTGTCTTCTTTTTTACGAGGAAGTACCTTGAGTAAACTCCGGAGCCCCGAAGCCTCTTTGGGACGAGCTTGATGGCACCCTTCTTGAGCATCGCCCTTACTTCCAACAGTAGTTGAGGGACGTGATTTTCCTTCCTGGCCACGGGTGGAACACGAGGGCACTTCTTCTGAAACTTGAGGGCGTGCCCTTGGGCCAGGGCGGCCAGCACCCAACAGTCGGTGGAGATGGACTCCCACACGCTGACGAACCTCGCCAGCCGGCCTCCCACCGTAGTGCTTCGGCGGGGGCCCGACCCCACGGTCAGTTCAATCTTGTTTGGAGGCCGCCTTGCCTCCTTGACCTCCCTGTCGACGACGACGGGCACCACCTGACTTGCCGCGTCCCCTGTAGGCTTCCTGGGACGAAGATCTTGCTGCTTGGCGGACAAACGTGGCCTTGAGCCATCCTCGTCGTCTCAAGCAAACGCCGTTGCCCAACTGACGGAAACCGGTGTTGGCGATATCCGTTGCCACCGTGATGGCGTGGTCCAAAGCAATCTCACCCTCCTGTAGGATTTCAAGGGCCTCAGCCCTTTTGGCGTCCGGAAGGAAGTCCAACAGAGCGGCGATTTTGAACCACAACTCCGTGTCGTAGCGGGCTACGATAGCCAGGGCGTTGGCCGCCTTGATAGTCGTTGCTGCAGATGAGATGATCCGCCGTCCCATCGCGTCCAACTTCCTGCCCTCGCCGTCCGGCGGGGAAGTTGATGTCGAGGCCGATGCCCCCTCAGCTTTCTTCTTTGCCGCCGCCGAGACGACCGAATCCGGGGTAGGTTGCGCCCGAAGGCACTAGGGGGCAGTGTCGGGGACCCGGTACTTCTTCTCGTACCGGTCCCTCTTTGCCGGCGCCGTGGCAGGGTTCTTGAGGAGGGCGAGCCCCTCATCCCAGATGTCATCAAGAAGCGGTACGGCGAGGACCGTCTTCCTTTTAGCCTTGCGCCGTTGGTAAAGGAACCCATCCTTCTTCTTCTCTACTGGGCAGAGCTGGAAGAGCTCAGATGCCCTGGAAATCATGGTATGAAAGGATCCAATTTCGTCGGGTGGGGACGCCTGAGCAGGGGGCGACGGGGGACACGTCCCGTCGTTGTCTCCGTCGTCATCTGTACCCGTCGTAGCCGTGTCCGTGCCTGTATCATCCCCGTGGGTAGTAGACTGGGGGGAAGGCAGAGCAGGCTGCAGATGTGGGAGAGGTGGCGTAGGATGCGTCCTCCGCCTCTTATGCGGTGGACTTTCCGAAGGTCCTGGCTCCAGTTCCCCCGTCGGGTCTGGCTCAGGTACCTCCGTCGGGGGGAGGGGCAACCTTGTCCTTATCTCCGAACATAAGGACTGAATCGCTGACAAAATGGCCGCCAAAGTGTCCTGCGGCGCCGGAAACGACGGGCGCGAGGGCTTTTGAGGAGCCTTGTCGGCGACCCCGTCGCTCTCGTCGTCACCCTCGTCGGGATCCCTCCCGATGGGCTGGGTCTCTTCCACGACTTTGATGAGCTCTTCTTCAGAGGTCGTGTCCATATCCACGATGGCCACCAGCCCCTCCCCCACCTTTTCCAACGAGGACTTCGTGGGGGTCTTCTCAATGGACCTGAAAGACGACTCCCTCCGCGGTGGCAGGGAGACTCTGAGTCCTGAGGGCACCTCCACTGGTGTAGACTCCACAGGCTGAGCCAGGGCCGCGGAGACATCCTCAATCGAGGTCTTGGCAGGGTGAATTAAGGCCATCGTCACCTTCTGGACGCCTGGGGCCTTCACCTTGGGGGGAGGGTCCGAGCCTCGCTCCCCCTCTGCCGGAATCTTCGAGATCAACCGGGGCCTCTCCAGAAGCTTCGCCGGGTTCTCGGACTTCCTCTTACCAGAGCCAGAGCGCTGGCTCGTGGTTGATGGCGCCGGGGAGGATGCACTCTGCCTGGCAGCCAAGGAGCCCGACCGTTCGGAGCTCCCGGTGCCCACGGACTCGCGGTGCTTAGCCTTTTGTTGGACCCGCGTCGCCGGGGCGCCCTCACAGGACTTAGAAGATCGCTCTGACTTCTTTTTCTTCTTCTCGCCTGACGGGCTCTTCCCTTCCAGCCAGTTGGTGAGACGGAGGTGGCGATCCTTCATGGTCCGCTCCGACATGTTCCCACAAAAAACGCGCAGTCCTTCTTCGTGTGCGTCTTGTCCTCATGGAGACAGTAGAGGCATAACAAATGCTCGTCCTCCTTGAAAACATTCTGAAGCTGGCATCCAGGGTAGGTCCGGAACAGCTTCCCGGGCGTCGAGCTTCCTTTCTCCTGGGCCATGTCCGGGGTAGGCCTTGGAACTTCTGGAATCCTCCAAAAGCGTAACTCGACGAAATCTTCACCCTTGAGGGGCGTAGAAAACTCTGAAACGGATCCCCGTTGATCGGATGTAGAAACGGTGAAGCTTGAGGCTCTATTTAACCGAAAAATGAGAAAAATCTCCTGAAAAAAGCACGAAAACGCAGCAAAAGCTCGAGAGCTACAGCACGAGGGCTCCCAACACTTGAACGTGCGGTAAAAATCTGAGGATGGCTGCTAGAGGCGGGGCTTAGGGAGAGGGAAGTCATTGGCTGGGGGTAGTATGACCCAGAGACCAGTGATTGGTTACTACTAAGAAAGACAGATCAGAAACGAAACTGATACTGATTTTTTTCTATACCGAGGATTCCCGGCCTGACGACAGGGAATATTCATGAGCATGTGAATCCATGCCAGACCCCATGCTGGAGAATATGCAGTACCCTTTGAGAACACCACACACAATTAAGACTACAAGTGACGGGACAAATTCACCTTTGGTACAAGCCCGTACTACACAGTAAAGTGGTAGCAATGCCTAAGCAGCCGGACTTATCTCAAGAGTAAAGTGAGCAGTATCAGAAGTTACACAAAGGACAGCAATTACTATGGTTCAAGCAAACACTGACTCAAGGTTTCTGAGTAAAAGAATATACATTTATTTACACATCATTTGTAAAACGGTTCACTAAAGTAAAGCAGCAGAAAATCACAATCTTATACACAACATCCAATGATTTCTGGACAAGTTAAGCTCAAAATGAAGTGGGAGCCAAATGGCACTCCAGCAATTTAAAAGGGAGGGAAAGACAAGGTTATTTACAAATGAGGCAGCCCGAACAAGTAAGTAAGCAGGGCAATCTAGAAAAGGCAACTACGGTGAAGAAATCAAATCAATAGGCCTGAGCCAATGTTAATGGCACAGAGTATTTGCAGAGGATCACACAGTTGAGAGTAGTTTGCGGTTAAGTCTTTGTCAAGAGTTCGAAACGAAGTTGTTCGGGAGAAAAGTTATTTAAAAGAGTAGAGAAGGACAAGCCCTCGGATTGGCAAAAGATTTAAAACACTTTCACCGCGGTTGGACGGAACGAACAACCGGGTTTGCATAGTACATTGAAAGAAGAAGAATGCTGTAGCTGAGGCAGAAGTTCCTGGCAGATCCTGCAGGCTCACGGTTCGTGAAGCGACTGTCGGACTGACATGAAGAAGGAATACTTAAGGGTCCTGCACTGCCCAGGGAAGAAATCAGCAGCAGAGCAAAGCAACGAATAAAGGGTGCGCTCCTTAAAACCCAAAACAGGGTCCGGTCTTCCTGGCTATGCGGTTCACTGCAGCTGTGCACAGCAAATTCGCCCAGGGGAGGGAAGCCTTACTTGGTGTTTGGCGAACTGGTTGGTCACACCTGCTCAAGGGAAGAAGATTCCTTGTAGATCTTCTCTGTCGTCGAAGTTTGGAGATTCGGACCCGCAGCAGGGCTTCACCGGGAGGTTCATTAGTGGTAGTGGTCATCTTCTTTCAGCTTCTCTTTGGTTCTCTCGATCCAGTAGCAACTCTGCCTTCCAAGCCCAGAGACCCGCTTTTTATGCAGTTGTTCCCCCATTCACACAGCCTGGCTGTCAATCACACAGCAGGGTGGCTGTCCTTGCCGGACAGTCGCCTAGCCAATCGTGCCAAAGTGCGACTTGGGTCTCCAAGGGGACCCTGTGCAGAGGGCCTAAAACCCCTCCCTCACATTCAGCCCACCTAGACTCTCAGGCGCCTAAAGAGGGCTTCTGAGCAAAAGCCTGCCGAAGGACGGCGAACAAAGGAACCAAACCTGGTTTGGCACGCAGAGTAAAACACGAGAAAGACCTTTACAAAAAGAAATGGCGAATAAACCCAGCCAGAACTGAAATAAAATAAAAGGGGTCCAGCGGGTTTAAGTTCGAGGCTACTAACTTAGCCTAAAACAATACCAAGGCTATTTTCATAGTCCGTGGTAGGGAAAAAATGGTAGGTACCACTGCCACCAGCCAAACCTTAACGAAAGGGGAACGAAATAATGTTCCATGATAAACAGACAAAAAGGGATAACTATTAACCCTTTCCAGTACTCTATGGAAGATAGTTTGTACTGGGTCTGCAAATTTAAAAAGACTAATAAAGTCAATGACAATTTTACATGTTTCTGGGAGACAGTAGTCAGTCCCAGAAAATTGAATTTGCAGTGGGTAGTCTGAAAAAGACAACCCTGTGTCACTGCACTAAAGGTGCTGTGTGACACACAATAAAAAGATGATGCCTATGGAGTAGGTGAGGCTCCACAGTCCATGAACACAAACATTTACAATACATAGCCAAAAACACATGTAAGAGTGGGGAAAAAAAGGATCGTACTCTACCAGGTGAAAAAAATAAATCCTAGAAATCCAGCAAAGCTGCTGAGGCACTCAGTAGGTAAGGGAAATTAGCCAGTCTGGAGAATTCTCCCTAACAGTTCCCAGTACTCCAAATGGGCAAAGCTCCTTGGCAGGCCTCCTTGATCGAAGAAGAAAGCAGGCGTCCGACAGGACAGCAGAGGGCAAAGGGTGCCAAAACCTTCCAAAGCGTCTCTGGCGGTTTCAAAAGTCAGTTTCGTCATGCAGGAGGCTTGGCTCCTTCTGTAGTTCGGTGAGAACTCAGGTGATCAACCTGGAATGGATGCAGAGCCCCTTCTCTTATCCAAGATTAGATTTGCACCAAAATCGAGGACTTCCAATCGAAGATTTGCTCTCTTGCAGGCATCCCAGTTGTGGACCAATCACAGCCCACGGTGGTCTTAGTCATTCAGGCGCCCCAGACATCCTGGCACCAGCAGTGTGGATTGGGACAAGACAGTCCCAACCCGCTTCCGGGGCACACATACGTGACAGGCAAAAGCCTGCGAAAGTGATCCGTTTTCGCGGGAGGCTGCAGGCCCAAATAAGGAAAACCCAGGCTACTCAACCTGGGTGAAGGCAAGGGACAAAATGGCCATGGGACAGGACAAAAGACTTTGTGGCTTGGCCATTTTGGGACCTGGCCACAGTCTTGAACCAAACACGGTAAACACAATATGATTCAGTAAAAAGAAGTAAAACATAAAAAGTAACTCCTGCTACCAGTTTGTCCCAGGCACACTTGTACAATCACCCAAAAAATCCTTCGAGAGTGTCTAGGGCCACAGAACAAAAAGGGACTCCAGCGCACGGTACTGGAAGGTACATTGTGCACTGTTAAAAAACGTTGCCAAGAAATGGCAACATAGTAAGTCTGAAGGGCGTGTCAGTTTCCCCATAACAAGTGAGCAAAAGCCCAGGGGAGTTCAGCTGAAGGCTGGGCTCTACTGGAAAAAGTCAGGATGGGAAAGCCAAACAAAAGCAAAAAGTTTGGCGGGTTCATAAATGGGGGGAAAATTGCACATAAATGAAATCTTTCCTAACAACTGGTCTTGTGATGACTGATGCTGCTTTGTTCCTGGAGCCAAGGTCGGAACCACAGCAGCTGCTGATCCTTCCCGCCTTGATTCTTGACGCGGAAGGGCCCCGGGTACCTCTGACACACGATACAGGATTCTTCAGCTTGGTTTCCTGGTCTTAGGCTTTCTATTCTCGAGGTTTCATGAAAGTAACAGTTCCTTGTCAAAAAGGTCAAGACAACATCCCTCCTTGCAATCCCCTTCCGTTTCACCGTCTTTCGTTAAACTGCCACCTCGGAACTGCTGTTTACTTGTGTGTTTTGCCGTGTTCAGATTGTGCTCTCGTGGACCGCCTTTTATCCATGTGGGGAAGTGTAATGGAAGTCAGGTGTGTGTGATGGTCAGTAACTGCCTGACCTCGCCTGACCATTGTATTGGGACATGTCAGGTATACGGCTCCGATGTTAGTCTGTTTTCCCTTATCTCCGGCTGTCCATGAGAAAGTGTTTGTGTTGTAAAAGGCAGTGGCAGGTTTGAGTTCCTAAATATCCTACCTGCTAGGATGGGGTAAAGGTGTTACAAGGAAGGAGATACCAAGTCTCACCATCCCACTACCACGCCCGAAGACCCCTTACTCAGGTGATCCTCCCACACTGGTCCACCGGAGGACCTGGATCCAAAAACAATGGGTGTGTCCTGGCCACCTGGATGACAGATCCCCCAGAGACTAGTGGATGAGACACCTTCTGCTTTCTCACATGACAAGTTTGGAAGGGATCTGGCCTGGCTGATCACTAGATCATATGATAGAAAACCTGAGCAAGGCACCATTACTAGGGACCCTGCACACATTAACAAAACCTTCAGAGTTTTATAAGACACCCAAAGAGGGGAGATTAGGTGGTGCAGGGATCAGATACTAGAGCTGCTTTTTGCGAATGAATTACCCCAACGGTCTGAGACTGACAGAGAACAGCTTGATCCACCAATTAGTCAGCACAATGTAATGTCGGCTGCACAGAACTTGGCTAGTGGCAAATCCCCATGTCCTAAGCAGCTCCCTTGTAGGTTTTATGTGGCAAGCATGTCTTGTTCTATTAGCCCAATGACTCTAAAAAGTCCTTTAGGAGTTGATGTTGGCTGGACTTTCACGGAGTGAAAAACCCAAGGGTCTTTTCTAACCTACTCCCCAGGGATCGTCTACTTAGGTGGCGAGGTGTGGGCCATTGCTTTTGGATCCCAACCCTGGGGGTGGACAAGCGAGGGAGGATCACCTGGGTAGAGGCTACTCAGGGATTGGGGAGGGAATACCCGAAGGTGAGACATTATCCCCCATTTCTTCATAGTGACCTTTCCAACCCCCCCAGCCTTTATAAGGTATATTCAAGCACACACTCCTCCTTTCCCTACACACTATTCAAATACTGAGAAGAAGAAGAGGAATTCAAAAAGAGAACAGATTTCCCATGAGAAAAACCAGCATGGTACTGGGACGAGGAAGATGAAGATCAAGGCACACCAATGGACATGTCCCACTAACAAGGCCAGGTAGGGTCAGGAAATTGAATTCAACTATGCCCACCTGCAGCCTGTTTACTATTTAGATTAATATAAAAGGAACACCCATGCTTGGCAAAGAGAACGAATTGGAGAACGAATTAGAGAGCAAGCTGGAGGGCATATCACAGAAGAACCATGTACCGAGCCAAGGAGAGCAGGATGCTGAGATGCAGAGGGGCTGTCAGGTGAAGCCGAGGGATGCGTGCGAGGAAGCCGTGTCCCCAGGGAGCCGGAAGTGTCTGCAGGAGGAAGCCGAGGGGCGTGCTCATCCCGTGGTGCATGCTGACCAGTCCATGTGCATGCTGACCAGTCCATGTTCGTTTCCCCTGGGTAAGAATAAAAGCCCATGAGGGTTCCGAGGGGCAAGTGGGGAGACTCTGACCTCAGACGCGAGGACTGTTAAGGAAAGCAGAAGGAGGCTGTTAACTCCTTTGCTGGTAAAGAAAAGACGGTATACATTGTATCGGAGTGATCGCAAGTGAAAGCACTCGTTATTGAAAGTAGCCAGTTGAACATATGAGCAATGCGAAAAGGATACCGCTAACAAGAGGACAATGGTGAAAGCCTTCTGGAAGAAAACAGTATCACAGAGTTGTCACGTATATGAAAATACACATTTGAAAGTCTCTGTGAAAGTAAAGGGAAGCGCTGCAACGGCAGAGGAGCTGTTCGCGGTTGAAAACTGAGCAAAATATAAATCCTTACAGAAGCTCCTCATTGGAAGGGGAGCTTAAATAAAATGTAACTAAAAGAGACACTAAGTGAACCAAAAGTATTGAGAAGAATTGGGGTGGCCCCCAGGCAGGTGGATGATCCAGGAGGGCCGACGAGACCCCACCATAATAAACTGTAAGTAAAGTCAGGCACCTGGTTGCGCGACCTGTAATGGGTGGACTATGTGGTCTGCAAACTCTGCAACGACCATGAGAGGCTTAAGTAGAAGGAGGACTCTTTAAGATACTGCAGTTGAAGGTCAGAAGGACTTGGTGTTGCATGGGGAAGGGAAACCCGCAAGCAACAAGTGAAGAGTGATATTTTCCGAAGAAACTGTTGTGAATTATACTTTTGTGTTTGAAAACAAAGTAACCTTGAACATTGACACTTTTAAGGATAATCAGGAGGATCTAAGCTCAAGACAAGGGGAGCCTGAGAGACCCTGTGAAAAGAATCCAGATGAGGAAAGGTACTGTGAATGTTGCCAAGTGAAACCTAAGAATTTGTGGAACTTTTTTAACCCGAGTGTCTTAAACTTGGGTAAGGAAGCTGTGGAAAGGCTCCATTTTCACATTGACTTTGCTTTGAACACTGTCAAGTTGGCCAAATCCCACACACCCCATCACTTTGCAGAAGTGAGGGCAAGCATAGGTTTGACAGAGACAGTAGTTTACTTTTGAAAGACAGTCTTAGACAAATCTATCTATTTGTCTCTGTTATCTCTTTATGCCATGCCCATCTCACAACTCTCAATGAGAGAAGCCCTTTTAATACTGTTGGAAAGCCTGGGAAAACTGACACCAAATGTAGCTCTTACAGGTTGCTCCCCTTAACTATATACACAAAGATTTTATTGTATTTTATTACATTTATAAAGTGCCTTTCGCCAAAGACACTGTACAATAAAAGAATCCAAAAAACAGTACAATCAAAATGCTAACAATGAATAAAATGTACATCAACAGAGAAAGATAGAACATTTTCTGTCATGGTCATGAAGTCAGGGGCACAGGCATGCAGGGGTCGCATGCACAGGAGACCTGGGTGGACACTGTCCTAGTGCCTTTGGCGCCAGGCTCATGAACAAAAGTAAACAAGAACATCTATTTAACACCAAAAAGCTTTTATTATGGACATAGCACTTCAGATGCACTAACCTTGAACATTCCATCCATTAAGCAGGATGTATTAACCTTGAACATTCCATCCATTAAGCAGCCCCAAGTGTATTCTTGGGTGTGGCTGCTAATGGATTGCCTTCGCAAGTGCTTACTCTCTAGGAGTGGCAGGGTGTGGCTGCTAAACTGGCCCTAATGGGCGTGCCCACGATCTCAGCTTTATAAGATGCCCCAATCCTCAAGACAGACGCTTCGCGTTATTCTGCACTTGCAAGCAGCGTAACGCTCACCGTCGCCTGGGGTCAGATTTACCTTTGAAGATCTTGCTTCCTGGACATCCTGCTTCCTGCCAGCATACTTACCAACTGGGGGAAGCTGTTCTTACCTGTACATCTCTTTGGCAAACCAAGTATTCATCTTTACACTTTCCGGGACGCCGAAATCTTCATCTTGGCACCGCAGCAAGACACGCTCCATCATCGAAAGCAGCGCCTGCAAGGAAAAACAGAAGACAAGGTTAGACATCGAAAAAACAGTCAGTTTAAGGTTGCGCTTCGCCATACTTCGCGCTTTTCCTTAAACCATTCCTTACCTGCGGTTGAACAGTGCGGAAGCATCCATCTTCCATCCGGCCGCATCTTACAGCTGCATTGAGGCTGCATTTCCATCTAAGGGGAGAAAACAGAAGAGAGACATTATTGCGGGCATTAATAGGAGCAACATATAAAGACATTAAACAGAAAGAACAGCATCACAAGAGCTCAAAAAGACTTACCAATCATAAGGAGAAGCATAGTCGCAGCTGGACTGGACTAATCCTTATCGGGGATCAGTGAAGGAACTAGATCCCATTCGATGCGCCCCTGCCAGAAGTAGAAGGATGGAGAGTTTAGCTTCGATAATTCACAGCTTTATGGGCCAGCGTATGCCCACAGAAACCGTACTTTGGGTTGAAGGGTTCGAGAGGTACAACAATCACAGATTGGCGCACTCACACACTCTTATCACCACGCAGGAGCGGTATCACCATGTACCACCAGTCATAGCTTTTCTACTGAGGGAGAGGCCTGTAGGGGGCGATTCAAGTTCAGGCAGGGCTGCAACCGTGCCCCAACGCCTCCGCAGAGACCAGGTGAGCGTAACATTTTCTTTTTACTTTTAAAGAACTAGAGACGCAAGAAGCGGGAGTTTAAGCTTAGTTTGGAAAATATGAAGAGATGAGAAGGAGCGAAGTGAGAGAGGGAGGGAGTTCCAGTGCTTAGGAGCTAAAAGAGAAAAGGAGCGGAAACGAGACAAAGCACGGTGGCTCAGGAACAGTCAAAAGAAATAGATTCTGAGATTGTAAGGGGCATTAGTGGACATAGAAAGAATGTAAAGGAGAGATAAGGGGTGGGCAAACCATGGGTACACTTAAAAACAATTGAGGGAAAGGGATACAAAAGACTGAATTCAAAGGGGAGTAGTGAAATGGAAAGCAAAGAAGAAGTAAAAGGGGATCTAGGGGTGTAAGGACAGCACGGTATCAACAGTAAGACAGAAACAAGTGACCACTGTTCAAGGGTGTTTATTGAACTTCAACAAGGGTATGATAAACGCCTATCTAATCCTAAATCTACAGATGGGAGCAAGCTACGACTATGAAATAATAATAATGCAGTCCTAATGGTGTCTTGTCAAAATAAAAAAGCCTTTACTAAAAAGAAATACTGCTAATCCTTACCTCTAAATAAAAACAGATTTTCAGGCCATTGGCCTCCCTTCCCCACATTTTTCGCACTGGACAAGGCGGTTCACTATAGCGTAGCACAGTCTCTGGCTTCTTTAGCACGAGGATACAGTTGAATCATAACATCGGGACTAGGTGATTCACTATCCACCCGGATCCCCTCAGTCAGGCTCAGATTTCTTTAGTATAATGTTAATTCCCTTTTTGATCCCACTCAGTCGGGCTCAGATCTCTTTAACACAATGTTTGCAGGATATTCTTTCAGGTGACTCACGGTTCACCCCGGATCCTCCTCAGCTGGGCTCAAATCCCCTTTTAAACACAATTAGTCTCCCTCAGCTGGGCTGGGACCAATTTCAATCAAGTATCGAAGGCTTCAAATGTGCACAGTGTTTGGCTTGACCCGTTGCAGGACCACTTCCATTTTACAGTTCCTTCTCTTTATATTTGTCGCCTTTGGGTTTGCATACCTAACAGACTTTTGAATGAGCATGCACGCGGTGCCGGACCATTCGCTTTAAGGTATCTATTGTCGCTTCAAAGTCCAGTCACTCATTTAGTGCATTAATCATGTTCACATCTCTTGCCACATACGCCTCATGCACTGTCCTCTTCAAATTCCTTTAGACAATGTTTCCGCTTGCAACCAGACACTCCGGGTTGGTATCAGTCTCCCCAACTCACTGGCTGTACTGCCTTCACTGGCTTTTCTTTTTTGAAGTGGCCAAGGACAGTACCACGGTGGCAACCGCTTTTTCCCGCCTTGACTATCAAAGCGGGAGAGCCCCAGGTACCTTCCACACACATTGCAGGAGACGTCAGCTTTGATTGCAGGTCTTATGTTTTCTATTCTCGAAGGCTCATAAAAGTTACGGTCTTTCAGTGAAAAGGTCAAGGGCTCTCCCTTTGTGTTCCTTTTGAGTCTCTCCATCTTTCCCCACCTTGGAACTGCGCTTTCTCATGTGCTTTACCTCGCTCAGAGTGAGCTCTTGTGCTCCGCCTTTTATCCGTGTGCGGAAGTTAGATGGAAGTCAGGTGTGTGTAATGATCAGTAATTGCCCGACCCTATCTGACCATTGTGTTGGGACATGTCAGGTATACGGCTCGGGTGTTAGTCCGTTTTCCCTCACAGTGAGTTGTCAGTGAGAAGGTGTTTGTGTCGGAAAAGGGGAGGGAGGTTGAATCCCTAAGTATGGTAGGATGGGGTAAAGGTGTTATAGGGAAGGGGATACTGCGTCTCGACATCCGGTGTCCCACTTCCACTCCCCGAAGACCCCCCCCACCTCCATCCAGGTGATCCTTCTGCACTGCTCCAAAAGTGGGAAAAGATGACAAGCAGCAAGACCAAGTAATGACGATGAACAGTAGTCGATCTGAGAAAAAACAAGAGAAGGAGAAATTACCTTACCTTAATGTACTTTCTATGGATTCTTCTCCCGCGGATTCCTCATCTGATAGATATTCCCTCCAGCTTTGCTGCTTCGGAAATGTTTCGACATGGGGTGTAGTGGACCTTGACCCCGTCTTGCTCGGCGTCTGGTCATTGGCTCCGGACGTGACGTCAGTCGTCGCATAAATACCACGTCACTACGCCCCAACCTCAGTTCCCCCTTATTTCCCTGAGCACCACACACTGAATAGGGAAACAGAGAGCACAAACAGGCTAATCTGCCCTTAAGAAGAAAGTAACTGCAGGCCTCCGAAGGATGAACACTTGAACAAACACAAGTAACATTAGAAAAATCTTTGTTTGAAATAACTGTGGCAGGAAGGCAGAAAATGGACACAGAGGACCATCACCAAGTCAATGTGAAAGAGGAGATGCGCACCAACCACCGACTTTCTGAGCGGGGATGGATGGGAGGGGAGATGAGGCATCAGCGGGAGAAGAATCCATAGAAAAAACATTACAGTAAGTCATTTCAGCTTCAACAAATTGCTTTTCTCTCGCAGATTCCTCATCTGATAGACTCCCAAAGCAGTAAATGCAGCAGCCGGGCAGAAAGTTATACTGAGAAACTTTGCAGCATTGCCCTGCCAAATATGCATCAGCTGTACGAGCCACATCCAGACTATAGTGCTTAGCAAAAGTATGAAGGGCTCACCATGTCGCAGCATGACAATCTCCCGAACAGGGACTCCCCCTGTAATGCTGTTGATGCTGAGATTCCCTGTTTCGAATGGGCCCTGATGCCAGCTGGTAATTCCTTTCCAGCTGACTGGTAGCATTCCGCTATACAGAAAATTATCCAGTGGGATAAAGTCTGCTTGATTTTGGGCAGACCCTTATGGGCTAAGGAAAATGCCACGAAAATAGCTGATCAGGTCTCCTGAAATCCGCTGTCCTCGCAATACAATAACTCAATGCCCCTTCTGGGTCAAGGCAATGTACTGTTCCTCCTGCTTAGAAGGGTGCAGAGGAGGATAGAAGACTGGAAGGTTGATGGATTGCGACAGGTGGAATTCTGAGACAACCGTTGGAAGGAAGCCAGGCTTTACTCTGAGTGAGACTTTTTCCCGGAAAAAATGCCAGAAGGGTGACTTACAGCATAAGGCCTGCAGTTCACTCACCTGCCTAGCAGATGTAATAGCCACCAAAAAGGCTGATTTCAAAGAGAGAAGTCTTAAGGGACATGCATGCATAGGCTCAAAAGGGGCCGCCATTAGAAAAGTCAGTACCAGATTAAGGTCCCAATCCGGGACAACAAAGGGAGTTGGCAGAAACTCATTTACAAGGCCTTTCAGGAATTGTGCCATTACAGGGATCGTACAAAAATTAGCCTTAATCCGGGGATCTCTTAAACACAGACAAGGCCACCAAATAACCTTTGACTGTGGTGACCTGAAGGCCTTCTGAGGCCAGTGACAGAAGGAACTTCATCACTGTAGTGGTGGGGGCAAGAGATGGGGTCAATCTAGCGTTCCCTGCACCACGCCCCAAATCTTCTCCATCTGCACGTGTACAAAGATCTTGTAGACGGTCTGCTTACAGCCAGCAACACCTCAAGTACTTCCTCAGAGAGGTCCTAGTCATCATATATAATCCTATCAAGAGCCACGCGGGTAGGTTGAGGGATTGACGGGTCGGGTGGAGTATCCAACCCTCCGACTGGGTTAGAAGATCCAGACGCCGAGGCAACCAGTGAGGTGGACAGATCGACAGATCAAGAGGTATCATGGAATTTAGGGAATGCGTCATGGAGAGGGAAGGTCCAATCCACCAGAAACGGGTCCCCCAGTGCACCGTTCGCTGGGAATTCCCTCAAGCAAAACTGTTTGCATTTCCTATTGGACTCCGTGGCGAAATGATCCACTTCTGGGGTACCCCAGAGAGAGACTTCCTCTAGGACTTCCTGGCACACTTCCCACTCATGCAAGAGCGTGCCCAGCCTGCTCAGAGCATCCGCCAAGTTGTTAACTGTGCCTGCCAGATGAGCTGCTGAGACTGAGATCCGGTTCTCCAACAACCAGAACCAAAGCATCATCGCCTCTGTGCAGAGGGGGCGGGAGTGCACACCACCTTGTTTGTTCAGATAATGCATCACCACTGTGTTGTCCTTCAGAATGAGGACATGTTTCCCCTGCAGAGACAGGGTGAATGCTTTCAGGGCAAGCCTGATAGCTCGCAACTCAAGCCTGTTGATGTGCCACCTAGCTTTGGTTTCTGACCGAAGGTCCCTCACCTGCAAATCCTCGAGTGAGCGCCCCAACCCTTCAGAAATGCATCAGTGACCACTCAGGTCTGAGGCCAAGGAGGACAGAAGGGTTCCCCCACCAGGATACTGCCCACCAGGACAGGTTGTTGACCACTGAAGCGGACACCCTGAGGAGATCCGAGAGAGTGCTGAGGTACTGTGACCATGGACCCCTCAGAAGCCATTGCAGTGATATCATGAGCAAACTGGCCTCTGTCACTAGAAAAATGCAGGAAGCCGTTAGACATAGGAGGCAGAGGAAGGAGGACGCTGGTACAGTGGCATGGTTCCGGAACAAGTCAACCATCTGTGTAAAACAGACTGCTCTCCCCACGGGAGGAAGGCCTTTCCTACCCGGGTATCTAGGACTGCACTGATGAACTGAAACCTCTGGACTGGCATCATTTGGGACTTCTGTAAATTTAGGGAGAAGCCCAGCTTGTGCAGCAGCAAGCAGGTGTCCTTTAAATGGGACAAGACCTGCCCTGCAAACTACCCTCGGATCAGCCAGTCGTCCAGATGTGAAAATACGTGGAGCCTGGATCTCCTGAGGTGAGCCGCAACTACCGCCATGAGCTTGGTGAAGACCCTTTGGGCAGAGGTTAGACCAAAGGGAAGCACCTTAAACTGATAGTGCATATCCCCTATGGTACCATATGAACTTCCTGTGCTTACGATGGATTGGCACATGGATTGGACCTGTAGGTCTATTGACACCAGCCAGTCCTGTAGTTCGAGAGCATAGAAAATCTCTCTCAACGTCACCATACTGAATTTGTCTTTCATTAAGAACTTGTTCAAGGCCATGAGGTCCAGAATGAGACCTCCTTCCTTCTTGGCTACCAGGAAATACCAGGAATACCAACACAATCCTCTGTGCTCGGGAGGTATCTCTTCCACTGCACCCTTCAACAACAGGGCTCTCAGTTCTTCCTGGAGCTCCTGTCCCGGTTGGATTGGGTGCGGGAGGTTAGGGGGGTGTCTGTCTGGAGATTTTCTTACAAATGGCAGACAATAACCCCACTGAATGAGCTGAAGAGCCCAGGCATCGGAGGTAATTCCATGCTACTGGAGCAAATGCTCAGTGAACCATCCACCAACCAGTGCGCTTTGAGAGGGGAAAATCAGAGCGGCTTCGGAGGCTGGGTCGCCCCCACCGCTGACGCTGCCTGTTGGACCTCTAGAAGGCCCTCTGCCCCTTCCAGGATCGCGAGAAACACTACTGCCCTTGCCTGGCCAGTGGGAGCTGCGCTCTCCTGCCATAAAGAGCATAAACTGCCCTAGAGGCGAAGATGAAGGCAGGTTTGGCCAGCTGCACAGCTAGACCTGAGGATGGAGCAGCGATTTTGGATTCCTTACATTTTTCTAAGGAATCGTCTGCTTTCTGGCTGAAAAGATCGCCCTCGAAGGGCATGTCCAGAAGTTTAACTTGGACATTAGGGGAGAAACCAGATATTTTTAGATAGGCCTGCCTTCTTAGCATTACTGCTGATGCCATAGATCGGCCCACAGAGTCAGCGTTGTCCAGGCCCGTTCGCAGCGGCTGTCTGGCAACCTCTTTCCCATCCTCCATTAGCTGTAGGAAGCCCTTGCACGTCTCTCCTTCTGGGACATACTGCGCAGCATTTTCAACTGCCGTCCACAGACCAAAGGAGTACTTGGCAAAACTGCTTTCCACATTTGTAGCCTTAAGGGCCATACTGCCCGAAGTAAATGTTTTCTTTGCTAAGGCATCAACTTTGTTCGCTTCCCTGTCGGCAAGCAGAGTGGAAGTGGAAGATGCAGGTCTAGAAGGGACAGAGGCAGCCTGCATAACAAGCCCCTTCAGGGAAGGGTGAGAGGAAAGGAATGAAGGGGCTCCTCCAGCCGGCCTATATTTCCCGCAAATGGTGGAGCAGATGGAAGGAATAGAACAAGGATGCTGCCACATAATTCTTAATAGATCTGCAATGGCAGGGTTTAGAAGGATATTGTGCTCTGTGGTGATGCCTTCATCTAATATATCTGTAAGGTCATAACCTTGTATCTGCGCCACTGATGAATGTACTCCTAGGGTATGAATAACACTTTCTACTAAAGCCCTGAATTTAGATATATTATGGAAATAGGGCTGGGATTGCTGGAATTCGAGGTCTGGAGAGGTGTCCAGGCCGCTCGCGTCATGAAGGCTTTGAGCCAGCTGCAAAAGCTGATTTTGGTCTTCGAAATAATCGACCCCTACTGTACCCAAGTAAATGGGGTCGACATCCCCCTGATCATCGGCAAAGCTACCTGCCACGGTATCAAAGAATTCAGACCGGGGTTGTGGTGTGAAGGATTTCTCAACAGTCGATGTCGAGGGTTTGTCTCTCTGCGCGGATATGGTGGTTGCCAGTGTCGAGACGCTGTAGCATTGGCATCCCTCGATATAAAAAGATTTATCGGCGCCAACATTGTCGTTACTTGGGCGCTAGAGGGCTTGGGCATGCGAAGCGCCGCTCTTGGATCTGAAGCCTGCTGCATTGGGGGGTTGGTGTGCCGAATACAGCATGCTTTTAAAACATGTCAAGCATGGAGGACTTGAAATATTCCCACTCTTAGCGGGTGGTAGGCACTTACCTCCTCGAGTGGGACCATTTCTTCTTCTGTCTGTGTTCTTTTTCGGGGGTATGCCCCTCAGATTCGGCCGAACAGTGGACTGCGTCAGTGATTTAGAGGGTGGTCGACAAAGTGCGAGTTAAACTGCTTGATCAAGCAGGTATGTGGGCTCCATTTTGGCACACAATGGACAGCAGTCAGTCCCGTGACCTGTACCGAGGCACCAGAGGCACAACTTGTCTGGGTCAGTGATGGATATCTTGGTGCCACAGTAGGTAGACCGCTTGAAACCCTATACCTGTGCGACAGACATCTTGTGTCGAGGAATGTAAAAGCAAAAAGGATTTCTGATGAAAACGTTGAGTGAGTCGAAGACTGAAAAAAAAAGGAACTGAGGTACGGGGCGTAGTGACAAGGTATTTATACGATGCCTGACATCACGGCCCAGAGCCGACAACCATATGCCGAGCAAGACGGATCGACGACCAAGTCGAGGTCCACTATGCCCCCTGTTGAAAAAATGTAGAAGCAGCAGAGCTGGAGGGAATATCTAGATCAGATGAGGAATCTGCAGGAGAAAAACAATCCATTGAAAGAGAAGGATCAAAGATAACGCCAAGGATGCGTGTTGACAGAAACAAGGAAAGAATGGATGGAGGAAAAGAAAGAGGGAGGTGAAGGCATGAGAAAAATGGTGGAAGAGGGAAAGAACAGGATCTCAGTTTTTGAGGTTTTAAGACATAGGAAGTGAGAAGACATCCAGTTCTGAATAGCTAAGACAGTTTGAAACAGTAGAATGTAGGGCAGAATCAAAAGAAGAAAAAAAGAGAAAAATATGGGTGTCATCAGAATAAAGAGGAAAGGAAAGGTTGAAAGAGGAGATAAGAGAAGAAAGAGGAGCGGTGTAAAAAGAAAAAAAGAGGACCCAGTACCGAACCTTGGGGGACACCATAAAGAAGAGAAAGTGAAGAAGAAGAGTGTCCAGCCCAAGTAACAGAATAAGTGTGTTGCGTAAGATAAGAGCGGAACCATTTGAGAACAGACCCCCGACATACCCAAAGTGAAAAGAGAGGAGATAAAAAGGGAGTGATCCACAGTGTCAAATGCTGCAGATAGATCAAGAAGAATAAGAATAGAAGAAAGCTTAGAGGGGCAACAAGTGATTATAGAATTAGAAACAAGAAGTACAGTTTTGGTGGAGTGAGACGGGCGAAAACCAGACTGCAAGGGGGCGGCGGGGATAAGAGAATGGGTATAGGCAGCCTGTTCAAGAATTTTAGAGGGAAAAGGTAGTAGAGAAATAGGACGAAGTTAGCCAGGGAAGAAGGATCAAGAGAAAAACAAAGATACGCAGATTTTATAAAACAGGGATTTCCGCCTAATGAACCCCAGTCTTACTTGATCAAATGGTCAAGCTTGAAAATACGCAGATTTGTTATCTACATGCGGCTAAACATATTGCCGGTTTATGAATATACAGGAGCATGGGGGGGGCATCTTGTGGGAAAAGCGTAGATGTAGGCTATGCAGTAAACACAGAGACGGTACATCATGTCCTTCTAGGTTGTGAAGCGCTACATGTGGAATATGGGAAAGGTTATGACCGTTTTGTGGCAGAAGAATTTGGCTATAATACGGACCAATTTTGGTCAGAGATATATATGGCCAAATCCTTAGTAATAACTACGGCTGCACACCACGTTTGAAAGCAATACCTGAGGAAACTTCCCATAGGAAATGAAATCTTTGCACACCCTCATTAGGTTAGGGCTGACTAATGCATAATTCCAATAACCGCCATAAGTGATTTAGGAATTATTCCAACTCTCCCTTACAAGTATTTTAATTGTGAGCTAACTTGATGCATTTCTTATTTTGTCTACAATTTTATTATCGAGGTTTGTAGTGTTTGTGTAGCTTTATTTTAACAATTGTAATTTTCTTTTGTCTTTTGATTTTGTATATGCTATTAACTGATGTTTCTTTGTTGATTGCAAAATGTGTTTCTTCTTTTTATATGTCCAAAAGACACAGTGAGTTTGTCATAAGCACTAAAGAAAAAAGAAAAAAAAGAAATATAAAGGGTAAGTGGAACAGGGCAGTCCTCCGATAGTGTGTGGGCCAGTTCCCTTCTCTACCGAAAAGGGGACTTTGCGAGGAGAACAAAATTGATGCAGGAAAATGAGTCATGTGCTCCTAAGTAGTGTGCGGACTGCCTGGTATTAGTTTTGAGAAATCTCCAAATGTTGGTTAGCCCATAGAACTCCATGGGCCTCTAAACTGATGAGGCAGACTTTGAAGGTGGCCTTACAACACCTCATGAGCTGCCATTAACATTTGAGCTACACCTCATGAGCTGCCATTAACATTTGAGCACTGATAAATGCATCAATTTCAGTTAGCCCTATCATTTATCAGGAAAGAAAATGGACAAGAGAGGGGCATGACAAATATAAGCAACTCCAATGGAAAGTCTCCTGTATGGCAGGTGGATTCAATCTTGCTTGGTTTGAACAGGTTAAAAATATATATTTGCGTATCGGTATATCAGACATCTTGTTTAACCTTGAGACCATTGCGATCAATATCAAAGCCTTAGTGAAGATCGCCTACTGGATATGTGACAAGGTCAGGGTTATTTGAAACACTTGTTTATAGGCGCGTTATAAATGCCATATCATATCATACCCAGGGAGGCCTAGCAGAGCGTAAGACAGAAGGTCCTACCCCAGGGGTGAGTTGAGGGAGCTGGAAGGGGCCCAGTCCCTGAACCGCCTAATTGTGCCTTGAGTCTTGACATTGGTACCATTATTGCTCTACCAATGCCTCACAACCCGGTTGCTGGCCTGAGTTCTCTTTCATTCTAGGACCGCAAGTTCCACAAAGCGGCGGCAGAGAAACAGCACAGACTGCCAAAGAAAGCTACCATCCAAGTCCGATGGTGTCCGGCACCCACAAATTCCTTACTGAAGTGGAAATAAAGCAATTTACCATGGTGCAGTAAGACCGGAACCCCAAACAAACACCAATTTGAACACTCTGTAGAATACATCCAAATAGATGGGCATGAAAAAGGGGTTGGGCTAAAAGAGGTTTTCAAAATTGAGCCATAGGACAGCCAGGCCCTGAGGAAAAAGACAGATTTAAATTGCCCTGCAGTCAGGTGAAACAAAAGACCAATGAGGGAGCGGAGAAACATGGAACCAGGAAGTCATGGGTATAAGAGTGGGAGAGGGCTAAAGATGTTCAGGTGAGGTCAGGTGGCATGGAGGTGGACTGAGAGACCAGGAGGAGGATGCAAGGTGGAACTGAGCATTCAGGAGTCAGTAACGGATGTTAGTGCAGGAACAGTATTATATTTGGGAGAAAATGGTACCAAATTGAGACAGCAGAACTGCGAGAGTGTGTATGAAAGTGTTAGGTGTGTGAAAGATAACAGAGTGATAGTAAGAGTGAGAGGGGTATGGGTAGGTGGGTGTAGTTGGTGGAGGAGGGTAAAGAGAGAAGTAGAGAGTAAGACCAGAGTGACAGATGAGGAGAAAGGGGAGAGAGGATCTTGGAAGACCAGAGGAAAGGGTAAGGGAGAAAAGAGAAGGAGAGAGTAGAGAAAAAATAAGAGGAATTGCTAGGAAGGATTAGATCAGGGAGAGGAGTAAAAGAAAATGAGAAGGAGATAGAAAGCGAATGAGAAGGAAGAGGCATAATCTTAAACACACTTTTGAAATCCACCCTGGGAGAGTGGTTGAGGAAGGAGCCTTTAAAAATCTCAGAAGGTAGCCTTGGCCTTTAGGCCCTCGCCTGAAGCTCAGGCTAGGGAAGACAGCAGGGAATACCAATCTCATATTTCACCCTGGGTGATGGGGGCGCCTGGGTTAGGATGAAGGGAGCCCATGGGAAGTTGGAAGACCAGTTAGTGAAACCCACTAGTGTGAACCCTCAGCAGCTTGACTGGATTAGAATAAGTCTTTTAACCAATGGTCAATAGAAACCCGTACAATATGCTTAGCATTCTGGAGATTACTTACGCCATCTGTGACAGATACATGGAATGGAATCAAAGTGAATAAGCTATTGTCCTCAAAACCATGGAAACATTATTTATCAGTTAAATCCACACTGTAATATGATCTCTACTTAGACAGAATGTCCACTCCATTGCTGCACACTTTATAATTTCAACTCGGTCTACACATTTTGATTGTACTCTTAACTGTGGGAAAATGGATAAAGGTACCTAATTCAGAAGGTTTTTGTGACCTACAACCTATTGCGAGAGCTATACATTTACTGTTTTGTGTCCTATCTATTAGAAAATAGGGACAAAATGGCTGGTCGCCATTTTGAAAATGTACAATATTAGGACACTGGCATGTTCTTTTCACCCATGTAGAAGCTCTAACAGTAAGACAGTACAATTCGCAGTTAACCAATATCTCTAGAGAGCTTGGCATCTCAGACAGAGATCCTGAAGTGTGTTTTGCTTTTCCCTTTTTAGATGGTTTTATCATCATATCAACTTATTTGAATTTTAAATTATTATAATTTTTTTTAGTTTAAAGATTTGTATTTTATTTAGTGCCAGAATACACAATTACAATCTGCGTTTGTGTGAGCTATCAATTATGTTACATAGCATTAGGCTCATAAAATACATTTTGTAGTATAATCGTTAGGAATACAGCATGAAATGTATTAACTTTAGAAGATATCTTGTAATATAGTACCAAAAATATAAACAGTATGAGATTCGTTTTCAAATGAGCAAGTTAACCAGACTAACTAATACAGAGAAAGGGGATAATAGGGAGGGTAAAAAAAGGGAGAGGAGGAAAGAGGAGGAAATAGGGAACGGAAAAGAAAATGTACAACAATCAAATGAGGAACAGGATAAAGGGAAATAACAATACAGTCGGAAACAGGACTAACAATATATCAGTCAAGTAGGTTAAACATTTGTATTATTTAAGTAATCAAAAAGATGCCATCTTTTATCATGTCTGCGAGAAAGTGAGGGTGATTTGGTGATACATTTCTCTATTCTATGAACATTGCATATATTATTCCACCAACCTTTTATAGAGATTTTGGTGAAATCTTTCAAATTTGATGTAATTAAGCGTATTGCTAGAAGAATAAACAGGTACAATATAACAAAAGATTACCTAATATTGCCGTCATTGAAGGCCAGACTTCCAAGTAGGATGTTGGTCAAATTCACAGAAATAGAGATCTTAAAGATTTGTTGAAGGGAAGCCCAAACATGCTTCCAAAACGTATTTACCAAGCGACAGTCCATAAACATAAGCTAAAGGAATCAGGAGCGGGATGACACAGATCATTATCTGCCAATTTAGATAGCAAAAGCTTCCCAGTAGTGATACATACTCTATGCATTAAAAAGTAAAGGGGTTGGGTTAAATTTGCAGATGTAGATATCACTTTAGTCTTGGTCCAAATCTCTGACCACAATTCATCACCAAAGTGTATTCCACAGTCTTCCTCCCATTGTAGTTCAGATGACCATGGGTTATTAGGAGTTCTTTTAGACTGTATGACTTTGGATGCTTTGATTTCCTCAGAGGATTCTATGATACGCATTCTCGGAGAATCAACAAGTTATTGCTGGGAGTCATTCCTACTGCTGGCATCCAGGCATGCATTCATTAGATTAAGGTATTGACTGAGAGGGAATGCTGGCAATGAGGATTTATTTTTAAATTCTACTGCAGAAAGCATATTGACTTCCACAGTTATTTGATCAATGAATTTCATTCCTTTGTTAATCCATACTTTGCGGAAGATATGCCTCGCATTTATGGTTATATGCTTATTACACTAGACAAAGGGAGATAGGGCATCAGCTGGTTTCTTAATCTGATGGAATAGAAAGTCCTTCAAATAGGAACTAGTAAGACAAATTGTTTTGGAAAAAGCCCAACACGGATCCATTAAAAATATATATTGCATCTTTAATATCAATGATGAAACAAGAAATCTTTCAATAGTGGGTGGGTTAATGTCATTAACGGAGAACCAGTTTCTGACTTGTTTGAGAACAAAAGCTCTATGATCATTTTTAAAATTAGGGAAATTAACACCACCATTTACTTATGGATATCTCAATTTGCTAGCAGCAATTCGTTTCTTTTTCTTAGAACTGCATGGAAAATCTATAAGTATCTTGTCGATAGACTTGTGAAAAAGAGGATGGCAACGGAAAGTGAAACATTTGTAAACAATACAGAATCACAGGTGTAAACATCATTTTGATGGCCTCTATATAAATATAAGGTATAAAGGCGACCATGTAGTTACACATATATATATATTTCTTTTTTAACATATTTTATTAGTTTTCATAACCATCAACATACATTGCACCAGAACAAGGTACATGAAACAAAAAACAATTCCCCAACATTCCCACCTCCGCTTAGAGCCAGGAGAATCCCAGCATCTACTTTCTAACTTGTGGGTGTCACTCCTCCTCCTTTGTCTGAGGAGCTATTTGCCTCCGTTTCCTCTTGTCTAGACCCCGTCAATGTGGCAATCAAATGTAGCCAAGCTGTGAGCGTGTGTGCTTCCTCTTCACCCCCTCTGATCATCGCTTCCTTTCAGACCAGCGTTTCTGCATCTGCCCATTTCAGGAGGTCCCGCCAAAATACTTCTTCATTTGGTCTCTTACTAGCCTTTCAATTCATCGCTATCCTGCGTTTAGCAAGAATAAACGCCAGGTCTTTCAGTTTACTCACGTGTGTGAGTTTACGCGAACTTGAGAATCCACCCACCATACACGCCCACAGAGAGTCCACTTCCAATTTTATCCCTTTATCTGCCAGGAGGTGTGCTACCTCTTCCCAGTATCTTGCTATTTCTGGGCATGCTCAAAACATGTGTACCATCCCTGCTTCTACCTCTCCACATCTAAGGCATTTCTGTATATCGGCATTCGTGAACCTAGCAATCTTCTTAGGGGTCATATATGCACTATGGGTGACATATAACTGAATTTGTTGTAGTCTCACATTTCTTGACACCTTCTTATGATACTTTGCATTCTCACCCACAGACCGTCGCCTATTGATTCGCCACCGTCTTCCTCCCCGTTCCTCCTCATCTGGACCACCTCCTTCCCAACTTTGGACATCATTATTTCATAGATTCGGAAGACCTCATGGTCCCAGTCAGATACCGCCTGGAACCTTTCTATGGCAGTATCCGGTTGCTGGACCAGCTATACTTCAGACGTTTTCTTTACTATTGTCGTCAGCTTAGCATGTGAGATATATTGCCCACTATGTAAACCAGTGTCTTCTCTCAGTGTATCAAATTCTATCTTCTCCCCTTCTTGCCACACATCTCCTTTGGTTGTAACACCAACTGGTTCCCAGTGTTCTCTAATAGTCCTCCTCAAATGCTCATCCACCCCCCTCAGTGCCACCAAAGGAACCTGTGGGGAGCACAGAAGAAGACTTCCCATTACCTGGCAGGCTCTACGCCAGATCTTCCTCCCCAGGTCCAGTAATGCCGACCCCTGTCATGATTCCTGCCCCTCATGTCCCCAGCCCTCCAAGATGTCAGGCTGGAGCCAGGCCACGATAACCTACATGGCCCTCAAGGGCCTCTCCATCCCTCCAAAGACCCGAATGGAATCAGACTTGGCGCTTGTGGCACCAGACTCACTCACTCCCATAGGATAACAATGGGGATTGGACTTGTAGTGCATTGATGGGGACAAGATGGATGCCCCCACATATTTCGGTTCCTAGAACTGCATGTGCAGTCTAGTCTTTTGGGTGTGGTTCAGCCCAGAGACACCTGGGATACCCAGAGACTATTTAAGCCACGCCCAGGCTGAGAAACATGCTTTGTGTTTTCTGCACCTGCAGCGTGACACTCACTGTGTTCGGATCAGTCTCCAGTAGGCCTGCATCTTTCTTCTGCGCTCAGCTCTTGCAAGAACAAGAACACTGTTAGGAACAGCCAGATCCTTGCGGCGTTTCTGCCCATCATTCATCGCTCCTTCTGTTCTGCGGGCATCTTCGGCGGTGTCATTCCCATCCCGGCAAGCTGCTTCCTAAGGAAAAGGGAAAAGAACAGAAAAAAGGCATTAGTAAGCATTCAGCAAATCTTTGCTTATTTTCTAAAGACTGTACGAGCTTCAAACGCTTACCTGAATCCCAGCCGCTCTCCGGAGCTTCTCATCCATCTGCAAGAGGGAAAAGACACTCCAGGTTAGCGTGGAAACATCTAGAGGCGCCGCATACGCGCTTACTCACCGCATTTCTTCTTTATAACTGGCATCCACGCTGAAAACGTCGTGGCACCTAAAAGACACAGAAAAAGAACTCAATTCAATACAAATACGAAAGGGTCGCATCGCGCCCTCACTCACCTTCAGCGCTACTCATCTCAGCAGCACGTCGCCATCCCTGGACGCCGGCCATCATCTAAGGAAGGAAAGGAACAAAGTTAGAGAACTATTCAAAAGACTCATTATACTTACCTGGCGGACTCTTGCCAGTGAAGTAACTAGGCAGCAACTAGCCCGCTTCAATCAACGCACCCCTGCGCTGAAAGCAGGAAGGAGAGCACATTTTCCAAGAAAACAAGGTGAGCTGTGGATCAAAGGGAAGGGTTGGACCCCGGGGAAGAAGGGGTTCAAGCACACAGAGACAATAGGGAGTTAAACTCTACCAATCCTGTGTTTCAGGCTGAGTCACCAGTCGAGTAGACTCCAGGGAAGGGTTCGAGGTCGTAACAGGCTGAGTGACGTCCCCGTGGATACCAGGTGAGCGTTACAGAACACAAAGCCTCACATCAAAATCCACCTGGGCGTCATGGAAACGTCAGAAACCGACCAGTTAGCCCACATGTTAGGACAGCTACGTTCCGAAGTACATGCAGCCAGGCAGGAGACCAACACCCTGAGGAGAGAGCTGATGGTAGCCAAAGAACGCACTGATGATTTAAGCCGGCAACTTCTCCAGTCACAAGCAGGGAATGCACCATTGCCGGGAAGCGTGCCCTCGATGCCAGCACCATCAGCCAATCCCGTTCATATAACCCTTTCTGGGGCAGTTCCCTTGGCCCCGCCTGAACGATTTACAGGGGATCCCAAGAGGTTTGCAACGTTCATGAACCAGTGCCGCCTGTACTTCCTTTGTAGAACAGGGGCCTTTCCGAATGACCAATCACGGGTCGCTTTTGTGCTATCTTACCTGAGTGGTAGCGCCGCAGACTGGTCTGTACCCTTTGTGGCCCAAGACGATACTTTGCTGCATGACTTCAGGGGCTTTCAGCAGGAGATGGAAAAGCTGTTCACCAGTCGTACTCATGGGCAGGCATTAGACAACGAACTTCTGTCCCTACGCCAAGGGAATGAAGACCTATTAACATACATAGCCACGTTCAATAGACTCTTAGTTGAACCAGAATGGCCAGTGGAGAAGAGAACCACGTTATTTCATAAGGGGTTGCAGGGGGAGCTCAAGGATGTTCTCGTGCAAGTAGTGAACCCCCCGAAAGACTGCTCAGAATTCATTGACCTTGTTGTTCAACTGGATCATAGGTTGCAGGACCGAAGAGCAGATCTAACCAGATCGGACCCTCGCCCTATGTATGTGCGTTCAAAGGACAATATTGCCCGCACAACGGAATGTTCAGGAGAACCAATAAAAATCGGGGGGGGTCAGATCTCCCTTGACTAAAGCGGAAAGGCATAAAAGGAGACAGCAGCAGTTATGTCTGTATTGTGGAAGGTCAGGTCATTTCCTTAAAGAGTGCCCTGTGAAGCCACCGAGGAGGACGGTAGGGGCCACGGACAAGGAAGATACCATCAAGGAATCAGAAAACTCCCCAGCCCGGCAAGTGTAGGGGTCCACTTGTCGAGCGAAGAAAGTGAACTACAGACCTCCCATTTTGCACTATCTGTGGTCTTGATCAATCACCAACAATCATCTCGGATGCACGCAGTAAGAGCGTACATCGACAGTGGAGCCATTGGGAATTACATTGACCAGGATCTTGCGGCAAAGATGGGGCTTCCTTTACGCCCTAAATCAACCACATTGACACTGTTACCACTGTCGATGGCACGGAAATAGCTTCTGGTCCAGTATCCCAATGCACTGCAGCTTTAACCCTTCTGTGCCAGGATGGAAAGAAGAATCTATCGTTTTCGACCTCATTAAGGCACCACAGTTCCGGTTGATTTTGGGAATGCCATGGTTGGTAGCTCACAATCCTCAAATCGATTGCCAAATCGACCTGATACCCGGCGCACAAATCCCTTGTGGCTGAATTTACACACACACTGAACCAGAAAACCAGCACCTGAAGGCCTATCTTGACCAATACCTGGCCAATGGGTTCATCCGTCCCTTGAAGTCTCCAGCAGCCAGTCCTCTATTCTTCGTACCGAAAAAGGAGGGGGACTTGAGAACGTGTATCAACTATCGCGCACTGAACCAGATTACCGTAAAAAAACGCTACCCCCTGCCACTGATCCCTGAATTGCTTGATCAAGTCAAAGATGCCCAAATCTACACAAAACTAGACCTGAGGGGGGCATATCATCTTGTTCGTGTAAAACAGGGGGATGAATGGAAAACTGCTTTTCGCACCAAATACAGCTTGTACGAATATTAAGTAAGGCCCTTTGGTCTTTGCAACGCGCCTGCAGCATTTCAATACTTCATGAACGATGTCCTACGGGAATTGATTGATGTCTGTGCTCTAGTGTACATCGACGATATTCTAGTATATTCCGCATCAAAGCAGGACCACGTTAAACACGTCCGATCCGTATTGGAGAAACTCCGTCAACACCAGCTCTACGGCAAGCTCGAAAAAGTGCTCATTCTACGTCTCAGAGGTGGAATTCCTGGGCTTTATTCTCAGCCCGAATGCAATACGAATGGATGTACACAAGGTAGATGCTATCCTGAACTGGCCATTCCCAAATTCATTCAAGGGGGTTCAAAGTATGCTGGGCTTTGCAAGCTTCTAACGCCGGTTCATCCCAGGATTTTCGCAAATCGTGCATCCCATCACGTCATTGCTAAGGAAAAGCAACAAAAAGTTCCGCTTCTGTTGTCCACTGGAGGAAGCTTTCCAGGAACTCAAAGCAAGATTCACATCTGCTCCAATCTTACGTCACCCTCGCCCTGATCTCTCATACCTGGTGTAAACGGACGCCTCAAGCATTGCTATGGGAGCCGTCCTCTCACAAAAGGACCCCGAAACGGGCCAGTTACACCCTGTTGCATTCTGGTCGCGTAAATTCACACCCCCTGAACTCAATTACGCTATCACAGACAAAGAACTCCTGGCCATTAACTCAGCCTTTAAGGCATGGTGGCACTACCTCTTGGGCGCCAGACACACAATCACCGTAATAACTGACCACCGGAACCTCCAGTACCTAAAACGGCAAAGGCCCAAACCTCACGACAACTAAGTTGGGCTCTTTGTTTTGCTGAATATGACTACGTGATTACATTTCGACCAGGGGTGAAAAACGGGAAGGCCGATGCCCTTTCCCGTATGGGGGTGCAAGATCAAGGGTATCAGACCCCTGACCCAATAGCAATCATCCCGAGTGACAAGCTCCTAGGAATCACAGCAACCATAACTCAGAAAGAATTACATGAAGAAATCCAAAACCTGATGAGTCCGGAGCAATTACAAGCGTGGAGTGCACAAGCAGAACATTACATGATAAAAGATCAGTTGCCCTACTTCAGGAATCGTTTATTCTTACCAAACCAAGAACTACGAAAACAAGTCATGTCCGGTTATCATGATTCCTTGATCGAGGGCCAACCCGGAATCGCTAAAACCCTAGCCAAGGTAAAACGAAATTATTGGTGGCCCACGTGGCGTAAAGACATTATCCAATTCATCCTATCTTGTGGAGTGTGTGCTCAAAACAAGACATCCAAGCAGAAACCGGCTGGGCTATTACAACCATTGGAAATCCCACCAGCACCGTGGCACACGTTGTCCCTCGATTTTATTACTGACTTACCACCCAGTCAAGGGTTTAACACTATTCTTGTGGTCGTGGACCTATTTTCAAAAATTGCACATTTCATTCCTCTTAAGGGGCTCCCAAATGCTTCCACTTTGGCAATGGTATTTCTTGAAGGCATCGTACAGCTCCATGGGTTTCCTTCAGTTTTGGTCTCAGACCGAGGTACTCAATTCGTATCTAACTTCTGGAGAAAATGCTTCTCTATGGCCCAGATCGACATATGGCTATCCACCAGTCACCATCCCCAAACGGATGGTCAAACGGAGAGGACAAATCAGATGCTCGAGCAGTATCTGCGTTGCATGTTACACCAAGCTGAAGGAAGCTGGTTCGACCTATTATGGATAGCTGAATATGCTTATAATAATTCCCTACACACCAGCACTGGGGAGACACCCTTTTATACCATGTATGGCAGGCACCCACGTTCTTCTGAGTTGGACGTTCCTACAACCCTTGAAATGCCAGCAGTCAAAACCGTGCACACGACCATTTCTCAAACCTTTAAAAGGGCAGCTGAACACCTACTTCAAGCTAAGAATCGCCAAAAGAAGTTTTCTGATCAACACTGAGCAAAGGCCCCTAACTACCAAGTGGGAGACAAAGTCTGGCTGGCGTCTAAACACGGGTCCATTAAAGGAACCCGAACTTTCCGTCCAAGATACCTGGGTCCATTCACCATGATAAATCCTGTGGCGGTCAGACTAGCTCTGCCGTCAATCATGCAGATTCATCCTGTGTTCCACGTGTCTCTCCTTAAACCTGTTCAACCTGGGACCCGGGTAGCAACGCCACCGCAGCCAGTAGTAGTCGCCGGGGAGCCAGAATTCAAAGTCAAGGATATCCTGGATTCAAAGTACATCAGATCCAAATTATACTACTTAGTAGACTGGAAGGGGTATGGTCCACAAGACAGGACATGGGAGCCTTGTGAGTACATCCATGCACCTCGCTTGCTTAGACGATTTCATCAAAACCATCCAAACAAACCAGGACCAGACAGAAGAGCCACCTTGAGAGGGGCTTTGGGGGGGGGGGAGTGCTGTCAAGATTCCTGCCCCTCATGTCCCCAGCCCTCCAAGATGTCAGGCTGGAGCCAGGCCACAATCACCTACATGGCCCTCAAGGGCCTCTCCATCCCTCCAAAGACCCACTTGGAGTCAGACTTGGTGCTTGCGGCACCAGACTCACTCACTCCCATAGGATAACATTGGGGATTGGACTTGTAGTGCATTGATGGGGACAAGATGGATGCCCCCACATATTTTGGTTCCTAGAAGTGCATGTGCAGTCTAGTCTTTTGGGTATGGTTCAGCCCAGAGACACCTGGGATACCCAGAGACTATTTAAGCCACGCCCAGGCTGAGAAACATGCTTTGTGTTTTCTGCACCTGCAGCATGACACTCACCGTGTTCGGATCAGTCTCCATTAGGCCTGCATCTTTCTTCTGCGTTCAGCACCTGCAAGAACAAGAACACCGTTAGGAACAGCCTTACCTTGTAGCGCTTCAGCCCATCATTCATCGCTCCTTCTGTTCTGCGGGCATCTTCGGCGGTGTCATTCCCATCCTAACACGCTGCTTCCTAAGGAAAAGGGAAAAGAACAGAAAAAAGGCATTAGTAAGCATTCAGCAAATCTTTGCTTATTTTTAAAGACTGTACGAGCTTCAAACGCTTACCTGAATCCCAGCCGCTCTGGGAGAACTCTGTCACCAGAACTTTTCATCCATCTGCAAGAGGGAAAAGACACTCCAGGTTAGCGTGGAAACATCTAGAGGCGCCGCATACCGCGATTAATCACCGCATTTCTTCTTCATAACCGGCATCCACGCTGAAAACGTTGCGGCACCTAAAAGACACATAAAAAGAAGTAAGTTCAATACAAATACGAAAGGGTCGCATTGCGCATCGCACTCTCACTCACCTTCAGCGCTACTCATCTCAGCAGCACGTCGCCATCCCCGGACGCCGGCCATCATCTAAGGAAGGAAAGGAACGAAGTTAGAGAACTGTTCAGAAGACTCATTATACTTGGACACTTGCCAGTGAAGTAACTAGGCAGCACGAGCCCGCATCAATCAACACGCACCTGTGCTGAAAGCAGGACGGAGAGCACACTTTCCAAGAAAACAAGGTGAGCTGTGGATCAAAGGGAAGGGTTGGACCCCGGGGAAGAAGGGGTTCAAGCACACAGAGACAATAGGGAGTTAAACTCTACCAATCCTGTGTTTCAGGCCCAGTCTCCAGTTGAGTAGACTTCAGGGAAGGGTTCGAGGTCGTAAGAGGTCAGAACAGGCTGAGTGACGTCCCTGTGGATACCAGGTGAGCGTTACACCCCCTTCCTTTCGGAGGTTCTGCCAAACACATCCATTCGTTCAGAAAATAAGGTGTACACTCTGCCCTCAAAAATCTAGACTCCGGTGTGGGGTCCAAGGATAGCCATCTTGCTACATATTGAAGCTGGCCAGCCAGATAATACACCTCGAAGTTGGGCAGCCTAATCCCTCCTTATCTTTCGGCTTCTGCAATTTCCACAATGCTATTCTGTTTCTGGAGTTGTGCCATATGGACCCCCTGCATATGCTCTGCATCTTGGCAAAGAACCGCTTGCGTGTCATGTACAGGACATTTGCAAAGTAGTGCAGTAGCCTGGGCCGCACTTTCATCTTCAGTAGTACTGCTCTGCCCATCATGGTAAGAGGTAACCGGGCCCAGAATACTATGCTTCGTTCAATTCTTCCCACTGCCTTTTCTGTGTCATGCTTGTGTTCATCCTCGACATTATGATATATATCTACTACCACGTACCTAAAAGTGTCAGTTGTCCATCCTATCTGTAGCACTGGTAGCTCGTGTTGTGGTATTCCTACATATCTGCCCAGGGGGAATATGGTGGACTTTTTAGGGTTGATTGTTATGCCGGAGAGTATCGCATATTGTTCCATTACCTCTAGAATATATTGGTGGTTTTCTTCAGGATATTGCAGATAAAGCAACATGTCATCTGCATATAATGATATCAGATGCTGTCCCCCTCTTGTGTGTATTCCGACTTCGCTATATTGTTATCTTAGGTATATCGGCAAAGGTTCCAGTGCCAGGATAAAGAGCATCGGGGACCAAGGGCATTCCTGCCTGGTGCCTCTACTTAGAGTCCATCGTTCAGAAATGATCGGTCCTGTCCGGACTCGTGCCACTGGCTCACTATATGGCAATTGAGCCCATTTCAGATATACTGGCCCTATCCTGTCCGGACTCGTGCCACTGGCTCACTATATGGCAATTGAGCCCATTTCAGATATACTGGCCCTATCCCACATTCCTTCAGCACCGCCATCAACCACGTCCATTTGACAGAGTCGAAGGCTTTTACTGATTCTAGCGAGACTATCGCAACTTTGTTGGGGGCTCCCCTCTGTCTGGTCAATGACGTGGTGAAGCCTTGTAAGATTGTCAGAAATACACCTGCGTGGGACATACCCTGTCTGGTCATGATGTATATGTTTATTTATTTATTGGCTTCAGTCTATTTAACATCACTGCGGTGAGAATCTTGCTATCCTGGTTAAGCATTGACAGCGGTCTGTAAGATCTGCAGTCCGTGCTCAGTTTATCTGGCTTGAGGAGCGGGATAATAATCGCTTCCCTGAGGGTCTCTGGAAGCCTACCCTTATCAAACACCTCATTCAACATAGCTAACATCGGTGGGAGTAAGTCAGCCCTACATGTTTTATAGAACTCACTTGGAAGACAGTCCGCCCCCGGAGCCTTATTAGTCGGCAGTGCCTGGATCACACGCTCCAGTTCTTCAACTGTGAGTGGGGCCTCTAATTTCTCTCTATCAGCTTCTCTGAGCTTAGGTAGATTGATCTCTGCCAGTGTATCCAATATATCAATTTCCTCTTCCTCAATCTTGTTTACATATACTTCTTGATAATATCTATGGAAGCATTCATTCAACCCTTCTTGAGTGTCCTCCATCAACCCTTCCTCCCTCTGTATTTCCCCGATTGCCTGTCTGGGGGCCTCAATCTTACACAAACAGGCCAGCAGTCTGCCTGGTTTATCGCCTTCCGCATGTTGCCTTTCTATATATTTCCCATGATTTAAGTTACTTAGTCTTTCCCAGTGGGCTCTACATTTCCCTTGTAGCTGGCGTATGGCCTCAGCCTCTCCCGGTGAATCCGCCCCTTCCCGCATTTTAGTTTCCATCTCCTTTTCTGCTTCTTGCAGTTCCCCGCACTATACCACCCTGTAAACCTTGAGATTTTGAGATTGCTTCCCCTCTCACCACAAATTTGAATGCTTCCCACAGCGTGACGGCTGACCTCACACTCCCCGTATTGTGTTCAAAGTATTCTTTTATAACCTTTCTCAAGTCCTCTCTAAATATTGTGTCCCTCAGCGCTTCTGCTCTGAGCTTCCATGTCGGGATTCTTGCCCTGGGAGGAGAGATCTGCCATGTCACAATCAAAGGCGCGTAGTCCGAGAGGACTGCTGCCTTGTACTCTGCACTTCTTATGTCTTCAATTACTGTATTGGCTGCGAATATGTAATCCAACCTAGTATGCAGGTTGTGTGGAGCTGAGTAATGTGAGTACTCCCTGTGATGTGGGTGAAGTCTCCTCCAAACATCAACCATATGAAAATCATTCACAAGCGCTTCCAGGGCCTTCGCCACCGGGTTGGGCTTGGCTACTCTCTTATCCGATCTGTCGAGCCTGGGGTCCATTGTACAGTTGAAATCCCCTCCCATTATAACCGCTCCATCTATATATGGGCTGATCTTGGCATATAGGTTCCTGAAATATGCCGTAGTGTCATTATTCAGGACATATATGTTGATAATATCCACCTCCTTGTTCCCCCACCAGACCTTTCAGTAATACCATCCTGCCATCTATCTCTACCTCTTGTTATACCAGTTTGAACAGAACCCCCGAGGTTATCTGACATGTCTTGGTGATTTTCAAATTCCTGCTGTGGCGGTCGGGGGGGAAGTTATTACCTTTTTGTTGTGCCCTGCGCTCTGCAGTAGTTTTAGGGTGCCTCCAGGATCCCTACAACCTCAGAGCCATGGCCAGTTGTCCGTTTTATTCTGCAAACGCACTCTCCGTTTTCCACCGTGCAATTCTGTTGTTGCTAATACTATTCCAATTCTTCTCCCTGATGAGTGGTCACGGGTTGCTCTTAGCCCCTGCGGCTCACATGGGGCCTTTTGTCTGTGTTTTCACCCTCGGTAGGGATGCTTCATATATATTGGCTTGTGTCCAGTTAGGCGACACCAGTATTGCCTGCAGGCACTGGGCCTTCCTTCTCGGCTCTCAACACATTCTTAACCAGTCCTCTCCGTCTGTTCGCCGTGATAAGCGGTCATTCAGCACCCAGCAGGATCAGCCCCCAAACACGTCCGGGCCCTTTATTGCTCAATTGGCATAGCGAGCTGCAGGTCCACTTTTAGTGCTGTTGAAGCTTGCACTTACAATGGGCAATCTGATGTGTCTCATCGCCTCACATTGCTGCCTGCAGCTCGCCCTCTGCACTTTGGGCGCAGCGTTCCTCTTCATGCTTGCAGCTCCCTCACTACTCCCATAGGGAACTGCTACGAGCCTTAGGCGGACCACGGTGGCGACCTCTTACTTTTCCTATTAGTGCACAAGGGCCCTCAGTGGTTCAGGGGGGACTCCTGTGGAGCCGGCAGTCTCATAATCGATATGTACGGCACACCGCCTTGCCGGACCACAGTGGGAACAACTCAACTGTGTTCCTTTATCCGTCTCGCCACCGCCATAGGAATCCTTCTGACCTTGTAGTGTTACGCCTGGAGCCAGCGTATCATCACCTCCTATTGATGATTGCACCTCTTACGGTGAGGCAGACCCCTCCGGATGCTGTGGCGTTAATGACAAAGGCCTGCCGTTCAGGGCGGACCGCGCTGGGAGCTGCACCTCTGTTCGTTTGACAATGCTCCGTTCAATCCGCCGGTGGTTACAATACCAGTCGCGGTTGGTCGCTACGTGCCCCCTTGGTGGCAGTGCGTCTCGGTCCTTGTTAGGGAGAATTCTCTATTTAGGCTGAATTTCCTAACCTAGTGAGTCCCCCAGCAGCTCTGCTGGATTTTTGGGGTTTAATTTTTTCTCCTGCCAAGAGTGAGACTCTTTTACCCTCACTCTTGGACATGATTTGAGTGTGTTTCTTTGAATCTAGATGTGTTTAATGGGCTATGGGGTCTTTTACTTCATAGGGTTTCATGTGTTTTTGTGATGTGTGTTACACAGCACCCTCTGTGCAGTAACACAGGGGTGTCATAGTGACCCCCCAGTATAGACTCCATACCCTGGAACTGACTACTGTCTCCAGGGCATGTAAAGTCAACATTGACTTTACTAGTCTTAAATTCTGAACAGAACCAGTACAAACCATCATATTGTGGACGTACTGGCTGGGGCAATTCGATTGCCCCAGGGTCTGTTAGTTGAGGGGGCACGTCTCCGTCCCCCCTGATCGAGTTTTGGCTGGTGGCAGTGGATACTACTATTTATATTCAACCGCAAATATTTTCCTATGGGATTTCCCATTGTTTTAGGCTACTAACTTTATTTAATTATTTAAGGTAGCCTCGAACATACCGCCGGTTTATTTAATTAATATTAATTCTCCGGTTAGTATTTTTTGCCAAAACTTGATTCTAAAATGGCGTTTGTGTTCTCTTCTGTGACTCCAACCCAAGTCGAGCCCTTTGTTCTACTTTTTGGCGGGCTTCTCCACAGAATCCCTCCAAAGTGGTGCCACTATGTCTGGGGTACTTAGACGGGGTGGAGGGGAATTTAGGCACCCTGGACCGAGTTGTCTAGGCAACTCAAGTCGCACTCCGTCCTGATTGGCCCAAGTGGTGAGCCGGCCGGCTCACCACTTAGCATGTTTGAGTGACAGCTAGGCTGAGTGAATGGGGGTTTGCTGCATAAAAGCAGGGCTTTGGGGACTGGAACTTCAGAAGTCGCCACAGGACCTAAGAATCCGACGAGGGAGAAGCTGAGCCGACCTGCCACGACACCACGACCGGTGGGGCCCTGCTGGACCGTCTCACCACTTTTCCCAACGACAGAGGAGGTCTCCCGCTGGAGAGTCTTCTTCCTTTGACTGGTGGGGATAACCAGTTTCACCGTCTTTCCGCTTTCCCGACGTATCTCGTGGCCGCCTTTGCCCGTGCTAAGCACCCAGGCAACCGGGATACCACGTTTTACCACGACCGCGAAATAAGGGACCACCTTTTACCGGAAAACTCAGCGGCTGGTTTCTGCCCCGGTAGTGCAACGACCTGCATCTTTCCTCCACGTCGAGATCTTCTCTTCCCCTGGACGACGACGCAACTTGCAACCACTACGAGGAACAACTGCCACCGCTGGAGGATCCTTCCCACTTAAGGTACCGTGTCCCGCCTGGCTTCCCTTGCAACCGACTGTACGGGGTATATTTAGCCCCCGGCTTTCGAACCTGGGTTAGCCGGGGACACCTTGGCTAAACTTTTCTAAGCCTCTCTAAACTCTTTTCTGAACCCTCTGCAAGACTTTCTAAGCCTAGTGTAACTGTGTGATCTTGGGCACATTTGTGCTCTGCTCTCTCTAAGAGTGGGCCCAGCCTTTGGACTTTGGCTCACCAGTGACTTTTTGCTCTCTGCCTTGCTAATAGTGTTCCTGAATCGAAGAGTGGTGTAATCCTGCATATTCTGTCTTTTTCCCTCCCTTTTTCACAACCTTAGTAGAGTGCAATCTAGTTAAGCGCTCACCTCTGTATGAAAATAAGTGGTGTCTTACTGTGGTTTTCTAATAAGGGAAAAAGGGGTGTATATATCATAATAGTAACTGTGTTTAGAATATTTTACAATAAAAGTGCTGGAGTGTTTCAACTGTGTGTTCATAAATAAATAATTATATACTTTGATACCAAAGCTCTGGTCAGTGTTTGCTTGTATTATTGTATCTGAGTACCTATTGAGTATACTTTGCATACTGCCTAACTCTTCTTGAGGGAAGTCTGACTGCTCAGCCACAGCTACCAGGTAAATCTGGGTGGTACAGACTGCTACCAAGTGGGTTTACTGCTAACACCTGTAGTCTTAAATCTTTTGCAGTGGTCCCTAAGGGAACAGCACAGGTTTCTGCCTAACACTGGTGTACAGCGGTGGGATTTGTATTGAGTATACATTTTAGAGTGCTTGAGGATACCTTAGTACAACTAACCACAAAGCTTAGCACTGGAAAAGTAATCTTTCTAACATGTCAACTATGGAAACTTATAGTCAAGAGTCCCTTGCTACAAAAACTGCTGATTGTTTAAGATTATTGCGTAAGCATAAGAACCTCCTGACTAAAGGAAAGAAAATGGAGTTAATAGAAAGGTTGTTAGCTAACCAAAGTCTGGATGATGGGTCTGAGGAACCTGCCATGCCAGAAAATGTAGATAACAGTATATAAATTGATATTGATCCAAATGTTGATAATCTTGAGGAAGAGTCAGAAGAGGAGGGTGAGGCTGCTGTGACTGTCCCCCCTAGGCCTCTGTCTGCCCTACCTGCTGTACCTACTGGGCCTTTACCAAGTCCCACACTAAGTCCCCAATATCTTGAATTAGAGAAAATGAAACTTGAACTAGAGTTCAAGAAACTGAATACTCTGGCTGAACAGAGACATCAGGAAATGAATCAAGAACTAAGGCTAAGGGAAATGGAGCTCAAACATGAGCTAGAAATGAAGAAATTGTCTGTCGAAAATGCTTCTCTCTCTGGCTCCTCTAGAAGTTCCAGTCCTAAAAGACCCCGGATGCCTAAAGAATTGGTTGGTATGTATGAGCCTAAGTTGGATGTGTTGGATTGGTTGTCTCTGTTTGAATATAATCATGGGCTCCAGAACATCACAGGAAATGACTTACTCACCTGGTTGTTCTCTAGGCTTCCCCCTGTTCCCAAATGCCTCACCAAGTTAGCTGGAGGGTCTGTGCAGATGTGTCCCCAGTTACCAGTTCTCATCCAGTGTAATGACATGGCTGTAAAAATACCTGTCAGTGTACAATGTGAAGTGCCAGGTAGGGTTCTGCTGGGTAATGACCTGAAAGCTCTTGGAGTTGTGTCACATACCCCCATACCACCTAGTAAGAGGTTACAGGAGCTCACAAAACCTGCAAGAGAGAAAACCCTGAGAGGGTTATCTCAGGAGATGATGACAGAGATCACTCCTTTGCCACTGGAGAAACTCACTGCAGTAACTACCCGATCAGGAGCAAAGGGGCAACCCAAGACTTCTAGGAAAAAGTCAGCAGCAAGCACTCCAGTGCTTCCAACAGTTACACCTGTAACTCCCCCTCCAGCTGAGGCTGAGAGGGAGGTACAACCCTGTATGGTTGAACTAGACTCTGAAGAAGAGCTAGTGGGAGGCCAAGAACTTATTGGAGATCTAGACCCTGAGGACCATCCTGAGCTGCAGTCTTTACTGGCAGAAGGTGGGCCCAGCAGGGCAGCTTTCCGTAAGGGACAAAGAGAATGTCCAACTCTGGAGGGTCTCCGCCAACAGGCAGCTGCTCAGGCTGATGGGCAGGAGCCTGGGAAGTATAGGTTGCACTGGGAAGATGGCCTCTTCTACAGTGAACCAATTGAGTCTGAACCTGGAGACTACAAACGCCTTGTAGTACCTCAAGAAAACAGACAACAGTTCTTGCACTTAGCCCTCGAGATTCCTTTGGCTGGTCACTTGAGTTTCAAGAAGACCAAGGAAAGGCTCTCACTCTACTTCTACTGGCCAAAAATGGGGGCTGAAGTAGATAAGTTTTGCAAGAGCTGCCATACCTGCCAAACTTCTGGTAAGGTTGGCGCTAAGAATGTGCCACCATTAGTGCCTCTCCCAGTTGTGGGAGTCCCATTTGAGAGGGTAGGGATTGACATTGTTGGTCCCCTTGATCCCCTACATCCTCAGGCAACAGGTTTATCCTTGTTGTAGTAGACCATGCTACTAGATATCCTGAGGCAATACCTATGAGAACTGTTACAGCTCTGGCTGTGGCTAAGGCCCTCCTTGGTATTTTTACCAGGGTTGGGTTTCCTAAGGAAGTAATCTCTGACAGGATATCAAACTTTATGTCCCACTACATGAAAGCCAAGTGGAAAACCTGTGGAGTTACTTACAAGTTCTCAACCGCCTACCACCCCCAAACCAATGGGCTGGTAGAAAGATTTACCAGAACCATGAAGAGCATGATAGGTGCTTTAGAGAAACCCCTGAAATGAAAGTGGGACCTTCTACTACCATGCCTTCTCTTTGCTTATAGACAAGTCCCTCAGGAGGGAGTAGGTTATTCTCCCTTTGAACTTCTCTATGGCCATCCGGTCAGAGGTCCATTGGCCCTGATTATGGAGGGGTTGGAAGGCGCTCCCCCCCTCAAGCCAGTCAGAGTGACTGACTATGTGATAGGTCTCCGAAGGAGAATGTCACACATGATGGCAGAAGCTAGTGATAACCTGAAAGCTGGACAAGCTTTGGTCAAGCATTGGCATGATACAAAGGCTAACATAGTTGAGTTCACTCAAGACCAGCTAGTTCTCGTTATGCTCCCCACAAGGCAGAGGGCCTTGCAGGACAAATGGATGGGACCGTTCAAAGTTGTTGAAAAACTTGGGGAGGTCAACTATCTGGTGGATCTGGGCAGACCCAGGGAAGCTCCTAGAGTCTTCCACACCAACCGACTGAAGGCGTACATCTCCAGACCTGAAGTAGGAGCCTTGCTTCTAGCTTCAGCAGCAGAGGAAGAAGAGAGTGAGTCTCTCCCTGATCTCCTCAGAAGTGTACCTTTGGATGAAAAAATTGAAGGAGTCAATCTCTCTTCAGATCTGACAACTGAGCAACAAGAGGAGTGCAAATCTATGTTAAATCAGTTTTCCTCCCTGTTCTCACTCTCACCAGGCTTGACCCCTTGGGGACAGCACGAGATACTCACTGGTGACTGTCTGCCAGTCAAAAGCAGAGGATACCGAATGTCAGAAAATGTGAGAACCCATATCAAGGGGGAGGCCAAGAAGATGCTTGATCTCGGGGTAATAGAACCCTCTACTAGTCCATGCTCTAGCCCAGTTGTGTTAGTACCAAAGTCAGGGTTCAAAGACTTGAGATTCTGTGTGGACTATAGAGCTCTTAATGCAGTCACCAAGACTGATGCCCACCTTTTACCAAGGACAGATGAGTTGGTGGATAAACTTGGTGCAGCCAAGTACCTCAGCACATTTGACCTTACGTCAGGCTATTGGCAAATAGCCTTGACAGACCATGCCAAGGAGAAAACTGCATTTTCCACCCCAGTTGGCTTGTACCAGTTTAAGGTCATGCCTTTTGGATTAAAAAATGCACCTGCTACATTCCAAAGGATGGTAAACCAAGTTCTAGCTGGAATGGAGGACTTCTGCATGGCATACTTGGATGACATTGCAGTCTTCAGCCACTCCTGGGAGGATCATGTGAACCACTTAGGACATGTTTTGCAGGCTCTTGGACAGGCCAATTTGACTATCAAGGCAAGTAAATGCCAGATAGGTCAAAGTAAGGTGGTCTACCTTGGACATGAGGTGGAGAAATAAGGCCTTTGCTCAGCAAGATTGAAGCTGTGCAAAATTGGACAACACCTACTACTCAAACCCAAGTGAGAGCCTTCCTAGGCCTCACTGGGTACTACAGGAATTTCATTGAGAACTATGGGACCATAGCTTCTCCACTGAATGTAATATCCTCTCCAAAATTCCCTAAGAAGGTCAAATGGAATGAGGAGCGCAATCAGGCCTTTGAAAAACTGAAGAAAGCTCTTTGCCAAGCTCCAGTATTGAGAGCTCCTGACTATCACCAAACTTCCATTGTACAAACTGATGCTTCCAATGTAGGTATAGGTGCAGTCCTCAGCCAACTGGATGAGAAGGGTAGGGAGCACCCAATTTGCTTCATCAGCCGTAAGCTGAAGGATCCTGAGACAAGGTGGGCAACAATAGAAAGCGAATGCTTTGCTATTGTGTGGGCACTGAAGAAGTTTAGGCCACACTTGTATGGTTCTACTTTTGTCATTCAGACTGACCACCAGCCCTTGAGATGGTTAATGCAAATGAAGGGAGAAAATCCAAAACTATTGAGATGGTCAATCTGCCTGCAAGGGTTTGATTTCACCATTGAGCACAGGTCAGGGTGTCACCATCACAATGCTGATGGACTCTCTAGGATGTATGTCATCGACTAGAGGTATGAGGTTCATCCAGGAGTGGATTAAATCCTCCTGTCCCTTAGTCTGAGGGGGGTGAGTGTTAGGGAGAATTCTCTGTTTAGACTGAATTTCCTAACCTAGTGAGTGCCCCAGCAGGTTTGCTGGATTTTTGGGGTTTCATTTTTTCTCCTGCCAAGAGTGAGACTCTTTTACCCTCACTCTTGGACATGATTTGAGTGTGTTTCTTTGAATCTAGATGTGTTTAATGGGCTATGGGGTCTTTTACTCCATAGGGTTTCATGTGTTTTTGTGATGTGTGTTACACAGCACCCTCTGTGCAGTAGCAAAGGGGTGTCATAGTGACCCCCCAGTATAGACTCCATACCCTGGGACTGACTACTGTCTCCCAGGGCATGTAAAGTCACCATTTACTTAACTAGTCTTAAATTCTGAACAGAACCAGTACAAACCATCATATTGTGGACGTACTGGCTGGGGCAATTCGATTGCCCCAGGGTCTGTTAGTCGAGGGGGCACGTCTCCGTCCCCCCTGATCGAGTTTTGGCTGGTGGCAGTGGATACTACTTTTTATATTCAACCGCAAATATTTTCCTATGGGATTTCCCATTGTTTTAGGCTACTATATTTATTTAATTATTTAAGGAAGCCTCGAACATACCGCCGGTTTATTTAATTAATATGAATTCTCCGGTTGGTATTTTTTGCCAAAACTTGATTCTAAAATGGCGTTTGTGTTCTCTTCTGTGATTCCAACCCAAGTCGAGCCCTTTCTTCCACTTTTTGGCGGGCTTCTCCACAGAAGCCCTCCAAAGTGGTGCCACTATGTCTGGGGTACTTAGGCGGGTTGGAGGGGAATTTAGGCACCCTGGACTGAGTTGTCTAGGCAACTCAAGTCGCACTCCGTCCTGATTGGCCCAAGTGGTGAGCCGGCCGGCTCACCACTTAGCATGTTTGAGTGACAGCTAGGCTGAGTAAATGGGGGTTTGATGCATAAAAGTAGGGATTTGGGGACTGGAACTTCAGAAGTCGCCACAGGACCTAAGAATCCGACGAGGGAGAAGCTGAGCTGACCTGCCACGACACCACGACCGGTGGAGCCCTGCTGGACCGTCTCACCACTTTTCCCAACGACAGAGGAGATCTCCCGCTGGAGAGTCTTCTTCCTTTGACTGGTGGGGTTAACCAGTTTCACCGTCTTTTCGCTTTCCCGACGTATCTCGTGGCCGCCTTGCCCGCGCTAAGCACCCTGGCAACCGGGATACCACGTTTTACCACGACCGCGAGATAAAGGGACCACCTTTTACCGGAAAACTCCACGGCTGGTTTCTGCCCTGGTAGTGCAACGACCTGCATCTTTCCTCCACGTCGAGATCTTCTCTTCCCCTGGATGACAACGCAACTTGCAACCACTACCAGGAACAACTGCCAGCGCTGGAGGATCCTTCCCACTTAAGGTACCGTGTCCCGCCTGACTTCCCTTGCAACCGACTGTACGGGGTAGATTTAGCCCCCGGCTTTCGAACCTGGGTTAGCCGGGGACACCTTGGCTAAACTTTTCTAAGCCTCTCTAAACTCTTTTCTGAACCCTCTGCAAGAATTTCTAAGCCTAGTGTAACTGTGTGATCTTGGGCGCATTTGTGCTCTGCTCTCTCTAAGAGTGGGCCCAGCCTTTGGACTTTGGCTCACCAGTGACTTTTTGCTCTCCGCCTTGCTAATAGTGTTCCTGAATCGAAGAGTGGTGTAATCCTGCATATTCTGTCTTTTTCCCCTCCCTTTTTCACAACCTTAGTAGAGTGCAATCTAGTTAAGCGCTCACCTCTGTATGAAAATGAGTGGTGTCTTACTGTGATTTTCTAATAAGGGAAAAAGGGGTGTATATATCATAATAGTAACTGTGTTTAGAATATTTTACAATAAGAGTGCTGGAGTGTTTCAACTGTGTGTTCATAAATACATAATTATATACTTTGATACCAAAGCTCTGGTCAGTGGTTGCTTGTATTATTGTATCTGAGTACCTATTGAGTATACTTTGCATACTGCCTAACTCTTCTTGAGGGAAGTCTGACTGCTCAGCCACAGCTACCAGGTAAATCTGGGTGGTACAGACTGCTACCAAGTGGGTTTACTGCTAACACCTGTAGTCTTAAATCTTTTGCAGTGGTCCCTAAGGGAACTGCACAGGTTTCTGCCTAACAGTCCTCTTCTCCTTCTCGCTGGATTTCGCTCTCTATTCTGTTTCGGACCGCTATTATTCCTCTCTGGAGGCACTCTGCAACTCGACCTCTCTGCTTCCACTCGCGGCTGCAGCGTAGTATACACCAGGGCAGCTGGGTCTCTCTGCCTTGTCTCCATGTCACTTCTGCCGGGGATGACCTCCACCCTCTGGACCACGGGTGTCGTGCACGGTACACCATCTCTTATATCCTGACTCTTACTGTCCTTATGATGATGTGGCGTGTAGTCATGGCTTGAAGTCTTCTTTTCTAGCAGCTGGTATGTTCTCCGTATAATTCGGTTCATGCAGTCCTTTGTTCTGGGCACGTCGTCATCTTGCTTAGACGCACTCTTCCGGTTCCTCTTTTCGGCTTGATCTCTGGACCGGTATTCTGCCCCAGTCTAAAATCAGTGCCATGAGGAGCCCTGCATCTTCATACTACCACAGATGTTTCTGTTTGATTCCATACTTGGTAGAGCCTTCACTATTTCTAGGATCAAAGGGAGCGACTCAGAACACGTCCCCCTACATGGCCGTCAAGCCATGCCCCCCATGTAGTTAGAAATTCAGTTAGTTTTGATTATATTTTTTGTAGGTTAATTTTAATCACTTGAGGCAGAGAGGAGGCAATTGAGATACCTAGGTAGTCAATAGAAATAGGATTCCAACTGAGACCAAAGGGGGCGAGATCATCTTTAATACAGTAGGCATTAAGGGGAAGCATTTCAGATTTGTCCTTGTTCAACCTGTACCCTGAAAACTGAGAGAAAAGATCAATAATATCTAGTAAGTGTGGAAGTGATGTGTTCGGTTTGTCAACGAAGAGCAATGTCATCCGCATAGGCAGCTAGTTTAAATGCATATCTCCGCCATCTAATCCCAACCATATCTCCATTTGTATTTGAAACACTTGTGTATAGGCACGTTATAAATGCCATATCATATCATATGTATCAATTCCAAAAGTGGTTCAAGGGCAAATACAAATAAAATAGGTGTTGGGGGGCATCCTTGTCTGGTACCGCTATGGAGGGGGAATTTAGGAGAACATCAATTGTTAATACAAATTGAAGTGTTTGGCTCTGAGTATAATAGCTTAACTAATTTAATATAGCCATCCCCAATGCCATGCCATTTAAGGGCTTGAAAAAAAAAATCCCATTCAATGGGGTCAAAGGCTTTTTTTGGATCCAGTGCAATTACCAAATAAGGCTTTTGGGGTGATTTCTCTTATGTATATAGTGTAAGAGGGTCATGAAAGGTCTGGAGTTTGCTGATATAAATCTGCCTTTGACAAATCCTACTTGATCTGGATTGATTAATTTATACATAAAGGATTCAATTCTATTGGCTAAAATCTTTGCAAAGACCTTACAGTCTGGATCAATTAACGAGATTGGCCTATAATTCTTGGGTAGTTCATTAACTTTACTTTGTTTGGGAAATACGATCAACAGAGCTTCTGTAAAGGAACCCAGCAATTTATCAACTTTAGAGAAGAAGCTGTAGAGTGACTGTAGCCTAGCAGATAGGGTACAGTAAAAATGTGCCAAACAATCCATCGAAAACCTGTCTGGTCCCAGGGCTTTTACTTTTTTAAGATTTTGAATAACCCTGTTGATTTCATTAATATGAATAGGACCAACAAGGCTATTTAAATCAATATTAATAGGGTGGTTGTGTTTCAAGCCATCGAAAAATTCATTGAAGTTAAGATTAGTGTCAGTATGATGGGAAGAGTATAGATTTTCGTAGAATATTGTAAAAAGACCCAGGATATCCACATCTGTGGTTACTGTTTTGCTGGAGTAATTTTTGACAGCAGAAATCCTGGATCTTTCCTTTTTAATTTTGAGATACAAGGCCAGAGCAATGCCTGCTTTATTGGACGACTGATACATTTCTGATTTAAATTTCAAAAGCACATCACATGCCTGTTCTGTGTATTTTTTTGTTAATAGCGAAACGGAGAGTTCGAATTGTTTAAGCAAGACATCATTTGTTGTAGCATTTTACCCTCTCTCCGGAGCTCGTAATTCGCTATACAAAACGTCTAAATCTTTCCTGGCCTCTTTCTTGTTTTTGGCTACCTGTGACATGACATGTCCCCTTACGGCTGCTTTATAGGCATCCCAATTGTTGGCAGTAGAGGTGTCTTCATCTTTATTAATCTGAACAAAAAGTGGTGAAATTCGAGAAAGGATTACTGGAAGTTGTTGAATCTTGTTGAAGGATTTTGTGATTACTGCCTTTAATGCCGTGAGTAACCTGTTTAATGTTGTCCTTTCTCTCTCCCTCCAGGTGCTTCGTTCCGGTGCGAGGAGGTGTCCTGATGATGCTGCCAACTAGATGGAAGACCGCAAGCAGCAGGAATCGACGGATGGAAAGTTGCAGGTAAGCAGAGACTGCCAACGATGTTCTTTTGTCTCCTCTGCAGGTCCGCTATTCAAGGATCGCCGGGTGCTGGTCTCTGAACACGATGAGCATCACGCTGTTGGCTGCAGAATAATGCGAAGCACGTTCTGTAGCTTGGGTGCGGTTTATATAGCCCTCTGTAAAGTAGTCCAGGTAAAGTAATCCAGGGTACCACACCCTAAAACACTGCACCGCACAGTCTGGTTCCTAGGAACTAGACCATATGGGTGCCTCCATGTTGGCTGCATGCCTTCACAGGAAAAGTAGTCCCTTCAAGTCCCTTCAAGGTAAAGTCCCAATCTGAACATGAGCCTGGCGCCAAAGGCACCAGAACTGACTCCAGGAGAGTCTATGATGATAATGCAAGGCCCTTGGGGCCCCAAATGAACCCTGAGTCCTGACCCTACCTGGCATGTGACCATGCCTGTGGGGTTCTGGGTCACGGGTCGTGACAGCACTCCTCTCCAAGGCCACTCCTAAGGTGATTCTCCTGCCTGGTCCAGGCTTATCTGGAAAGTTTTGATGAAACGTTCTAATTAAACGTGGGGCATGAATGTTCTCACTAGGTTCCCAAGATCTGTCTTGAGGGCCGTAACCCTTCCAATCCACTAGATAGTATAGTTTGGATCTGGTATATTTGGAATCCAGGATTTCTTTCACTTTGAATTCAGGTTCTCCATCGATCATTATAGGTTCAGGTGGTGGTTTAATTTGTGTACCGGGTGGTACTGGTTTTAGCAGTGAGATGTGTAATACTGGGTCAATTCGCATGTTGGCTGGTAATGCTAGTTTAACTGCTGCTGGATTGATGATGGCTTGAACAGGATAAGGTCCCAAATAGCGAGGGTGAAAAGTCTGGGTTTCTTTTAGAGGTATGTACTTTGTGGCTAGCCAAACTCTGTCTCCTACCTGATAGTCAGGGGCCGTTTTCCGATGTTGGTCAGAAAACGTTTTTTGCTTATTTTTGGCTTGGATTAACTGTTCTGTTGCCTTTTTAAAGGCTTGAGTGATGATTGCATGAAGAGTCTTTACAGCCGGCATTTCTAGACTAGGAGGGCTGTCTAGTTCGGAAGTACGTGGATGTCTGCCATAGAGGGTGTAGAAAGGTGTCTGACCAGTACTGGAATGCAATGAATTGTTATAAGCATATTCGGCTATCCATAAGAGGCCTCTCCAGGTTCCTTCGACTTGGTGCAGCATGCATCGTAGGTATTGTTCGAGAGTCTGCTTGGTCCTCTCTGTTTGACCATCCGTTTGGGGGTGATGGCTGGTGGATAGCCGGAGGTCGATGTGAGCCATAGCGCAGCACTTTTTCCAGAAGTTAGATACGAATTGGCTGCCTCGATCAGAGACCAGGACTGAAGGGAATCCATGCAGTTTGATAATGTTTTCCAAAAACACCTTTGCTAGATGGGATGCATCCGGAAGGCCTTTGAAAGGGATAAAGTATGTCATTTTAGAAAATAAGTCCAGTACTACTAAAATGGTATTGAATCCTTGGCTGGGAGGTAAATCGGTAATGAAGTCGAGAGAAAGTGTGTGCCATGGTGCCGGATGTATTTCTAATGGTTGCAGGAGGCCAGCTGGTTTTTGCTTCAATGACTTGTTTTGTGCACACACCCCACATGACTGAACGTATTGGATGACGTCTTGACGCCAAGTGGGCCACCAATAATTGCATTTCACTTTGGCTAGGGTTATGGCAATTCCGGGATGACCCTCCATCAAAGAATCGTGATAGTCCGAAATTATTTGTTGTAGTAGTTCGGTTTTAGGCACCTACAGGCGTTCATCAAAATATGGCAATTGATTTTTAACGGTGTATTGTTTTCCTTTGGTATGCCATTCCAGTAACTATTTTGGGGTTATTTCACATTGGATCACGTTTCTAAGCTCTGTTTGTGTCAAGGCTGTGGTGAGGCCTAAAGGTTTGTCCTCCTGTATAATGGCCACTGGATCTGGGGTTGCATATTCTTTTTCATCGATGCCCATGCGAGATAGTGCGTCAGCTTTTACAATTCTTACGCCTGATCGATAAGTGATTATGTAGTCATACTCGGCGAAGAAAAGGGCCCATCGTAATTGGCGCAAAGATTGTGCTTTTGCTGTTTTTAAATATTGTAAATTCTGATGGTCTGTAATTACTGTGACTGTATGCCTGGCCCCCCAAGAGATAATGTCGCCATGCCTGAAAGACGGATTTTATATCAAAGCAGTTCCTTATCGGTGATGGCATAATTGAGTTCAGGAGGTGTGAATTTTCGCGACCAGAAGGCCACGGGGTGCAACTGGCCAGTTTCAGGGTCTTTCTGAGAAAGAACCGCCCCCATAGCTATGCTGGAAGCATCTGTTTCCACGATATAAGGGAGATCCGGACGAGGGTGTCGTAAAATCGGGGCTGAGGTGAACCTTTCCTTAAGTTCTTGGAAGGCCTTTTCGGCGTCTTCTGTCCACATGAATTTTTTATTGTTTTTTCGCAGAAGTAAAGTGATCGGATGCACAATCTGAGAGAAGTCTGGAATGAATCGACGGTAGAAGTTTGCAAAGCCCAGCATGCTCTGGACTCCTTTTAACGAGGTTGGAGAGGGCCATTTAAGAATGGCATCCACCTTGTGTGCATCCATTCGAATGACTTTCGGAGTAAGAATGAAACCAAGAAATTCTACTTCGTTAACGTGGAAATTTTTTTTTGAGTTTTGCGTATAATCGATGTTGGCACAGTTTGGCAAGGACAGCATGGACTTGCTTGACATGGTCTTGTTTTGAGGTTGAATACACTAAGATGTCGTCTATGTAGACCAGGGCGCAAACATCGATCAACTCCGTTAGGACGTTGTTCATAAAATATTGGAACGCCGCCGGGGCATTGCAAAGCCGGAACGGCATTACCTGGTCCCTTGCTACAAAAACTGCTGATTGTTTAAGATTATTGCGTAAGCATAAGAACCTCCTGACTAAAGGAAAGAAAATGGAGTTAATAGAAAGGTTGTTAGCTAACCAAAGTCTGGATGATGGGTCTGAGGAACCTGCCATGCCAGAAAATGTAGATAACAGTATATAAATTGATATTGATCCAAATGTTGATAATCTTGAGGAAGAGTCAGAAGAGGAGGGTGAGGCTGCTGTGACTGTCCCCCTAGGCCTCTGTCTGCCCTACCTGCTGTACCTACTGGGCCTTTACCAAGTCCCACACTAAGTCCCCAATATCTTGAATTAGAGAAAATGAAACTTGAACTAGAGTTCAAGAAACTGAATACTCTGGCTGAACAGAGACATCAGGAAATGAATCAAGAACTAAGGCTAAGGGAAATGGAGCTCAAACATGAGCTAGAAATGAAGAAATTGTCTGTCGAAAATGCTTCTCTCTCTGGCTCCTCTAGAAGTTCCAGTCCTAAAAGACCCCGGATGCCTAAAGAATTGGTTGGTATGTATGAGCCTAAGTTGGATGTGTTGGATTGGTTGTCTCTGTTTGAATATAATCATGGGCTCCAGAACATCACAGGAAATGACTTACTCACCTGGTTGTTCTCTAGGCTTCCCCCTGTTCCCAAATGCCTCACCAAGTTAGCTGGAGGGTCTGTGCAGATGTGTCCCCAGTTACCAGTTCTCATCCAGTGTAATGACATGGCTGTAAAAATACCTGTCAGTGTACAATGTGAAGTGCCAGGTAGGGTTCTGCTGGGTAATGACCTGAAAGCTCTTGGAGTTGTGTCACATACCCCCATACCACCTAGTAAGAGGTTACAGGAGCTCACAAAACCTGCAAGAGAGAAAACCCTGAGAGGGTTATCTCAGGAGATGATGACAGAGATCACTCCTTTGCCACTGGAGAAACTCACTGCAGTAACTACCCGATCAGGAGCAAAGGGGCAACCCAAGACTTCTAGGAAAAAGTCAGCAGCAAGCACTCCAGTGCTTCCAACAGTTACACCTGTAACTCCCCCTCCAGCTGAGGCTGAGAGGGAGGTACAACCCTGTATGGTTGAACTAGACTCTGAAGAAGAGCTAGTGGGAGGCCAAGAACTTATTGGAGATCTAGACCCTGAGGACCATCCTGAGCTGCAGTCTTTACTGGCAGAAGGTGGGCCCAGCAGGGCAGCTTTCGGTAAGGGACAAAGAGAATGTCCAACTCTGGAGGGTCTCCGCCAACAGACAGCTGCTCAGGCTGATGGGCAGGAGCCTGGGAAGTATAGGTTGCACTGGGAAGATGGCCTCTTCTACAGTGAACCAATTGAGTCTGAACCTGGAGACTACAAACGCCTTGTAGTACCTCAAGAAAACAGACAACAGTTCTTGCACTTAGCCCTCGAGATTCCTTTGGCTGGTCACTTGAGTTTCAAGAAGACCAAGGAAAGGCTCTAACTCTACTTCTACTGGCCAAAAATGGGGGCTCAAGTAGATAAGTTTTGCAAGAGCTGCCATACCTGCCAAACTTCTGGTAAGGTTGGCGCTAAGAATGTGCCACCATTAGTGCCTCTCCCAGTTGTGGGAGTCCCATTTGAGAGGGTAGGGATTGACATTGTTGGTCCCCTTGATCCCCTACATCCTCAGGCAACAGGTTTATCCTTGTTGTAGTAGACCATGCTACTAGATATCCTGAGGCAATACCTATGAGAACTGTTACAGCTCTGGCTGTGGCTAAGGCCCTCCTTGGTATTTTTACCAGGGTTGGGTTTCCTAAGGAAGTAATCTCTGACAGGATATCAAACTTTATGTCCCACTACATGAAAGCCAAGTGGAAAACCTGTGGAGTTACTTACAAGTTCTCAACCGCCTACCACCCCCAAACCAATGGGCTGGTAGAAAGATTTACCAGAACCATGAAGAGCATGATAGGTGCTTTAGAGAAACCCCTGAAAAGAAAGTGGGACCTTCTACTACCATGCCTTCTCTTTGCTTATAGACAAGTCCCTCAGGAGGGAGTAGGTTATTCTCCCTTTGAACTTCTCTATGGCCATCCGGTCAGAGGTCCATTGGCCCTGATTATGGAGGGGTTGGAAGGCGCTCCCCCCCTCAAGCCAGTCAGAGTGACTGACTATGTGATAGGTCTCCGAAGGAGAATGTCACACATGATGGCAGAAGCTAGTGATAACCTGAAAGCTGGACAAGCTTTGGTCAAGCATTGGCATGATACAAAGGCTAACATAGTTGAGTTCACTCAAGACCAGCTAGTTCTCGTTATGCTCCCCACAAGGCAGAGGGCCTTGCAGGACAAATGGATGGGACCCTTCAAAGTTGTTGAAAAACTTGGGGAGGTCAACTATCTGGTGGATCTGGGCAGACCCAGGGAAGCTCCTAGAGTCTTCCACACCAACCGACTGAAGGCGTACATCTCCAGACCTGAAGTAGGAGCCTTGCTTCTAGCTTCAGCAGCAGAGGAAGAAGAGAGTGAGTCTCTCCCTGATCTCCTCAGAAGTGTACCTTTGGATGAAAAAATTGAAGGAGTCAATCTCTCTTCAGATCTGACAACTGAGCAACAAGAGGAGTGCAAATCTATGTTAAATCAGTTTTCCTCCCTGTTCTCACTCTCACCAGGCTTGACCCCTTGGGGACAGCACGAGATACTCACTGGTGACTGTCTGCCAGTCAAAAGCAGAGGATACCGAATGTCAGAAAATGTGAGAACCCATATCAAGGGGGAGGCCAAGAAGATGCTTGATCTCGGGGTAATAGAACCCTCTACTAGTCCATGCTCTAGCCCAGTTGTGTTAGTACCAAAGTCAGGGTTCAAAGACTTGAGATTCTGTGTGGACTATAGAGCTCTTAATACAGTCACCAAGACTGATGCCCACCTTTTACCAAGGACAGATGAGTTGGTGGATAAACTTGGTGCAGCCAAGTACCTCAGCACATTTGACCTTACGTCAGGCTATTGGCAAATAGCCTTGACAGACCATGCCAAGGAGAAAACTGCATTTTCCACCCCAGTTGGCTTGTACCAGTTTAAGGTCATGCCTTTTGGATTAAAAAATGCACCTGCTACATTCCAAAGGATGGTAAACCAAGTTCTAGCTGGAATGGAGGACTTCTGCATGGCATACTTGGATGACATTGCAGTCTTCAGCCACTCCTGGGAGGATCATGTGAACCACTTAGGACATGTTTTGCAGGCTCTTGGACAGGCCAATTTGACTATCAAGGCAAGTAAATGCCAGATAGGTCAAAGTAAGGTGGTCTACCTTGGACATGAGGTGGAGAAATAAGGCCTTTGCTCAGCAAGATTGAAGCTGTGCAAAATTGGACAACACCTACTACTCAAACCCAAGTGAGAGCCTTCCTAGGCCTCACTGGGTACTACAGGAATTTCATTGAGAACTATGGGACCATAGCTTCTCCACTGAATGTAATATCCTCTCCAAAATTCCCTAAGAAGGTCAAATGGAATGAGGAGCGCAATCAGGCCTTTGAAAAACTGAAGAAAGCTCTTTGCCAAGCTCCAGTATTGAGAGCTCCTGACTATCACCAAACTTCCATTGTACAAACTGATGCTTCCAATGTAGGTATAGGTGCAGTCCTCAGCCAACTGGATGAGAAGGGTAGGGAGCACCCAATTTGCTTCATCAGCCGTAAGCTGAAGGATCCTGAGACAAGGTGGGCAACAATAGAAAGCGAATGCTTTGCTATTGTGTGGGCACTGAAGAAGTTTAGGCCACACTTGTATGGTTCTACTTTTGTCATTCAGACTGACCACCAGCCCTTGAGATGGTTAATGCAAATGAAGGGAGAAAATCCAAAACTATTGAGATGGTCAATCTGCCTGCAAGGGTTTGATTTCACCATTGAGCACAGGTCAGGGTGTCACCATCACAATGCTGATGGACTCTCTAGGATGTATGTCATCGACTAGAGGTATGAGGTTCATCCAGGAGTGGATTAAATCCTCCTGTCCCTTAGTCTGAGGGGGGTGAGTGTTAGGGAGAATTCTCTGTTTAGACTGAATTTCCTAACCTAGTGAGTGCCCCAGCAGCTTTGCTGGATTTTTGGGGTTTCATTTTTTCTCCTGCCAAGAGTGAGACTCTTTTACCCTCACTCTTGGACATGATTTGAGTGTGTTTCTTTGAATCTAGATGTGTTTAATGGGCTATGGGGTCTTTTACTCCATAGGGTTTCATGTGTTTTTGTGATGTGTGTTACACAGCACCCTCTGTGCAGTAGCAAAGGGGTGTCATAGTGACCCCCCAGTATAGACTCCATACCCTGGGACTGACTACTGTCTCCCAGGGCATGTAAAGTCACCATTGACTTTACTAGTCTTAAATTCTGAACAGAACCAGTACAAACCATCATATTGTGGACGTACTGGCTGGGGCAATTCGATTGCCCCAGGGTCTGTTAGTCGAGGGGGCACGTCTCCGTCCCCCCTGATCGAGTTTTGGCTGGTGGCAGTGGATACTACTTTTTATATTCAACCGCAAATATTTTCCTATGGGATTTCCCATTGTTTTAGGCTACTATCTTTATTTAATTATTTAAGGAAGCCTCGAACATACCGCCGGTTTATTTAATTAATATGAATTCTCCGGTTGGTATTTTTTGCCAAAACTTGATTCTAAAATGGCGTTTGTGTTCTCTTCTGTGATTCCAACCCAAGTCGAGCCCTTTCTTCCACTTTTTGGCGGGCTTCTCCACAGAAGCCCTCCAAAGTGGTGCCACTATGTCTGGGGTACTTAGGCGGGTTGGAGGGGAATTTAGGCACCCTGGACTGAGTTGTCTAGGCAACTCAAGTCGCACTCCGTCCTGATTGGCCCAAGTGGTGAGCCGGCCGGCTCACCACTTAGCATGTTTGAGTGACAGCTAGGCTGAGTAAATGGGGGTTTGATGCATAAAAGTAGGGATTTGGGGACTGGAACTTCAGAAGTCGCCACAGGACCTAAGAATCCGACGAGGGAGAAGCTGAGCCGACCTGCCACGACACCACGACCGGTGGAGCCCTGCTGGACCGTCTCACCACTTTTCCCAACGACAGAGGAGATCTCCCGCTGGAGAGTCTTCTTCCTTTGACTGGTGGGGTTAACCAGTTTCACCGTCTTTTCGCTTTCCCGACGTATCTCGTGGCCGCCTTGCCCGCGCTAAGCACCCTGGCAACCGGGATACCACGTTTTACCACGACCGCGAGATAAAGGGACCACCTTTTACCGGAAAACTCCACGGCTGGTTTCTGCCCTGGTAGTGCAACGACCTGCATCTTTCCTCCACGTCGAGATCTTCTCTTCCCCTGGATGACAACGCAACTTGCAACCACTACCAGGAACAACTGCCAGCGCTGGAGGATCCTTCCCACTTAAGGTACCGTGTCCCGCCTGACTTCCCTTGCAACCGACTGTACGGGGTAGATTTAGCCCCCGGCTTTCGAACCTGGGTTAGCCGGGGACACCTTGGCTAAACTTTTCTAAGCCTCTCTAAACTCTTTTCTGAACCCTCTGCAAGAATTTCTAAGCCTAGTGTAACTGTGTGATCTTGGGCGCATTTGTGCTCTGCTCTCTCTAAGAGTGGGCCCAGCCTTTGGACTTTGGCTCACCAGTGACTTTTTGCTCTCCGCCTTGCTAATAGTGTTCCTGAATCGAAGAGTGGTGTAATCCTGCATATTCTGTCTTTTCCCCTCCCTTTTTCACAACCTTAGTAGAGTGCAATCTAGTTAAGCACTCACCTCTGTATGAAAATGAGTGGTGTCTTACTGTGATTTTCTAATAAGGGAAAAAGGGGTGTATATATCATAATAGTAACTGTGTTTAGAATATTTTACAATAAGAGTGCTGGAGTGTTTCAACTGTGTGTTCATAAATACATAATTATATACTTTGATACCAAAGCTCTGGTCAGTGGTTGCTTGTATTATTGTATCTGAGTACCTATTGAGTATACTTTGCATACTGCCTAACTCTTCTTGAGGGAAGTCTGACTGCTCAGCCACAGCTACCAGGTAAATCTGGGTGGTACAGACTGCTACCAAGTGGGTTTACTGCTAACACCTGTAGTCTTAAATCTTTTGCAGTGGTCCCTAAGGGAACTGCACAGGTTTCTGCCTAACAGTCCTCTTCTCCTTCTCGCTGGATTTCGCTCTCTATTCTGTTTCGGACCGCTATTATTCCTCTCTGGAAACACTCTGCAACTCGACCTCTCTGCTTCCACTCGCGGCTGCAGCGTAGTATACACCAGGGCAGCTGGGTCTCTCTGCCTTGTCTCCATGTCACTTCTGCCGGGGATGACCTCCACCCTCTGGACCACGGGTGTCGTGCACGGTACACCATCTCTTATATCCTGACTCTTACTGTCCTTATGATGATGTGGCGTGTAGTCATGGCTTGAAGTCTTCTTTTCTAGCAGCTGGTATGTTCTCCGTATAATTCGGTTCATGCAGTCCTTTGTTCTGGGCACGTCGTCATCTTGCTTACACGCACTCTTCCGGTTCCTCTTTTCGGCTTGATCTCTGGACCGGTATTCTGCCCCAGTCTAAAATCAGTGCCATGAGGAGCCCTGCATCTTCATACTACCACAGATGTTTCTGTTTGATTCCATACTTGGTAGAGCCTTCACTATTTCTAGGATCAAAGGGAGCGACTCAGAACACGTCCCCCTACATGGCCGTCAAGCCATGCCCCCCATGTAGTTAGAAATTCAGTTAGTTTTGATTATATTTTTTGTAGGTTAATTTTAATCACTTGAGGCAGAGAGGAGGCAATTGAGATACCCAGGTAGTCAATAGAAATAGGATTCCAACTGAGACCAAAGGGGGCGAGATCATCTTTAATACAGTAGGCATTAAGGGGAAGCATTTCAGATTTGTCCTTGTTCAACCTGTACCCTGAAAACTGAGAGAAAAGATCAATAATATCTAGTAAGTGTGGAAGTGATGTGTTCGGTTTGTCAACGAAGAGCAATGTCATCCGCATAGGCAGCTAGTTTAAATGCATATCTCCGCCATCTAATCCCAACCATATCTCCATTTGTATTTGAAACACTTGTGTATAGGCACGTTATAAATGCCATATCATATCATATGTATCAATTCCAAAAGTGGTTCAAGGGCAAATACAAATAAAATAGGTGTTGGGGGGCATCCTTGTCTGGTACCGCTATGGAGGGGGAATTTAGGAGAACATCAATTGTTAATACAAATTGAAGCGTTTGGCTCTGAGTATAATAGCTTAACTAATTTAATATAGCCATCCCCAATGCCATGCCATTTAAGGGCTTGAAAAAAAAAATCCCATTCAATGGGGTCAAAGGCTTTTTTTGGATCCAGTGCAATTACCAAATAAGGCTTTTGGGGTGATTTCTCTTATGTATATAGTGTAAGAGGGTCATGAAAGGTCTGGAGTTTGCTGATATAAATCTGCCTTTGACAAATCCTACTTGATCTGGATTGATTAATTTATACATAAAGGATTCAATTCTATTGGCTAAAATCTTTGCAAAGACCTTACAGTCTGGATCAATTAACGAGATTGGCCTATAATTCTTGGGTAGTTCATTAACTTTACTTTGTTTGGGAAATACGATCAACAGAGCTTCTGTAAAGGAACCCAGCAATTTATCAACTTTAGAGAAGAAGCTGTAGAGTGACTGTAGCCTAGCAGATAGGGTACAGTAAAAATGTGCCAAACAATCCATCGAAAACCTGTCTGGTCCCAGGGCTTTTACTTTTTTAAGATTTTGAATAACCCTGTTGATTTCATTAATATGAATAGGACCAACAAGGCTATTTAAATCAATATTAATAGGGTGGTTGTGTTTCAAGCCATCGAAAAATTCATTGAAGTTAAGATTAGTGTCAGTATGATGGGAAGAGTATAGATTTTCGTAGAATATTGTAAAAAGACCCAGGATATCCACATCTGTGGTTACTGTTTTGCTGGAGTAATTTTTGACAGCAGAAATCCTGGATCTTTCCTTTTTAATTTTGAGATACAAGGCCAGAGCAATGCCTGCTTTATTGGACGACTGATACATTTCTGATTTAAATTTCAAAAGCACATCACATGCCTGTTCTGTGTATTTTTTTGTTAATAGCGAAACGGAGAGTTCGAATTGTTTAAGCAAGACATCATTTGTTGTAGCATTTTACCCTCTCTCCGGAGCTCGTAATTCGCTATACAAAACGTCTAAATCTTTCCTGGCCTCTTTCTTGTTTTTGGCTACCTGTGACATGACATGTCCCCTTACGGCTGCTTTATAGGCATCCCAATTGTTGGCAGTAGAGGTGTCTTCATCTTTATTAATCTGAACAAAAAGTGGTGAAATTCGAGAAAGGATTACTGGAAGTTGTTGAATCTTGTTGAAGGATTTTGTGATTACTGCCTTTAATGCCGTGAGTAACCTGTTTAATGTTGTCCTTTCTCTCTCCCTCCAGGTGCTTCGTTCCGGTGCGAGGAGGTGTCCTGATGATGCTGCCAACTAGATGGAAGACCGCAAGCAGCAGGAATCGACGGATGGAAAGTTGCAGGTAAGCAGAGACTGCCAATGATGTTCTTTTGTCTCCTCTGCAGGTCCGCTATTCAAGGATCGCCGGGTGCTGGTCTCTGAACACGATGAGCATCACGCTGTTGGCTGCAGAATAATGCGAAGCACGTTCTGTAGCTTGGGTGCGGTTTATATAGCCCTCTGTAAAGTAGTCCAGGTAAAGTAATCCAGGGTACCACACCCTAAAACACTGCACCGCACAGTCTGGTTCCTAGGAACTAGACCATATGGGTGCCTCCATGTTGGCTGCATGCCTTCACAGGAAAAGTAGTCCCTTCAAGTCCCTTCAAGGTAAAGTCCCAATCTGAACATGAGCCTGGCGCCAAAGGCACCAGAACTGACTCCAGGAGAGTCTATGATGATAATGCAAGGCCCTTGGGGCCCCAAATGAACCCTGAGTCCTGACCCTACCTGGCATGTGACCATGCCTGTGAGGTTCTGGGTCACGGGTCGTGACAGCACTCCTCTCCAAGGCCACTCCTAAGGTGATTCTCCTGCCTGGTCCAGGCTTATCTGGAAAGTTTTGATGAAACGTTCTAATTAAACGTGGGGCATGAATGTTCTCACTAGGTTCCCAAGATCTGTCTTGAGGGCCGTAACCCTTCCAATCCACTAGATAGTATAGTTTGGATCTGGTATATTTGGAATCCAGGATTTCTTTCACTTTGAATTCAGGTTCTCCATCGATCATTATAGGTTCAGGTGGTGGTTTAATTTGTGTACCGGGTGGTACTGGTTTTAGCAGTGAGATGTGTAATACTGGGTCAATTCGCATGTTGGCTGGTAATGCTAGTTTAACTGCTGCTGGATTGATGATGGCTTGAACAGGATAAGGTCCCAAATAGCGAGGGTGAAAAGTCTGGGTTTCTTTTAGAGGTATGTACTTTGTGGCTAGCCAAACTCTGTCTCCTACCTGATAGTCAGGGGCCGTTTTCCGATGTTGGTCAGAAAACGTTTTTTGCTTATTTTTGGCTTGGATTAACTGTTCTGTTGCCTTTTTAAAGGCTTGAGTGATGATTGCATGAAGAGTCTTTACAGCCGGCATTTCTAGACTAGGAGGGCTGTCTAGTTCGGAAGTACGTGGATGTCTGCCATAGAGGGTGTAGAAAGGTGTCTGACCAGTACTGGAATGCAATGAATTGTTATAAGCATATTCGGCTATCCATAAGAGGCCTCTCCAGGTTCCTTCGACTTGGTGCAGCATGCATCGTAGGTATTGTTCGAGAGTCTGCTTGGTCCTCTCTGTTTGACCATCCGTTTGGGGGTGATGGCTGGTGGATAGCCGGAGGTCGATGTGAGCCATAGCGCAGCACTTTTTCCAGAAGTTAGATACGAATTGGCTGCCTCGATCAGAGACCAGGACTGAAGGGAATCCATGCAGTTTGATAATGTTTTCCAAAAACACCTTTGCTAGATGGGATGCATCCGGAAGGCCTTTGAAAGGGATAAAGTATGTCATTTTAGAAAATAAGTCCAGTACTACTAAAATGGTATTGAATCCTTGGCTGGGAGGTAAATCGGTAATGAAGTCGAGAGAAAGTGTGTGCCATGGTGCCGGATGTATTTCTAATGGTTGCAGGAGGCCAGCTGGTTTTTGCTTCAATGACTTGTTTTGTGCACACACCCCACATGACTGAACGTATTGGATGACGTCTTGACGCCAAGTGGGCCACCAATAATTGCATTTCACTTTGGCTAGGGTTATGGCAATTCCGGGATGACCCTCCATCAAAGAATCGTGATAGTCCGAAATTATTTGTTGTAGTAGTTCGGTTTTAGGCACCTACAGGCGTTCATCAAAATATGGCAATTGATTTTTAACGGTGTATTGTTTTCCTTTGGTATGCCATTCCAGTAACTATTTTGGGGTTATTTCACATTGGATCACGTTTCTAAGCTCTGTTTGTGTCAAGGCTGTGGTGAGGCCTAAAGGTTTGTCCTCCTGTATAATGGCCACTGGATCTGGGGTTGCATATTCTTTTTCATCGATGCCCATGCGAGATAGTGCGTCAGCTTTTACAATTCTTACGCCTGATCGATAAGTGATTATGTAGTCATACTCGGCGAAGAAAAGGGCCCATCGTAATTGGCGCAAGGATTGTGCTTTTGCTGTTTTTAAATATTGTAAATTCTGATGGTCTGTAATTACTGTGACTGTATGCCTGGCCCCCCAAGAGATAATGTCGCCATGCCTGAAAGACGGATTTTATATCAAAGCAGTTCCTTATCGGTGATGGCATAATTGAGTTCAGGAGGTGTGAATTTTCGCGACCAGAAGGCCACGGGGTGCAACTGGCCAGTTTCAGGGTCTTTCTGAGAAAGAACCGCCCCCATAGCTATGCTGGAAGCATCTGTTTCCACGATATAAGGGAGATCCGGACGAGGGTGTCGTAAAATCGGGGCTGAGGTGAACCTTTCCTTAAGTTCTTGGAAGGCCTTTTCGGCGTCTTCTGTCCACATGAATTTTTTATTGTTTTTTCGCAGAAGTAAAGTGATCGGATGCACAATCTGAGAGAAGTCTGGAATGAATCGACGGTAGAAGTTTGCAAAGCCCAGCATGCTCTGGACTCCTTTTAACGAGGTTGGAGAGGGCCATTTAAGAATGGCATCCACCTTGTGTGCATCCATTCGAATGACTTTCGGAGTAAGAATGAAACCAAGAAATTCTACTTCGTTAACGTGGAAAAATTTTTTTGAGTTTTGCGTATAATCGATGTTGGCACAGTTTGGCAAGGACAGCATGGACTTGCTTGACATGGTCTTGTTTTGAGGTTGAATACACTAAGATGTCGTCTATGTAGACCAGGGCGCAAACATCGATCAACTCCGTTAGGACGTTGTTCATAAAATATTGGAACGCCGCCGGGGCATTGCAAAGCCGGAACGGCATTACCTGGTACTCAAACAACCCATATTTAGTACGAAAGGCTGTTTTCCATTCATCTCCTTTTTTAACTCGGACCAGGTGGTATGCTCCTCTGAGGTCTAATTTAGCATAAATCTGGGCATCTTTGACCTGGTCCAGCATTTCGGGAATAAGGGGCAGAGGATAACGGTTTTTCACTGTGATCTGGATCAGGGCGCGATAGTCAATTCAGGTTCTCAAGTCCCCTTCCTTTTTTGGTACAAAGAATAGGGGACTGGCAACCGGTGATTTGGATGGGCGAATGAACCCATTTGCCAAGTACTGGTCCAGATAGGATTTTAGATGCTGGATTTTGGTTCTGTGTGCGCATAGATTCTGCCACAAGGGATCTGTGCACCAGGTATGATGTCAATCTGACAGTCATAGGACCTATGCGGTGGTAGTGTATTAGCTTGTTCCTTCTGGAACACATCCTGGAAGTCTTGATATTCTTCAGGGAGAGTACAGGTTGCGCCAAGTGTAGATATACCAATTCTAGGACTCGTAGGAACTTTGAAACTGGACTTGTTTTCTTGGCAATAACAGGTGGAAGCGCAATCACGAGGAAAAGTCAATTTTCTTGCTCGCCAATCTATCCAACGGTTATGAGCAACTAACCATGGCATCCCTAATATTAGCTGAAACTGAGATGCCTTGATGAGATCAAAGGAAATTGATTCCTCGTGTCCATCCTGGCACAGCAGGGTTGTTCCTGCTGTACATTGGGTTACTGGTCCGGAAGCAATTTCAGTCCCATCCAATGTGGTTACCTTTTCTGTTTTCGGCTTAAAATTTAAGGGAAGCCCCATCCGTGCAGCCAGGTCTTGATCAATATAATTCCCAACTGCTCCGCTGCCTATGTAAGCTTCAACTGAATGCATCCTTGAAGGTTGTTGGTGATTGATTAGGATCACTGGTATTGCAAAATGTGAGGTCGGTGGCTCATTCTTCTCACTCTACAAACTGACCTCTACTTTTGTCGAGCTAGGCAGTTTTCCGACTCCTTACTCTCATCCTTTTCTGTAGCTCCCACAATTTGCTTGGCGGATTTTATTGGACAGTCTTTTAGGAAATGCCCCGATTGTCCGCAGTACAAACATAACTGCTGTTGCCTTCTCTTGTCTCGTTCAGCTTTTGTTAACGGTGGTCGTATTCCCCCAATTTGCTTTGGCTCTGTAGTATTCTCTGGCGTGCGCGGAGTAGCATCCTTGGTTCGTAGATACACGGCCCGTGCGTCTGATCTGGACCGATCTGCTTTCCGATCTTGTAGTCGATCTAATTGCACCACCAGATTTATAAATTCACTACAGTCTCTAGGTGGATCAACTACCTGAGCCAAGACGTCATTTAAATCCCCTCAAAGGCCTCGGTGAAACAATGTGGTTCTCTTGTCTTCAGGCCACCTGGTTTCGGCCACTAACCTATTGAAGGTTGCTATGTATGTTAGTAAATCCTGATTCCCCTGCCGGAGTGATAAGAGTTTGTTGTCTACAGCTTGTTCATGGGTGTGTCGAGCAAAGAGCTTTTCCATTTCTCTTTGAAAGCCCCCAAGTCACGTAGTAACGGATCATCATAGCTCACAAGCGGAACTGACCAATCTGCTGCACTACCGCTCAGATATGACAAAATAAATGCTACTCGTGCCTGATCGTTAGGGAATGCGCCCGGTCTGCAGGGGAAGTGAAGGCGACATTGATTCATAAATGTAGCATACTTCCTTGGATCACCTGAAAACCTTTCTGGCGGTGCTAACGGTATTGTTCCGGGTAAGGTGATTTGCACTGGAGCGGCAGACAACGTGGTTGCCTGTGCCGGTGGATTTGTCCCGGGTAATGGAGCTTGTCCAGCCTGTGATTGTAGTAATTGCCTACTAATTTCTTCAGTGCGATCCTTGTTGACGACAAGGTCCCTTCGCAGGGTATTAGTCTCTTGCCTAGCCGAATGCACTTTGGCGCATAATTGTCCTAATAACTGAGCCAGTTGGTCCATTTCTGAAGTCTCCATGGCGCCCAGGTGGATAATGTTATGAGGCTTTGTGTTCTGTTACGCTCACCTGGTATCCACGGGGACCCCCTTATGCCCTGGTTGCCGGATTCACCCTGGACGATCCCAATTCTGGACGATGCCTTCAGTGGAGGTTGGGCCTGAAAACACAGGAGGACTTGACTTAGGAACAGACTTTGTTTCCTCCCACCAGCCCCCTGGGCTCGACCAGATGGCCCACTCCTCACCTTGTTATGATGTCTGGCGTGCTCTCCGTCCTGCCTCTGTGCAGGGGCGCATGTAGTCTTCTGCGGGTTGAAGCGACCAAGTTAACTTCACTGGTGCTAACCCATTAAAGTGTCTTTAAGGAGGTAAGTCTGGTTATAGCAGTCTTTAAATGTCCTTGCTTTCCATTTCTTGCTAATAATGTCTTTTCTTGTTTGTTTCCCCTTAGGTGCACGGAGGTTCGATGGGTGTGCTACTTGGATCAGGCTCCTGCCAGGATGATGGACGCAGGAGCATATGATGGATGGTAGGTTAAGCATGCGGTGCAGCGCGGTAATGTCTTTTCTTGCTAACCTGTATTCTTTATTCCTTTTCAGGTCGCGATGGTCTTTCTGGGCATGTGAAGATTTCCGGAGCGGAACCAGCCAAGAAATGCCCAGCCAGGTGAGGATTTTGTGATTACTGCCGTGAATGCTTTGAGTAACCTGTTTAACGTTGTCCTTCTTTCTCTCTCCCTCCAGGTGCTTCGTTCCGGTGCGAGCGTGGTGTCCTGATGATGCTGCCAACTGGATGGAAGACCGCGAGCAGCAGGAATCGACGGATGGAAAGTTGCAGGTAAGCAGAGACTGCTAATGATGTTCTTTTGTCTCCTCTGCAGGTCCGCTATTCAAGGATCGCCGGGTGCTGGTCTCTGAACACAATGGGCATCACGCTGCTGGCTGCAGAATAACGCGAAGCACGTTCTGTAGCTTGGGTGCGGTTTATATAGCCCTCTGTAAAGTAGTCCAGGTAAAGTAGTCCAGGCTACCACACCCTAAAACACTGCACCGCACAGTCTGGTTCCTAGGAACTAGACTGTATGGGTGCCTCCATGTTGACTGCAGGCCTTCACAGGAAAAGTAGTCCCTTCAGGTCCCTTCAAGGTAAAGTCCCAATCTGAACATGAGCCTGGCGCCAAAGGCGCCAGGACTGACTCCAGGAGAGTCTATGATGTTAATGCAACGCCCTTGGGGCCCCAAATGAACCCTGAGTCCTGACCCTACCTGGCATGTGACCCTGCCAGTGGGGTTCTGGGTCACGGGTCGTGACAGCACCTCCAACTCCTTGAGGGTCAGTCGCTTCTCCAAGCAACGAGTTGGGGGCAGATCTCTTTCTTCGGCTAGTGCCTCCATCTGGAACAGCCTCACTACCTCTCTGAAACTTGAGCAGAACTATCTCCGGTTCCGGAAGCACCACAAGGCGTTCCTCTTTGCTTCTGCCTTCTCTCTTCCTATCCCCTGCTGATCTCCTGTCTGATACTTGCACTGGTCCCTGCACTTGCGCGATCTCAATGTCACTAAGCCTAGTAAGATTGTTGTTTTTTGTCCTCCCTTTGTTTCCCCTCCCTTGCCTTGTCACGCCTTGAAACACTTGTGTATAGGTGCATTATACATGCCATATCATATATCATATCATATCATATAACAAGTTATGCAGAAAGGAGTGGAAGGTGAAATCTAGATCGCTTGGATGAGCAAACCACCATTAGTCAACAACACCAATTTCTGCGAAACATTTTATGAATTCAGTATGTGATTTATTGCATTTGAATTGGCAAGGGGATTTTCTATCTAAAAAGGGGTAAATAATATTGTTAAGGTCTCCACAAATTATCAGATTCAGAAGATCTGCTTGCAGGATCATCTGTTTCATTTCGATCCAAAACTTGGGATCAGGGTTAGTGGGATCATAAATATTTAGAATTGAAAAACTTTAGAGTTAATTGATAATTTAGCTAAAACCTATCTACCACAATTATCTGTGTCTTTATGTAGGATCTGATACTTAGTACCCTTCTTTATTAGGAGAGAAACTCCATTATGTTTACCATCTGCCTGACTAGCCAATACCACGCCTACGCAAAAGCACTTCAATTTCATGGATTCTTGTAATGATAGATGCGTCTCCTGCAAGCTATCAATAGTTGGTTTGAATCTGTTGATGTAAGCAAGTACCCTTTGCCTCTTAATTGGGCTATTAAGACCTTTAACATTCCATGTCATGCATCTCAAGGCCACAACCTAGGAAAGAGTAATAGTAATATTAATAAAAGATAAATGTTTAAAACCTGTCCATAGTCAGTTTTATTCCGCTTATCCAGGGACTTACAAATTCCAGAGCAAAGATAGGGTTCTGAGAGTTGTTATAAAATGACAAAAAAGGGTATAAAAAGCAAGAAAAAAAACATTGTGACATCTGACAGTAGGGTGTTATCAAGTAGGAACTGATAGATTGATGGTATTCGAGATTTTTCCACCCAATACAAATGAGGAAATGAAATAGAGTAAAAATAAAAGGCTCAAAGATCAGAGTCGCAATGCCAAGTGCCATAAGGAGATGTAGGGCGAAACAATGAACAAAAGACAGAGAAAAAGTCGGCTTCAAAAAGCCCATAGGTTGACAGTTCCAGAGGGATGATTATTCATTATTCCAAGGAATTTCTTTTTGAAGTCAATCATGAGGCAGAAGCCGGTGAGGAAGGAAGAAATCAAGTGTGACTGGCGTTGCCTGTATCCATCGCTTCCATCTTTTGCATTCTTATGTAGTTCTTTAAATCGGCTGGGTCCTCGAATGAAGATGTCTTACCATTAATGGTGACCTTGAAAGTGCAAGGGTGAATCAAACCGTATCTAGCATTTAATTGCTTTAGCGTAGGACATTATGAAAGTAGGTATTTCCTCTGTTGAGCTGTAATTTTGGGCACTTCTTGTGAGATAAAGATCCTGTGGCCGTTCCATATTAGATGCTCAATCCCTTTAGCTTTGTGCAAAATCAATTGGAGTGGAGTGTATTCGAGAAGCAAGAAAATTATAGTTCTTGATGCAGTGTTCTTAAGTGACTCGACCCTATTAGGTCCAATATTATGTGCCCTTTGCATATTGAGGACAATAGACGGCTGTAGATTCAAAATGTTTGGCAGGGTTTTCTTATGAAAAAGAGCCACATCGTCCCCTTCCACTTCTTCTGCAAAGCCAGATTTCTATTTTCCAAGTCTTCATTTTGTTTCTGAAGGGCAAGTAGGGATTGTTCCATGTGAGAAACTCTTGTGGTAACTTCTTCAGCGACACTAACCCTCTTCTCAACTTCTTCAATTCTGTTCTCAAAGCTTATCCATCTTTCGTCTAATTGTTGGAGCTTGGTGTTAGTGGTCTCCATAAAGCGGTGGAGTGCTCTTATTTCCATTAGAATGGTCTCCAAGTTTGATTCCAAAATTGTTCGATTAGTAGGAGGGGAATCACTTTTTGGCCTTTTTAAGGTGGCCGCTGATGTTTCTTTATTTGCAGAGACCTTTGTTTGACCTTTTTGTGAGGACATCTTGGAAGGTGGATTAGGGTCCCACAAAAATTTAATAGTCCACCAAGAGAGTCAAAAACCGTTTGTCTCAAGTTGTATCTACGTATTAAAAGTACTGCTTGTACTTCATAAGGCTCCTTAAAATATGAGCTATTTTTATGAGACAGCCGTTAGAACAGCTTTAAAGAAGAGACAAAAATGGTGCAAAGAGTCGTAATATGTGCAATTCGCCCAAAGAAACAGATTGTCATCTCTTTTATATGAGCTTACTGGCAGAGGTCTCATAAATTATTTATCTGTTCAAGTAACTATTGTAAGAAAGCAAACTATATAATTGACACCAGCCTTAAAACAGATGCTGAAAGTTCCTTCATTAATGTTACTTCACTTAATGCCAGTTTTGAGGAAATCCTTTCTTTAAGTAAAGCACAATAGGTTGACAGTACCTTAATTGCTAGTAAAATGTATGCGGTCATTTAGTATAAATGAAATTCTTCAAAAATAAGCTTCCAACACAGTGAAAGACATCAGCATTCTGTAGAAATCAAACGTTGTATGCAGCTGCCTGTGTTGTGGTTAAACGCTGCACCTCGATGGAAATACGGACCGTGTCAAACTTCAAATGCGACCCGACATGACTAACAGGAAGCGCAGCACTCCTTGAACTTGACACTGCTGTGTCGGCCCTCCCATCAGTTAGGGTAGGGTATTAGGCTGGAAAGCAGAAGAACCCTGCAGCGTTCTCCAGAAGCAAAGGAAGTAGGTAAGGCTAATTTGTAGGAAAGAAATATGATTTAGTGCCCCTCTGGTAATAAATAATGATAGCGGAGCAGGAGCTCCGAATTAAGCAGCCATCTCGCAGCGCTGGAAGCCACGCCCCCATTTTGGGTTTTTTTTTAAAATCTGTATCTGTGCTATTGTTTAAATGATTGAATACAATTGGAATATGCAGAAATAAATGTATAATGTGTTTTGTTTGGTAAACCAATAGTAATCAATAAATGATTACTACAATTCTTATCCTACCTCACATTAAAATGTGAAAGATACAGTGAGCTAAAGTGTGGCTGCAGACTCTAAAGTGGGCCTTCCCAAAGAACAGGTCATTTAGCCATGTTCATTCTCGCAGTGGGGCACCTATGCCTATTTTCTGATTGTTTAAGCGACTTGGGTTTAGTCACCCTAAGTTTCCTAGGGTCATCCAGACGTGGAACCCTCGCTCACTGTGCTCAGAGAAGCACAGCTCCACCTCACTGATGAGGCCCAACAAGGCTGAAACACGTGCCTGGGGTTGCTGTTGGCCCTTTTGTTCAGAAGAGAATTGCCATAGTATTTCAGTGCTGGAATGCCCATGTGGGCGGGACAAAGACTGATATCCAAATGGATATTTCCCTTCTGTGAAAGGTACAGTGAGCTAAAGTGTGGCTGCTGACTCTCGAGTGGGTAGCCGTGTTCGTTCTGGCAAAGGGACGCCTATGACAATTTTTTGATCACATTAAAATGTACTTGCCATAACTTGATTGCATGTAGTGCCTTAGCTAGCATTCTAACAACTTGTTTAGAAAAAAATGCATAAGTAACTCAAAGTACCATTTTGTGTAGAGCAAAACAGTCTTTAAAAGTGTTTCATTGACATGTTCAAGTCCTTGTGCTTACAAGAGGACACATTAAACTATCCAACACATTTCAGATCTAAGATCCTTCATCAGGGCAAAACTCTAATACACATAAAAGTCTGGCTGCTTTCTAGACTTGTATTTGTAATTCTTCAGGAATAGAAATGATACAACCCTCTGGCTTTCAATAGTGAGGAGACATTTGCTTCCATATGTATTTATTCCCCATGACGATAAGAGAGTGCATGTTCCAGGTTTTTGTCCCAGACATCTTCATTGGTGTTCTATGCCCGTTTGGATATTAGCCTGTCTGTCGCAAAAACAATCCCATTAATCAATCTCAATCCCTCTCTGTCAATCTCAATCTCTCTGAATCTCAATCTCTCTGAATCTCAATCTCTCTGAATCTCAATCCCTCTCAATCTCAATTTGTCTGAACCTCTCTCTCTCTCTCTGAATCTCAGTCTCTCTGTCTCTCTGGATCTCAATCTCTCTGAATCTCTCACACTCACACATCAGAAATATGAACAGAAATGTTCACAACATCATTAGTCAGATGCAATAGTTCCAAGTATTCACACAAAATCTCATTCAAAACCCTCCAAAAACATCTCACTGAAGCTTGGAACACATCTATAATACAGTATATATTGAAAATGAAGTAATCAATTACCAAGATGACTGCCGGTTCTGTGCTCCGTGCTGACCAAATCCTTAACGTTCTGTCATCTGCTGAAGAAACTAACAAATTCTTGTCATGGCTCCAGCCAATAGAGATCACTGCACCATCATGGCCTTTAAAAACAAAAAAAAAGTATTGGAAAAAATACCCTATAATATAACCTCATAAGTGACTGTTTTGTTTAATGTTTTAATGTTTGTTCTGGGTCAGCCCAGAAGAAAGGGACCCAGAAAGCACCACCCTACGTGAAACTGAGATTTGTGAAATACGGTACGTAAAGGTGCAGCCCAGAAGAGGGGGACCCAGAGGTGAAACCATCTCCATCCCTGAACTTTGGATTACAATTGAGAAGGGTGATTACCCAGAAGAGTGAGACCCTGGGGTGACCCCGTCACCAAGTGAACTTTGGAAACGAACTTTCATTTGTTAAAAGAACATTTGTTTTTGTACATCAGGCAAGCGACTCGCAGGAAACGAGACTTGGCCATCAGTGGTCCAAAGAACTACCATTGGAGCTGTTGTCTCGTGCTGGAGAAGCCCGAGACTATACTGTGCTCCATGCTCCCATCTTACCCTGTATCCAAAAGGTGGGGAAGGGAGGCCCAGGCTACTGCATCCAGATGTATTATTTGGGAACACTTCTTTCTTTTTCCTGAGAACAATTCAACACCCCTTTTTGTATCAGCTGTGAGGTTTGGCAATAGGTTTCTTAGTATAGGCCCTTTTATTTTGACACAACGCCACTAGGACTGCCTTATTTTTCATTTGATGGTCGACGCTTTCTCCCATCTTAGATTTAGGTTTAGATTAGGCGTTTTTCCAACCTGCATACAACATTTATTGTTCAATAAGGAACAAGTTACTTACCTGTAACTGTTGTTCTCCAGCATGGGTCTGGCATGGATTCACATGCTCATGAATATTCCCCGTCGTCAGGCTGGGAATCCTCGGTAAAGAAAAAACCAGTATCAGTTTCGTTTCTGATCTGTCTTTCGTAGTAATAACCAATCACTGGTCTCTGCGTCATACTGACCACAGCCAATGACTGCCCTCTACCTAAGCACCGCCTCTGGCAGCCATCTTCAGATTTGGAAGCACGTGAAGTGGCAGTATGACCAAGTGAAGAGCCGCAGAGGGGTAGGCGGGAGGGTTCGCATGTGAATCCATGCCAGACCCATGCTGGAGAACAACAGTTACAGGTAAGTAACTTGTTCCTTCTCCAGCATGGGGTCTGGCATGGATTCACATGCTCATGAATAAAGAATACATAGCAGTACACACATGCACAACCACGGGAGGTGGCAAAGGCTCAACATTAAGCATCACATCAACTCAACATTAAGCATCTTACCTCCTCACCAGGCTCACCTCAGGCGAACAGGTTGCGCAGCACTGCTTGGCCGACCCTGGACTCCTCCCTGGAATCCCGGTCGACGCAGTAGAATTTCGTGAAGGTGTGCGTCGACCTCCACGTAGCAGCCCTGCATATGTCCAGCAGGGGCACACCAGATAGGAACGCCGTGGTAGCTGCGATCGCTCTGGTGGAATGGGCTCTCGGACGGCCAGGCAGCGGTCGGTTTGCCAACCGGTGACAGCACATGATACAGCCGGAGAGCCATCTGGAGATGGAAGCCTTCGAGAGAGCCTTCCCCTGATTGACAGGTCCAAAGTTCACAAAGAGTTGTGACGTCTTCCGAAAACCCTTCGTGCGGTCCACGTAGAACTTCAGCGCTCTAGCTACATCCAGCGAGTGCAAAGTCCTCTCAGCCGGCGACGAAGGCGACGGGAAGAACACAGGTAACACCAAGGGTTCGTTGAGATGGAAGTCCGACGGTACCTTGGGCATGAAGGGGGGGTGCGTCCTGAGCACTACCCTCGTGTCGTGGAAAGTCAAGTACGGGGCCTTGCAGGAAAGGGCCTGGATCTCTCCCACTCGTCGTGCGGAGGTGATGGCCACAAGAAAAGCTGTTTTCCACGATAGAAACTTCAACGGGGCCGAGTGCAGAGGCTCGAACGGAGGTCCCATGAGCTTGGTCAGCACCACGTTGAGCTCCCACGCCGGGGCCGGAGCCTTCACCGGCGGGAACGATCTGAACAGTCCCTTCATGAACTCTTTCACCAGACGATGAGACCACAAGGACGTCCGGCCCGTGGTTCTGGTGTATCGGGAGATCGCAGCAAGATGAATCTTGATGGACGCATGTGCCAGACCAGCTTTGGCCAGCGTCAGCAGGTACGGCAGTACTTGGGGAGCCGTAATCCGTAGAGGGTTAATCTTCTGTGCGTGGCACCAGACAGAGAACCTCTTCCATTTGTGTCCGTAGCATTTAAGAGTCGAGGACGCCCTGGCCTTTGCAAGAACCTCTCTGCAATCGGCCGGTATGTCGTATCCTCCAAACTCTAGTGCTGCAGGAGCCAGGCCTGCAAGTTCAGCGACTTCGGGTCGTGGTGGAGGATGGCGCCTCCTTCCCTGGAGAGTAGATCCGCGTCCGCCGGCAGCTTGATCGGCGGGGACGCTGACAAGTCCAGAAGGTCCGGGAACCATATCTGCCTCGGCCACGCAGGTGCGACGAGGATCATCCTGCACCGTGACCTCTTGAGCTGGTTGACGAGCCGGATTAGCAGAGGCAAGGGAGGGAACGCGTAGAGGAACAGGCCCTCCCAGGGGAACGAGAAAGCATCGCCCATGCTCCTCGTCTGGGGAAACCTGCTGGCGAACCTCCGGCACTTGGTGTTCGTCGCCGTCGCGAACAGGTCGATCTGGGGTGTGCCCCACCGTCGGAAGAGGCGATCCACCAGATCCTGCCGTAGCTCCCACTCGTGGCACGAGCGCAGCTCCCTGCTGAGTGAGTCGGCGATGGTGTTTTTTATCCCTGCCAGATGAAACGGCACCAGAAAAATCCCTTGGGCGACGGCCCAATGCCACAGGTCCTGCGCCTCCTTGGACAGCGCTGGGGACCTGGTTCCGCCCTGTTTCCTGATGTAAAACATGGTGGTGGTGTTGTCGGTGAAGATCCTCACCACCTTGCCCTTGAGGGACGGAAGGAAGGACCTGAGGGCCCAAAACACTGCACGGAGCTCCAGGACGTTGATATGTAGGGACTTCTCCGTCGGGAGCCAGAGTCCCCTTGCGTGCAGATTTTCGGTGTGCGCTCCCCACCCTTCCAGGGAGGCATCCGTGGTCACAGTCTCCTGGTGGGCTGGGGTCTGGAAGTCCATGCCCGCCGTCAGATGCGCGCGGGTGCCCCACCACCGTATCGCTCGTCGGAAACTCTCGTCGAGCTTGATCCTTTCCTCGAAGCTGCCCGTCGTCTGGATCCAGCGCGCATCCAGGAATTCTTGCAACGGGCGCATCCGGAGCCTGCACATGGGAATGAGGTAGATGCAGGAAGACATCATCCCGAGGAGGGACTTGATGGACCTCACTTTGGCCGCGTCGGCCACCAACATCCGTTGCACCTTGCCCAAGATGGTCCTGGTCCTCTCCTCCGACGGGGAGGCCAGAAGGGACACTGTGTCGAGCCTCGCTCCCAGAAACAGTGCGACTTGCGCGGGCACCAGGTGGGATTTGGCGTAGTTCACGGAGAATCCCAGGTCCGTGAGGAGTTGGACGGTCCTTGCCGTGTGGACCACGGCGAGCTCCCTCGTCTTGGCGCGGATGAGCCAGTCGTCCAGGTAGGGGTAGACGTGGAAGTAGGCATCCTCCAAATCCAATGACGATAGGAAGTCTCCTTCCTCCAGCTGACCCAGGACGTGCTGGAGGGTGACCATCCGGAACTTCTGCGCCTTGATGAACTTGTTCAGACGTCGCAGGTCCAGGATGGGGCGCCATCCTCCCGTCTTCTTCTTCACGAGGAAGTATCTCGAGTAGACTCCGGAGCCCCGAAGCCTCTTTGGGACGAGTTCGATGGCGCCCTTTCTGAGCATCGCCTTTACCTCCAGGTGAAGTTGAGGGACGTGAAGTTCTTTCCTGGCCACGGGGGGGACGCGCGGGCACCTTCTTTGAAACTCGAGCGCGTGGCCCCGGGCCAGGGCGTCCAGCACCCAACGGTCGGTGGAGATGGACTCCCACACGCTGACGAAGCCCGCCAGCCGGCCTCCCATCGGGGTGCTTCGGTGGGGGCCCGACCCCACGGCCGGTTCAATCCTGCTTGGACGCGGCCTTGCCGCCTTGACCTCCTTGGCGACGACGGCGGGGTCCGCTAGACTTGCCTCGTCCTCTGTAGGCCTCTTGCGACGACGAGCGGGCCGCTTGACGGTAGGAAGCGAAACCGCCGCCGGAACCTTTGGAGGCGCCCTTGCCTCCGCCGCTCCGAAAGGGCGTCCGTCGTTGCAGGACTCCAAGGGCCCGGGCCGTCTCAGTATCCGCCTTGATGGCCTGAAGGGAATCGTCCACTGTCTTCCCAAACAGGTTGTTCCCGTCGAAGGGCATGTCCAGGACTCTGGTCTGGACGTCCTGCCGGAAGTCCGTAGCTTTGAGCCATCCACGACGTCGAAGGCAAACACCGTTGCCCAGCTGGCGGAATCCAGTGTCGGCGATGTCCGTCGCCACGGTTCCGAGGCCACCTCACCTTCCTGCAGGATCTCAAGGGCCTCCGCCCTCTTGTCGTCCGGCAGAAAATCCAGCAGGGGAGCCATCTTGTACCAGAGCTCCCTGTCGTAGCGGGCCACGATAGCCAAGGCGTTGGCCGCTTTAATCGTCGTCGCTGCCGACGAGATGACTCTACGCCCCATAGTATCCAATTTCTTTCCCTCGCCGTCCGGCGGGGAAGACGATGTGGAGGCCGCACCCCCCCCCGCTTTCTTCCTGGCTGCCGCGGAGACGACGGAGTCCGGGGTAGGCTGCGCCCGGAGGCATAGGGGGGCCGTGTCCGGGACCCGGTACTTTTTCTCGTACCGGTCTCTTCTAGCTGGCGTCGTGGAAGGGTTCTTGAGGAGGGAAAGGCCCTCATCCCAAATGTCGTCCAACAGAGGCACTGCGAGGACCGTCTTCCTCTTGGCCTCGCGCCGCTGATAAAGGAAGCCTTCCTTTTTCTTCTCCTCAGGGCAGAGTTGGAAAAGCTCGGAAGCCCTGGAGATCATGGAGTGGAAAGATCCGATCTCGTCGGGCGGAGAGGCCCTGGTGGGAGGCGACGACGGAAAATCCTCGTCGTATGCCTCGTCGTCCGTACCCGTCGCTGCCGTGTCAGTCCCCGTATCATCCCCTCGGGTGGACGGGGAGGAGGGCTGGAAGGGGCGCGACGGTTGAAAAGGAGGTGGTGGATGGATCCTTCTTTTCTTGGTAGGGGGAACACCAGAAGGTCCCGGTTCTGGATCCCCCGACGGGAGAGGTTCCTCCGTCGGTAACGGTAGCCTCGTCCTTATCTCGGAGCATAAGGACTGTATGGCCAACAAAATGGCCGCCGAGTTGTCTTGCGGCGCTGGCAGAGGGGAATCCGACGGGCGAGCAGGGGCCCCGTCGGTATCCTCGACGATGTCGTCGTCGTCACCTGCGTCGGGGTCCATTCCGACGGGCTGGCCTTCTTCCACGCCTAGGCCGTGGCTTAAGACCTCGATCAGCTCCTCTTCTGAGGTTGAGGCCGACTCTACGACGACGCCCTGCCCCCCCTTCTTCTTCCCCACGGAGGGTTTCACGGGGGTCCTATCGATGGGCACAAAGGAAGACTCCCTCCGAGGAGGCAGGGAGATTCTGGGCCCTGAGGTCGCCACCACTGGTGCAGCCACCACAGGCTGAGCCAGGGCCGCCGCGACCGTTTCGATAGAGGGCTTGGTCGGATGGATCAAGGCCTTCACCACCTTAGGTGCGCTCACCGCCTTATCCTTGAGGGAGGGGGCACTGCCACGCTCCTCCTCTGCCTTAGAGCTCGACCGGGGCCTCTCCAGGAGCTTCGCCGGGTGCTCGGCCTTCCTCTTACCCGACCCAGAGCGTTGGCTCGTGGTTGATGGTGCCGGGGAGGGTGCGCCCTGCCTGGCGCCCGTAGAGCCCGACCGTTCGGCGCTCCCGGTGCCAGCGGACTCGCGGTGCTTGGCCTTATGTTGGGCCCCCGTCGCCGGGGCGCCCTCAAAGGTCTTAGAAGACCGCTCGGATTTCTTCTTCTTCTCGCCAGACGGGCTCTTACCCTCCAGCCAGTTGGCGAGACGTTGATGGCGGTCCTTCATGGTCCGTTCCGACATGTTGCCGCAAAACGCACAGTCCTTCTCCACGTGCGTCTTGTCCTCATGAAGGCAGTAAAGGCAGAAAGAGTGTTCGTCCTCCTTGAAGACGTTCTGCAGCTGGCATCCAGGGCAGACCCTGAACAGCTTTCCGGGCGTCGAGCTTCCCTTCTCCTGGGCCATCTCCGAGACAGGGCCGGAGAAGCTTCTGGAGTCCTCCGAAGTGTAGCTCGACGAAATCTTCACCCTTGAGGGGCACAGATGAATCCGACACGGGTCCCCGTTGATCGGATGTAGGATCGGTGGAGCTTGAGGCTCTTTTGACCGAAAGAATCGAAGTTTTTTGTAAAAAGCGCGAAAAAATAGCACTAACGCTCGAGAGCAATAGCACGAGGATCCCAACACATGAACGTGCGGTAAAAATCTGAAGATGGCTGCCAGAGGCGGTGCTTAGGTAGAGGGCAGTCATTGGCTGTGGTCAGTATGACGCAGAGACCAGTGATTGGTTATTACTACGAAAGACAGATCAGAAACGAAACTGATACTGGTTTTTTCTTTACCGAGGATTCCCAGCCTGACGACGGGGAATATTCATGAGCATGTGAATCCATGCCAGACCCCATGCTGGAGAAACACCCTTGAACTGTCCTCCCTTGTGTCTGTCTTACTTGCTGTCACCATACGTTCTTCACAGAGCATAGAAGGAAGGGAGTGGGGATCTAACAACAGGGGAGGAAGGGCAATAGTCAGCAATGGATCTACAAATAACCAGGGGAGCAAACAGTGGGGGATCAGATCACCCAGTCAGGTAAGGTGTGGAGTGAACTGTGTATTGATTTAGGTGTTAGGGAGGAGCTATTCCTGGCAGAGGAGGGTCTTGTGCACCTTCCTGAACCATAGAAGTGAGGGGGCGAGTCTGATGTTGATTGGGAGGAGGTTCTAGAGTCTTGGGCCATAGACAGAGAAGTTTTCATTTTTGTTCCTTCTTGCACCATAGGAAGGAAAAAACTGGACTGCTTCGTACTGTGCGTATGGCGTGGCTCCATATCATGCAACCATAGGGCTAATTTGGGCAACACAATAATACACTTCAAGTTTTGTTATCTCCACCTCCAGCCTCCCCATTTCTATTGGCAGAGTCAATGTGAACCAAGCTAACCTTGGGACATCCCCAGCCCAAATAAGTTTTAGCTGTGCTTTTCTCAGTACGATAAAGTATATCTCCATTGTAATGGGCACATCCACAAAGATTTACAGCATCTTCAGCAAGACCACCCTTTAAATTAGCAATATCCTTACCATTATCCTTATCACAAGTTTAATCCAACAGTCAATCTTTGATCAAGAACTTCCAATGCAGTCACATAATTTCTATTATGAAGCATAGACATGTCCCAATTCTGAATCCTCAGATAACGGACTTCTCGCGAACACCACTGAAAACCCCATCTTAACCTGTCCACTCCATGCATGATGTTAGTGGTAGCAACTCAGACTTGGTCCAATTAATTTTAAGTCCCGATTCGGCCCAAAATTCATTCAATATATCTATTATGGGGGGACATTCTTCTTAGGCTCTGAAACATATCATAAGGTCATCTGTGTATAATGAGGCAATTACTTTGTGTGCATAGCTTTATGCCTTAGACTTTATGCTTTTACCTCAAGCATCAGACTTAAGGCACCACTGCCAATGCAAACATGAATGTGGACATGCGGCAACCCTAACGCGTTCCTCGCTTAAGATTAAAGGGTTGCTCACTATTTCTAACTAAATATCCCTATATTCTCTACTTGTCCCTCTCTCGAGGGATTACCGTGGGTTGTTACTTGTACTTGCACCTATCTAGGTTACAGAGGGTATGGAGGGGTCTTTCCCTATCCTGGCTCACTACCTTCCTATCTGCTCAAATGTTGCACATGTCTTCAAGGTCGATACATTACTTTATCATCATCGGCTTGGGTCTGTGTGTCTTTTCAAACTGAGGTCCTTGATCTCAATGGTCAAGGAAATTCTAAATACAAAAAACAGTTTGCAATCTTCTGGGGCTGTTTAACTTAAAAGATGTTGATATGTCTTATCCGTATCCACCGCTTCTATTTTTGTGTAGTACGGGGTTTAGGTCATCACTCCTGAACCTGAGGTCAACCGTTTTCAGCGGTATCACCTTATTTCCCGCTTTCTTCAGGACATATACTGACTTGTTTATTGCCAATTCTGTCCTTGGCAATATCCATATTGACATCTTTTGACAAGCTCTACCCAACTATCCTGGACAAACCCTAGTATTGGGTTTCCTTCCATGTAACATTTCAAATGGGGAAATGCCTGTAGTAAAATGCGGGGTAAATCTGTAGGCAACTACAGAATCCTCTGCAGTCTTTCTCCAATCTGTCCCTTCCAAAATAGCCACCCTTATGCTTTCTTTGATGACTCTATTAAATCTTTCAACTATTCCATTTGTTTCTGGTTGATAGATCGAGCTGGTTCTGTGCTCAATACTGTTCACCCTTAAAAATTCCTTCATCTCTTCTGCAACGAACTGTACACCATTGTCCATCATGATAGAAGTGGGATGTCCTTCCCTCCTAAAGATGTCATCAAGAAATTGGATTATGTCCTTTGCACACAACCTTTGCACCCATGACAATCCCACCCAATGTGAAAGCATGTCTACAAGCACTATATCATATCTACATGCTCCTTGGGATGTAATTGGCCCCACAATATCAAGTCCTAGCCTTTCCCATGCCACAGATGGAATAGACATGAGAGTCATTGATTCTATTCTCATAACACAGCCCTTGGCTGCATTCTCACAAATGGCACATTTTCTGATAATTCTTTCTACCTGTAGATCCATTCCTGGCTCCCAGTAATCTTGTCTAATTAATTGTTTGGTCTTGGTCATTCCCTGATGACCCTTATGTGCTACTTCAAGAATGATCTGCCTCACTCCCGCCAGCAGGAAATATTTTGTCTCCTCTTAAAATCATTCCGTCCTTAACCAAGAGTGTGTCAAAAACATGTTTAATGGAATCAGGTATGGTCCCTCTCCTAATTTCAGCATCAATCATTCCTGACTCCAACCTTTCTTTGACATCAATAAGCACTTAGTCAACTATCACGCCAATATACCAACACATCATCTTGGAAACACAAGACACCATCCATATCATGAAAAAGTTGGTACATGATGCGTTGGAATACCGAAGCTGCCGATATTAAACCGAACGGCACGCGTTTGCATTGAAATAACCCCTTTGGGGTAATAAAAGAGGGGTGGAGAACAATCTGGTGATAAGCAGATTTCAGGTCTAAAGTGCTCATCACTCGCGCCACCTTTTTTATGATACCCAACATCTCAATGATATTAGGTAAAGGATGTCTATCTGGTATTACACATTTATTGACCGATCTTAAATCAATACACAACCTAAGTTTACCATTGGGTTTGTGTACTATAACCAAAGGGGAAACCCACTCAGCAGCTTCTATCCATTCGATCACCCCTTGCTTTTCCAAATTAAGCAATTCTTATTTTACTGCAGTTCTAATAGCCAGAGGAACATTTCTTAATTTTCGTACTACTGGAATTGAACCTGATTTTATTCTGATCTTACGCGTGAATCCCTTGAGGCTTCCTAATTCCTCGCGGAAAACAGCATGTTGTGACAGATTTTCTATGGCATAAACATTCTCTTCCACATTGGGATCTAGTTTTATCTGAAGTCTTTTCTGGTATGACCAACTTAAAAGTATATTACCTTTCTTTGAGACATAAACCTTCCCTTTAGCTGATCTATCTTCAAATTTAATTTCAAAATAGCTCAGAACCAACCTTCAATGTCAATTTTCCTACCCCCATATGCTACAGGTCTTAGGTCTACTGGATTGAGGATGACATTCTTTTGCATTTCATTCTCAAAGATGTGTTTGGGTAACGCAGTGTATTTAGCTCCTGAATCTATGACCATGCCACATTTTCACCCTTCAATTTCAATAATAGATGTTGGTTTTTCAGTATCTGTATCATCGTCTTGAACGGCAAGTGTCATCTGAAGTAAAGTCAATGAGACACGTGCAATCTTCCATTTCTTCACATAGTTTGTCAAAACAAGCTCTATTTTCACTCTTGGTCTTACAACATGAAGTGAAATATCCCCTTCTGTTGCATCTCTTGCATACAGCCTTCATTGTTGGGCATTTGTCACTGCTCACGAAGTGGTTGGGACTATCACAATGAAAGCATCTTTTCTTGTCACTTTCTTCCTTTTTCTCTTTGTACTTTGCTGTTTCTTTTCCGCTCTCTTTCCTGAAATTCTGTTTCTTACTGTTAAACATTTTCGTTTGTACCACTGAAATCTCCATAACTTGTGCACCATCCATTCTTTTTTCATCCATTTCGGCTCTTGACTCAGTTCTTTCTTCTAATTCTTTAACACACCTGTTTGAATGTTCCGCTTCCTTTGCCACGCTTATAACTTTATCGATGGTAAGATTGCCTTTGGCCCATAATGCTTCTCTCACTTTTTCATTGCTGCATTCAAGCATGAACTGGTCCCTTAACCTTTCATTTAATGTGCCTCCAAATACGCACAAAGCTGCCAATCCTCTCAGTGCTGTAATATACTGCTCTACAGACTCATCCTTTGATCGTTTCCTTTTACCGAAGTGATATCGTTCTAGAATAATCCTTGTGCATTTCTCGTAACGTTTACCCAACATCTTTACACATATCTCATATTCAGATAAACCTGTTGATTCTTCTTCAGATAATGGGGGCAGGTTTTCAAATTGTTCCTGACCGTAATTGCCAAGGCAGTGCATCAGTAAACATTTCTTCCTCTCTCCGGAGAAATTCAATTCATGTACAGCCGATACGTAATGGTTGAATCTTTTCTTCCACCTTTTCCGAGGTATGCTTGGTACCCCTTGGACATACAAAAAGTAACTGGTAGGTGGTACTCCTTGCGCAGGCATTGCTCTGTTAAGGTTAGTAACAGAGTTTTGCTATATCTATTCATTTTAAACTGTTTATTTGCTTAATGTGGGGTAACTGTAGTCCTTAAGGGTGGATGATAATTATAAATGCAAAATTTCGTGATCAGGATTCTGCAGATGGTTGCACTTTAAAGTTCCCTTTTTGCACTATTGTTTGACAATTATAAGTGCAATAAATAGCTCAAATATTTGTGACATTGAGTTTGTACTTATTTCTCACTGTCTTGATAGTGGATAGTGTTTAATATTGTATAATCCTTTGAAGTAGCTTCCGAGGGTTAATAGGTAATTTGCAATTGGATTTGACAATTTAATATTGTTGTCGGTGCTGATTGGTTTCCATGCGAAGGTCAAACACGGTGTGCGGAAAACATTGCTTTGTTGCTTCGCTTAATTGCTTTCTTTAACATGATACAGCCTTTAACTCAGGAATGTTATTGCAACATTTAAACGGCATCGTCGTGTTCACAGGGTTGCCAAGCAACCAATATGATGGCACGCAAAGGAACGTTGCTCGGTCCCTTCTCTACTATCTGAGTCTTATTCCCTTCTTCCTAGTGTTGCGCACTGCTTGGTTGTGGGTTGCTAGGCAACTAGACAAACAATGCACAAAGAGATGTTGCTTGGTCCTTTCTTCTAATATACTTTGCCGGATTGAGAATTTTAATTTGAGGCAGAACACTCATGCTGAGCCACGGTTTGCACAGGATATGCTTACACTGGAACTGTGTTCGTCCCGCCAGGATTCCCGGCCCCTCTTTGGGTACTTGTTTGGGTGGTACTTTGGAACTGGAGAAGCGATTGAAGCCGAGCGTTCTCCCCTTATTGACATAATTGGTGTCACTTTTCATCCGACTTTGTCCGTCCTTGATTGGATGATGACCGGTGAAACACACACATGGATATTGGCAGCACGGCTACTCGGTGGGGTTGCAGCACTGTTCCTTGTCGCCAATGAAAGGATTGAATCACACAGGTAAGCTAATAAACTTCTTTATTGATCTCACACTAGACCATATATAATACCCCACCGGTCCTTTCATCAAGCTCTCTCCAACTGCTCAGAATCCCTTCCACATTCTCTAGATCTTAATTCTACATTCTACATAAGCATTCCACATGTGGGGGATGCTACACAAAGTTCCTTTCTTCTCAGGAATTTCACATTCACAGGTTTCACAATTGGTCTCCCTCGTTCGGCTCAGACCCCTTTAGCAAAATGTTCACAATTAGTCTTCCACGTTCGGGCTCGGACCACGGATCTCCCTCCTTCGGGTTCAGACCCCTTTAACACAATGTTCACAATTAGTCTCCCTCGTTCAGGCTCGCACCATGTAATCTCACTTTCTATAGCGTTCCTCTTTGTATCGACAATCTAAGACTTTTGATTGTGTGATGGGGTTTGCATAAACCGTCACAGGACCACTTCGGTTCATTTAATTTCCCATTACACTCTTTTACTTTCACTTCTGCCATCTCTTGACTGGATAGCTTACAGAAGACTTTGATTGAGCACACTCGTGGTGCCGATCCACTATGTCACTGGTATTGTATCGTTTCACTGTTAAAGTTCAAACATCTTGTGTCTTTCATTACACGTGTTACCAATCTTCATTCTTGCCCTCTTTATACAATGCTGAAGCTTGCAACCTTGATTTCAACACAGGCCGGTCTTGCATCGGTCTCCCCAACTCAACGGCTCTGTTGATCTTTCTGGCGCTGCTTTGATCTCGGTGCCAAGGACGGTACCACAGCGGCTGTTGCTCCTCCCCGACTCAGTGAGCTGTGCAGGAGGGCCCCGGGCATTTCCGACATCCAATACGGACTCTTCAGTCTGCTTTCCTGGGTTTATGCTTTTAACTCTGAAGGACTCTTAAAAGTAACAGTTTCTCGTCGGAAATGTCAAAGGTATCTGCCGCCTTGCGCACCCTTCCAGGTTTGCAGTCTTTCTTCCCTCGTTCAGCTGCCGTCTGTAAAATACTGTTCCTTCTTGTGCTTTGCCTCGCTCAGAGAGTGTTCTCGTGCTCCGCCTTTCATCCATGTGGGGAAGTTTAATGGAAGTCAGGTGTGAGTGTTTACCAGTAATTTCCTGACCATAGTAGTGGGACATGTCAGGTACACTGCTCGGGTGTGAGCCTGTTTTCTCCCAGCGCAGGCTGTTCGTGTGAAAGTGTTTGTCATGGGAAAGGGGGTGGGGATACAGTTCCTCAATATCCTACTGGGTAGGATCGTGTAAAGGTGTTACAGGGAGGGGGATACCACATCTCGCCATCAGGTGTCCCACTCCCCGAAGACTCCTCACACAGGAGATTCTCCCAGTGGTCCACGCCCAGGAACTGGATCCAAAAGCGGTGGCCGTGTCCTGGCCACCTTGATGGCAGATCCCCAGGGACTAGCGGGTGAGACACGTTCTGGTTTCTCACAGTTCGGATATAGATCAACAGGTCCTTGTTACCCTGTTTTATTTCCACAAGTTCCTTGTGCTCTGTTTGGTGTATTGCCTATCAAACATTATTTGGAACGTGATGTAAAATCGATCATAATCCAACGAGTATGGGCCCTTAGCGTCCATTTAAGGAATAGCCCAAGCTAACACAACTTTTTCCAGATTCAACAAAATAAACACCACTTTGGCCTGATGTTACTCATATAAGGTTGGGCGGTTCAAAAAATTGATTTTGCATTGGGTAATAAAAGGCCCAAAATCTCAGGGATCCCCACTATATTTAGTAGGCATGGGTGGGGTAAGAATGTTGATTCCTATTCCTCCTGCCTTTTGGCAGAACTAGTAGTTGATAGGTTAGAGGGTTCTGCTAGACCCCATCTATTGCTCAACACTGTTGCCCTATCCAAGGGACGTTACTAGGCCACACATCCACCTTGTTCTGGGGGGTGGGGGGAAGACCTTGTTTGGAAAAGAACAGCCTATTCCCTTCTCTGGGACAGAGACAACTTAAACACTGCACCTCTTTTTTTAGGGAACCTAGTGTCATGACTCACTCACTTTCTGGGATTGGCCGACCCCGTACCTCTACGCTTTGCTGGCGGCTTCCGTTGCGTCTCATGCGGAGGAGAAGAGTTGTGGATCCCTGTCTCTTGGCAACTCTCGGGACTACAAACCCCATGTTGCCGTTCCCGAAATCACATAACGCCTCCACCTCATGTCATGACGCTACCCGGAAGCTACCTGAACACTGCAAAAACGAGTATTTATGCATTCGAGGAAAGCACTGAAGTGCTCCTTAAAGTTGTTCTGTACTTACTCTGAGCACCGTTTCTTTGTTCTGCTTTGTTTCCCTGTTTATTGTTGCCTTTCTGACTGCTCTTCTGCTTACCCAGACTGCCTAATCCTGTTCTTCGTCTGTTGTGGCGCCTGGCTTATTTCTGGACTGCTGATTTGGCTTCTTGGACTTCTGTGAATGTTTTCATTGGATTGTCCTGCCTCCCCTTGAACTGATATAACGTTTTTTGGATTCCTGTGGATTGTGGTGTTTTTCTTTTTGGTTTTCCGGTTTTGCTCTGAGTTTTGGATTATTGCTGATTTATTCCCTGGATGGATTTGCTAGATATTTGACATTGAGGTAATCAACAAGAACTGAACCAACCCCCTCATGAACCTTTAATTGTTTCCCTCCATATTGCGCCCTCGTGCCGTACGGGTCAGGGTTGTCCATCTACGACCTCCTTCCTTCTTCTGCATTGCAACCACGTTTGATGAAGGTGCTTGAAGTTGTACTCCCCTTTGACACTGCAGTAGAAGTTATCTGTGTCTAACTAGGTTCCCTGCGCTTTCTGTCAAACTGTTAGGGAGAATTCTCTGTTTAGGCTGAATTTCCTAACCTAGCGAGTCCCCCAGCAGCTTTGCTGGATTTCTGGAGTTTGTTTTTTTCTCCTGCCAAGAGTGAGACTCTTTCTCCCACTCTTGGACATGATTTAAGGTGTTCCTTTGACTGCTAATGTGTTTTATGGGCTATGGGGTCCTTTACTCCATAGGGTCTCATGTGTTTTTACTATGTGTGTCATAGTGACACCCCACCATAGACTCCATACCCTGGGACTGACTACTGTCTCCCAGGGCATGTAAAGTCACCATTGGCTTTACTAGTCCCAAATTATGAACAGAAACCAGTACAAACCATCATATTGTGGACGTACTGGTCGGGGCAATTCGATTGCCCCGGGGTCCGTTAGTCGAGGGGGCACGTCTCCGTCCCCCCTGATCGAGTTTTGGCTGGTGGCAATGGATACTACTTTTTATATTCGACCACGAATATATCCCTATGGGATTTTCCCATTGCTCGAGGCTACCAACTTTAATTATTTAATTCTCATAGCCTCGAACATACCGCCGGTTTATTTATTTAATATTAATTTGTCGGTTGGTATTTTTTGCCAGGACTCGATTCTAAAATGGCGTTTGTGTTCTCTTCTATGACTCCAACCCAAGTCGAGCCCTTTGTTCCACTTTTGGTGGGCTTCTCCACAGAAGCCTCCAAAAGTGGTGCCACTCTGTCTGGGTACCACAGGGGGAGTGGAAGGGGGTTTAGGCACGCTGGACTGAGTTACCTTGGTAACTCAAGTCACACTCTTGTGTGATTGGCCCAAGTGGTGAGCCGGCCGGCTCACCACTTAGCATGTTTGATTGACAGCTAGGCTGAGTGAATGGGGGTGTGCTGCATAAAAGCAAGGTTTTGGGGACTGGAACTTCAGAAGTCGCCACAGGACCTGAGAATCCGACGAGGGAGAACCTGAGCCGACCTGCTACGACGACACCACCAGTGGAGCCCTGCGGAACCGACTCACCACTTCCCGACGACATAGAAGATCTCCCTGCTGGAGAGTCTTCTTCCCCTGACTGGTGGGCACAACCAGTTTACCTTCTTTTTCTCACATCCCAGGACGTCTTGTGGTCGAATTGCCCGTGCCAAGCACCCCGGCAACCGGATAGCCACTTACCACTGGACCGCAAACTAAAGGATCGCGCCATTTAACTGAGGACTCCGCGGCTGGTTTCTTCCCTGGCAGTGCAACGGGCTTCTGTCTTCCTCCCCGACGAGATCCTCCCTTCCCCCGGACGAAGCACCGACTTGCATCCGCTGCCAGGAACAACTGCCCCTGCTGGAGTATTCTCACCACTTTAAGGTACCGTGTCCGCCAGGCCTCCCTTTCTAAAGATTGCTACAAGGTAATAATAATCCCTTAACCTTCTGGACTGGGCTGGCCGCCTTGACCATTTAACTGGTCCCTTTCTTTTGGTCCAACTCTTTCTGAACCTTTTCGAGACTTTTGTGTACTTTTTAGACGTGTGACCTTGGACACATTTCGTTCTGATCCTCTTAAAGTGGATCCGGCTTTCTGAACTCTAACTTCACGGTTTGACTCTGCCTTCCCCTCTTGCTGTGTTGTTGTGAAAGTGTTGGGATCTGTTTCAATTTACATTCTGCTTTTCTCTCTCTTTTAAAACGAATTATTAGAGTGCTATATGCGTTAAGCGCTCACCGCTGTCTGAAAATAAGTGGGCTTTGCTTAAGACTTGTCTAATATTCTTTTAAGGGGGTGTATATCTTTTAGTGACCGTGTTTTTGAACTGCTTAAAAATTAGTGCCTGTGTGTTTTATTAGATGTGGTTTTAAATAAATAATTATATCTCTTTTACACCAAGCTCTGGTCAGTGTTTGCTTGTTCTACTGTGTTCTCTTGACCTATTGTGAATACTCTGTATACTGCCTAACTCTTCTTGCGGGAAGTCTGACTGCTCAGCCACAGCTACCAAGTGAATTTCAATCTGAAAGAAACCAAGAGCTAGAGTTCAGAAGAAAGAATGCTTAGGCTGGGCAGAAGCAAGCTGAGTTAAGACTCAGAGAAATAGAGCTTAATCATGAACTAGAAATGAAGAAGTTGTCTGTGGAAAATGCTTCTCTCTCCTCTGGTTCCTCTAGGAGTTCCAGTCCCAAAAGACCCCGGATGCCTAAGGAATTAGTGGGTATGTATGAACCTAAGTTGGATGTGTTGGATTGGTTAAAAATGTTTGAGTATAATCATGGGCTCCAGGACATCACAGGGAATGAGTTAGTTCCCTGGTTGTTCTCTAGGCTTCCCCCTGTTGCAACTGATGTGGTAATGGAGTTGGGGGGAGGTGGATAAGAAGGATTATGAATGTGTGAAACTAGCTTTGATAGCTAGATTTGGGAAGACTCCTTCCCAGTACCTTAAGAGGTTTAGGACCCTCAAAAAGCATGATGGTACCCCTTGGGCTACCTGGGTGAGTGAAAGTTTGAAAAACTTAGAGGGATGGATTAAGGGTTACAGAGTTAACACTTATTAAGGAATGAAGAATCTTGTAATGTTGGAGTCAATTTATGATGCCCGCTCTCCTGAGCTCAGACAGCACTTGGCTGATTCAAAGGAATTGGGTTCCAGGAAGTTAGCTAAGGCTGCTGACTTGCGGGTTGCCAACAGGGCCACTCACAAGGATTCTGGGGCTACTCAGAAAAAGGATGAGGGGAAACAGCCAAAAAAGGACTCCAAAGAAAATTCTAATAAATCCAATTCCAAAGAGGGCCCCAAACAAAACCAAAAGGGTAAGCCACATGGGAAACCAAACCAGGCTAGTGTACCTTCTGGTGCAAAAACAGAAGGAGGTCAGAACAAGCCACCATTCCAGAAAGCCTTTGGTAAATGCTTTGTTTGTGGCTCTACTGACCATGTGAAAGGAGATCCCAGATGTAAGGGTAAACCTTCAGGGGTCCAGCTTGTCTCCTTAGCCTTCGCTCCAGAGGAGGAAGTACAAATGGCAAGTGGAAACTTTCTATTACTGGCTGATGAACCCATTGGAGTCTCAGCCAGTGTTTCTTTAGTGTCTCTGGGTTTGTGGGAACAACAGAACTTAGATGTCTATAATTCTATCCCAGATAATACTAAAGAGTATTATAAGGACAGTGTCCAGGTGAATGGTCAGGAGACTCCTGCCATTAGGGACACTAGGGCCAGCATAACTGTGGTGGACAAATCGTTTTTTCAGGCTGAGGATGTTGCTAAGGTACCCAAACGCCTCACCAAGTTAGCTGGAGGGCCTGTGCAGATGCTTCCCCAATTACCAGTTCTCATCCAGTGTAATGACATGACTGTGAAGATACCTGTCAGCGTACAAAGTGAGGTGCCAGGAAGGGTTCTGCTGGGTAATGACTTAAACACTCTTGGAGTAGTGTCACATACCCCCAGACCTCCTAGTAAAAGGTTACAGGAGCTCACCAGACCTGCAAGGGAGAGAACCATGAGAGGTACTCCCAAGAAGATGATGACGAAAGAGATCACTCCTGCTCCACTGGAGATGTCAGCTGCTGTCTCTAAGAAACTAGAAGGAAAAGGGAAACCTAAAACTTCTAAAACGAACCTCACAGCCAGCACTCCAGTGCAGCCAACAAGGACTTCCCAGAGGTTGTCCAAAGTTACACCAGTAACTCCCCCTCCAGCTGAGGCTGAGAGGGAGGTACAACCCTGTGTGGTTGAACTAGACTCTGAAGAAGAGCTAGTGGAAGGCCAGGAACTCATTGGAGATCTGGATCCTGTTGACCATCCTGAGCTGCAGTCTTTACTGGCAGAAGGTGGACCCAACAGGGCAGACTTCAGTAAGGGACAGAGAGAATGTCCAACTCTGGAAGGTCTTCGCCACCAAGCAGATGCTCAGGCTGAAGGGCAAGAGCCTGGGAAATATAGGTTACACTGGGAAGATGGCCTCTTCTACAGTGAACCAACGTAGTCTGCACCTGGGGACAACAAACGACTTGTAGTACCCCAGGAGAACAGACCACAGTTCTTGCAGTTAGCCCATGAGATTCCTTTGGCTGGTCACTTGAGTTTCAAGAAGACTAAGGAAAGGCTCTCACTCTACTTTTATTGGCCAAAGATGGGGGCTGAAGTAGATAAGTACTGCAGGAGCTGCCACACCTTCCAGACTTCGGGTAAGGTTGGCTCCAAGAATGTGGCACCTTTAGTGCCTTTCCCTGTAGGGGGAGTCCCATTTGAGAGTGTAGGGATCGACATTGTTGGTCCCCTTGATCCTCTAACCTCCTCAGGCAAGAGGTTTATACTTGTTGTAGTAGACCATGCTACTAGGTACCCTGAGGCAATTCCTATGAGGACTGTTACAGCTCCGGCTGTGGCTAAGGCCCTCCTTGGTATTTTTACCAGGGTTGGTTTCCTAAGGAAGTAATCTCTGACAGGGGGTTGAATGTTATGTCGCACTACATGACAGCCATGAGAAAACCTGCAGAGTTACTTACAAGTTCTCAACCGCATACCACCCTCAGACAAATGGGCTGGTTGAAAGGTTCAACAGAACCATGAAGAGCATGATAGGTGCTTTAGAGGACCCCCTTAAAAGAAAGTGGGACCTTCTACTGCCATGCCTTCTCTTTGCTTATAGAGAAGTCCCTCAGGAGGGAGTAGGTTATTCTCCCTTTGAACTTCTTTATGGTCATCTGGTCAGAGGTCCATTGGCCCTGATCAAGGAGTGGTTGGAGAGTGCTCCTTCCCCCAAGCCAGTCAGAGTGACTGACTATGTGATAGGTCTCCAAAGGAGAATGTCACAAATGATGACAGAAGCAAGTGATAACTTCAAAGCTGGACAAGCACTGGTCAAGCACTGGCATGACCAAAAGGCTAACATGGTTGAGTTTACTCAAGACCAGCTAGTTCTCGTTATGATTCCAACAAGGCAGAGGGCCTTGCGAGACAAATGGATGGGACCCTTCAAGGTTGTGGGTAAACTTGGAGAGGTAAACTATCTGGTGGACTTGGGCAACCCCTAGAAGGCTCCAACAGTCTTCCACACCAACAGACTAAAAGCGTATGTCTCCAGACCGGATGTAGGAGCTTTGCTTCTAGCATCATCAGAGGAAGAAGAAGAGAGTGAAGCTCTTCCAGATCTCCCCAGAGGCTTACCTTTATACGAAAACATTGAAGGAGTAAATCTCTCTTCAAACCTGACACCTGAGCAACAGAAAGAGTGCAAATCTATGTTAAATCAGTTTGCCTCCCTGTTCTCACTTTCACCAGGCTTGACCCCTTGGGGACAGCATGACATACTCTCTGGTGACTGTCTGCCAGTCAAAAGCAGAGGATATCGAATGTCAGAGAATGTAAAAACCCACATCAAAGGTGAGGTCAGCAAGATGCTTGATCTCGGGGTAATAGAGCCCTCTACTAGTCCATGGTCTAGCCCAGTTGTGTTAGTACCAAAGGCAGGATCTAAGGAACTTAGATTCTGTGTGGATTACAGAGCTCTTAATGCAGTCACTAAGACTGATGCCCACCCTTTGCCAAGGACAGATGAGTTGGTGGATAGACTTGGTGCAGCCAAGTTCCTCAGCACATTTGACTTGACGTCAGGCTATTGGAAAATAGCCCTGACAGACCATGCCAAGCAGAAAACTGCATGTTCTACCCCAGTTGGCTTATACCAGTTTAAGGTTATGCCTTTTGGATTGGAAAATGCACCTGCTACATTTCAAAGGATGGTAAACCAGGTTCTGAATGGGATGGAGGACTTCTGCATGGCATACTTGGATGACATAGCAGTGTTCAGCAATTCCTGGGAAGAACATGTGGACCACCAGAGATATGTTTTGCAGGCTCTTGGAAAGGCCAATTTCACCATAAAGGCAAGTAAAATGCCAGATTGGGCAGAGTAAAGTGGTCTACCTTGGACATGAGGTAGGAGGTGGAGAAATAAGGCCTTTGCCCAGTAAGATTGAAGCTGTGCAAAATTGGACAACACCTACTACTCAGACCCAGGTGAGAGCCTTCTTAGATCTCACTGGGTATTACAGGAATTTCATTGAGAACTATGGGTCCATAGCTTTTCCACTGAATGCCATCTTCTCTCCTGAATTCCCTGAAAAGGTTAGGTGGAATGAGGAATGCAATCAGGCCTTTGAAACCCTGAAAAAGGCTCTTTGGCAAGCCCCAGTACTCAGAGCTCCTGACTACCACCACACTTTCATTGTGCAAACAGATGCTTCAAATGTAGGAATAGGTGCAGTCCTTAGTCAACTGGATAGGAAAGGTAGGGAGCACCCCATTTGGTTCATCAGTAGAAAACTGAAGGATCCTGAAACAAGGTGGGCAACTATTGAACGAGAGTGTTTTGCTATTGTGTGGGCTCTGAAGAAGTTTAGGCCATACTTGTATGGTTCTACATTTGTCATTCAGACGGACCACCAACCCTTGAGATGGTTAATGCAAATGAAAGGGGAAAACCCAAAACTATTGAGATGGTCAATCTGCCTGCAAGGGTTTGATTTCACCATTGAGCACAGGTCAGGGTGTCACCACCAAAATGCTGATGGTCTCTCTAGGATGTATGTCATCGACTAGAGGTATGAGATTCATCCAGGAGTGGATTAAATCCTCCTGTCCCTTAGTCTGGGGGGGCGAGTGTTAGGGAGAATTCTCTGTTTAGGCTGAATTTCCTAACCTAGTGAGTCCCCCAGCAGTTTTGCTGGATTTCTAGAGTTTGTTTTTTCTCCTACCAAGAATGAGACTCTTTTTCTCCCACTCTTGGACATGATTTATGGTGTTCCTTTGACTGCTAATGTGTTTTATGGGCTATGGGGTCCTTTACTCCATAGGGTCTCATGTGTTTTTACTATGTGTGTCATAGTGACACCCCACCATAGACTCCATACCCTGGGACTGACTACTGTCTCCCAGGGCATGTAAAGTCACCACTGGCTTTACTAGTCCCAAATTATGAACAGAAACCAGTACAAACCATCATATTGTGGACGTACTGGTCGGGGCAATTCGATTGCCCCGGGGTCCGTTAGTCGAGGGGGGCACGTCTCCGTCCCCCCTGATCGAGTTTTGGCTGGTGGCAGTGGATACTACTTTTTATATTCGACCGCGAATATATCCCTATGGGATTTTCCCATTGTTCGAGGCTACCAACTTTAATTATTTAATTCTCATAGCCTCGAACATACCGCCGGTTTATTTATTTAATATTAATTCGCCGGTTGGTATTTTTTGCCAGGACTCGATTCTAAAATGGCGTTTGTGTTCTCTTCTATGACTCCAACCCAAGTCGAGCCCTTTGTTCCACTTTTGGTGGGCTTCTCCACAGAAGCCTCCAAAAGTGGTGCCAATCTCTCTTTGTACCACAGGGGGTGTGGGAGGGGGTTTAGGCACCGTGGACTGAGTTACCTTGGTAACTCAAGTCGCACTCTTGTGTGATTGGCCCAAGTGGTGAGCTGGCCGGCTCACCACTTAGCATGTTTGACTGACAGCAAGGCTGAGTGAATGGGGGTGTGCTGCATAAAAGCAGGGCTTTGGGGACTGGAACTTCAGAAGTCGCCACAGGACCTGAGAAACCGACAAGGGAGAAGCTGAGCCGACCTGCTACGACGACACCACCGGTGGAGCCCTGCAGAACCGACTCACCACTTCCCAACGACAGAGAAGATCTCCCTGCTGGAGAGTCTTCTTCCCCTGACTGGTGGGCACAACCAGTTTACCTTCTTTTTCTCGCATCCCAGGTCGTCTTGTGGTCGAATTGCCCGTGCCAAGCAACCCGGCAACCGGATAGCCACTTACCACTGGACCGCGAACTAAAGGACCGCTCCTTTTAACTGAGAACTCCGCGGCTGGTTTCTTCCCTGGCAGTGCAACTGACTCCTGTCTTCCTCCCCGACGAGATCCTCTCTTCCCCGGACGAAGCACCAACTTGCATCCGCTGCCAGGAACAACTGCCCCCGCTGGAGTATTCTCACCACTTTAAGGTACCGTGTCCGCCAGGCCTCCCTTTCTAAAGATTGCTACAAGGTAATAATAATCCCTTAACCTTCTGGACTGGGCTGGCCGCCTTGACCATCTAACTGGTCCCTTTCTTTTGGTCCAACTCTTTCTGAACCTTTTCGAGACTTTTGTGCACTTTTTAACCGTGTGACCTTGGACACATCTCGTTCTGATCCTCTTAAAGTGGATCCGGCTTTCTGAACTCTAACTTCACGGTTTGACTCTGCCTTCCTCTCTTGCTGTGTTCTTGTGAAAGTGTTGGGATCTGTTTCAATTTATATTCTGCTTTTCCCTCCCTTTTAAAACGAATTATTAAGAGTGCCATCTGCGTTAAGCGCTCACCGCTGTCTGAAAATAAGTGGGGCTTTACTTAAGACTTGTCTAATATTCTTTTATGGGAGTGTATATCTTTTAGTGACCGTGTTTTTGAACTGCTTAAAATGAGTGCCTGTGTGTTTTATTAGATGTGGTTTTAAATAAATAATTATATCTCTTTTACACCAAGCTCTGGTCAGTGTTTGCTTGTTCTACTGTGTTCTTTTGACCTATTGTGAATACTCTGTATACTGCCTAACTCTTCTTGAGGGAAGTCTGACTGCTCAGCCATAGCTACCAAGTGAATCTGTGTGGTACAGACTGCTACCAATTGGGTTTACTGCCAAACACCCGTAGTCTTAAATCTTTTGCAGTGGTCCCAGAGGGAACTGCACAGGTTTCTGCCTAACACAAACCAGCAGGTAGGAGTTGGGCACTAGGGAGAGGGAGGTGGTGTGTGCCTGGTTTGCTATCTTGGTGTTTGATTTCATGTGTATTTGTTTCTTTCTCCCTCTAGCACCGCTGGTCGCTCCTGCCTTTTCACTCGAGCCCTTGATCTGTCTCTTTTTTTTTCTATTCTCTGCAGGCTGTGCTCTCAAGGGGAAAGTCTACTTATGAAAGGAGACACCAGTCACTTCATGTACCTCAGATCAGGTTCTGGAGTGAGGGATAAACAACAGAGAGGTAAACCTGGCACCCCCCTACCTTTCCTCCCTCCTCTCATTTTACTCCCCCTCCCTCCGCTCAGCAAACCTCTACCTCCTCACTGTACCCCCAGACCCATGTGTCTCCTCTCGCTTCCGCTCCTTCCAATTCTTGGCCCCCCTACACTGGAACTCCCTCCCGCTCTCCATCCGCTCCACCCCTACCTACTCATCCTTCCGTCACTCCCTGAAAGCCCATCTTCTTCACTCCCCCCTGACTTCCCTTCCCTACCCCTTCCCTCCTACCCTTGCCCCCCCTCCTTTCCCCCCCTTCCTCTCTCCTTCCCCTCTGACCTTAATTTGGTAGCAAAAACTACTAAAGGGCAATGAGGACACCAGACCACCCCCCTTCCCTTCTCCTCCCCCTACCTCAAATCCTACACCGTAACTCCCTTAACCTACCCCCTCCTCTACCCCCCCCCCTTGTAAATAGTTCTACTTATTGTTATAATCACCTGTTCATGTTTGTAAATACGCTCTCTCACTTTTGTACCTGTTGTTATATTGTAAAGCGCTTTGGCTTAAAGCGCTATATAAATTCAATAAACATAACATAACAAATAGATTAGAGAAACTATGAAAAACTCTGTGTAAGGTTCACATACTCCCTTTTTTCCAACTGGTCATACTGGTTCTCTCCTGACCCAGGCTCGAACCACTCAGACCCCTGAACTGTTACTGTGGTACTCACAGAACAAATCAAGCCCTCACACGAGAGATGCAGCACAGTAGGGAGAGTAACTACTATAATAGTTTTCAAGTGAAGCTCAGTTGAAGAAAGCAGGTGGAATCTATGAACAGAAGGTCCCCAAAACATAAAATGAATAGAAAAAACCTAAGGCTAATTACCCAATATTGTAGCGCCTTCTTTGGGACCCTCCACAAGAAAGGGTTGTGAGATGCGAGTTTTCGCGTCTTCTGTGCTTTTAAAGAAATGCTTCCTTATTTCCGACAGGAAGCGTAAGGCGTTTCTTGAGCCAAAGCCGCAGCCCATAAGGAACTTCTTCTAGCATGACAGGTTTCGATAGGCCCGGTGGTCTGCCATCTTGGGAATGGCAGCTCGACATGGTGGCCGCCTTTTTGGGATTCGCCAACACACAGGGGGCTCCGATGACCACTGCTAGTTAGTGCCATGTCCATCTGGTTGCCATAAGCGACCTGGTAGAAGATGAGGCTGGCTCCAGGATGGTGGCTTTCTAACAATATCCCACTTGACAAAGTCGGCACGGGAAAAACAATTCAGACACCGGATGGCACTGTTTGACTCCTCGACCTGTTCATCTTGTTGCCTGCATCTTGTGCTGAGTTAACTTAACCAGAGTGTTTGGAAGAATGTGTCAGTGTCATTTTCCCAAGTTCCTTTTTCCGCAGCAACGTGACGGAACTTCGAGAACACTCGTCAATTATTAGGCCTTTTTTCCAAAATGTCACTGCGTAAATTGGGCTTCAAAGCCTGCAAAACATGTCCTTGTTCAATACGGGTAACAGATCCTAGATCCTCATACATTTTCAGTCTCAAGAAAGAACACAATACAGACGAGTACAGATACAGCCAGACGACAACATGCAAAACTGTCAAGGAATGGCTAGCAAGATTTTTTATGTCCTCGTTGAGGTCGTAGCCAGAAAAATCACAGTTGATCATGCCTAAGAAAACCCTCGACTCCAAGATGCCTTGCCATTCCAGATTAGAAGAGCATGAAGAAACGAAGAAAAAGACCCATCATCACTCGAGGAGTGGCTCTTCCTCTTCCAGGACATGCTCATCTTTGTCACTGAGGAAAACTAAGCAGTGCCATTTGTGGCAGACCAGAACAAGGAATCAGAGCAAACTTCTGGCATCCTTATCTGGCATTCTGCCATCGTGGATTGCTGCCGTCTCTGCAGCTCCACACTGCTCTGCCCCTTAAAGGGAATGCTAGATCAAATACAACATCTGAAGGAAAATGGAACGCCCCTTTGAACAGGGACACTTATGTAACAGCGACGCACTGATCGAGAAGAGAGAGAGAGAAAGAGAGAGAGAGAGAGAGATAGATAGAGAGAGAGAGAGAGAGAGAGATACGCAGGGGAAGCCCTCTGATGTAGTCACGTTTTGTAGCTGTGTTAAGGCCCGACTGTAGAATTTGGTTGGATACCTCCCTGTCATCATTGGCCAGGGCCTCATCTCACCTGACAGGTTCTCTGTGGGGCTTGAGACTACAGACCAGAGGACAAAGGAGAACTTAGACATTTAGGAGGCATTCAGGGCCCATAAGCGCAGGCTGCCCAAGCTAAAGACCTTTCTAACTCAAGCATCCAGCTTCTTACTCTCTTGGTTAGGTAGTAAGGAGTGGAAGAATTATGTCTCCAGGTTCTCCTTAGAAGCCTGAAACACAAGGCTCTCAGGGGAGGCATGCAAGGAAATAAAAGTTTGGTCTGAGGATGCTGGCCTATGTTTCTTTGCAAAGCTCCAGCCTACGGTTGGGACCGAAGCAGGCTTAGTCCACAACTCAAGCACTGGGGCCTCTACTGCTGAATTAAAAGTATCTCTTTTTGCAGACCTTCGTTGTGATTGTCCATTCATTCAAACTCGACTTTTGGTCTTGAAGGGACCAATATCCCCAAGGTCTCTGCCATCTTTGCCATCAGGTGTTGGAAAGAACCCCAAGGCTTTCCCGGAGATGGTGCAGGTAGTATGTTCAGCTCTGGAGACACGTGCAGTCTGCTTGCCTCTTGCAAATCAGAGGCACTGCCAATCAAGAGCACCATCCTCACAACAAAACTTCTCAGGAAAATACCTGACTTCACTAGGGCAAAAGGGTTGGGCAAATGGGATGGGTCACTCTCCTCATCAAAGATGTCCTCCATCTTTGACATGAATTACCCTTTAGGAAGCCAAGCGTTTTTCCAAGGAGCCTCAGCACTGGCCAGTGCTGATGGTGCTGTGGAAGATGGAGCCGGAGGTCTGATGTCAGCAGCCGGAGTGGTGCAGTGTAGCAACAGGTCTTTGTAAGTAGGAGCCACAGCCGAGCCTGCAAGTGTATTCAGAATTATCCTTGGAACTGCGACATCTCATCTTGGATGACTAAGAAGAAGTTTGTCTATAGGAACCAATGAGGGAATGGGACTTCTTGCAATGTTTATTTTTCTTATCCTTGAAAGTTGAGGAATGTTCTTCTGTACAATGCTCTACCCCTGGGTCCTCAAACGGGTCTGTCTAATGCATTTTCTCCATTGTGGGAAAATGTGAAGAGCTTCTCAGCATGTTCCCCAAGCTCTTAGGGTGGAGCGACTGATACGATGCACAAGCCAGCATGTGTTGTCCCTCCCCTAGACAACAAAATATACAGATTCTGTGGGGGTCCGAAATGGTCATCTGACATCTGTAGTCGACTCAAGGCTTAACCCAGAGCCCCTCGTGGGATTAGGCATGACATGAAACCAACAGCATTTCTAGCAAAGAGGTGTTCCTGAAGCGAGCAGTGTACATGGCAAAAAGGAACTAGAGTCAGGGCAGAGTGCCTTTATTTAATGGCCCAGACGTCATGTTCAGCGCAGGGCATGTAGATGCCTCAATCGGTGCTACGCTGCTCTCCAAGGCGACTTGAAAATGTCTGAAGGGCAGCTGCACTGTGAGATGGATAGCATAGATAATGTATCTGTGGAAAGAAATAATAGAGTGGAAATCCATAGCCCATTTATGCAATTAGCATAATATGGCAGGGATACATCCAGGAACATTCTGGAGGAGTTGTGACATCACTCACTGTTATGGAGGGTCTATGGGCACATCTACAATGGTCTGTAAACATTCATAGATGAGGTCAGCTTCTTTCACATGCTCCATTTAAGCTGCTTGATATCCCGTTTGATGGTTCTGATTTACTTGGGATGAAGGCTGATGAAAGTTTGGCGAAGTGCAAAGACTCCTGACTGGCTACAAGGTGATTGGGTTTTCCATCATCAACTCTCACTACTGCATTGGGATGGTGGGAAATGTAGGCGCTACCCTTTCCACCATAACAGTGCAGATCTATTTAAAGGCAGCCAACATTGCAGTGAAAGGCTTCCTTTAGTCCTTCCAGAGGCACTGGTGTCTCAAAGCAAAAAAGTTAAACCTTAGTCGTTTGAGGCCCACAAATGCCAAAACCTCTCCAAACTATCCTCACTTCCAAACCATAAGTCTTCTGTGGCAGGCAGGATTTCAGCACTTCAGAGAGGCATGGCATCATATTACTATAGGCAAAAGGGTACTGCAGCTGGTAGACCAAGCATATTGCCTGCCTTTCTTTAAAAAAAAACGCCCAAAACCCCTCTATCTTTCCTTCACATTCTCTGGAACCGCTCCTCTGGGGAGGACTAAGGAACAAGTTACTTACCTGTAACTATTGTTCTCCAGCATGGGTCTTGCATGGATTCACATGCTCATGAATATTCCCCGTCGTCAGGCCAGGAATCCTCGGTAAAAGAAAAAACAGTTTCACGTTCACTTACAAACTGTCTCCTTTAAACCAATCACTGAGCTCTGGGTCATACTGCCCCCAGCCAATGACTGCCCTCTCTCTAAGCCCCTCCTCTGGCAGCCATCTTCAGATTTGGTAACCACGTAAAGTGGCAGTATGACCAAGAAGAGCCGCAGAGGGACGGCAGGAGGGTTCGCATGGGAATACAAGCCAGACCCATGCTGGAGTTACAGGTAAGTAACTAGTTCCTTCTTCAGCATGGGGTCTGGCATGGATTCACATGCTCATGAATAAAGAATACATAGCAGTACAACATTAAAGAACCACAGGATGTGGCAAGGCTCAACAGAAGCAATTACTCTTACCTCTGGAACAGGCTCACCTTCAAGCGAACAGGTTTGCGTAGCACTGCCTGGCCGACCCTGAGCTCTTCGCTAGAATCCCTGTCGATGCAGTAGAATCTGTGAAGATGTGTGTGGACCTCCATGTAGCAGCCCTGCAGATGTCCAGCAGGGGCACACCAGACAGGAATGCCGTTGTTGCAGCGATCGCTCTGGTGGAATGGGCTCTCGGACGACAGGGCAGCGGTCTGTTTACCAACCAATGACTGTGTCTGATACATTCGGAGAGCCACCTTGAGATCGAAGCCTTGGACAAGGCCTACCCATGGTCCACAGGACCAAAGTTCACGAATAGTTGAGACGTCTTCCGGAAACTCTTCGTGCGTGCTACATAGAACTTCAAAACACACGCCACATCCAGCGAGTGCAAAGTCCTTTCAGCCGGTGAAAAAGGTTTTGGAAAGAACACAGGCAACACCAGAGG